>NW_027117318.1:0-742234 GCF_021436955.1 Diplodia seriata | reverse complement strand
ACGAATGTTGCTACTTTGTCATCAGCATATCAAAGAACTTCAGCGTCTTAAAAAGACAACCAATTTCATTCGAGGCTTCTCTACCCGTTCGTACAAATTTTCGGCTCCTTGTTGCTTGTTGTGTTCCAAAACCCGTGGGAGATCAACTCTTAGCTCTTGAAGCAGTGTTGAAAGCTTAGATCGATCTTCTATCCCATGCAAGCGAACGTGCGCCGTGCGCCGTGCGCAAGTGCGGGCCTTCCAGATTGTGCGCAACTGCGCGTCGATGAAGCGCGCACTCGCAGACGCGCAAGCTAGAAATCCACGTCAGCATGTTTCAGCCTCATCACGCGAGAAATATTGGCAGAAGAGCATTATGGGATCGAGTAGAGACTCTGCAACCACTAAATCGCCTTGTCGCGCATGGATGAAGGGCCATTCAAAGTCATGGAAAGATACATCCCTCATGATAGGCCGGTCAGTATATCTCGCCCCAGCCCTTGAAACTTCTGTCTGTGGGGAGACGACTAAATTCATAAACTAATGCTGCACTCCAGGCCAGGCTTATAGACATGTGGGGAGCCGGATTCTGGTTCGGAAGCTGGGAGCACTTTCATCACCACCAGTAGAAAGCACATGAAAATATCAGTCCCCAAGCTGGATGAAACGGATCTTTCACACTAGTGTGTACAACAGTTTCGACTTCAGCTATCTTCCGTTATTCCTGAAAGTCGCGGTAGGACTTTAGAGTTGGGATTTCCCCGAACAAACCCAAATGCTCATCGTGACCAAAATCAATTTGGTCTGCCCCAAAATTCTCCAGATCGGTGAACTCCAGCGAGGCGAACGGTTCATCTGGTGCAGAAGGGTGAGGCGCGGGCATCTGGACGCTCCAGGTTCCGAGGTCAGGGAGTGGAAAGAGCTCAGATCTTGGTCTATACTGCCCCGCGTTTAGTAGAGGTGCCTTACTGTGGCACGCGCCTGAGAATAAAGGTGCTCCCGAAGCGGAATGGTGCGTTGTCTCTTGTTGCTCCTTAACTGCTGCACTCGGACCGGACGCACAGGTTTCGTTTGATGAGTCCTCAGAGGGGTAATGATCTTCCCCTTCAGCCTGCGAGGACTGGGAAGTCCGACGCACCGTCTCGCGTTCTCCAAGGCGATACTCCGTGGAAAGCTTCTCGAAAACTGACAGCACCATGCGGGGGAGCTGTCTCGTCAGCTCTGCTGGGATTTGTTTGAAATTCGCGGACAGCATCCTCTCAGTCTCCGGAATGGTTCGTATGCGGAGATATTCCTCCAGCTGTGCCAGATGGCTGAATTGAATACCAGCCTCACAGTCTACGTACCTTTAGTACTGAGTTTCAACAAAAAGAAAAAAAAAAACAGCAAGGTGGGACTTACAAGGGCTTGGAATACTCATCTCGTCTACTTCTGGGAAGACAGTTGTGAAGACCCTCCTCCATCGCTCTTCTTCTGAAGTTTCTTTGGCACGTGTCTTCTTTTTGAGCTCTGCGAGCTGGCTGGGAGTAATTCCGCCAATTTGGCGCGAACTATCCGCTTTTCGAAATCTATCTGGGGCGTTCAAATGATCCTGCAGCTCGGACTCGGTTCCGTATATGTTCAGGCACCTTAGGCAGTGTATTGGCTTGTGGTGCTTGCGATACAGATGCTCTCTGGGGACAGTTACCAATTAGAACTGAGAGACAAGCAGCCAATTACAAGTATTAGAGTAGAAAGTACGTACTTGAGTCTAGAGACCGTGGCGAACCCCGGCCCCAGGCAAACTCGATCAAGCGCGGTGTTTGAAGGGTGCCGCTTGGCGAATATGCAAGCAAGCCTCTTTGATTCGACGCCCACTTGTCCTGAGGGCCCCTCACTTTCACTGGTTCCGATGATCTTCCGGGACGATGTCGTCCTTCTCCTCTTGGACATCCCGGAATGCTTGAGCTGCGTGGTGATCAATTGATGTTGTGATGAATTGATGAAGGCGTCTGGTGTGTTTTACGACTGCGGCAAGCTGCACTCGAGCGGTAAATATATGTTTCTCGATCTATGCGGCTCGAGCTGAGTATACATAGCTGGTCGGGTTAGCCTGGCAGCTAGTCAGTGCACCGGACAGCTGGTCAGTGTGCCCGACAGCTGGCAGCTGGCTGTGCAAGGGGCTGCGGCAAAACCACGTGCAAGGGCGCCTATTTGCACAGGCTCCACTGGCCACGAATTTTATCTGCCGAGGGGAAAATGCGCACGATCGCGCTACACGCGCAACGTAGTGTAGCGTAACGTAGTATAACGCACCTCCTCTAACGCTTTTATTTAGAGATCCTATATCCAGAAGTAAAGAAGTCTTTAGAGAACTCAAGCATAATCTTTAAGTATGTAGGACGATCAGCGATAAGACGATAAGCGATAAGATGTACTCCAGTTTTGGTGAGACTTCGAGATTGTTGTTCTTTTTGGGGGCGGAACGGAGATAGTCTTTCGCTTACCAAAGTGGTAATTCTCCCAAGAGTATTGCAAGAGCGGACTGATCAAGATGGAGCTCCAAAGAAATGTACTTGGCTTGTGTCGGCACAGACACCCATTGCATCTTGGGTATTCAACCTTGAGATATCACTGGCTGCATGCTGATCGTGCGAGATCATGTATCAGATCATGTGCTTTATTTCACCACTGAATTAAGTGGAGCCGAGGCACCTATCTTATCGAGTAGTCTAGGACTTTTGAGCTATGAGAAACATGGTCTTTTAATGTAGTAAGTTATTGACGGGTGGTCCCCACAACTTGAAATCGTTCCAAAAGCACTTATTCCAATGCCCACATGCATGCACTTTGACTCGACCATGGTGAGACCTTCATAGGTGGACTTCATTTGATCTTAGAACCCCTCCTGGCATGAACGCAGGCGACCGCACCTATAGAAGAGAAGAAGAAAAAATCATCAGTGGGTTAACCGGCCGGTGCCAACCACAGAAAAAAAGAAGTAACAACAACAAGCATCCTCCCTGCCCTCCCATCACGCTATTCCATCGCCTCTATCCGCCCCGTCTCCCAATTATGCCTCACCCTCACCCTCCGCTCGCCCTTCCCTTCGCCCCTCACCATCCCCTCCACATCGCGATCCCTCAACGCCGTCGCCGTCCGCAAAATCTCCCCCACGCTCTCCGTCTGCATCTGCGCGGCGGCCGCCCAGCCGTTATCCAGCAGCGAGTACCTCGTGGCGCGCACAAAACACACCGCGACGCCCGCAACAACAAGCACGTGCGCAGCACACACAGCCAACACAGCAGCCAAACCCCTCACACGCTGCGGAAACGACTTCGTCACAAAAAACGTCCCCGCGGCGCCACGCACGGGCTTGTTGAACGTGGCGGCGGCGTCGTAGAAGTGCATGCGTGCCAGCACCGTCAGCGCCGCCGACAGCGCTTGCGCGGGGTCGTGCGTGTCGTTGAGGATCTGGCGCATGAGGACGGCCTGCTGGACGCTGGCGAGCGTCGTCGACGTGTTGGCGTCGAAGGTGCCGCCGTACGCGCAGAGGGAGCCGTCGCGGCAGAAGGTCCAGTCGGTGCCGCCGCCGTTGTAGTCCGGGTTCAGCGTGAACCAGAGCGAGCTGGTGTCGAGGAGCTGGGCGGAGCGCTGCGGGGAACGGTCGGCGGGCCGGAGGGCGTCGAGGGCGGCGCGCACGCTGGCGGGGGAGAGGGACATGATGTTGCGGTCGGCCGGGGAGGGGGGAGGGGAGGAGGAGGATGGAGTGGTGGTGGCGCCGAGTTGGCGGCGGACGGCGGTGAAGTCGAGTTGGTTGCGGGCGTCGTCGAAGGTTACTTTGGGCTCGGAGCGGCTTTGGGTCGCGTTGAACTTGACGGGGAGGTCGAGGTCGGGGAATCTGTGGTCGTGCGTGGTCAGTGTGCGGGAATTGTGAGCGTGGATGGGGTGGGCTTACAAGGCGTCGAAGCAGAGGGAGACGTTCAGGCCGGGTCTGCCGCAGGTCTTGAACACTTCGCAGTACGGGCTGCATGTGCCGGTGGCTTCGCAGGGCTCCTTAAGCGTCCAGTTGCTGGGCTGCAGGTTCATCCATGGCCCGTCGCCGCTAAAGTCCCATCCTTCTCCTTGCTTCGTGGTGTCGTGGTTGAAGCGCGGCCGGTAGGTGCCGTTGGAGGTGTTGTTGTAAGCGTCCAGCATGTATTGGCTTTCGAAGAATAGGAAGGCGCTGCCAGTCACGTTCTGCGTTGAGTTGAAGTACTCCCAGAGCCAAGATCTCAAGCCGAGATCTACACTGCCGCGCTCCAACGGGCATATCTGTGTGCCATAGCCGACGCTGCAGTTGAAGGGCACTAAAGGAAAGCCGTTAAGCGAAGAACCGTCTCCGTTGCCTCGCTGGGTGTCCAGTCCTGGGGGACGAGCGCTGACACCAACCTGACCGGTAAAGTTGACCAGGTTGGAATCCACGAAGAAGGTCGAGTCGACGAAATTTGGTCGGACGCAGGCAACTCTGGCATCAAACACCGTCGCAGCGCCTTCATAGTCCTGTAAGCTGATCCTCGTCTGTTCGGATGCGAAGGGAAGCAAGGCGCGAACCAGCGGTCCGGTGTCTGAGATGTTTTCCGCCGGCTCGGGTGGGTCCGAATACTCGGCGAATGTTTGATACCCGGATGGCGTTTGGAGCATGAAGTTCTGGTACCAGGTTGCGGACTCCTTACTCGTGCCACCTTTCCAGCCAAGGGCTACGTCGATCATCTCAGGAGTGCCATGAATCTGGCCAGGGAGGACGTCAAAGAGTAAGATGGTGGAGCTGAAGTTTGCTGCTAAGGTAGTTACCGCCATCAAGAAGCAGAATACGAACGCTTTCCATCCGTAAGTCTTCTTGACTTGACGTACGAAACTCCACAACGAAAGGAGGGGTCCTGAGTTGTTGTACCGCATCGTGGAGATTGTCAGAGACTGGCTGAGCGGAACGCCCCATCTCTCCATGGCCAACGACGAGAGCATCGATATTGCGACGGCACCCGACGAGGATACAGACACCTGAATAGCCAAAGCCGCAAGCGCGACTGCCGAGCCAACGTAATCATTGAGGATCACCCATCTCCATGAGATTGAATCGCGGTCACCAAGCCAGAGGTGACACAGAAAAGCGAGCGCTATTGCGATGAGGACGAAAGCAACAACGAGGATGCCCAAGGAGTAAGGACCTATCCTCTTGATAAAAGAATTACGATGTGCTGGTAGGGATTTCTCTGTTGTGGATGTTGTCCGTGGTCGTGACAAGAGTTGGTAAGAAGCTGTGGAAGCTCTCCGGACCAGAGCTTGGAATGATTTTTGTGGCGCTTCGGACATGGCTTCCAAGTAGCTTCTTGAGCGAAAGTTGACGACTTTCAGCAGAAAGGGCAGGACTTGTGTGAATTAAGACTAATTTTACAATAATAGCACAGATGAGAGTACACGTGAAGCATGCAGCTCCGGTTACAAATGCAGCGTTGATCTGATCTTTCACCATGCCTGCAGCCAATGCAGAGCTACTTTTCTTGCCACCAAAGGTTGGCCCCATCGTAGTCCGGGGGCTGGTTGGCAAGACTCGAAGGATTCAGGATGACGTATCAACACGGCGCCTAATCGGACAACTCCAGAACCCAATCTGACCTGGCGTGGGGGCCGTCTCATGTTGTGTCGCTACATTGCCTTGAGTCTTGCCTGTAGCTTGTCGAATGCTTACTGCAATTGGATACCGGTTGGGGGTCCCGGGGATGATGAAACCGCTTTCTGGATACTTTACTGGCAACCTTACATTTAACAGGTCTGCAGACGCATGCTGAGGCGGAGCCAAAAATAGCTGATCAGCGTAAGCTGCCAAGAGAAGGCCCTTTTGACAAGAGCCTGCGCTGATTCCTGGGCCGTCATGCTTCGAAATGCAAATAATAGCTACGGCGAAATATCACCATACTAACTAAGTGGAACCTGCGTCTTTTTGATGCCTTTAGGTAGCACCTTGTCTCAACGAGGCGCATGAAGGAGCACCGTGCCCATTGTGATGAACACTTCCTTGCAGTCCCAAACTGTCTTCCTAGCAGCGTTGCAGTTCGTCAGCACAGCGTAGAGCAATAGTAGATTATTATCCGTAGTTTGAGCCGCCCTAAACGCCAAATTCACCGTAAGTAACACCCATCGCGGTGAACGTGCGAAGAGAGTGGCAATTCAACCAAGAACTGCACATCACACCGATGCCAAACGAACGAAAACAGTAAACTTTGCCCAAGCATTCAAGAAAGAAGAAAAAAAGACGACGGGGTATCTCCACGAGCTAATCCATCAAGAGGCCAACCAACATCCAAACGTCCCTAACGTAATGCCAAAAAAAAAAAATAGCAACAAGAAAAAGAATCCCACCGCCCCTCCTCACGGCGAACTCTCCCTACTACTCCGCCGATCATCCGCCTGCACCACCAGCGGACTACTCTCGCGATCCTCCCTGATATCCTCGAACCCGCCGAACCCGCCCAATCCTGACGACGCCGCCAGCCCCAACCCCAATCCCACGCCACCGTACGTGCCCATGACACCGCCACCGCCTCTCGCCGACGATGACGACGATCTACCCCTACCTCTCCCTGTCGTCGTCGTCGTCGTCGCGGGAGTGTTGGCGTGATACCCCTGCGCCGTCAACTTGCGCGAAAAGGGCGTGATGGCACCTAGCCGACTGGTGGACGCCGGCGCTGCCTGAGGAGGGGGGCCGGGTGTGGCCGCGAGCATGGTGCTGGCGCCGAAGTTGTGTTTCGTCGTCGTCGTCGTCGTGCCGCCAGCATTATTAGTAGTATTAGGGACCGCGGCGAACGCGGTGGGCTCTACGTCGTTGTCGTCGTCGTCGTCATTGTTGTTGCCGTTGTTCGTCGTCGTCGTCGTCGTCGTCTTCCTCATTGCCGGCGGCGCGGTTCCCGGCGCTGCTCTGCCGCCGCCGCCGAAGGTGCCGCCGAAGGTGCCGAACCCGGCCGGCGCGGCCATGGGCGTCGTGCTGCCCGTGTGGGTGTTGAGGGCGAAGGTCGAGTTGGAGTAGGATGGCGCGCCGCCGCGGCCGCTGCCGCCCGCGGCGGTGGAGGAATACGCGGCGGGGGTCGCGGCGGAGGAAGTAGTGAAAGACGGGAGGACGTCACCACCAGCGGGCGCAGCGGCGGTGGCGGTTTGGGAAAGCGGGTGAGGAGGGCGGTTGTTTTCGTTGTTCGAGAGAGCCGCCAGTCTTGCTTTGACGGTGCTGCGTTTGGAGGGCGAGCGCAGGTACGCGGGCAGCGGGGTGGATGCGAAGGCGGCAGCAGCGTCGGTAGGGTTCCTTATGGTCATGGCGAGCGGATTTGGCTTCTCGGGCGAGAACGAGCGGCCCGGCGGTCTGGGTTGGAGTACGGGGCGGTCCAGAACGTTGGGATCGAAGTTGAGCTTGAGCTTGAGATCGCCGACATCGAGCGCTGAGTCGAAAGGAGTCCAGTGCTTGTTGCGAGCAATGCCAGCCTCGTTATCCACCTCCCTCTCTCCTGTGAGATCCAATAGGTCCTCGCTCCGCTGGTCAACCGCGACCGCCTGGTCTTCTCTGTCTTCAAATACAGGCGCAGCTTGGACTCCTAGATCTCTTCTTCTTTGCATATGCTCTGACCAATGCCTCAGCATTTCCCTCACATGCTTTTCAAAGTTCCGTCCCTCCAACGCGACGCCAGACTGTTTTTGCTGCTGTATCTGGAAAAGGCGCCAGTTAAGCTTCTTCAGGCACGCGCTTGCCTCAACCTCAACGTGCACTCTCATGAACGTTGAAGCCTTCTCCTCATCTCTGGAGATGTCCTGGAGCTTGGAACCCCAGACACCCAGGGCGCGCGTAGCAAGCTCTCGCCCACGGAAACCATCCGCAGTCGCCGCCATCTGGGTCACGGATAACATCTTGTCATGCCAGTGATCCAGCTGCCGCATCGCGGTCCCGAGAATGGCATTTTCCTGTAGTTCCTGCGCCTGGCGCTCCATGAATTCGATGGCCAAGGCCTTGCCCCTCCACTTCTCGAATGCACGCCTGGCCATGGAAAGCTTGGTGCGCCTTCTGATGGTAGCATATGCCTCACGTCTCCGTATCTTCTGGGCTTGATGCGTGCTGTCCTTCCATCTCCTCAAGGCATGTGTTGTAACAGTGTAAAACTGCGCATCCGATCCCCACTGCTCAAGTTGCTGGAGATGCTGATGCCGCTCTAACAACTTCGGCCATGTTTTCTTCAGGAGAAATGGCTCGTACAGTGCCAAAGCTTCAGCTTCGCGTTGCTTCCGGCCTTCAAGAACGTAGCGAAGATGGCCCAGAGCCTTCCGCTTCAATCGCGTGTCTTGGAGGATGATGCACGTGCGCTCAGCCCGTCCGAGGCGCGCATTCTGATCTTGAACCATTCCAGTCCACCCTCGGAAAACCCTCTCTTTTGTCCTGGCATCCCGGACTCGGATGAAAAGCGAGGCTCGAGCCTCAAGCATCCACTTGCGAAGCGATTCAAGCACGACGCGACCATCGATACGTGCCCTGAGCGCAAAGCAACGCAGGTTTTCGTTCCAGGTAGTAAAAGCGTTGCCCAGGATCCGTCGTCGGTCGAGCCTGGTGGCCATTACGGATTGGTCGGCACGCACATGCCAGACGGTGAAGATCTCGTGTGCGCGAGACTGCACTACCCTTTGTGTCAATTGTCTCTCCAGTGGTCGAAGTTGCGCTTGCTTCTTGACGTTGCCGAACGCTTGCGCTAAGAGCTTCTGCTCCCTGAAGTTCTGCGCGGCGGGTTCCAGCGTTTGAAGGTTGAGCATCTTGTTCGCGATGAGATGGAACAGCTTGCTCTTCATATCCCGCTCTACCATCAGGCCCACGGCCGCCTGCCTCTCTGTGATGAAGGCAATCTTGTCGACCAAGATCGCCCACACCCTTACCAAAAGCTTGTCCTCATACCACCTGGAAGCCTTCCGTTCTGTGAATTCCCAGAAACAAGCCAACAAAGTGTCCTGGATGACATTCGTCGCATGGGCAGTCTCGGCCACCTCTTCATTTTCTTTAATGGTATCGTACCTTCTCTGCCACTTCCTGAAGAACTTCTTGAGCCTGAACCGGCGTATTTTCTCATGCTCGATGGCAGTCTGTTCGTACCAAGCCTTGAACATCTTCTGCAGAAGAACGTGCGCACGAGCTCGATTGGTCAACCTGATGGCGTTCACCGTGTTGGTATGCCAATGGTTTAAAGCCGTCCACATCTTGCACTGGTCAAATGCTTTTGCAACCCGCTGGTAGTTGTGCTCGTAGAATCGCTCCGTTTCCCGTTCGGCTCGCCGCGCCTTCACGGTCACGCTTAGCGACTCAAATGCAGCATCAGCGCGCTTTTTCTTGTTGAAGAGATCGGCGGCCTCTTCCATCTGCGCCTCTCGCTCGCGCAGGGCCATGGCCTGGTCACGCCACATGCGCAACGCCTTCCGCGCCGCGAACAACGTCCTCGCGTGCAGGAACGTGTCCGCATCCGCCAGCATTTGCGTCGGCGACGGTCGGTACAGCATCTCCGGCGGGACGAAGTGATTTTCATCGGGGGCCGGGCCGGAAATGGACGATCGACGGGACGGCACCGTACTGAAATCGTCCACATCATAGAACCCAGGTTCGCGCACAGGTCGTTGTATCTCCTCAGTCCTCGTGATCTTCAGGCTCCCCTGGCTGGACTGCGATCGAGCCCTGCTCCCGTGAGCCTGTCGACTGCTCCGCCGCGCATGCTCCGCCGCGTGCAGAAGATTCTTTGAGCTCAGCCTCCTCCCTCGATCCGGGAAGCCCGAATGCATGGCCGATGGCGCCACAAAAGCCGCAGCGTCATTCCTATCGCTTGCGCGACGGCGCCGTGGGAAGGCCGCAGTATCAGACGCCCTGCTGCTGGGACGCCTCAGCCTAGAGGGCGGTAGCACATCCGATGCTCTGCTCCTCGACCGTCTGCTCCTCGGCACCGCATCCTCCTCCTCTTCATCGTCCGCATCGTCGTCCCACCGCCGGCTCCGATGAAAGGTCGTATCGTCGAAGCTCGCGCGCCTGGACAGCTGTGGGAGGCTCGGCGTTCCCGCAGCGGGGAAATCCTGCCTTTCTCCGTAATCGCCGTCGTCGTCCTCCTCGATGGCCTCCTCTTCCACCACGACGCCGGCCGCGCCCCCCTCGTCGACCTCCAGCTGTATACCCATCTCGGCCAACAGCATTTCGAAGCGGCCGTACAGGGTGCGCGTCCCATCATCGATATCGCTAGCGGCAATAGTGCTTGTGTCGACGCCGCGCATGCGCAACAGGAAGCGGAAATACACGCGGTCCTGGTTCGGGTCGATGCGGCGGTCGGCCAAGACATGGTCGTAGGCAGTGAACAATGCGCGGTAGGGCGGGAGGGGCGTAGTAGAAGAGTGGTGCAGGCGCTGCGCCGTGGTGACGATGGTATATAGGACCTCGACATCTTGGTTGCTGAGCGGGAGGTAGGTGTCTGCGTTGTAGGCAGGGCCGGGCTGGACGGGTTGTTGGTGCTGTCGCCGGGAGGAGGGCATTCGGTTTTTGTTAGGGTGTGAGATTGGGTGGTGGTCGGTTATCCTTTCGTAGGGTGTCGCAGTTGCTTCGGCTTCGTCGGCGTCGTCGCGATGCTCTGCATGCGAGCGGCGTGGACGGAATTAGGGCGGTGGAGGTAGGGTGGTCGTGGCTCATGAGAGGACTCCAAGGCGCTCGAATCAAGGTACCAAGCATTAGCATAGGAAAGCAAAAAAAGATCGTGGAAGAATTGGCGCGTGCGGGGAAGCGTAGGTGTTGTGGTGTTGCGAAACAAAGGCCGAGACGCGTGCCGCCAGTGGAGCCGACCGACACGCGCGACAGCCCAGACTCTTGGCGTGTTTGCCGTGTTTGGCGCCGCAATCGATGATGTCGCCCGCCGAGACAGAACCATCTCCGCGATTCACTCGCATCCACCGCAAAAATGACAGGCCGGACACGTCCCATCGAGAAAGTCGCATCGGCCGCTGCCAAGTGCTCGGTTGAGGTATGATCATCCCCAAGCCCTCCGAGGTACAGCGCATCTGACTGCTCCCTCCAGAGCGCTGCCTACGGAAAATGCATCCTGTCCGACTACAACAACGTTCACAAAGACATGTGCGCCAAGGAATTTATGAGATTAAAAGACTGTTACCTGGTATACATATCCTGTCAGTCGCATGGGGATAAGATTTGTCTAACTTGATCCCGTAGGCTGCAGTCAAGAAGTCATAATGGAAGTGGCAAATCAAGCAATAGCTGAACGCAATATCCCTTAAACTTCCTGTGCTTTGAAGCGAAACAAGTCCAGCATGGTAAAATACTCCAGAGCATGCTTAGAGCTCATAACGGGGCGTGAAGCATAAGGCATAAACTCAGTTCTCATTCAGAAAGATCTATCTACATCTTCCCTCATCTTTTGTTTTTTCGTTCGCGTGGTACTTTTCCGTCCCATCTTCATCTAGGCAAATCGCTCTACAACTTCACCAATCTAAGCATGAACGTTGCCTTCTGCACCTCCTGCTCCTCCTCTAGGATGAGCTCGCTGTTCTTCACCGCCTCCGGGCCCTTGCCCTCCACCTCCGTGACAACGTGCTTGTCCAGTGGTCTCCTCAGCGCCTTCTCCATCATGCTAGCGTGGCTCTCGAACACGCCCTCGAGTCCGACCTTGTCCGGGTCGCCAAGGATGCGGAACTGCATGCCGACGTCGTCGGTGGGCACGAGGCCAGCCTTCTTGCGCAGACGCTGGACACGGTTGATGATCTCACGCGCGATGCCCTCCTGCTGGAGTTCGGGGTACGTCTCGCAGTCGACGATGATCAGGACATCGTTGTCTGTGTTGACCTCCTGCGCCTTCGACGCACCGTCCTCCTTGAGGCCACGCTTGACCACGAGGTCCTCGGGACCGAGCTCGATGCCGTCGACAGTGATGCTGCCGGATTTGAGGTAGCCCTTGACATCGTCGCTGCTCAGCGAGGGCAGACCCTTCTTGACCTTGACAGCGTCCTTCTTGAGCTTCTTACCAAGCACCGCCCAGTCGGCCGAAACCGAGTACTGCACATTGTACTTGTCCTCATCAGCCGAGAGGATGAGGTCACGGACGTTCATCTCCTCGCAGATGTAGCCCTCAAGACTCTTGACGTCATCAAGGTACTGCTGGTCTGGGTGGATGATGATAATCGTCTTCAAGGGAGTCTTGAGGCCAATGTTGCGGCGTTCACGCGAAACACGGCCCAGGTCAATGACTGCCTGCATGCGGCCAACCCGACGCTCCACGGCCTCATCGAAGAGCTCCTCGCGAACCTCGGGGAAAGCAAGGAAATGCACGCTGCGCGAGTCCTCGCCGCGCAGGTTATCGGGAATGAGGGGAAGAAGGCGTTGGTAGATGTTGTCGGTGATGAAAGGAGTGAAGGGGGCGAGGCCACGGATGAGTGTGAAGATGACATCGAACAAGGTGTTCAGAGCGTGGATGGTGTCGTCCATACCATACTCTCCCTTTAAGCGGCGACGGTTGAGCTTGATGTACCAGTTGGTCGTGTTCTCAATGAGGCCCAACAACCTCGGGACGACAGTGTACAGCCTGTAGCCATTCATCTCCTGGTTGACGAACTTGAGCAGACTCTGGCAGCTGGCCAGAATCCAACGGTCCATGACATTGGTGTTCGACTCTTGGATCTTGGGATCGAACTTGAAGTCAACGTTTGCCACCTTCTTTAGGAGAGCGACCTGCTGCTCGAAGAAGTTGTAGCTGTTCCATAGCGGCAGGAGAACCTTGGACACGATCTCCCTGACACCTGCTTCCTTGAACCTCAGGGGCTCAGCACGCACGACAGGGGAGTTGATCAGGTAGAGACGAAGGGCATCAGAGCCGTACTCGTCCATGATCTTTGAAGGATCAGGGTAGTTCTTCAACCTCTTCGACATCTTCTTGCCATCCTCCGCAAGGACAATGCCGTTGACGACACAGTTCTTGAAAGGAAGCTTGCCGAAGAGGTGGACACCAAGAACAGTCAAGGTGTAGAACCAACCACGGGTCTGGTCCAAGCCCTCAGCAATGAAGTCACCAGGGAACGAAGCGTTGAAGTGGTCCTGGTTCTCGAAGGGGTAATGCTGAGAAGCGTAAGGCATGCTACCCGACTCGAACCAACAGTCAAAGACCTCCGGTATTCTCCGCAGAACACCCTTGCCCTGTTTACTGGGGATGGTAATGTGGTCGATGTGGTGGCGGTGGAGGTCAGTGATCTCGCCCTCGTAGCCACTCAACTCCTTCAACTCCTCGACGCTGCCTATGCAGACGACCTCCTTGAAGTCGTCACTGCACCAGAGCGGGATGGGAGTACCCCAGTAACGGTTACGGGAGACAGCCCAGTCGCGGGCGTTGGCGATCCAGCTAGCAAAGCGCTTTTCCTTGACAAAGGAGGGAACCCAGTGAGACTCCTCGATGCCCTTCAGCATGTCCGGAATGATATCCGGGATCTTAACGAACCACGACGGGACGGCGCGGTAGATGAGTGGGGTATCAGAGCGCCAGCAGAAAGGATAACTGTGGGTAACCTGGCTGTCGACGACAACACGTCCAGCTGCCTTCAGGTGCTTGATAATGGCTCTGTCTGCCTCCTTTACATGCTGACCAGCGAAGTCGCGGACCTCAGCGGTGAAGAGGCCAGTCTCGTCCACCGGGTTCGGCGGCGGGCGCGTCTCGCTGATGATGCCCTCCTTGAGCGAGACAGCGTAATCGTCCTCACCAAAGGCCGGCGCGTTGTGGACAATACCAGTACCGCTATCGGCCGTGACGTAATCCGCAAGGCAGAGCTTGAAGCCGAAGTCCTTGAACTCGGCCTTAAAGTAGTCGAACGGCGGCTCGTACCTCCAACCCTCCATCGACTTGCCCTGGATTTTCTCCACAATCTTGAACTTGGCCTTCTTCGGGTCCTTGTAGAGTGTCTTCAACAGTGATTCGAGGAGGATGTAGTGCTTTCCCGACGCCTCGTCGAGGATCTTGACGTACTCGAAAGCGGGGTTGGCGGCGAGGCCGGTGTGCGAGGGCAAGGTCCACGGCGTGGTGGTCCAGGCAAGGAAAGCAGTGTTGGGGTCGTCGAGGAGAGGGAATGAGATGACGACAGCGGGATCTTGGACATCCTTGTAGTTTTGCTGAGCCTCGAAGTTGCTAAGCGGGGTGTTGAGGGCGGTCGAGTAGGGCATGACCTTGAAGCCGCGGTAGACAACGTTCTTGTCGAACAGCTGCTTGAAGACCCACCACTCAGACTCCATGAACTGGGGGTTCATAGTCTACGCAGGACGTCAGCAATTGGGACTTGAGGATCGCGCGCCGCCACGCACCTTGTAGTCATTGTCGAAGTCGATCCAGCGACCCAGACGGTCGATGGTCTGACGCCACTCGGCGGCGAAGCGCATGACGATAGCGCGGCACTCCTCATTGTACTGAGCCAGACCCAGCTTCTCAACGGCATCCTTGCCGCTCATGCCCAGCTTCTTGTCGATCTCGTGCTCAATGGGCACGCCGTGGGTGTCCCAGCCGAAGCGACGCTCAACATAGCGGCCCTTCATGGACCAGTAGCGCGGAATGATGTCCTTGATGGTGGATGCGAGCAAGTGGCCGTAGTGCGGCAGGCCGGTAGCGAAGGGCGGGCCATCGTAGAAGGTGTAGGGCTGCTTGCCCTTGGAAAGCTCGACCTGGCGGCGGAAGGCGTCGATCTCTCTCCAGAGGGCGAGGATGCGCTCCTCCTCCTTGGGGAAAGAGATGGACATGGCGATGTGGCGGCCTTCTGCGTGCCGAGCGGAGCGGGGGCTTCGAGGGCGCAAAAGACGTTGCGGGGCAAGCGTTGGTGTTGATGGTGGGGTTGCGCTCGACTGTCAAATTTCCGGCCGCGACGACACTTCCGGGCGGTGAGGGTGAGTCAGACCGGCGCCGATCCGCGGAGTCAGGCATCATCAGGCACACATGTCACGGCAGCGGATCATCAGATGGCATGCATGACTTTTTGCATTCGCACCGGCTCAACCATCGCCCTTGCCCTATTCTTCCTCGTCCTCCTCGTCTTCCTCTTCGTCTTCGTCTTCGTCTTCGTCCTCTCCATCCGACACTTCTTCACCCAGTTCCTTGAGGCGTTTCTGTGCAGGTCAGCGCCACCCGTCCACACAGAGATATCGGAAGTGCCTCTTACCTTGTCCTTGGCCCGTTTCTCCTCCAGGTCCGACAGCACCATTAGCATGTCATCAAGTTCGCCTTGTGCCGATGCCCGGGCCTCCTCCTTCTCCGCCAGCTCATCTTGCACCTTCTTGAGCTTCTGCTGCGTGTCCTGGGCCTTCTCCTGCGCCTCCTTGACTTTCTCCTGCGCTTCTTTGAGTTGATCCTGAGCTTCTCTCAATGCAAAGTCGGTCGATCTGGCCGCATTCTCATGCTTTTGCGACTGAGCCTTCACATCTCTGAGCTCTGTCTTCGTTGCCTCTGCAGCCTTCTCAAGCTGTTCCACCTTGCGCGTGAGCTCATCGACCTGCGCAGTCTTCCGACGTACTGTCTCTTCCAGGCTTGCAACGGTGCCTTGCGCAGCCGAAAGGTCGGCGCGAGTCCGGCTGAAGTTCAATTCGACCTCCTTCAGCTGCTTGGTAGTCGATTCCAGGCTAGACTCGGCCTTCTTGCTCCTTTCCTCGAAGCTTGAGCTCGTCTTTTGCGCAGCTGTGAGCTCAGCCTGCATCTTGCTGAAGTTCGCCTGCAATTCCGCCCATTGTTTCTTTGCTTCCTCAAGCGCGCCTTCAGCTTGGGTGCATCTTGCTTGCAGGCTTGACTCGGTCTTCTTGCTCCTGTCCTCGAGTTCAGCTCTCTCGCGTCTTAGCTGTGCGACTTCTCGATCATGCTGTTGCTTGAAGCTGGCTGCCTGTCCGGCCGCTTCTCTCTGCTTCTGCTGCAGCTGAGCATTGAGGCTTCCCAGCTGCTGGCGCTGGTGCTCCTCCAGTCTTTGCAGCGCAGCTGAGTGTGCGGCTTCCCGCTGTGCTACGTCGGCTTCGTGGTTGCGCTGCAACGCCTCGTTGACGTTCTTTATACGGTTGATCTCGGCCGTGGTTGTGTCCAGATCTTTCTTGTGATTCGCCTGCTCCTCGTTGAGTTGTCTTTCCATGGACAGCATTTTCGACTCCGCACTCTCCAATGCTTTGCTTTTCTCGTCAAGCTGCCCGCGGATTGTATCGACCAAGTCCCGATCAACGCCCTGGGGGTTCTGCTGGATTTCGATCCCTGGATCTCTGTCGATTGCGCGCGAAAGTCTGCTGAAGTTGTCCTTGAGAAAGTCTACGAATGTGCTGTCGAAGAACACATCGGGTAAGTTTCCACCAAACGCGGCAGCGCCCCCCTGAGGCATGACCTCAAACTCGCGCACAAAGGGGTGTGTTCGAAGCTGCGTTATAGCATCCAGATACTTTTCTCGTCCCAGGCTGTTGAGCAGAACAGGCTGCAATTCGCGTCGTGGGATAGGCGAGTCTTTGGTAGAGAATTCGTAGATTATGCCAAGCAGAACAGCACAGAGACCTCTAATGACCGGCTTGTCCGTAGTCGTTCTCGCGGCAGTCGTGACAAGGGTCTGGATGCTGGCTCCCTCTCCGAGGAAATCGTTGACTGCATCGGGATCCTCGAACAGCCATCCACAAAGGACCATGAGATAGCCGAGAATCACTCGTTCATCCTCGCCATTTTGAAGACTGCTGATGAGGTTGCTGCTCATTTCTTGAATGCATGTGACGACTTCTTCTCCACTCTCTGCATCGCCCTCTACAACGCCCATCAACAGGCTTTTAGCATCCGGGTTCTCGAAAAGAAGGTGAAAAGTGATGACGGCGGCAAACCAGAGGCGATACGGGTCTACAGTCTGGAAGCTTTGCGGGCCGCGGACCAAGGTGGTGACGACATTAGCAGCATCCTCCTCCCCGGCAAGGTGTACGTTCACAGCGTGATTAAGGAAGTGTCTGCCGGTTTGGTCATGGTTATAGAAGTATGCCTTAAGACATTCGCACGCAGCGAAGCGGGCATCGAACATCTGTACAGACGAAGCACCAAGAATGAGATGTAACAGAGCCTCGATGACGTGCACTTGCGAGATACCGTTCTGCATCTTCTCTCCGTTGGGTTGGTTGCTGTGCTCGTAATCTGAGATTGCGACTTGAGTCTGAGCAAAGATCTCCTGTAGTCTCGCGTTTCCCCTTATAGCATCTGCGCAAACATACAGCGCCTGTGATCTAACGGGAACAGACACTGTGTGGTCAAAGGAGAGTTCAAGGGCGTGCTGTAAGATGCCGTGTTTGTGGAAGGCATCCTGGTTTGCAGCAGTGCCCATGCTGCCCTTCACGAGGAACATGCGGAGAACTGCCAGCAGGCCGAACAGATTCTTTTCCTTGTGCGGACTTTCCCATACCTCCTCCTCGGGGTTTGTGGGCCGAGGAAGCTCAACGCCGTTGGTCAGAAGTGCGGCCAGCTTAGGCACGCAGCCCGATTCCCTGAAGGCCAGCTGGTTGGACGGGTTGTATTGGATAAGGTTCGCCGTTAGTGTAAGACAGTCCTGGGTCACAATGCTTCCTTGTCTTATGGATCCGTCGCCGTCGACAAGATTGAAAATCTTCTCAAATGCATTTTGGAAGGCGACAATCTTCTGCAGCTCCGTCGAAGACTGAGTGAGGTCGATGAGAAGATCCAGGGCAACTGTACGTCAGGTTAGCGTGAGAGCCCCTGGTAGTCTACGGCATGCTGCAAGTCATACCGTCGCGCACAGCATCACGGGGGTCATCCAATGCGGCAACCAGTCTGGGTATGCCAAGAGGAGCGGACAAAATGCACTCTTGGGTTCTTTCGGGGCGAAGCTCTGAGATGGCTTTGAGCAGCTTCAGGGCGTAGCGGCGCGAGTAGAAGTCGGTGGCCTCGAGAAGGTCGAGAAGGAGGGTGATGTTATCTTGCCGCTAGCATAAGCTCAGTACGAGTTAATCGGCGTTGAGCAACGGGCTTACTTGAGTGAATTCGTCGGCCAGCCACAGCGAAATGTCTTCCGAGGCCTCGGGCTATCGCACATACAGTCATTACTAGGGACCAGCTTCACGGATGAATGATTGCTACGTACGCTATTCTCGTCCGGGTTGAAGAGCATCAACAGAGTCTCCAGCACCACCTTTATGGTATCCAGATCCTCCGCATCTTTTGTGAGGGCTGCGATGAGGCCGCGCAAAGAGCCCGAGGCAACGGACGCGGGATACTCCTTCGCAAAGCTGCGCAGGCCGAGGATGGCAGCGCGGCGGTCCTCCAGGAGAGTGGCGCTGGCGAGGCGGCTGCAGAGGGTGTTGATGGTGTCGGTGGCCGTCTGTTTGGCGGGCGCCTGCGCCTCGAGCATGCGCAACATTGTGGGCGGCGGCGAGGGCGTGGGGCTGGGCTGGGGCTGGATCGCTGGTCGGGTTACTGCAGGGCCATGGCACGATTGGGGGAGTGCGAGGGCGAGGGGCAGCACGAATTGAGCGGTGACAGGCGAAGCTAGGTGGTGATGCCGCAAGCTGTCCAGAGTTCCGGGGAAGCGACAGCCCTGCGCAATCGGCATCTGCCGCTTGCACTTTTGGCCGCGCCGCGCCCGCCTTCAAAGCCAATCCACCGACGCGACCTCCGCTCCACCACCGACACCCGCTCTTTGTGCCTCCAAACCACCCGCACGGAATGCACAGCCAGCGCGCCATTTCCGTCTAAGTCCTCTCTACGGGCGTCGCCCACGACGCGTCCTTTCTCTCGACACCGACCTCTGCGGCTAGTTTCGCATTCGCGCTGAAGCCTTCGGCCACAGCTCACTTCGCAACCCGCACCCGCCGCCACTCCAGCTTCGCGCCCGTCGCTCGAGCTCCGCTGCCACCATGGGTGTTCCCGCGCTCTTCCGATGGCTTTCGCAGAAGTACCCCAAGATCATCTCGCCCGTCGTCGAGGCCGAGCCGGTCGAATACCCCGATGGCACTGTTGAGCCCGTTGACGCCACAAAGCCCAACCCCAATGGCGAAGAGATGGACAACCTGTACCTCGACATGAACGGCATCGTACATCCATGCTCGCATCCAGAGGACAAGGACCCGCCGGAGAACGAGGAGGAGATGATGATCGAGATCTTCAAGTACACCGACCGGGTCGTCAACATGGTGCGCCCGCGCAAGCTGCTAATGATCGCTGTTGGTATGTGAAGAATGCCCAGACGGCCCAAACATTTCCGATGCCTCCCTAAGGACAGCTTCATTATCCTACGGATGACGCAAAGCTGAGGGAGGTACGGCTGCTTTTCTTCCACTTTCACCCTCCATCCCATACAAGACACTCGTGCTGACAAGGTGACAGACGGTGTCGCTCCGCGCGCAAAGATGAACCAGCAGCGCTCTCGCCGTTTCCGCGCCGCCCAGGATGCCAAGCAAAAGGACGCAGATGCCGCCGAGTTCGCGAAGATGCTCGCCTCACAGAACCAGAAGAAGGGCGAGAGCGAAAACGACGACAGCGCCGAGGCTAAGATCGTCAAGAAGACTTGGGACAGCAACTCAATTACCCCAGGAACCCCCTTCATGGACATTCTGGCCCAGAGTCTTCGCTACTGGTGCGCCTACAAGCTCAACACCGACCCTGCTTGGGAGAAGCTCAAGGTCATCATCTCCGATGCGACGGTGCCGGGAGAGGGTGAGCATAAGATCATGGAGTTTGTGCGCTCTCAGCGCCGCTCTCCTTACCATGACCCCAACACCCGCCACGTTATCTATGGTCTTGATGCCGATTTGATCATGTTGGGTCTTGTTACACACGAGCCCCACTTCCGCGTCCTACGTGAGGATGTCTTTGCCAATGACGCCAAACCTAGGACATGCAGGCGCTGTGGACAGGTAGGTCATTACGCAGACCAATGTCGCGGAGAGATCAAGAAGAAGGAGGACGACCACGATGTCAAGCAGAACAAGGTCACCAAGAAACCCTTCATTTGGCTCCATGTTTCCATTCTGCGTGAGTACCTTGCAGCCGAACTCAAGGTCGACGGGCAAGGTTTTCCTTTTGACCTGGAGCGTACCCTGGATGACTGGGTTTTCATGTGCTTCTTCGTCGGAAACGATTTCCTGCCACATCTCCCAAGTCTTGAGATTAGAGAGGGAGGTATCGACACTTTGATCAACATTTGGCGCGAGAACTTGCCTATAATGGGTGGTTACGTCACGAAGGATGGTCATGTTGACATGAGCCGCGCTCAAGTTATTCTACAGGGTCTTGCGAAGTTGGAGGATGGCATCTTCAAGCGCCGCAAAGAGACTGAGGACAGAAGGGAAGCCGCCCAGAAGCGCAGGAAACTCCAGGAGGAGAGGAGGCATGGCGGAAGATTCGCGCAGAGAGGAGATGGCAATCAGCAGAACAACTCCCCCACCGCTCGGAAGGGTAGCAAGAAGGGCGAGACTGCTGAAAACTTCGCCAACCTTCCTATGTTCAGCCCTGGAGAACTTCAGTCGAAGGAAGCAAGGGCTCTGACCCACGAGAATTTTGTCAACAGAAAGGCCATATTCCAAGGCTCGGCCAATGTTGCAAACGCAAACAAGAGCGCAGCAGCTGCCCTGAAAGAGGGGCTGCTTGGCAAGAAGCCCGAGACTGTTTCTGTTGCTGCTGGTCAGGACGGCAGCGCGGAGGACGTTCCTGTTCCGGACGCTCCGGCCGAGGATGCTACCGCGACTCCGCCCTCTGCTCTTGGTAAGAGAAAGGCAGAACTTTTGGAAGATGACTCCAGCACTCCTGGCCGTAACACGCCGGATGCAGGCCCACCTGCCGTGAAGTCTGACGAACCGCCGGAGGACACGGTAAAAATGTGGGAGGACGGCTATATGGACCGTTACTACGAGCAGAAATTCCACGTCGACCCCGCGGATATAGAATTCCGCCACCAGGTTGCGCGGGACTATGCCGAGGGTCTCGCATGGGTGCTGCTGTACTATCTGCAGGGCTGCGCTTCCTGGACTTGGTACTATCCTCACCACTATGCTCCTTTCGCTCAAGATTTTGTCGATCTTGACAAGATGGAGCTCAAGTTTGAGAAGGGACGGCCTTTCCGCCCCTACGAACAGCTCATGGGTGTCTTGCCCGCTGCATCCAACCACGCCATCCCATCGGTATTCAGGCCGCTCATGGAAGAGGCGGACAGCGAGATCATCGACTTCTATCCCGAAGATTTCCGAGTTGATCTCAATGGCAAGAAGATGGCTTGGCAAGGTGTTGCAATCCTCCCGTTCATTGACGAGAAGAGGCTACTGGATGCCATGGCTACAAAGTACCCGCTACTCTCTCCGGACGAAGCCGCCCGCAATGAATTTGGCAAAGAAGTTCTTCTGTTCTCTACCCGCCACCCTCTCTACGAAGAGGTTGCCCAGCAATGGTATTCGAAGAAGCAGGGCGAACCTCAGCATAAGCTGAATCCTGAGGTCAGTGATGGGCTAGCGGGCACCGTCACAAAGAACGATGATTATCTGCCGCAAAGCTCCCTCGTCTTCCCTCTAGAAACCAAGGGTATGCCAGACTTGGAGGAGGACCAGTCTATCAGGTAAGTCAATCATTCCCAGTTCCGCCGAAGCGGTCTCAACTAACCGTCTCGACAGCGTCCACTACGAAATGCCCAAGTCCAAGAACGTCCACAAGTCCCAGCTTCTCCGCGGCGTGGAATTTCCCCCTCCCGCCCTCACCCAGGACGAGATCCACGGCGTCCGCAACCGCGCTCGCCACGGCGGCGGTGGCGGCGGTGGTCGCGACCGCGGCTTCCACTCGCACAACGAGAACCGCTGGCAGGGCGGACCCCCTCGCCACCGCGGCGGCGGCGGTGGTGGCGGCGGCGGCTACAACAACGGCGGTGGCCACCACAACAACAACCACCACCACCACAACCAAAACAACAACAGCAACCCCAACCCCAACAACCCGATCGCCGGCTTCCTCAACCCCAACTTCGACCCGCAGGCATTCATGCAGCGCGGCCCCGGCGCCGGCGGCGGCCCGCCCGGAGGTCCCGCCGGCGTCCCGCCCCCGCCGCACCTCGCCGCCCAGATGAACGGATGGCAGCCCCCGCCCCCGCCGCAGTTTGGCGGCGCGTTCCCGCCCATGCCGGCCGGCTACGGTGGATACGGCGGTCCGCCGCAGAACGGTGGTGGCGGCGGCGGCGGCGGCGGCGGATACGGTTACGGTGGCAGGAGAGATGATAACTACAGGCCAGGCGGCGGCGGTGGTGGTGGTGGTGGCGGAGGTGGCTATGGTGGAAGGCAGGATGACAGCTACAGGCCTGACCACGGATACGGTGGAGGAGGTGGTGGTGGTCGCGGCGGCGATGGATACGGCGGAGGTGGCGGCGGAGGTGGTGGTCGCGGCGGCGGTAGGAGGGGGGGAGGCAGAGGCGGAAGAGGCGCTTATGACAGGCGCTAGACGATCTTGCTGCTCTCTCTCGCGCTCTCTCTCTCTCTCTCTCTCTCTCTCTCTCTCTCTATTCGACTGACTACGCTCAACGGTGTAGCGTACCGTACCGCTACGTCCTCGGGGTTTTTCATGGGACACATACACGTGCTCACGTGGTGGAGGGGAGGGAAAGAGATTCGGGATCGCAAAACATGTTGCACGTACGCAACCTGCTGAGGGAAGGAAGTCTCATTAGCATGCGGGGAAAATGATGGGAAGATAAGGGAGGGGGAGAAAAAAGCTTAGAAGCAGATAAAGCAGCTATGATGAAAAGAAAGACCCTCCACCACGAACACTTCTCATTTCATACTCCAGTGATGATGCGTGTGCACTTTAGTGTCTGTCGGGTCTACTTACTTTTTTGCTTCAAGAAATCAATGACTTCGCATGTCGCCCGATGGATAAACACTACATCTCGTGTTTAAACCAGTGACCTGTGCTTATTTGAATTTCGCATATGCTCCGGACTGTAGCCTGGTTTTTTGTTCTATCTCCATACTGTTTCCCCCGGTCTCGAGGCGAGAAAGCCACGCCATACCCATCCATGTTCATCATATGCTTGACCGTATACCATGCAGCAAACAAAACCCATCAGATCCCATAGCCATGCAAAAATTAAACAATTAAAAAAAGGCTACTGAAAACGAAAGCCAGTCCCTCATGAAGGGAAGAAGGAACCAGGAGTGCAACCGCAATGTAACGGTTCGCCCATCGTGTACTCATCCCCCCGAGAAGACCTTACATATGCAAATACGCCATTTACCCATGCTAGCTCCAGCTCTTTCGCGACTGAAAAGGCAAAAGGAAAAAAAAAAGGAGAAGGAGAAGAGAAAGATAGCCAGTCTTCACCTCCGTTATCCGAATGATAGTTTCAAACCATAAAGAAGGTCCTGACCGCCGCGTAGTTGCTCCGAAAGCACTCTCCGAATAGTTGACCGGGCAGCTAAGACCTGGCGCGGGGCATTGAGCAAGAAGCAAAGTATAAAGAAAAACACGGCAGGTACAGTGAAAGGCTCGAACTTCGCCAGGCTTTATGAGATCCCGGCGAGTACAGTTCAGTCGCAATGGCGCTGCTTCGTTGAAAGCCCGTCAAAGTAAGTATATCGGTAAGCAACCGGCTTTTCAATCGTCAAATTGTGACAGTCTGTTGTCGACCCAGTTCTGCTGCCGAGAAGACGAATGAAGGGGCAGCGCATATCGCTCCTATCCACTGAATCCGCCCCTGCCATTCCTGCCGGCCATCGCCATTTCCCGGAAGCCGGGGGGCACCGTCCAGCCATGGGTCTCACATGCGCGGATATAAGCCTCGATAGCTTCACCAACGGTGTAGTCAGTTTTGTAGTAGTGCGGGTCAAGCCTCGCCGGCCGAGGTTCCAGTGACGATATCGCGAGGCGGACCTGCATCAGGACAGACTCGATAGAGTTGACCGCGCCCCATCCGTCGTTGGTGAGCAGCTCCATACAAAGCGCGCCACCGGCAGTGACATGACCACCGCCGCCCTGCATGAAAGGCAGAAAGCGGGGGCGGATGACGCGAACGAAAGGAGGAGTGAAAGGGTAATCTTTTCCGAACGTGAGCTCCAAAACGACGCTCTTGACACCTTTCGCCTGCATGTCCTTAGCAAGAGGAAGATGGGGCTCAAAGGAATGGAGCTCGACTATCCACTGATAGAGATTCTCCATATGTTCCGGATCGATGTACCAGCCAATTTCATGGAGAGGCTGGCAGTTTTGGATTTTGTTCATAGCAGTAAAATCCGACTGTAAACGCCTCGAAGCCACTATTGAAGCAGCATTTCCCTCAGGGGAAGGCAAGATTTCCAGTGTACTGAAGTCAAGCTGACCAGGTACGAAAAGAGTTAGAGGATTCTGGTTGGCTGGGACGACATCCTTTTGCGAAGTGGCCGAATCAGTCCGCTCTATTTCCATTTCGAGTAGCTCACGGTCGTCTTGATCTGTGGCGACACTTTCGGCGTCGTCATCAATCTCGATTGCATCTTCAATACTTTCGCCTGTCTTCAGTTTCTTGTGTCCTCTGGCAACTGCCTTAGCGGCCGGACTCGTCTGCGAATTCTTCGCCACCTTTGCGCGGGACCTTGTGGCGGATGCTGGTATCTCAATTTTCCTGCGCTGAGTATTGACTGGAAAGTGAACATGATCCTGACGGATAGGACTAAGCGGCAGCGGTTGTTCGTCCGGTGTCGTGGGAGCCTTGTTCATCATGGGAGCCTTGTTCATGTAGGGGTTTGTTCTGGGATCTGAAGCCTGGACAAACAGATACCTCGTCTGGATCCAGTCTATCTGATCGATGACAAAGTGGGGTGTCGAAGAAACGAATCTATCGGGGGAGTTGACAATCTCGTTGAGTGAAACAGCGTCGTGGATGTTTAGCTTGCTTGGACGCCAAGTGGACGCGTTCATGTTTGTGTAGGCTAGTGCCCGTGAGTACATCAAGCTGGTAGTCAAATCCTTGGACAAGTACACTCCGTGGCCAAAGGCTCTCCCATTGATGGTCTCCTCAAAATGAAGACCCTCGCGTATGATGGTGTGCCAGTTGTGCAAGGCGCTGCCGTGCCAGGCGAAGATGGTCGGGATTTGGGGATTAACAGCGGAACCCACCGTCCTGACAGAATTGATGAAGCGACGTTCTTTGTCCGGTGCACCCATGGCTATCCGAAACTGTGTCCATCCTGGCATTCCCCAGACTTGATCGTGCGCATCGCCGTCCTTATCCGAAGCATCAGCTTGCATGATACAGGCACGGTTAGAAGCAATGATCCATCGTAGCAGTCCCAACGAAGGAGCCGGTATCCTCGACCACTTCATCAAATCGGCGTGCGCTCCTCCCATCAGCAAGTAGTCTTTCATTTCATCAACGGCTGGGAGGAGATCCAGGAGCACGACCATTGCTTCCTGAGTGCTGATCACGTCGCACGAATCGAGATCCTGGTCGTACGCGACAAAGGTTGTGTCCTGGAATCCAGGGACTGAGAGATCCGGTGAGAGATACTTCGAGCCTTCCATGGCGTCTATCAATACAGGCCTGGAGAGCTGAACAGTGGGGAGCATGACCTGCTCGACCTTGAAATGAAGAGTCTCGTCGATACCCTGTACTTTCAACAGGATCCAGTCTCCTGGCACAGGTTTAAAATCTCGTCGAGTAACCGTTCGTTCGAGCACTAGTTGGTGAATCTTCAGATCCACACGTGCGGCTTGTGATATTTCGCTGGGTAGTGTTTGGTCGCCATCCATTTGAGCTGCCTGATACGCCGCCAAGCCTGCTGGTACCGTACCGGTCATGGAGTAAGACGATGCGTGGGGATTGTTCCTTGCGGCCAACTTCAGAACGTGAACCGGAGGTATCCTCAATCCGAGACCTTTTGGGAGATGCTTGGGCTTGAGTCGACCAGCCTTTGCGGTTGCCCAGCAGAGACTTATCAGCAGATCAACAACCTTTGGCTGAGAGATGATCTCATGCTCAATGCTGGGGCCGAAACCAAGCTGCAAGTATTGATAAAGGCATAGCTGACTGTCGCACACATACGGCTTGATTGCCTCGATGTCCGTGGGCATTTTTCGATGGCATACAAGGCAGAACTCCGTACAGCGAACGACTTGGCGAACGTAGAACTGCATTGCCACCAAAGGAAGGGAAAGTCGAAGTCTAGCTGCATGGCCAGACTTGTAGCTGGATATGTGGTCTGCCGTGACAATTGCAGGGTAGGTTGTGGTAGACGTTTCTTCGGCGCGATATTTCGGATCTTGGGCCAGTTTCCCTTTCTGGTCGGTGGTATGATGGTCATGCCAAAAAGCCATTGCCCCATCCCAAGACATGCCCTCCTTGATTCTACACTTGAGAATGAGCAGGAATTTCTGACAGAAAAGATCCCTTAGAGGCCCGGCTATGAAGAGCTTGCGGAAGTCGCCATTCGTGGGTTCGGCCGTCTCATTTTGAGCCTTTACGTCCGATGTAGCGAACGCCTGGATGATCTCGCTTCGAGAAGGTTTATAGGACGAGCTCACACCAAAGCGAAAGTCCAGCATGTCCTTCCAAGCAGTAGGGTCTTCAATGTGACCAATATGCCTGTATCCCTTCGGGTAGTGGATGAGGAGGACAAGGTACTCTGTAGGGCGCAATTGCCACGCCTGCATAGCTTCCTCGGAGATACCCAACTTGGCAATGCGACAGGCGGAGGTCAGGTATGCAGGGTGGCCTTGAACCAGAGGATCGCACACCCCGACGCGGAAGCCGGCATCCTTGACCAGTGCCAGATCTTGCCGCATGGAGTTGCGCTGCTCGAGCGGTATGACGTTGTCGTAGGTTGCAGTTGGCGAAGTCCCCTCAGCTGGTACGGCACGATCATTGAAGCCGAAGAAGTATTCATCATCGGAAGCTTCACTTGGTTCAGACTCGTCCTCGAATCCTTCAAAGTCGTCGAGCTGCGAATCAAGCATGTCCGTGTCGCCGTCAGCGTCGGAGGACAGGCGTTGAGAGACCTCCTTTAGCAAGGAGAAGATTGTCTTGGGGCCGGACTGTTGCTCAGCCAGCGTGGCTATGGCGTGGGAAACGTCGTTGGGAGCGTCGTCTTGGACGTAAAGCGATATGAAGCTGTGGGAGTGAGGGTAGTCACTAATCTCGTCTATGACGGCAGTGACGGTGAGGGGGCCATGCTGGCACTGAGCGAGGATCTCGATCTCGGAGTCTTTGCTGCAGACTTGCAGGACGCCATGTTCGTCTGGAGTGGCGGCGGCTTGCTCTAGGTGAGCGCGGAACTCTTTCCTGCCCATGGTGGACGAATGCTCGGCTGCGTTCTGCTAGACCAATCAGCTTTGGGCAGTTGGGAGAGAGATGCATAGGCTCAGACGGTGCATCTACAGAGCAACAGGCGCATACATACCAGTGCGGCAAGCGGAGCGGCTTGGTGTGACCAAGAAGCGGGGCGACGAAGCCGCGGACGGTCAACAGCGCATCAGGCTGAGGTGAAGCCGGCGGAATCGGCGTGAGGCGAAGACGGGCTCGCCGCAGCTGAGCAGCTGAGGGACAGGTGAGCAAGAGCAGCTTTGCGCGTTTTGTTGGTCGCTGGGACAGGCCAAAGCGCTTGGGCGGCGTGTTTGTGCTAGCTGTGAGCACGCAGCGTTGAAATGGTTGGATGCAGCTGGAAGGCGGACGGAGGGGAAGGAAAGCCGTGAAAGAAGGCTGTCTCGGACTCGCGCAGTTGCGGCTCTGCGGAGCTCAGAATTTAAAGGGCTCTTGCGCAAAGCGGCGACTAGGCAACTGTGGTCGCAGGCAGTCATGCTCTTTCCAGGGACCATCGCGGGAGCTTGGGCCACCGGTGCAGCCAACTCCCCGGCGTCGATCGCCCGCTGCTGCTGCGCCGTCTCCGCCCAGTAGCCAGGCACCGCGACAATTCTCACCCGTCCATCACGCCCACCGCCATCTGCGCTTCCCTCCATCATGGTCGTCTCCTACGCCGCCGCCTCTGCCCCCGTGCAGCCCAAATCCTCACAGCTCTCCGATCCCGCCCTGCTGCCCTTCATCCAGCCAGATTTCGATCCTGTCGACCACCTCAACTCCGTGCTGCCCGCATTGGCCATTAGCTCCACGCAATCCAAATCCTCCAATGCCGCCGCCCTTCCACTGCCCGACGTGTCCGCACAAACACAGAGTCTGCTCTCCCAGCTCAACGCCCAGACTACCCGCCTGTCCACCGTGCTCACCCAAATGACCGACGACATCCTGCGCAGCGGCGGAAGATTGGCCTACGAAGTCGAGGTACTTCGTGGAGAGACCGTGGGTCTATCCACCGCCTTGACAGAAGGGCTCAGTAAGGATGTCGAGAGGTTCGTTCCGGGAGGCATCAAGGTCGCCACCAGCCAGCCCGCCGCCCAAGCCAAGGCCGACGCTGTCGAGCGGAGAGCCAGCGCCGCCACAACCGGAGACGACGTGAAAGCCGCCGATGCCGAGGAAGATGGTCAGCAGAAGACCCCAGAGCTGCCCGAGTATATCACCCGCCTCCGCACCCTTACCCATGTGCGGTCGCGTCTTGAGAGCGTCATCAAGGTTTTCGGCGAAGCCATGCAGTGGACACTCCCGCCTTCCGAGGTCTCGCTCGCCTCGTCTCTCATATCAGTCTCTGCTCCTGAACCTGGTTCCGACAGCCACAGCCGCGAGGAGAAGGGACGCGAGTTTGCAGAGAAGCTGCGCACCGAGATTGCGGACCTGGTTACGGGTACCGACGAAGGCTACGAGGCTGCTCAGGCGAGGATACAGGCTCTGCGCGATCTATCACAGGTTTGGAAGGACACAGCTGAGGAGAAGGCCCGCACCCGCTTCATTGATGGACTAGTCAAGCTTGCCGAAGACAGGCATAGACAGTTGAACTCACAGTATCAACGTCAGCCAAGGTCTGCGCCGCCGCCTAGGAGGGAAGAAAGTCGGTCTAGGGCGCCTGAGAGAGGGATCGGCTTTCTGGACAACCTCAACCGGATGCGCGAGAACATCTACCTGAGCTGAGAGTCCGATGTAGCAAGCTTATGGGTCTTGGGCGAGGGTTTATCCTCATTGCACCTTGCTCGCAACGCATGACTTGCATGCAAGGTGCAATCTTCATGGGTCGTCTGAATTCTTCACTGTAGCCTCCCGTGATTGCGGTTGACTTTGCTCATGGTGGTCCCAAGGCCGACCTCCACTACTTCACTCTCCTCTAGCAAGAAGCTAAACTGATTCTCCCCGCCATTTCCCCGCGCGCCGCCGGTCCTTCGACGAACCCTTCACAGCCACTCCGGAAGGTAGAGCTTGTGTGGTGGCGTACGGAGCTAGCACACGGCTCTTGGGCTTGAAGCTAATCCGAGTCTGACATGGTCGTTGTTGTCCGTCTTCAACTGTACATGGCCACGCCTTCACGAAAACGACGCGTCACAAGGACGTTCCTCTCGGGCTGCTCGCGGCCATCAGCGCTACGCAGCGTCCGCTTGAGTAGAGTTAATCTGGACGTAATCCATCTCAAGGTGGCTGTAGAGGGCCAGAGCATGTCCAGAAGCGGTGCAACACGGACACAACGTGCTGAGACGACGGGTATTATAGAAGCGGGGGTGGTGCTAGATGAGGGTTGTAGAACCGTCGGTCTGGGTGATAACAAAGGATGCATTGGCAACAGACGGTCTGCGTGGATGATTCACAGGTCCCCACCGAGCCGGACAACTGGAACAAGCTCCGGACAGAACTGGGTCGTATACAGCACTGAATTCGAGATCAAAGCCTTGTGTTTTTTTGTGTCGGGCTTCGGGCTTGAGGCGGTGTCGAGTGAGTGCATGATGCTAATCTTTGATGCGGCCACATGAGACTAGTGGCACGCGTGGTGTCCACGACAGCACGTCCTCAGGCGGCGGGCTCACCGCGGCGGCGCGTGGTGGTGCTGGGTCACAGGGGGCGAGGAGCTGAGGAGCTGGGCGGCTATGGTGGCACCACGCGGTCGCTGTACTTTATTGGAGGTGGCCGAGGCTTGGGAGTGGGTTATGTCATGAGGCCGATTTCCGACCGCGGCCTCCCAACAATCTGTGCCGCGCCCGGGCAGGGATGTGGGGCCAGGGTCTGTTGCCTCGCCTCCGCGCCCGCCCATCACCTAACACGGCCGAAAGACACTCCTCCGTATAAGCGCGCGAGGCCACCGCGTCCGCAGTCGCACAAGTCACCAGACAATCCCGGATCATGCCCGTCTGAACCGCACGCCATCTTTTCTCTCAATTCCCCTCCTCCCCCGCGCCCGCCATCCTCCGCCAACCACACCTCCAGCTGCATCGTCACCACCGCCGCCGATATGCTCGACCCGTTCCCGTTCGCGGCCCCCGCCGCCCTGCAGCACGCCATCAAGCCCTTCGCCGACTACATGTCCTTCAAGACCCTGCCGCTGCACATCCACGAGCTGCTCTTTGCCGTGCTGCTCTACCACATCACCAACACCGTCATCTCGCCCTGGCTATCTACGCGCCTGTTCCCCGACATATACCCCAAGTTCAACAAGCGCACCCGCATCAACTGGGACGTCCACGTCGTCTCGCTTGTCCAGTCCACCCTGATAAACGCACTGGCCCTGTGGGTTAGCTACGTCGACAATGAGCGCGCCGAGATGGACTGGGAGGGTCGGGTGTGGGGATACACGGGCGCGAGCGGCCTGATCGTGGCCTTCTCCTGCGGCTACTTCGTGTGGGATCTGTGGATCAGCCTGCGCTACGTGAAGGTCTTCGGCCTCGGCCTGCTGGCCCACGCCGTCAGCGCCCTGTCCGTCTACAGCTTCGGCTTCGTGCGTCACTCCCCGCGCTTCCCCGGCGGCATCCCGGTCTGCCCATACCCAATCTGCAACCACACGACTAACGCATCTGCTTCTTCTCCTCACAGCGCCCCTTCGTCAACTTCTACGCCCCGACCTTCATCCTCTACGAGCTCTCGTCGCCCTTCCTCAACATCCACTGGTTCTGCGACAAGCTGAACATGACGGGCTCCAAGGTCCAGCTGTACAACGGCTTCTGCCTGCTCGGCACCTTCTTCGGCGCCCGCCTCTGCTGGGGCACCTACCAGTCCTTCCACGTCTTCGCCGACATCTACCGCGCCATCCAAGCCGGCGGCCTGGTGTCCGGACCCGGGCTCGCGGGCCTCGGCGCGGGCGCCGACAGCGCAACCGTGGAGCAGGCCCAGCCCGTCGCCGAGACGATGCGCTTCGCCGAGGGCACCGAGGTGCCCGTGTGGCTCGCGGCGACGTACCTGGCCGCCAACCTCACCCTCAACTCGCTCAACTTCTTCTGGTTCAACAAGATGATCGAGACGGTCCGCAAGCGCTTCGAGCCGCCGCTCGGCACCAAGCGGCCCGAGAAGAAGGATGCGGAGAAGAAGGTCAAGCGCGAGGCGGACCGCGTCTTCGTCGAGGGCATCGACGTCGACACGGACGAGGAGGTCGAGGCCGTCGCGTCCGCCATCGCCGAGGCCAACGGCGGCGGCGCGGAGACGGTCGTCGCGAGGGGCTTGTACGACGACGGCAGGCGGACGATCGAGGTCGCCAAGACCGAGGTGAGGAATAGGCGGAGGGGCTGATTTTTTATTTTTCTTTCTTCCTCTAGAAGATTTCTGGCGAATGAATGAATCAGCGTGGTGTGGTACAGTGATGTCAGTAGCATACTCGGGGCTCTCATCTAGGGTAAGGTCTCTCGCTTTCCGGTTCTTTTCGGGTGGTACCGAATAGAAGGTCCTGCGGAGGGGTGGGGCATAAATTGAGGCGCAGAACTGATTTTATGTGTGCGAGTTTTTGTCGTTGTGCGTTTAGAGGATGGGGCTTGCGGGCTGGATGGCGTTGTGTGTAGGCGTAACGAAGGGGGGGCTGGGCTGGGCTGGGCTGGGCTGTCCTTGGTGGGGTTTATTTCAGCGTAGATGTGCAGATCAATCCAGCGAATCAATCGACGACGTGATGCGCGTCGTATGAACAATTTATCGAGTTTTTAGACAAGTTTGTTTCGGCTCTTTGGCGCGAGAAAGGAAAAAGTTGTAGATGGTGGACCGCAAAGGAATGGATCCTTCCCAGATTCAACTCTTACTTATGTAGCAGTTGGAGCACATGTCAGTATATAGACGTATGTACGTTTCAAAATGAAGTGAACGTATCCGGACGGGGTTTAAATACCCATAGGTGTTTATGTCTTTGGCGAGATAATGAATATCAAGATCTTCTATAACCCAGTATGTGACACAGGCGAGTAGATTGATTCGGCACTCCAATTGTAGATCACTACACCTAAGCAAATCATACGCTTTCACGACTAATTACTAGGAGTAAATGTCTCATGATCTCTAAATAGCATATGAAATGCTATTCGGTCTAAGCATTTGGTCCGGACTGATGCCAATCCATGCCCCGAGCCTGTTAACCCTCTATTTACTAGTAATAGTTTCGTAGCCCCCGGAAACCATATTGACTACCCATCCTCTCGTTTCCCACCCGTACTCCCAAAAGACTCAGAACTCCGACCTCACCATCATTACAGCCATGTAGCATCGTCCTTCGTATTATTCCCATTCATAAAAGCCCACAAGAACTGACGCCTAACCCCCACCCCCTTCTCCACACCGACCCGGGCTCTCACTGATGCGCCTTGCCCCAACACCCCGCCTCCACATCCCTCTCCCGCCCCGCCTTGCCCCCCGTCGCTTCGCAACTCGCCCACGTCCCCAACGCCACCGAGCTCCCACCCGTCGTCGTCCCCACCGGCGTCATGGTAGTATCAGTAACAGTAGGCACCAATCCCCCACCACCATTCACTCCTCCCCCACCACCACCATCGACATCACCGCCCATCCTCCCAAACCCGCCACCGCCACCACTTCTTCTCCCCTTCCTCGACAACGTCGACCGCCACGGGAAGAAACCGGATTTCGACGCCGCCCCGTGGCTGAAGATGGACGAGGTGACGCGGTTGACGGTGATGCGGACGGTGGGGTAGACGACGGGGGCGTTTGCGGTGAGGACGGCGAGGAAGGATTCGCGGCAGGCCCAGGTGCCGGCCTTGAGGACGCCGGTGTGGGGGTTCTGTGTGGGGGGTCAGTTTTCTTGCGTACATGTGCGTATATGTGTGTTGTTGCGTTCCCCCCTACCTTGAGCACGATATAGCACCGCATGATGCCCGCCGCCATGACGATGACGCCGGCGCAGAAGACGGCCAGCAGGCACAGCCGGCGCCACGGCGCGACGCGGTGCGCGCGCCACAGCATCGGGACCGGGATGGACATGAGGTACGCGTCGGACGCGACGTTGAGCACCACGGTCGCGTACAGGTTGAGCTTGGAGATGGCCGGCTGGCACAGGTTCGGCGGCTCCGGGTAGACGCGCCAGTTGTCGCGGAACCGCGGCTGGCACCCGAGCAGGATGCAGAGCTGCGTCGCCACCCACGTGGCCGCGATCAGGGCGTAGCCGAGCTTGACGCGGAGCTCGAATTCGGCGAGGCCGGCGCTATTTTGCGTGTTAGTGTGATGGGACGACTTTGGGGGTGGAGGAGAGAGAGAGAGGCGGAATGGGACAGTGGCGTACGTCAGGCGGGCGTAGAAGACGCATATCGACATCTTCAACATCCACAGGAAGAGGACGTATAGACTCCAGCTCACGAGCTGTGTCATGGAGCCGCTTACGCGGAGATAGTATTCGTGCGAGCTTGGGTCGAGCTGCTTTCTCTGATCGGGCGGCATGCCGTTGTTGGCCAGGTCGTCCCACCAGTCCATGGCGATGTATGCTGCGCCGGTCTCTAGTCCGTAGATGACCTGTTCGCGCTAGGTCAGTACCCACAGAAAGCGAAGGCCTCGAGGAATTTGAAGAGCTTACCCCCGCAGCGAGCATTATGTAGTCATCAAGCTGAAGGCCTTTGAGGCCCACTGATTTTATCCTCGTCGCGATGCGTATTATTATCATAAGGACTCCCAACCCCAACATTGTAAAGACCTCGAGGGGTATCAAGCTGCCAGCCATGACAGCTGTTGCCAAAAATAAAACAAGAGAAGGTCGAAAAGCGAGCGACTAGAGTGAGAGATCGAAACGCGAGTAATAACAATCTCTACCACTCACATGTGGGACGAGGTGGTGCAATATAAAAGATGCTGGGACGAGGAACGTATGGGAGCGAAGCAAACGCGTCCAAAAGACTCCCGGCGGAGCCACCTCAGCTTACATATGCGCAAGTTCAGGAGCCGTGCTGTGGAGCGGGTGCTGGCAGCCTATTCTGGAGCCCGGATGCTTGCGCAGCCTCCAGCTGCCGCAAGGATGGCCTTGTTGTCTTAGGTTCAGTCGAGAAACCTGCACAGGGCCGGCGCGCCGACCATCAGGCTTGACGTAGGTCACGACAAGGTCAGACCCAGACGTATTTTGATAGGCCAATCCGATATAGTAGCCGCAGATCCAGCAACATAATTCGCCCTTGGTGCCATGATCTTCGTTGCTCTCCCGCAGTCAACGGTGATCACGATCCGATTCGCATTCCGCTCTGACTCGCCTGCGTCTGGGATTGATGATAGAAATTGAGCACGCCGCGCATTTGCAGAGCCGGTGACGTGCCTTGGTAGAGCGGCTGGTATTCTGGGCCGTTTGAGGCCCACAACAATATCGACGGCCTACGCGGCAACGGGGGCTCTTTTCCTAATCCGGCCGTTTGCCCCGGTGGGAGTCCTAAGTGGACCTTGCGTTGGCATCAATCTGTGACACCTCGTACAGCTGCGGCGGCGAAAACCTTGGTTAAATATAAACAATTCACGTGGCAACGGATCTCGTGTGTGTATAAGGGAGCTTGCCGCCACAAACTTTCGCAATTTTCTGCAATTCGGTCAGCCAACAAAGCCGGGCTTGCATTCCGCTGGAGGAACTGTCGCTGTCATGTGAAGAGTGCACGAATGGAACGGCAGTCATCGGAATGGCATGTACGATACCTTTCCTGTGAATATGCTATGCCATGTCTCCCAGCCGATTTTCTATTGTCGGTTTCCACCTGTAACTACCATCGAGCCTCCCACTAAGCGAGAAAGCAATCATATCCACCGAAATAAAGGTAAAAGTCCTCCCATCCGTCATTTTCATCATAAAGAAGATGTAGAGAAAGCGAGGTCGCAAGCTAAGAAACAGAAAAGCCTCCGCCAAGCAAACTCGTAAAGTATCGTAAAGGGGCATTCGTGAAGAGATAATATATGCCGCAAATGTGCGGGAGATGGGTGATAGAGCAAACTATAGGGGGTATAAGACCTGAAACACAAACGTGAAGAGAAAAGTGCGAGGGTTGCGCGAGAAATCAGAACTGACGCACAACCATACCCATCGAACACCTGAGTCCCGTGATCCCGTGATAAAGCGCAGCCACCATGACATGAGTAGTCCGCCAAAATTAGAGTCGTCCGAAATACCGCATCAGAAGAGCCGCAGAACGTGATCAATCGCTTTCGACAAAAACGCCAGACTGCAAGGAAGAGCGCGGAGCAGCCACCCCAGAAATCAGCAAACTCCACTCGTTGATCTCAAATCAGAGGAAAGAAACGAATCCCTGTCATCCCAACAGACCCGGTTGCCGTGTCCGCTGATGGCCAGATCATTGGGGTGAAAGAAGAATGTTGGTGTTTGCTCACTCGTCCCACACAAAATCCTGCTCTTCCACCTTGGTGCACGTCAAGTACGGCAGCCCATGACCCAGATCCCGCATGTCGAGTTCCAGGTAGTTGCGCATCAGCGGCTTGACCACGTCGGCGGCCAAGTTCTTGATTTCTTCCATGCGCCGCTCGAATTTGCGCATGTTTTCCCGCGTGTAGAATTCTGCGTTCAGCTTCAAAAAGCGCTTGAGTTCGTCGCGACTGAGATACGCATCACCGCCAGTGCCTATGAGACGGAAGACACGACCGGTGTTGAATGGAGGCGGTTCAGCAGGGGGTTGTCCGACCGCGGATGATGTCGTGGTAAGAGCAGCGGAGCTCGCATTGACGGCAGGACCATTACGCGAGCCAGTTCGGCTGTTGGGAAGCGCGCGACTGGCTGTCTTCAAAATCGGAGCAGGAGGTCGCGATGTGTTTTCCGCCAGCCATTGGCGGAACAGCGAGAGGGCCATCCAATCAATGAATCCGTTGCTTGGGGAGACCCTCTCGCCTCGAGTCGTGGTGAGCGTGAGCTTGAATAGTTTCGTCTCGATTTTGGTCTTGAGCTCTTCCATCTCGTCCGCCTTGTCTTCGATAACCTCGAGCACAGCTTGAGGAATTTGGCCGCGGAGCTGGTTTGCGCCAACGGGCCACTGGCCGACCACGTGAACTAGAGCCTCGGAGTAAATGACCCGACTGCGGGCAAGAAAGCCTAGTTTCAGGTACGACGGCGGGTATTTCGCGATCTGCTTGAAGAGGCGGCCTTGGAAGCGGAGTAAATGATGGTCGACACGCGGGCCGATAACCTCGAGAGCGTCGTACATGTCGGCGAGCTGGAGAAGCGTCTTGCACTCGACATATGCCTGTGCAATGTTGACAGAGTCCAGCGCCGGAGGGTAGTTGTAGAATATTCGGAACAGGTTTGCGTAATCGCGGAAGATGTCGTCTTCGGGATCATAGGTGTGCGCCGGAGGGGGAGCAACGTTCAGCGACGAGAAGTGCGCCATACTCCGGAAGAAACCAGTGCTCGGAGCTTGAGGCTTGTTATGGACGGGAGGTGGTAAGGGAGCATGTTCGCCGGTGAAGGACACGGGCGGTGCTTCCTGCTGAATCGGTTAGTTACTGAGACTGGAGTGGTGGTTGGATGTGCAGACGCACCTTTTGCACCAGCACCGGCATCTCGTCGCCGCTTTCTCCCCAGTCCAACTCGAAGCGCCATCTTTTCCTCCGGCCGGTCTCGTCAACTGCGGGAGCACCATGCGGCAGCCGTGCCAGCGCACCGCCGCTTGGTATTGTTCTTTCCAGCTGCTGGCCACCGTTTGGCTCCGGGTTGGTTTCTTCATCGAAGAAACCGCTGCATTGCGAGAGGATCAGGCGGTGCAGGAAGAAACGCTCTTCTCTCCTCGGCGCGGTGGCCCCGCCGTAAGGAGTGACTGAATTGATGGAGCCTCGGCGCGAATGCGGATTGGAGGTGATGATGATGTCGACATCGCCGGTTTGGGTGAAGATGGGGAACTCGTTCTGAGGCTGGTAGGAGGTGCCGCCGGCGTGGGAGCGGATCTGGCGCGAATGGCGACGGTGCGAGGAGATGAGTGGCGCTCGGGAAGTCGAGGCGACGGACGGCGCGCGCGAGGCTGGGCGGATTGCAAGGGTCTGGCGGTCGGCCGGACCTGTATCGGGGTACGAGACCATGGCGGATAATTTTGCGAGGCGCACCTACAGCATGGGCGGGCGCTCGCGGCAGGATATGGGGCGCCAGGCGAGGAATTCTTGGTCGAGATGGGAGGCTGGGAAGCGTGGTGTTGATGGAATACAGGCGGCTGCGCGCGCCAGGAACCCCGCGTGACCCAGGCGTGTCAATCGCCGCGCGCGGCTTTATCGATAGGATTGGGGGCGGACGCGACGCAAGCGACGCAAGGAAAATGCCAGCCTGAGCTCGTCGGGGCGGGCGCGCAGCAGTGCCGGCTCCTTTTCTATGCGGCGTGTTTCGGCCAGCAGCTGCACGCGGGCTGCGGCCGGCTCGAAACAACAATCCACTGCCAGCCGGCTTCAGCGCCAAGCTTTGAGACGTGGCACACCAAGCTCGCGCTCTGGCCGTCCGTCTGCGGCAGCTCCTCCGTCGCCAGCGGCCAATCGCCCGCCCGCCCCGAGCAAACCTCGCACCCTCGCCTCTTCACCATCCACACTGCTTGCAGCGGTGTGTATGCAATTTCGCCCACCCCTCTGCAGCACACATGCACTTCTCACCCACTCGCTGCAGCCCGCCGGCTGCATGCCAACACAACGCCTGTCGGACCACCGGCATGCCTTGATCGCCGTCCCGGGAATTCCTATTGCCGCTCTGGGAACTTCACGATGCGAATCCCCAAGCGTTCTCTCGCTAACCTTTCCACTCCGCGCCGTCTCCACCCTGCCCCCACCCGTCAACACCAGCCGCCGCCGCCGCGCAAATTGGTGCCAGTGGCGAGAGAACTTACAGGCTTTTCATCTATGGCAATTACTAATGTGGCAGATACAGAAGCGCATACTTTTGTTTGTAAGCCCCGTTAGTCCGAGTCTCCATCCGCATCCGGAGAGTGAGTGACGGAAAAGACACCCGACGTGAACATAGACTCCTCACCGCCTGTGGAGGTCCTGTGACTTTAGCTGCATCCCACGACGCGCTCCTCCCGCCAGCCTTGTAGGGCTGTGAGGCCTCCACCCATTGCATCACCAGGCATGCCGACCCTGGACGACGATGATACTGTACAGCTGTTCTGAGACAACAAAGCAGCCCACCACGTGGAAATCCGAGTCGTGGTGTTGCACATCGAAAACTGAGACAGCAATCCACTCGCTTGCGTTTCCCCACCGCTCGGCGGGTAGAGCCGCGCGAGGCCACCTTCTGGAAAACGCCGTGGCCCGATTCCTCTGACTGATCGTCTGCCCGCCCCGATTATTCGGTCCTCCGTGGCAGGCTCTGACCGTTCACGCGTGTTTCAGGACATCCGTTTCTTCTCAATTGTCTTCATGCCGCCCATAAACGGCCGAAGCACCTCCGGCACTGTCACAGTTGCCGTCTTCTCGTCCCAGTTGTTCTCAAGAATGGCGGCTAGCACTCTCGGCACCGCCATTGCCGTGCCGTTGAGCGTATGCGGAAAGTCCAACTTGCGGCCAGCCTTCTCGAGCCGGACCTTGGTCTGCAGTCGCCGGGTCTGGTAGTCGGTGCAGATGGACGTGGACGTGACCTCACCCCACCCCTCGTCACGCTCGCGGCGAGATGGGAAGAATGCCTCAATGTCACGCTTCCTAGACGCGCTAGCTCCCAGGTCGGTTGAAGGCATCTCAAGGATGCGGCAGTGCAGCCCCAGAGACTCCAGAATTTCAGTCTGGATCGACAGCATTTCCTCGAAGACGGCTTCGGAGTGCGCAATGCCGCGTTCTGTGAAGAAGCCTTCGCCCTCGTGTGTGTCGGGCAGCGTCCAGGCGAACATCTCAACCTTGGTGAACTCATGTACTCGGTATAGGCCCTTCGTGTCTACTCCCCTCCCCCCAGCTTCGGCGCGGTAGCTCCTACCGACACCAACCATCTTCAGAGGCAAGTCTGCATCCTCAATGGTTTGGCCAGCCATGAGGCCCGCCAGAGGAATCTCGGCCGTGCCGGCAAGCACGAGGGAAGGCTTGGCCTTGTCTTTCTCGGCTTGCTCCAGCGCGTAGATCTGCTGTTCGCCGTTTTGGTCGCGCGGCTGAAAGCCGCAAGCTGAGGCGATGTGTGAGTAGACGATCGAGGGCGGCGAAACGGGTTTCCAGCCTCTCTTCCTGGCGACTGCCAAGGCATACTGGATGAGAGCTTGCTCCAGCAGCGCTCCCTCGTTCATGAGATAGTACCAGCCCCAGCCAGACGTTGTTCCAGCGCCGGCAAAGTCTAGCAGTCCCAGCTCGGTGCCGATGACAACATGCGACTTCCATACCCTGTCGGTGGCGTCCTCGCCTTGGCGATCAGGGTGCTTGTTGATGTACCCAACAACCTCGGGCGTGTCGCCGACAGGGGTATTGGTGCTGCTCAGGTTCGGCAGCTCAAGCGCCAAGCTCTCCATGCGCTCGACGAGCTCCTTCTCCTTCTCCTCAATGCCAGTGAGCTTGTCCTTGATCTGCTTGCCCTCGGCCTTCAAGGCGTCTTGGTCCATGTCGGGCTCGGGCGAGGTGTCGCCGCTGAGGGAGGCGGCGTTGGAGAGCTTGCGGCGCAGCAGGTTGCCGCGCTCGCGCAGCTGGCGGGCGTTGAGCTGGCATTCCTTCCACTGGTCGAACAAATCGATAATGTCCCACGAATGCTTGCTCTGGCCCCTGTAGTTGCGGTCGATGCAGTTCTGCTCGTATAGGCCGGGGTTCTGGCGGACATGCTTTAGGTCCAGCAGCGGCTTCGGAGCTGTTGATGGCCTGACATAGTGGCGGCGCGGGACGAGGTGGGTGCGGGGCTGGCGCGTAGCGGAGGTGCGGGAGCGCAGCAAGGCGGAGCGACACGGAGCGCAGGCAAACAGGGAGGCGCTGGGGGGCTTCATAGTGCGGTGCAGAGCGGCAGATAATGCAGGACAGTCGTGGTTTGATCGAGTGGACGGAGGGGTGATGCGGGAACTTTTTCGAGCGCCGGGGAGGAGCTGGTGCCAGCAGGCGGCCGCAGCTGCAGCGCGTCCGTCCCCGCGTGTCAACGACCCACGTAGCACAATCACAGGCTGCACCTCGCGCATCGCGCATCCAGACCCTTCTCAACGCCCTCAATTGCACACATGCCTCGCAGGAGGCGCGATGCTGACCCGACTATTGAACGGGCCCCGGGCGATGCTGCAGCAAGCCCCAATGCCTCTTCGTCGCCCCCACCGCCGCCGAAAAGGACGCGCCGCGTGCCAACACCAGTCGCGCGCGTGGATGCATATGTGCACCGATCCTACAAGCCCCGCGTGAAGCACCGCAATCACCCAGACTCGGGCGTGGGCGAGAACTTCCACAGCGTGCCATATCCCCTCGGCCTGATGCCATACAGTTCATGGCATGTGCTCCATCATCGCGGGGACCCGGCCCCCTCCGAGCATCGCTTCGTTTGCCCCGCGTGCCGCCAGCACAGATCTCCTCCTTCTCCTCACAGACAGAAGCTTTTCCTTATTGCCGAGCGTCTGTCGTGGGAGAACGGCACGGTGCCGACAGCCGAGCGCGAGTTGAATCAAGAGCTGACGTGGGAGGTGAATTTCCAGCTGGGAATTGAGGCTCCCACGCTGCAGGACGCTGAAGAGGTGGCGGGCGGCAAGAACAGCAAGCTGGATCGGTGGTTTCCGTTCGAGAGCGAAGTCGACTGTACAGCTGCCCTGCAGCTCATTGCAAAGGCCGACTGTCTGTCCGAGAGTTCGTACTCGTTGTGGTTGAAGATGTTGGAGGCTTTGTACACGGTCCTCCCCGACGAGAGGCAGGAGCGACCCGTGTCTCAGGACGCGCTTCCCCAGGCGGCGGCTTCCCAAGTGGACACGGCGGCGTCGGCAGACAAACACGCGGCTTCACTGCTGCCGACGCCACCATCGTCTTCGCAACCGTTCGCCAGCCAGACATCTCAGGGTCCAGCTTCAACCGAGCATCCACTTTCGCCATATCACTATCGCGATCCACCGCCTGTCGACAACTGCGACGCGTCCACGCCCATCGCGAAACCCGTCTACCGCTCACTACCGGGATTTTACGCGCTTCTAGACACCATCGAGCGCACGTCATACGTCGGCGCGCAATATCTGGAAGCATACGCCGACCAATTGCGCCACGACTGTTGCGAGGATTGCTGGTGGACCCACAACATTGCTACGGACGACGATGCGCTTTCAAACTGATTAAACGTCTCGACGCATACCTCACTCGCAACGCCCACACCCACCGGGATTAGCCCACATTATGACCGTCAGCCAAGCCACGGCCAACCGCTTCGCTCGCGAGGAGTCGCTCCGATGCGATCTCCTGCGTAACATGGCCCGGCGTGCATCGAAGAGTAGAGATAGCAGCACCTCCAAGGATTCCAGCGCCGAGGCCGCTCCAGGTACCTGTGTAGACCAATCCCGTGAGACATACGAACCTCCTAACAGCATCCCTGAAGAGCTTAATAGGAACGTTCACCAGCCGGTCCAGCCCGTGAGCCCGGCCCAGGTACCAGACACTCCTGAGACCGAGACCGAGACCGAGTCTCCGTGGGAATACCCGGATAGGGCGTGGCGCAAGCATCCCTTGGTGATGAAGTACTCCGGCGAGGTCTTGGTCTTCATCCCTAAAGAATCGTACCCCGCCCATGCCGATGCGGCTGTTCCGCTGATTGCCTGGTTGCGTCAGCCCGGCAGACTTTCTCGGCCGCTGACGAAGTCGCTCCACTCGGGCGTTATCAGAGTCGAGGGGATGGGCTGGATTGTAACCTTCGGCAACATTGCCGGGGCGCTGGACCGCATGACTCTCCTTCTGGAGTGGAAGGCGGGGCAGACATTGATGTTCAAGGGTAACAGGTACACCATCCAGATGCAAACGAGCATTCCTCTGGAGTGGATACCCTGAGCATTGACGCTTTATGCACTGGGGATTGGAGCACTCATCGAGGAGAAGGGCAGGAGTGGAGTAGGGTCTTCTAGCGTGGGGTATTACTTCAATCATCAATAAACATTGAGTGACAACATGTGGAACCTGATCTGCTGCCACCTTACGCAGCGCCAACCATGTGAAAGCAGAAGATCAACGAAGCATGAGGTCACCTTGTTCGTGTACATGTTTTTGCACACCGAGCTTCTGTTCAGACGTAATCGTGGCCACCACATTTGCACATTCGCGTCCCGATGATATCACTAATGTGAACGAGCCGACTTTATACGGGGTTGAGCTTGACACGCTAATTGTTTAGGAGCCGCAACTATGACACTCTGGCTGCATGTCGCGGACACTAAAGCTAGTGCGCCATTCTACACCACACTTTAGACTCTTTACCCCGCACCTCACTACGCTCCCTCCAGCCATCCCAGGAGAGGGGAGACGGCGATTGCCTACGCTGCGGCATCCCTGCTAACATAAGGCTTGTTCCAGGCATATGCAGAAATGGGCTCTCCATAAGTATGGCAATGTGTAATGTTCGATTCCTTGCTATTAAGAACCTTTGATCAAGGGAAAAGGATATCCATCTTATCAGCCCATTCTCAAGCTCGTCGACAAAGTCTCCGTGGTATTGCCACTCTCTTCGCTGAAGAGTCACAAAACTAAGTTGTTTTATGTAACCAAGCCTCAGATCCGCACGGTCCGAGCAATCTGATTGGCTGATGTCGCTCTATCGCTTCCGTACCTGCCAAGTCCACAGAGGCAAAAGCCAAGTCCCTATTTTCTCGTATTTTACCCGCCCTCTCAGCTTTATTGGGTGCGGGGCTCGCCTCAGGGACACGACGCTTGGGCATTTTTCGGGCCGTTTTACGATGCGGAGGGAGCATCGTGCACCACATATTTATCGCCGGCAAACAGCCAATCTGGCGCCGGCAGCCGGCAAAGTCAGGGGCGCCTCGCAGTTCCCCCGAAACGGCTCGAGGCCCGCGCGTTTGTTAGACGTCTTGCCCCGATGAGACTACGTTTCGGCGAATCTGTTGCCGCGTGGCGTGGCGGGGAGCGGTGAACCTATGGAAGCATGAGTGCACGCCACTTTTGCCATCACGTCTTGCATGAGCCTGAGCTTTCTCTCATTCTTTCTTATCTGCAGCTCAAGGGTATATCTCGTCAATTTGGGCGAGATAGAGGTTCTTTTGCAGCTCAGCGGTTGCGGTACCAGGCAGTAGTACTGGTGACCCGTCGACAGACCTTCCACCTTTGAGACTTCTGACCGCATTTGCTGTCTCCCCGCGTTTGATCTCCATCACTGACAACTTGTCGATCTGCCAGCGATGCTCGATATCATCGGCGCCGGCGAGAATATCACGACCTTCTCGTGGGAAGCCCAGCCGCAGACCCGCGGTACCTTCGGCATTCTCTCGACATGCTTCGTCACGCTGGCGCTGTGCACGTGGAAGATCGTGCACCTGAACCTGCCCGGCATCTGCCCGGACGACGATCTAGCGTGGTCGGACTGGTGGAAGGCCGACAAGACGGTGCGGCATAAGCTCGTGCACATCTGTGGCGGCCATCAACTCGTGCGCCAGATCGGCTGGTTGGTGATTGGCCTGTTTGCGCCGGAGCTGGTATTTGATCTCTTTTTCCTCGATCCCCGTTGGACTGGGCTGATATGCCGAGCAGATTGCGTTCGCGGCGTTCAAGCAATACTGGGACGCGAAAGAACTGCAAAAGTACATGGAAGAGGTCTATTTGGAACACGACAAGGGACCGAGCTGGTGGCCAGCTATTCTGAGACCAAGGGTATGTATGGTCTCGCAAAAGTACTCTTATTTGCTTGCATGGCTGCGGCTGACACGTCAGCTCTAGGCCAGCCCTGTGGATGTCGAGACGAACGATGAAGACAAACCTGTCTGGACCATGACGCACAGTTTCTACGCTGTCATGGGAGGCTTCACCTACACTCTTCGAGAAGGCTCGAGGGTATATCTGCCTGACGACCGCAATCGCGAACAGCTTACCTTGAGGCACGAAGCGGTCCGTTTCGTTGCGAAATACGAGCCGTCCATCATTCCAAAACTAACCGTCAATGCAATCCGAGACAAGAGCAAGGCGAGTGCTTTTGTGAAGATCATCACGCTCTTTCAAGGTGAGCTGACTTCGAGAACCTACCGGGCTATATCGAACTGACAGGCGGAAACCATGTAGCCATCTGGTTCAGCCTTCAGTGCATCGTAAGAATGCAGCAGGGCTTGTCCATATCTCTCCTCGAGCTCACCACCTTCGCGCACTGCATTTGCGGTCTGCTGGTAGGGGTGGTCTGGCTGCAGAAGCCGCTCAGCGTCCAAGAGCCGAGTCCGTTAGTGATGCCAAGGTCAATCCGGCAACCGCACTGGCTCATGGCCATGCTATACACCCTCAGCAGCTTCGACCACAGGGACTCCGACGACGACAGATACCGCAGGACGGCCAAATCGCACCGCAAACCGCCGGTCGAGCCCACCATCCACGTCTACAACACGGATGCGGGCAACAACCAAAACAGCAACAACGAACCCACGACCGCAAGCCAACTGGACCTATCCTCGCCAACCACCACCACCGCCGCCGAAAAGTCCCTCCGACCAGCAAGCAGCAGCGACCAACCCTCTTCCCCCTCCTCCCCCTCCTCCCCCTCCACCAAACCCCCCCGCCGCCTCCCCAAGCTCAACCCCGCCCGCGCCGCCGCCCACGCCGTCCTACACGCCCAAAAAGCCACCCCAAACCACCCCGCCGCCACACCCCCCTCGGCGGAGGACGCCGCCTTCACCGCCGCCCAGCGGCGCTACACGATGCGCACGCGGCTCGCGCAAAAAGGGTGGGAGCACTACATCCTCTCGCCCGCAGCCTCCAACACCGACGCACTCAACCCACAAGACGGCCCCTCCCTCCAGCGTCACCTCCGCCGCTCGCTGCGCGACGCGCTCGTCGACCGCGTCCCCAACTTCCCTCGACGCAGCCACGTGATACGGGAGGGGGTGGGGCTGCGCACGCACGCGGCGGTGACGCTGACGGGGTGCGCGTACGGGGCGCTGCACCTGCTGGCGTGGGACGCGCCGTTCGCGACGGGCGCCGAGCGCGCGCTGTGGCGGGCCGCGGCGCTGGGGCTGGCGGCGAGCGGGCTGCTGGTGCCGGTCGCGCGCGTCGAGGGGTGGGCGAGCGACGCCATCAGGCCGTTTTTGCTGGACGATGACCCGGCGAACGATGTGGAGGAGGCGGAGAGGCTGGAGAGGCTGGGCGTGAGGGGGTTCGTGAGGAGTTATCGGCGGCCGCCGCCGCACGAGGACGTCGCGGTGAGGCCGCACGGGGTGTTGGGGGAGGGGGGGTTGTTGGGGCGAGGGGGTGATGAGGAGAAGGTGGTCGAGCAGGATGCGCGGTCGGTGGTGTCGGCGTACGACGGGTGGAGGCATTTCGGCGGGCTGGTGTTGAAGGCGGGGCTGGGGTGGGCGGTCGAGGTGCTGCGGGTGTGCCGGCTGGTGGCCATGGTGGTGGTCGGGGCCGTCTACATCGGGCTGCGCGTCTTCATCTTCGTCGAGTGCCTGGTCAACGTGGGCAATCTGCCGGCGTCGGCGTACGACGTGGTGCAGTGGTCGCAGTACGTGCCGCACATTAGCTAGCGAACGCGAGGATCATCAAACGAAACAGTGTTTGTTCGGCGCAGGAGGAGAATTCTGCCTGAAGCAGCTAGCGCCAGCACGCAGGATGACGTGGGGTCATCCAGTCATCCATCCCCCCCGGCCTGCACCTCTGCTGCCTGCCAGAACCTCACCAATAGATCTCACCGCCGGACAACGTACCTTCACCACAGCTAGGTATACATCACGCCCGCCGCCATGGCGCCCACAACACGGAGCAGGAGCAAGAGGGCGGCGATAGGCAGCTTTCCCGACCCCACACATCCCATCAATGCCTCCCCTAAGCGGAGACCTCCACCTCCCGCCCACGAGCTACGGCCGCTCGACGGACGGAACCCGGACCTGTTCGACCCCGTCCCGCCAAAGTACACGATCGATCTGTCGCGGCCGCCCAGGGAGCGCTACAAGGAAGTCGTGGCCGACTTCAAGCCTCAGCTGACCAAGCTCACCAGCCTCTTCGACGAGGTCCTCATCATGTCCGGCCTGCCCGTCAAGCCGACGACACGCTTCGCCCGCCTCTTCCTGCGGCGCCTGCGCAGCAGCGAGGAGACCGAGGAGCTGCGCGGCATCAGCGCCGCCAGCGGCGTGCCCATGTACCTGCTCGTCTCGTTCAACACCCTGCTCGACCTCTTCATGGGCTGCACCAGCGGCGGCGCCCGCGTGCGGCGCCGCGCCGACGACGGCTCCTCCACCACCACCGCCATGCTCCACTTCCGCACCCTGGACTGGGCCATGGACGTGCTGCGCCGCGTCGTCGTGCAGCTCGAGTTCGTCGACCGGCCGCACGGCGCCGTCGTCGCCCGCTCCGTCACCTACGCCGGCTACGTCGGCGTGCTGACGGGCGTGCGGCGCGGGCTGAGCGTCTCCCTCAACTTCCGGCCCTACCACAACGACGACGTGTCCAGGTCCGCCAACGTGAAGTTCTACTCGAACCTTGTCCTGATGCTGCTCGGCTTCCGGCCCTCGATTTCTTCCCGGCTGCGAGATCTCGTGATCCCGCATGCGGGCAAGCGGGGGAAAAAAGGTCCCAGAAAAAAGGAGCTCTGGGACTTGAAAACCATCAAGGAAAGGTTCCCCTCGCTGCCCACGACCGCGGCGTATCTGATATTCAGCGACGGCGACGAGACCACGGTGCTCGAGAAGGACCGCGTCACCGCCACCGTCCGCTCGTCCAACTCCTTCATCACCATCACGAACTGTGACGTAGACACGCCGGGAGGCCCTGAAAAGGCCGCCAAGCAGCCGAAGGCGAAGCTCCATCTCCTCGGCGAGCTGATCGAAGAGGCCGAAGACAGGCGCGTGCGCATGGAGACGCTGTGGAACAAGGCTAAGCGGCGCTCTAGGAAGGTGCCGGATGCCGAGTTTTGCATCTCGCAAGAGGACGTCGTGGAGTGGGTGCAAAAGTATCCGACGACAAACGAAACCACGCATTACGCGGTTGTCATGGACCCGAAGACGGGCGAGGTCGTATGGGCGAGACGATGGCTGGAGGGCGAAGCTACACAGTCCGCGCTTGATGACTGGGATCGGGGTTGGACACACGTATAGGCGTTGGAAATGATTGATTACTTCTTAATGTATAGTTCGCACAACAACTTGGATCATCTCGACGATATGCCACTCAGACAGGCTTTCCTCAGGTCATCGCTGCCTCCATTGATGAAGAGCCGCCCTCCACACCCTCAGCAGGCTCCACCCAGTTGCCAAACTACTCAGCGGCCTCGACCTCCTCGCTGTAGCCCACTGCAAAATAGAGTGAGCCAATCGTGCCGTCACATGGAAGCCTCAAGGATATCTCACCATAGGTGCCGTAGTCCCCGTAGTCCCCGTAGTCTCCGTAGCCAACCGGCGGAGCAGTCGCGGTGGCCGTGGCAGTTGCGGTGGCCGTGGCGGTTTCAGTGGCCGTGGCAGTCGTCGTCGTCGTCGTCTCGTCCTGAGGGACGGGATTCGGAGCGGGGATGGCCATGGCACCGGCGGCGGCAAAGGCCAGGACGGAAACGATGACGCTCATGACACCCATTTTGGAGTTATGTCGAAACGATTGTGTTTGATTGTGACTTTTCGGGTTTCTTCCAAACGATGGCTTGTCTTGAGTTGTAGCGAAGACCCAGACCGGCGGAGGGTCGAGAGTTTAAATGCTCGCAGAAGCCGGGCGGGTCTGCCTCCCCCCGCCCAGCTTGGAAGCAGATCTGTGCTCGAGGTAGCTCCTCATCGGGCACTATGATGGTATGCTGTGCAAGCGGGTGCATACACGAGCACTATCCATCCAAGACTGCTGCCGGTAATGGAGTGTCGGCTGATTTCCTATTGAACTGCATCTGTTCATATGCGCTCTAGCAATTTCCCCGATTGGCTCATTAATGACTCTCCTATGATGGGTAAAAGCAAAGAGAGTTTGCTCCGTAGTGGTGTAGATGATGTGCTTTTGCGGGGATGGGAATCCGGCATAGGACCATCCATGATGATCCATGCACAGGTCTCGGGCAAGGGTCTCGCCTCGAAGTATACCGGATCCTCATGGAAAACACATTAGTAAAAAGTACGACATACCTCCGGAGTGATTATGAGCTTCACTGATATATGTATACTCCATAGCATCTGCACTCGCCTCGAAAATGCTTTCAGTGGGATTGTAGACACACCTCGCGGAGAAACAATGCTCTACCCCTCCACCAAGCAAGGGGGCCCTGCGAAACATCGTCACGTTGTGGGACCGCGCATCTGAAAATGCAGCTTCCTCATTTGGTTGGCGGCTGATCACTGAACGTCATTTTTGACGATCGCGGGATGGTACCTCATGCTGCCGGTATCCGGTAGATAACGTACTCTCAGAGTGGGTGTTGGTTTTCTTGCCACAAAATGGTTTTGGTGTTGCGTGGGCATCCGCAAATGTCCTTTCAGTCTGTTTCCTCAGGCTTGGAATGAGTAAGTACAGCCCCAAAAGCGAATAAAACAACTGCATCCGATGCGCGCTCAAGCACATCGCCTTCTCAGAAAATCATCCCTTCCAGATCGCCACTTGATTGTCATTGCATATTAACAACCTTCTATTCATAGCGTTCCTACCCACCCTCCATGATTTATATCACTATCACGCGCGGTGCGCCTTTAACAACATTGCGTTTATACGAGAGGTGTGCACACCATCCGTAGCCGGACAGGGTAACATGAACGACCTTCCTGGTAAGTGAAGCGGGGTAGGCGACAAGGATCCCGGGCGTGGGACCTGACGCCATACACATCGGGGGTCGGCTGACGCTTTGCTTTGTGCCAACAATTTTTCTCGGGAAACGAAGCATTCTCTCTCTGCTCTCCATAATTCCGAGCTTTTCAACTTTTCCCACGCTCGTTTTTTTATTCTTTCACCAAGAATCGATGTCGAAGCCATGCACGAGGACAAACTCAGAATGAGCTCCAGCTCGGGGTCAGAAGACAGCGAGAGGCTACTTTCAGACGACGAGTTTTTGCCACGCGAGCGGACAACGTACGCAAAAGCAAGATCTTGGATCGGGACGGCGGTGCTTGTTGCTGCTACGGCATGCATCGCCGGATCCATAGGGGCTTGGATCGGAAGCAGCAATTGGAGACGCGATCCGACCGAAGTGTCCTGCACGAAGCAATTGAATCAATACTGTAAGATCCCTTCTCTCATGAACCCAACGCGGCGAAACACTGACCGGCCTTCAAAGCTCCACTGTGGGATCAGATAGACATTTCCTACGGGGTCACGCAATTCAATGGATCCTTGCTGAAAGAAAATATCTTCCGGCTGGATGCCAGCCCGGAAGTAGACGCTGCTTGGGAATCTCTCGGAGTTAACTGTGAGTGTAAATTTATACCTTTTTACAGCATCCAATACGCTAAATCCAGCTCACAGACCGAAGCGTTGCCATTCCTGCCGACAAGGCAGAGAAGGCCGGAATCGCCAAGGATCAGGTCAAGATCTCCGAGAAGTACGGTGGAGGGTACCCGGCGAATGTTGAAGGGCTCCACCATCTACACTGTTTGGTGAGTCGGCATATCGTCCTCCATATCCGACGTGCTCTTCGCATTCGAAATCACCTAACAAGCGCATGCCCCATCGCAGAACCTGCTCCGGCAATCTCTATACTACAACTACGACCACTACCACAGCGCGGGCAAAGGCGCCTTCTCGAACGCCGACCACATAGTCCGCAAGCACGTCTGTAAGCAAGCCAAAAGTCCCGACCTCCCAGTCAAACAATCATCCTCTTCTGACACCGCCTGCCCGATCCCTTTCAGCGCACTGTCTCGACATCGTCCGCCAACAGCTCATGTGTACCGTCGACACGGGCGTGCTCGGCCAGGTCTGGTTCAAGCCGTCGGACGCGCCGTTGGAGGCCTTTGTCGACTTCAACACCCGCCACAAGTGCCGCGACTTCGACGCCGTCCGCGACTGGGCTGCGACGCGCCAGATCCCGGCCGCGGTGCCCCGCGATTTCCTTCAGCCGCCGGCGCCCGGTGACACCGTTTACACGTCCATTCCGTAACGGCATGATATTGTCTTGGTGCGGAATGGTTGAAGAAAATATTAATAGATTGCGTTGTCATTCCTTCCTTTCTTTCTTTTAAGGGGTGTATAGAGACCGACAGACATTGGGTGATTAATATTTTGCAACAATCCGTGACTCTAAGCTACGCTCACGGAAAGGCAACAGTACACACATCACCTTTCAAGCAAAGTTGGTCAAGATTAAGAGCAACACACCAAGAATCTTAAGAATCTTTGCGCAACGCACATGAAAAATTTGAATTCAACAAAACACATGGACTCTACCTACTCCGAGGCTCCAAGAGCCAACACGCAGATATTGGTATCCCGAATGTACGCCACCATCTTGAGCATATCAAGTAAAACAGGAAAAGAAAATACAGAAAACGGATCGTCGTGAACATCGTAAACGTCTTCCCCTTCCACCACTTAACCATCCACAGGCTTCCCCATATCATCCCACCAACCAGGCAACCACGGATACTTTATCTTGAACTGATCCAAGTCCCTCCTGATACGAACGCCCCTCTTCTCATCCGCGCGGATCATCTCACCGCCCACGATGCCAAACATGCGTGCGATCACATCCCGAAGCGTGATCGGATCGCCAGCTCTGTCCTTCTGCATAAAATCCCCGCGCTGAATGTCCTGGCCGGTGACGCGACGGTACTCAGCAGCGTCCTTGAGCGTCAAGAGCTGCATGAAGATGGTGCAGCAAACGAGCTGCTCCGGCGTGACCTTGACAATGTAGTTCCACCTCTGCATCTCCACGCCCGCGTAATCGGAAGCTGGCTTTTTCTCAGAGCTGTTGGGCTGCCACTGGAACTTCTGCGCGAGGAGCGCCTTGTGGAGGGGGTCATTTGGAGAAAACTCGTCTGGGTGTCGCTTGTAACGATGGTAGATACGGTCGAGCGTGTCCCAGTGCGTCTTAGTCCATGGTGCGACCCGCGGAAGGTGTTTGTAGCGTTGCGCTAGAGGGTGAAGAGGCAACTGCGGGGCCTCAGGCTCACTGTTTGCAGCGATGGCTCCCCAGAAACGTCCGAAAAAGCCAGTGGACTGTTGCTCTTCAGGCTGACTCGCTTCTTGGGGTTTTGTCTTAGGGGCGGGAGCAGGAACGGTGCTGGCGGGCTGGGACAGGGGCTTTTGTTCAAAGAGAGGCATCCGTCTCCTCGGTTCGGGGATGGATCCCTGCTCGAACAACGGCCTGCGCTCCTTGTTGAACGTGAGGGCCGTCATATGGGAGCGGTTTCCGAGGATGGAAGGCTCGGCCGGTTGCTCCCTCTCCATATGGGTATCATCAGCTATCGTGTTTCGGCTTGCATGGGCTGAAAGCTGAGATGAGTTTCTGCCGAGATGTGAAGATCTCCTAGTTGACTGCTCGGACTGCTTCTGCACAAGGTATGAGGACTGCTCTTCCTGGGCTGAGTCCTCGGACTGGGCGGGAGAGTCGTTGTTCGTGAACAGACGCTTACGGTCGCCCGACAAATAAAGGTTCTTGATGCGGGCACTGCGTGGTGTGAGCTCATTCTCGATTTGACGTTGCACCATCTGATCTTCTTCAGCGAAGACAGCAGGACTGGGAGGAATGACGCGCTGTCGGCCGTTGAAAGTGCGAGTGTCGAGTTGCTGTGCCCATTGCCTTGTCTCCAATGTCATTTCTTCCTCGTCGATCATCATGGTATCGCCATCCTGGACCATTGAACTAGCAATGGTGTGCTCGATCTTTTGGTAAGGACTGCTGTTGACTGCAGATGGCGACGAGAATATGACCTGCTGCTTCAGCGGACTTCCCCTGACAGGCGAGTTTAGAGTGGCGCCGATGTTGTAGGGTGCTCTTGTTGGTTGCAATTTAGGGGGAGTGGCCAGAACCGGCTCCTTGACCTCCTTGGCTGGGCTTTCGCCTATAGCCATCAACATTGAAAGATCTAGCTTGTTGCTTTCGAGCTGCGTGGGCCTTGGCGCTGGCGACTCAGATGAGCGTTGCCAGAATAAACCAGTGTTCTCGGTGCTCTCGACTTCAGACGCAGCCTCCGAACTGGTCGTAGGCCCGGCAGATTCCTGTCTGCTGGATCTCTGCGCCCGCGAAGACTGGCGGCCTGAAGCATTCCGAGTCCCCGAGGATGCCTTTGAAGCGGCAGGTGCGCGCGTACTGTCCGATGGCGGTGACGAAGACGGGCGTTGAGCAGATCTGCTCGCATTGCCGGCGCGGGAATTGGATGGACCAGCGGTCTCGCCCGACTTCTCTCCAGAGCGTTTCGCGGCAACGCGTCTCGCGCGCCTCGCAAATCGCGATTCTGGAGCACGACTTCCCTCTTCTTCCCAGATGTCGCCGTCCAAAGGATTCTCGGATGACTCAGTAGTAGTGTCGGTATTTTCACTACTGTGGTCGGAACTGAGCTCGATCACCTGGCTCGGGCTGGCTTCATCAGCCTCGCCGCGCCGTTGCCGGCCGTCATCACTGCTCTCGCTGGACCCTCGTTGCGATTCATTGTCTTGATGACTTGTGAATCTTGCTCCCTTTTCCTTCCCGATAGACGGCGGAGTTCTCGCCCCATCATCTTGCATGTCCTCGTCATCGGGGCTTGCCTGGCTCCGAACTGGGCTGAAAAGCTGAGCTGGAGCTGGCGCAGCTGCAGGGTTGGGTTTCTGGGTTTGAGATGGAGGTGGCGGCGGAGATGGGAGGGCGTAATCGTCGTCTTCCGGGGTGGGGAGGCGGTGGGCGCTCGAGTTTTGGTTCGAGGTTCTGCTAGCGCTCGGACCATCGAAGACGTCGCCATCTGAAGCAGCGTTGCCCGGCGTTGCTGGCCGCTCAGCATTCGCATCCCGTTCAGCCTCGTCGTGGCTGGTCTCGCGAGACGTGGTTCGTGAGCGGCTGCGCTCAGCGAGTTGCTCACCAAGGCGCAAGCCGGCTTGCAGCTCTCTCCTCGTTCCGGGTTGGAACTGATTGAACATCTCATCGAGTCTGGCGCGCTGGGCCTCTTCCCTGATATCGTCCGACGGTCTCCTATTCTGTGTACCCCGATTGTTTCCGTTAACAACGCCTTGAAGTGCAATTCCGGCCTTGACAACATTTACCAGCTTAGGAGTCTCCGCGTTCGACGGTGAAATGTCCATCTGTTCAATAGCCGGTGGCGCTGACGGCGACTTCGGACTCTGGTGTCTGGGAGGAGTGCTTGCAACGAATCGAACCGGTGGCGAAGAGGGCATGTACGATACGGAAGCGACCGAGTCGTTGAAGTCGGGGAGAGCGGACGTTATGGCCTGCCTGCTAGGGAGTCGCCTGCGAGCCTGCGGTATCGGATCTGTTTGAAGAGAAGAAAATTTAGGGACAGCTGGTCGGGAGCCACTAGCCGACGTGCCATTGCGCGCAGCCTGCATACTGGGCAAAGAGTCCAAAGAGACCATGCTAAACTCTTCACTGTGAGCAATGGTAGCGTCGCCGATGGTCTGGTCAGACATGACAATGTCAAGGTCATCGTCAGACGAGTCGTGCTCTTCCTCGGTTGTTTGCTCGCTCTCGTACTGGTGATCGCTGATCATTGATCGCCACATCTCCTCGTCCGTGGTGGCCTTCTTCGACGAGCTTGCTTTTGGCGTCTGTTCATGGTCACTGGCCTCCTGCTCCTGCACTTCCTCCTCAATTAAGTCGGGAGTAACTTGAGGCTGAGAGCTGAGCCTCAAAGATCGTCGTCTTTGCCCAACAGAAGAGCGGGTGGCTCTCGAGGAGTCACCCTGGACGTCTCCCATCTCATCTTCGACCTGATAAGGCGACCTCGGTCCGTACATGGCAGCAGCCCGAATGGGCTCGGGGACATGGATATCGGTGGACATACTCCGTCTTCCGCGGGCGCCACCACGTTTTGTGGGGTGGTACGAAGCATCGCTATGAGACGAATCGGCCTCGTTCTCGTCGGGGCTCCTAGTAACAGACTTTCTAGTCTTCCGGGTGGGTGTGCCGTTCCTAGTTCTGTCAGGGACCGGAGTAGGCTCAGCCTTCCTCGGTCTGCCCCTCCTTCTAACTGGAGACGAGCCACGAGCATCATTGAGCGGAATGGTGGTGGTTTGGCTGGCGATGGCTGCGTCTGATTTCCTTGGCCTTCCTCTCTTCTTCGTCGGAGATGTAGCTGCATCAATCTGCGGGGCGGGCGGCGTATCCGACTTCTTCGGTCTTCCCCGCCTCTTGACGGGCGATGAGCCATTGGCATCGTTCAACGGAATGGAAGTGGTTGTTGTAGCAATGCGAGTGGAGCGAGGGCCGGTAGGCGACTCCGGGCTGTTCTCGTCCTGCGAGAAGCTATTGTGCGGCTGGGCCTCGACGGTAACCTTGATGCGCCAGGGCGACGAGCCACGGGCTTTGGGGGTGGTCATGGTGATGGATTTGGAGGGCGAGAGATTTGCGAGATCTGGGATGTCGAGGAAGGGGTCGGATCGCTGGATGTTGGGGGAAAGCTTTGCTAAAGGCTGGGCAGCCCTTTTGGCCGAACGGCGGGTGGCAGCGCTCTTGGAGGGCGAGCTCGATGGCATAAAGATCAATGGATCCGGAGAGGAAGACATGGTTGGCGAGCTTGAGGGATGGTAAACAAGAAACTGGGTAACATAGTTAGCTTAGGCAACCAGGCGTCGATAGGCAGAGGTCCTACAGCGAAGAAGGACTAGACAGGCTCATGTGCCAAGGGAGAGTCGGCGGGAGCAAACAAAGCGCACGTACGGGTGGCTGCGCCACGTGCCTTCTATGCAGCGTGATGGCGAAGTGAGGATGCAAATGCCGGGAAAGCTGCGTGCTGGGAGTGGCAGCGCCGCCTGGAGGAAGTGGTGGTCGTCGCTAAGGGAAAAGCAGCGCGGGGAGCGGAGCTGTTGTGTTTTGATCGTCTGTTTACAGCAGCAACGCGCACGGGCCACCCAACTCCCGCCCGCCAGCCCGCAAGCCCGCAAGCCCGCAATCCACTGCTGCTGTTGCCTCGCCACCCGCCGTCTTGCTCACCTTGGATCCGCTCGCTATATTGCTACACCATGCGACAGCAATGGGTATTCACGGGTCAGTCGTCGCGCTCTTCCCCCGCCCGCATGCCACCGCTAACGACTCTGCAGCATCTACAAGGAGATTGGCCCTGGCGAGCGCATAGCCCTGCACAAGCTTGCGGTGGAGAAGTTCGAGGCGACCGGACGACCACTGCGCATTGCCATTGACACCTCTATCTGGCTGTTCCAGATCCAGTCCAGCAAAGGTGCGTCGCTACCGCCGCTCCTAGGGACCCTCGTCTGACCTTGGCTTAGGCGGCACCAACCCTGCGCTTCGCACCTTCTACTACCGCCTGTTGCGTCTTCTCGCACACTCGATCCACCCGCTATTCGTCTTCGATGGCCCGAACAAGCCCCCCTTCAAGCGCAACAAGCGCACCGGACCCAACGTCGCCTCCATCCCCGAGTTCCTCGCCAAGCAGCTGTTGAAACAATTCGGCTTTCCCTTCCATATCGCTCCGGGCGAGGCCGAGGCCGAATGCGCGCTTCTCCAGCGCGAGGGCATCGTGGACGCCGTGTTGAGCGAGGATGTGGATACACTCATGTTCGGAAGCCGCGTTACGCTGCGGAATTGGTCGCCCGAACAGAAGTCAAGCAAGGTGCCAACACACGTCAATCTGTATGACGCGGATAGGACCAAGTCCGGCCCGGCTGGCCTCGATCGCGAGGGCATGATACTCGTGGCACTCATGAGCGGAGGGGATTACCTGCCAGAAGGAATCCCGAACTGCGGCCCGAAACTCGCATGCGAGGCGGCTCGAGCGGGCTTCGGCAGCCGGCTCTGTGCCATCTCGAAGAAGGATACTGCTGCTTTGCAAGCATGGCGCGAGTCACTCATTCATGAATTGCGCACCAATGAGAGCAAGTTCTTCAGGTGCAAACACAAAGCGCTCGCTATCCCGGACCAGTTCCCTCGCGCCGATATACTTGCGTACTACACAAAGCCAGCCGTCTCTTCGCGCGAAGGCCTGGAAAGGCTAAAACGGAGTCTTCGCTGGGACCAAGAGCTGAACTTCCCGGAGCTGCGAACATTTACCGGCGATGCCTTCGAATGGATAAAAGTGTCTGGAGCGAAGAAATTCATCCGTAACCTTGCCCCGGCACTTCTCGTTCGGAATCTGCGCTTGCGAGGACAAGCTGCTGCTGAAGGTGCTCTGTCCGAAGACCCCGAGGTTATTGCAGCCGAGGAAGCAGCACTGGTGACGAGCATCCATGGCAAGCGCGAGCATCCTTCCACCGACAACACGCCTGAACTTCGTATTGCATTTTCGCCCATTGGTATCGTTAACATTGACTTGGACGCCGAAGAGCCAGACGATGAGCTGCAGGAAGACGAAGACGAGGAAGAGGAAGAGGACGGACTTGCAGGTATCGAGGATGAAGGCGGCGAGGCGCCGAAAAAGCGTGGACCGTACCTTTACGACCCAACTAAATTGGAAAAAATTTGGATTCCTCAAAGCATTGTCAAAGTTGGCGCACCATCAAAAGTGCAAGATTGGGAACAGGCCCAGCGGAAAAAGACTGCGCCAAAGCCGGCAAAGGTCACGAAACCCCGAGCCTCCAAGCCAGTCACTACCGGTGGGATGCAAAGTGGAGCATTGGACCGATTTACCAAGATCACCAAACCCGGTGTTGAACGCCCACCGGCAAAGCGTCGTTCTCCCACAGCTGAGAGACTGGATCTTTCAAAGGACACCGAGAAGCCGAAAGACACCTCCAGTGACTTGCCTCTGGCTTCATCGGCTCGAACGCGCAAACCTTCCAGAGTGCCTAGTTCTCCTCCAAGGACAAACAAGGAACCTGTGTACATTGATATTTTGTCGTCGTCACCTGTTATGTCCACCAAGGAAAAGGAACCTCAGCCTCAACCTGCGGATGCACATTACACATCCACGAATGTGACCAAGCGGGTGCGTACTCTGCAACCAATTCAGACCTCGTCCAGCCATTGCACAGATGTGCAGCCAAGCCAATCTACAGCGGTTCCCGAAACTTCACAGCCATTGCCAGTCGCGGGGGATGTCTTTAAATCAGCTGCCTCTCAACGAGTCCACGAAGGGAGATCGAGCCGAGAAAGAGCTTCCAGAGCTCCAAAACCTGGACAGGAAAAAGGAAGAGGCAATTCACAACCCAAAGGCCCAAGCACGCCGTCAAAACGAAGAACGCAACGAGAAGAGACACAGGATGCGTCACCTTCAAAGCGACAAACGACACTTGAAGAATCTTTTGGGACTTCGAGAGTTGACTCTCCCTCGAGGGCTCGTCGAGATCCTTTTTTAGCGGTGACTGAACGGGGGGTGACGGGCGGCACATCCTCGTTTAAGGAAATGGAAGCGCTAGACCTGAGCCGTTCATCTCCCCCCGTTTGCGAAACAAGGGCTCAGCTAGACCGCGATGGCTCAGTCCAGTTTTCCTCGCAGCTTCCTGAGCTGAATGGCGAAGAGTCACGCCGGTCAAGTCGTGACAGGAAAACAAATACAGGCGAGAGGGCGCTTCAGGCCACGGATGGGAACACAAGTAAGCGGCTGAAGACAATTGGTACATTGAATGACCCAAAGCAGCCCTCTGCTGGGACACAATCAGAATCTGCGTTGCCCGACGCGTCTTTGGGGTTGCGGCGTTCACCACGTCAACGTCGCATTCCACCAGACATTACATCCAAGGAAAGCATAGGAACAGGACGTGTCTCGCTGCAGCGCCGTACGGAGTCTGCAAGAACAGGGGTATCTCGGGGCTCATCGCGCCACCCCGATGATTTAGTCAGACAAGACTCGGGTGTGGACGGGATTCCTAGCAAGGCCACTGGAAAGCTGGGCAGGAAGCAAGCGATCAAATTGCGGGAGAGCCTTCAAGGTAGCTGGAAATTGGTCGATGCCTCAAGTATAGACATGGTGGACATGACGGGGGACGGGTCAGGCCAAAAGGCAGGTGGCAGGGAAAAGGCGGACGGCAGGGGTGGCAGGCGGCGGGCGTGGCGGCAGAGCGAGGTCGAGGTGCTCGACTTGACAAGCGGCTGAGGGGCGCCACAGGATGCACAGCGTGACGTTGCACGCAGCGACGCAGCCAGGCAGCATTGCGTCAGCAGGATTCGGGGTATTGGCAGCTTCGGTCGGAGTTGACAGCATGACAGGGCCCAGGGATGCGGGGAAGCTGCGCCGTGGTGTGAGCAGCGTGAACGCGGGCCCGCGGGGTTGATGGGCGGCGGCTCTGCGCGCAGGCGGGGTGCAGAGCGGAAACCAACGCTGCAAGTTAATACATTTTAGACTCGTGTCTGCTGCTTCTGCCTGCGAGATTAAGAGAAGAAAAAAAAGTTGTTCAATGGCGTGCGTTGTGTACGGCGGCTCTGGGCGCACCGGAAATTGGCGGCGCATCCCCCGCCGCTTCCCCCGCAATGGCCCCCGGCCCCCGGGGCGTTTGTCAAGCTTCCTGCCTGTGCAGCAAACAAATGACATCGACGGCTTAGGCTGTGCCGCGTCTCCTCATCGCGCGCGGCGCCCTTTCTCCGCAAGGACGGCGCTCCCACAGCCTCCGCCCGCCGGATCCTTCGCGCCGCTTGCGCCCACCGGTCTTTGGCCTCACCGACAGGCAGGACAGGGTTGCATCAAAGCTTGATCCCAGCGCCTGGCCGCTTTGTCGCCGCGTGCCTGATGATCCTTCCTGCCTTCATTCAGTCCCCCCGCAGCAAGCCTCCCTGTCCCCGGAAATGGCCCAGAATTGCGCTCGAGTCTTACCAGCTCGCCGGTCATGCGCGTGCGGCGTCGGGGGTCGCTTCTGCCTATAAGGCCCACGCTACCCACCCCCAGGAACCTACTCCCGCCCGCCTCCTCCCCGACCTTGCCCGCCAGACCGGTCTCTCGTGCCATTGGAGCCTAAATCTCAGAGCGCATCGTCAGCATGGTCGCCTTCAGCGCATTGCTCGCCGCGGCGACGTCCTTGCTGCTTTCGAGCGTGCACGCGCAGGACGCCGACGGCAAGTACACCATCGCCGCCGAGGGCATTCGCGCCAACTTCATTGCCTACGGTGCCTCCATCTCCAACCTCTTCATCAACGACACCAACGGCTTCGAGCGCGATATCGTGCTGGGGTTCGACAATGCGAGCTACTACGGCATCGACAAACTGCACCCGCATCTTGGTGGCGTTCCTGGTATGTTTCAAGCCTCGCGGGAGGAAGCGCATGGCGGGTGTGGCTGACCAACACCAAGGGCGCTACGCAAACCGCATCAAGAACAGCACTTTCGAGATCGACGGTGTGAAGTATGAGGTCGACGCCAACGAGAACGGTGGCCTGGACACGCTGCACGGCGGATCCAATGGCTGGGACTGGGTGTGTTTGCTTTCCTTGTTTCCTTGGCTGCTTGCCTGCTTGCAGCCGTGCTGACCGTGCTCAGCGCAACTTCACCGTCGAGGCCCACACCGACAACTCCATCACCTTCTCTCTTCTCGATCCCGATGGAGAACAAGGCTTCCCCGGAGCCGTCAAGAGCTACATCACCTATACCTTGACCCCCTATGCTTGGCACCTGAAGATGTACGCCACGGCGCTGACCAAGAAGACGCCGATTATGCTGAGCTCCCATGTGAGTTTCTTGACGTGCAGAGGTGCGAGCGTGCTTTGGTCTGACATGGTATCAGACGTACTGGAATCTGGATGGGTTCCAAAACAACGACACGGCAACCGCCCTCAACCATACCCTGTCGCTGCCCTACTCGGGCCAGCGCATCGGCACCGATGGCATCTTGATCCCCAACGGCACTATTCTCCCTAACCTGAAGGGTTCCGTCAACGACTTCTGGAGTGCTCCCAAGCAGATTGGCGCAAGCTTCGACGATCCTGAGATTGTCGGCAACTGCGGCACCAACTGCACCGGCTATGACACCTGCTACATTGTCAACCGTGCACAGGATGGCCCCTATGACTGGCGGACCAAGGGCCCGGTGGCCAGTCTGTCAAGTGATTTCTCGGGTATCAAGGTGGATGTTTTCACCGACCAGGATGCTTTCCAAGTCTACTCGTGCGGCGGCCAGAACGGTGAGCCCCTTTACCAAAGCCAAAAGTGGTTTCATGATGCTGATTTGCACGCAGGTACCTTGACGCTCAAGAAGACCCAAGGCCTCTTCGATGACCCGAGTCGCCCGCGCGTTGTTGAGCAGTATGGATGCGTTGTCATGGAAGTGGAGGACTGGATTGACGGCATCAACCAGCCGGAGTGGCAGCGCGACAGCAAGCAGATCTTTGGTCCCGAAGATCCGCCCTACGTGTTGGAGGCCATCTACAAGTTCTCTGTTGGTGACGCCAGCAGCGGAGACTGCGAGAAGTCTGAACTGTAGAGCGGGGATGGTAATGGATGTGCATGGGGATATTGTCGAAAGGTACGGCCGGTCAGAGTCACTAGTCAATACTCTGCGACGAATAGTAATGCTGACGTTCAACGTCATGACCACAATCCTCCACGCTTCTTGGTTCCACGTGATTGTCCCTCGTCAAGGTGAATCTGGCCCCCATGGTGGTGACGGTGACTGTGGTCGAACTTATAGCTGCGTGGAAGTGGCAAGCAATCACCTAATAACTTCCTTATCACCGACGGATCTCTGGTAACACTAAGACAGGGTCGCGGCGCCAGGACCCACTTACCCAAACAGGCAGGGCCCGACGACCACATGGACAAGAGGGGAGGGGCTCGTCCACAACGAGTAATCTCACCACTATTCGGTTTCAGCTATTGAGTCATGACACTACTATACTGTCACCTGTACATTTGCCGCTGCCCCGTGCCTGCCTCCTCTGCTGGCGAAGGACCCGGCACATGAAGTAAATCCGGCGGGCTCACATTTTCGCTTCAGTCACTGAATTTTTTGCTTCCTTATCCGCGCTTCAACTCCTCTCCCGCCCTTCTTCTTCCTCCATTTCCCGCCAACCCTACATCTCCTCCATACACCCAACGCCTTCGTTCTTTTGAGGCGCCGCAACACGTACACTCGTTCCACTTCTGCTGTCGCGCGATGCACGATGAGCAACACCGGAAGCGGCAGATGGCCGTCGACGAGAGGATTATCCAAGAGCGCAGATCGATTGTAATCAAGCACTCTACCAAGCTGCGGAAAGTCCTTGGCTACGTCAAAGTCGACGAGCCATTTCTTGCGCCGCCGCCGCTATCGAGCGCCGACACTGTTTCACCACCCATTGTTCCATCAGCTACCGCATTCCAAAAGGGTCCGCAATCGTTGTCGACGACCACCGCTTCGACGGAATGGGCACCTACTGCCGCCGACCTCGGGAAGGACGAGCCTACACCTCTACTCCCCGAAGCAGCCGCGTCCATGACTGAACTGATGGGTAACGACTTCCTGCCTCACCCGTCTACTCACTCCAAGGAACAGTCTAATGTCCACTCATCTTCAAAGGAGCACTCGGGTCACCATGCGCCCGCCGGGCCAGCGAAGCGCAAATATCATCCGGACCTTTTGACTTTCACTTTCCCCGCTGCACCGCCCTCAGAAGACATGACCGAGTTCCAGATGAGCGACTCTGTATCAACGGCCGGGGACAATCCGCAGGCATTCAGGGACGCGTCCACGCCCGCGCCATCATTCAGCCCGCAAAGCGCCGCCAGCAGTGAGTTCAACATCTGGGAAGACAAAGACGACGTCGACGCCGAGGGCGAATACTGTGAGAGTGAACAAGAAACTGTACAAAACAATGTTATATCCGACGTGTCCTTGAAGCACAAAGGCACCAGCGGAAAGGACGGTAACACATCGCAAAGCTTACCGCAGTATCATCCCGCGCCGCAACCGGCCAGACAGCCCGCCACGCAGTGCAATGTTGTTCCGAACCTCGAAGACGTCTTCGACCAGTGGTTCCGCTTCGGTCGCAAGAACTGGGAAGGCTTGCGTCTGTTGGAGCCCCGCGAAATCCCGATCGAGTCCATTACGGCGAGGACGGTTCCCTGCTTCGAGCCGTACGTGCCCAAAGAGCTCAGGGAGAAGCCGGTCAAGTTGTTCACCATTGCTGCAAAGCACGATGCCGCCGAAATCAAGATGTTCGAGGTCGAGGTCCTTCCGGAGTCAGAAAAGGCGCACAAGGCACTGTTCAAACTCAACGATCGCGGCGCCTACCACGAGACCGAGACCGTGAACTCCAACGTCTGGACCGTCTTGTTCATCCGAGAGAAGGCGCCACGCTTTATGGGATATGGTTTCAAGGGTTCGGGCAAGCCAGAGGAGGACGAGACCGGAACCGGGGTCCATGTGGCGAAAAAAATCAGGCGTGGCCAGGGTCCAGATGTTGAGGAGGCGCCCATGTTGGGAGAGGACTCTACTCATCACTCGTGGCAAATAGTGGCCTGGCCTTCGGTACACACATCCAGAGTCTTGGAGGTTCTCGGACCCGTTCGCGGCAACAAAGTGGAAGAGATGGACAACAGCAAGACTCCTCAGGGCAAGCCAGCCACCACAGGCCGCCCGCCGTTGGCTCCGAAAATTACTCAAGTAGGTCAAACGCCACCGCCGCAGGGTACGGGGCGGGTGTACTTGAAGGATGCTCAGGCGTACACCGAGTACAAGACAACAGCCCGGGCGCGCGCCGAGATGAAGCAGCAGTTTGCTGGTGACGGTGTCTTCGAAGACGGAGAGAATTCCCCTTTCCCGCTCCAGGATCCTTTCTGCTTCAAGGTCGTCGACGCTATCAAAGGTCATGTAACAAAGAAGTCCGCTGGCATGTCTGGTCTCACCATCAACGACGATGGGGGTGATCACAATTCCGTTCCCGTCCGCGAGATGCAACGCTTCACTTGCCTGCGCTTCCAACGTGGCGGCACGTATCCGCTTCTGACCGGCAAGGGTGTCGACCTGAATTACTGGAACACCTTCTGCGAGTACTTCTGCAAAGGCGAGGTCCAGCTCGAGGTGTTCAGCCCGGCGGATGGCGAGCCCGTCGCCCTTTCGGAAGAGGAGCAGCAGCGTCGTCAAAGTACCGGACCAAGCGACACCTTGAGCCAGGGAGCGACAAAAATCAACCATGCTCATAGAGCCAGTAACTCTAGAGTAGGCGCGTTCCGTACTGGTGGGCGGACTTCAGATACCCCCATTCCGGAGCCGATGAGGAGCGCCATGGAGTCCAACCGTGTTGACCAGCCAGATTCGACGCCGCTTCTCCAGAGGCAAAATACGCCATACGGCACTCAGAATGGCCCCCCGCAGCACGGCACTCGGGATGGGTACCGATTCGAGTCGAACGCTCAAAACATGTGGCGCCACAAGTCACTGCATGAGCTGCCTTTGCTGAGCAAGCCGTCACTTCATCCTCAGCACAGCCGTGTCAACTCAGCTTCCGACGGCGGCTTCACCGTACGTCCTCAGCATCGCGATCATCATCGTGACACTTCCGCGGAGTCTATAAAGGTATTCGCCGACGCCGACGCCGACGCCGACGCTCCCACCGATACTCCCACCGCCAAGCGGCAGCCTTTTGGTAGAGCGTTCGGAGATGGTCCCAGCCGCGCCGACCCGCTTCTACACGGATGGCAGATGGAGATGCTGGACGCTCTGGGCGACCACCGGGGTCCCGCGTGGAATGGCTGGACCGACCGCTCCATAAACCACGGCAATCGCATGAGACAGATCGAGATCAATAGCGCGCGCATTGCCGAGGAAGCTTTCTACTGCCCTTCGAAAATGGTGCGCGTCCTACATGACGATCGCGCCCTCCGCGATGGAAATGTCATGGTCCAGCATTACGAGGCCGAGGCCGAACGCCGCCATGCTGATTACGAGAATTTGAAGAAGTTGGGATGGTACAGACAACAGGTGGCTGACGATGACGAGGGTCTGAGGAAAAGAGAGCAACACTTCCAGCCGCTCGAGTACATGGAGGACGTCAGGTCGAAGGCGACCCAGAGGGAGTGCGAGAAGGGCAGGATGAGCCCCAGCGCGGGCCTCCGTGTCCTGCGGAATACGCTTCGCGTTGGTGAAAGTCAGAAGCTGGAGGAGCTGCGACAACAACAGCAAGAAGAGCATCAACGGCGGCAGGAAGAGCATCGGAAACTGATACAGCAGCAGTTGCAAGAGCAATCGCGTCTCCAAGCTCTGGGAGCCTACGGAGGCCAGGATCGGACGTACGGATCCCATCACCAGCAGCATCGGCAGCAGGCTCAGCACGTCCCCGGCTCGTACGGTCAGTCTTTCGCACCGTCGACATTCTCGTACGGCGGAGCTCCGCAGCAACAGGAGCGGCATTCGGCTACGGTCGGTGGTCACGGCTATCACCATGCAACCCTCATCAAGGCTTCAAGTGTCCCGCCCAACATGACCTATGCGCAACACGGCCCTTATAGTGGTCCTTCGCAGCCGACCTACGGACGGGTGCAGCAGCAGCATATCGGTCAGAACTTCAACGGGCAGATTGATGCTCCTCTCCCGCCCGTCACCCAACAACAGGAGCGCGCTCCTCCAAGCGCGGCTGCTGCTGCGGCGGCTGGACCTTCCTACTTCGTCTGGGGACATGTCCCGAGTGCTATGGCAGCGGCGGCAGAGGAAACGAGGGCCAACGATGGCAAGGCGATAAAGTCATCCTGGGCGGCTGTCGAAGATGAGGATGATGACGACAGCGAGGATGATTATTTTGAGAATGGTTGGTACTAGAGAGTAAAAACGGTGTTGGCGATTGCTTGAGGAAACAAGGAAAATGGTTGGTGGACACTTGAATGGTTTTGGCTGTTCGGCTGGCGATTTGCACCAGCGGACGGTTTGATCATTGGCATGGCCGGTCGGTCTGTGGTGGATCCTTGCCTCTCTTGATTTACTTCTCTCCCCTTTCCTTTCCATTCTTTCCTTTTTTCCTTTGTCACTGATCACACCATACTATATTGATAGCACCTTGCCCTTATCCCCCCCCCCCAGATTCCCCGATACCCCCCGGCTTATGCGTTTTTGCTTTCCTATTGATACGCGGGCCTTTGGAGGGGGAATGACTTGATAGCCGGATTGGCCGTAGCTACTTATATCTTGCTAAAAATCGATGATGTTTGGTTTTGAGATATCCTGAATCGTATTACGAGTGTGGAGATGCCTGAGACATCTCCAGCGAACCCAATGATTTTGAAGCATGCATGACCTCATTGGTCCGCGCCTACAAACCACCCACATTCGCCAACAGGCCTCCGCCGAGCGTTGATTGGGTTATCGCCGCGCCGGTAGTGGGGAGCCTCCGGGAGAACGGGCTGGTATTACTCGCTTGCATGGGTACGACGGGATGATCAGAACGGGTGACTGCTTACGTGCTTTTTGTTTCCCCCCCGCGTCCCCCGCCAACCACAGCAACAACCGAGATTTAGGCTGACGACGACGTTCGCTGCGGGAATGCGAATGCCGCACGCACGACATCTGAGGTCAGACTGAGATTCTCTCTCTCTCTCTCTCTTTTTCCCTTCCCAGACATTGCGCTTTTTTCTCTCCTCCTCACATCATCCCCCTCCCCTCCTCCCCGCCCTTCAACCAATTCTGCGCTCTCATCGTCCCGCATGTGCTCGCGGGGCAGTTTGTTCGTCGTGCAATTCGGACCCGGAGAGAACTACGTGGCAAATGAGGGGGGCGGAGCGCATTTTTACTTGTCATGATTCAGCAGCATTTTTGTCTCGCTCGGCTGGTTACCTACAGCGATACCTAGGACCCTCCTCTCTCGCTTTAGCTTGCTTGCTTCGGCTCAGGCTGTGAGCGTTTGTTTGTCAACCCAACTCGAGCAACCTCTTTTCCCGGCTGGACCTGCAAAACTCCCAAAACGCGGTACCGGAATATGACGCGCTCGATGATACATCATCCAGTTACAGCAACGACGACCAATATCCCACCACCGCCGCGGCGGGGCCACTCCTACCGGGGCGGCGGGGGCGGCGACCACGCTCCGCCGCCCCTACAGACGATCAACGAAGACATCGAGATGTGAGCAAATCATCCCCATCCCATCCCATCCCATCCCAAATCCGATCGCCCCATCTATCTATTTTTGAACCCCCGGCAAGTACAGTGACGTCTAATTCCCACCCCCTCCCGCATCGCCAGGACATCTGCACACCACCACCACCACTCCGCCACCAACACACCCATTTTGGAAGAGGCCCAGCCATCATCATCACCATCATCATCCCGCGCACTACTCGGACGGAGGACACGGCGGCGGCCGCATGCGTATTTACCACTACTAGCGCGCCGTCTGTTCGCCGCGTCCGTCATGGCCGCCGCCGCCTGCGTGCTCGGCACGGGCAACCCGTTGCTCGCGCTGTTGTGCGCGCGCTACTGGGTGCTCCTCGGCGACGAGGACCGGTGCTACTGGCAGCCAAGTAAAGCAGTGCTGGCGGCGGCGGGCGCGGCGTACGCGGGCGCGGCGGCGTGGTGGTATCGCAGGCATTGTGCGGGGTGGAGATACAGGGGGCGGACCGTCGTGGCGGTGACGTTGTTGGGGGTGTTGTGCGCGACTAAGGTGGTTGGTGGCGGCAATATGGCGTGGGGAGACGTTGTGCGCAATGCGCTGCCGTGGGGTGGGTTTTGCGGGCTGATGGTGGTGGGCGTTCTGGATCGTTTCTATGGGCGTTGAAGGTATACTTATCGTAGGCGGCGGATAGTGGTAGCTAGGGATGCGTCGGGAAGCCACTGAGAAAGAAGGAAAGAAAGAAAGAAAGAATACGATACCCCCTCGCCGTAAGAGGAATGCAGAGGCACACATCGCTCTCTCCGCAGAAGCAGCGCAGCTACAGCTAAAGCTCCAACTCGTCGGCCAGGTCGGCCAGACTCAACCCCTTGACGCGCTCATAGCTGATCCGCAGCTCCTCGGGCAGCCAGCCGTCCACCCTGCCCCCGGGCAACCCCGGTCTCTCCGGCACATGCTCGTCGTCCTCCGAGCCGGCGAGCATCAGCCCGACTGCGCTCCCGCACAGCCACGCGTAGATCATGCCGTCGCCGTGGTAGCCGGCGGCGATCCACTCTCCCGGCTCCTGCTGCTGCTTTTGCTGCTGCTGCTCCGACGGCTGCGCAGACGTCGGCTTCACCCCACGGCCGGTCAAGCGCGGATCGAGCCTGCCGACAAAGGGCACGGTGTCGGCGGTGAAGCAGATGGTGCCGGACCACATCTGCACGAGGCGGCCCTCGGGGGCGTCGGGGCCCCAGTTTTGCGGGGCGAAGACGGTCGGCAGGACGCCGTGGAGGTGGGTGGCCGTGAGGGCGTCGATGGTGCCGTCGTCCCAAACGCCCGTTTGGTCGAGGCCCTGCTTGAGGGAGCGCAGGAAGCCGCCGCCGAGCATGAGGTCGCCTCCTCTCTTTTCGTGGCCGGGCCGCTGCGTCATGTAGTCGAAGCCGCCGCCGTACACGACGCCCCACGAGCGCTCGCCGTTGGGGTCGGACGGGAAGGATTGGCCGGGCCGCTGGGCCGACATGTGGGCGCGCAGCCCCGTCATCTTGCCGCGCAGGCCGGGGATCAGCTGGCTGGCGAAGGCGTTGGTGGCGTGCACGACGTGGCGGGCGTGGATGACTCCCCGCGGGGTGTGCAGCAGGAATGGATGAGAGTCAGAGTCGGCGGAGGTGATGGACTCGACGGGGGTGGAGGTTTCGATGGAGAGGGTGGTGGGGAACTGGGTGAGCAGGGAGTTCCAGATGGAGGAGACGAAGCGGTAGGGCCAGAGGGCGCCGGCGGCGTAGGAGATGGAGCCGACGACTTGGGAGTTGGCGTGGTATTTCTGGTGCGGTTAGACGATGTATCATGTGTTTCGGTTCTTGAGGCGGGCTTACCTTCCGCGTCTCTTTGCTGCCGCTGATGGTGTGCTCGGCTTCGGGCACGGCATGCTTGAGCTCGTCGACCTGGCTCGAGCACTTTTCAAACGAGGCGTCGTCCAAGAAGAGATCGACGGTTTCGACGTTGCGGCATTCGGCAAGATGGAAGCGCTCGGCGCGGCAAAGGTCGGGGATGCGGGTGAGATGGTGGCGCTGGAAGCGCACAATGGCAGCGGCGCGCTCGGCCCCAAACTTCTTCTTCAGCTGGGCGAAGTCGGTATACGACGCAGGCTTGATGTGGCCGCCGTTTCTTCCCGTGGCGCCGCTGCACAACTGGCGGGCTTCCAGAACGACGACTCGCTCCAACGGCGCGTCCTTGCGCTCGGCCTCGAGCAGCAGCGTGCGGGCAACAGCGGCCGCAGTTATGCCGCTGCCAACGATTGCGACATCAGCTCGTTCCGGGAGCCTCTCGGACTGCGCGTCGACCAGGTGTGGAAATGGCGGGTCGGCCAGCCAGTAAGACTGCGTGGGGCCAGAGACGGGGAGGCCGGGCGGGCTGGAGGCCCTGGCAAGGAGCTCTTTGTAGTCGGCATTTAGGGCGAGGAGAAGCTTGATGGCGGCTGAGATGATCTTGAAGCTCTCGCGGATGGTAGAAATGACGCTTCCCATGGTGGCTGCGGCACGGGACGATGGATGGGCTGAGGCTGGTGGTAGGGTCGACGTGGTTGGTGCGCGAGGACCCGGCCACGTCTTTCTCCCACGGCGCCCTAACCGCTGGAAGACCACACTTGTCCCCGATCCAGAACAAGTTCTTTTGTGGTCCTGGATCCCACCTCACCTACCGTGGTTAGCAATGTTACTTGCGCCTCACAAACGGGGCTCTGCAGCTATTTTGGAACACAGGTAATAAATGCAACTGAATATGTATGCTGAGCTATCTTTAGATGAGGAAACAACCAATCTCTACCAAAACAAGAAAAAGACGCAAAGGAGAGTAGCATGCAAGTCTCGCACCGTCGTCAGCTGAGAACGCCAGAATCATTGCTGTTGACCAAAAAGGACCGTGGTTAATGCGCTAACGCCCCGCCCCGCCCCTAAGCCCCAGCTAAGTACCGTGCTGTCCGCCAAATCAGTTCACCTCGATCAAAGCAGGCCCAAAGACGGTCGCGTCTGCAACCTTGTCGACGTCGGTAAGCCCCTTGTCCGTGTTGGTGACGACAGCAATGGTCAGCCCGAACAGCAGGTTGGAGTCGAAGGGGAAGGCGGCGTCGAACTGGATCACGCCATGGTCCATCTTCTTGATGTTCTGCAGCTTCTCGATGATGGGCAGGTTCTGGCCATTAATCAGCACCAGCGACAGGTCGTGCTCGTCAATGGTGCTGTTGGCCTGGATCTGGAACGTGACGATGCTGTCCTTGGGCTGCGCCGACCCAATCAGCTTGAGCGGCTCGAAGATGGGCAGCTCGATCGTGTCGATGTTGGGGCACGTGCCGGGCACCACGAAGTTCTGGTTCAGCGCCGAGAAGGCGAACTCGCGCGTGCTGGCCGTCAGGAAGGGCTCCGCCGACGGCCGCTTGCCCTGGAAGAGCCGGTAGAAGCCGTTCTGCTCGCCCTCCTGCCCGATGACCGACGCAACCCCGCGGATCAGCCCAATGTCGCCGCTCACCCCGAAGTCGTTCTCCACGTCCTGCAGAGTCCCGAGCACCACGTCCGTGAAGGTGGCCGCAAGCGCGATCGCGTCCTTCAGGTTGTCCACCCCGAACACATACTCGCACGGCTGGATCGGGCCCGCGTTGAACTTCTCCAGTGCTCCGTTGGCATTGAGCTCGTGAAGTTCCTCCTGCGCCTGCACCGTCGCGAGGATGATGATCAGGTCGTCCATGTTGATGTTGAGCTTGGTGGCATCCTCGACACGGTAGCCGTGCACGTTCTCGGTGATGTTCTTGAGCAGGTCGGTGAAGAAGGCAACCTCGAAGAGCTCGTTGAAGGCAATGAGCCTGAGCGACGTGAGAGCGTCACCGCTAGGAGGCGGCGGCGCGCCCCCGTTGGGAAGCGTGCCGCCCGCGATTTCCTGGATGTCGTCGATCTCCTTCTGGTCGGGGTTGGGGAAGTCGTTGGAGAGCGGGAAGCGGAACTTGTTGCCGTCGGGGTGCACTTCGGTGGGGATGGGCGAGACGTCGTAGCTGACAGTGACGACCTGTCCAGTCGCCGAATCAGATCCATAGCCGTAGTTGTTGTTGTTGTTGTCGTTGTTGTTGTTGTTGTTGTTGTTATTGTTGTTATTGTTGTTGTTGTCGTTGTTGTTGTTGTTATTGTTGTTGTTGTTGTTGTTGTCGTTGTTGTTGTTGCCGCAGCTGTTGCCGCAGTTGTTGCCATAGTTGCTGCCATCCGGCGCCGGAGTCGAGTAGTATGAGTTGGGGGTGTTGACCGGGGTTCCGGCTGGAGTGTTTGCAGGAGCAGGAGCAGCAGCAACGAAGGACGCTGCAAACGCCAGAAGGGCGGCGGCTGAGGCTTTGGAATGCATCTTGGAGGTGGTTCAAGGATGAAATTAAGCAAAGATGCGGACGAACGGCTTGGCTCGGCTTGTAGAAGGGAAGATTGGATGCTGTTGATGCTTCTGCCATTCAGTGGAAATGGATTGAATTTATATTGTAGAGAGAGTTACATACTGGTCGAATTCGGACAGGGATGTAGCATACGGCGAATTAAAGCGCCCCACGGCGATCTCCAGGCTATTTTTGGGGGTCTCGAACATGTCGAATCCAAGATGGGACCAGTGGGAACCAAGTTGCTCGTCAGCCCCATGACGCGAGCGCCAGAGCCTCAATGGCGACGGCCACGCAAGCTTCGTAGGGCTGCTTAGCTGAGATGCTTGGAGGTAGCTCCCCCGGAGAAGCATAGTCCGACCTTCCTGATTGGGCGAGATTTCGCGGGGTACATATCAGCAGCTTCGCCCGGTAAGACGGTCAGCAGCTACGCTCTAGTCAGACCAACACTGCAAGACTCGCTGCATCTCTTTTCTGTCGCCATGTGAGCATGCACATGCTGTGCTCTTTAGCGTCGTCATTACTGATGCGGGGTCAGCGACTGTATGCCCAGAACAGCCACGTCTGTTTACTGTCAGTAGCCACGAGCAACGCATTGCCCGCACTCTCTCTCAAGCTCCGATAACCACAATGATCGTCGCGGGTAGTATTAGAATATGGAGCCATTCACAAAACAGTCAATCAGTGTCAACAGACCGCAGCCGGCTCACTGAACTCAGTCAGCCGCAGGTTGAAGATGCACAGCCTGCCCGTCTGATTCTGCACGTATATTGCGTCAATGTTTCGGGCAGATCTCTTGCGCATCACCCGCAGTTCGCGACTTGGCCCCCAGTCATGGGAAATGGTGATGAAACAGTAGTCTACCCGAGGGGCTACGTTGGGGATCCGATTTCTTTTTGCTGTGAGGATGGGGCCATCTCGTGCGGAAACACGCAATAGTCTGCAAGTTCGGAGGACGCCTGACGAGAAGAAAGCAGTGTGTTCAGCCGATTGTCTTTGTGTTCGTGCGAGATCAGTGGGGGTCATCGGCCCGGTCGATGTTCTGGTCAAGATGGCATCACAGCGGGATACAAAGAACCGAGCCCACTGAAACATTGCAGCCTGCTTCCGTAGGTAATGTAGGTGAATCTATAGCCCGATGCACATGCGAGTCACATGAATCTAGACATAAGAATATTCAACTGCTTACGCTTACTAACTTTCAGCAACTCAGTGGAGTTGGGTCGAAGCCTAAGGCCCGTTTTTGCGCGCATGTCATTTGCTGTTGATCAAATAGGATGTTATTGAGCCTCCGGTGTCAAGCAGCCAATGAAGAGCAAAGCTAAAGCAGTTGCAAGCCAAGATGCCGTTTGCGGTAATACGGTGTCGCGGTGTCGGCAGGCGCTAAGCCCGATTCGGCAATCCGTCCTGAGTCACCAGCCCTGACTTCGCGTGTATTCCCTCGTTGACTCACCTCCACACCTACTCCACACCTGAGAATGCCCCATCGTGCGCCCAAAGCCACAGCTGCGCCATGCACAGCCATGCCAGCCTGCCAGCTATATGTTGATGTCCACCGTCGCACCAACATGACCGACCCAACCACCCAGCAACGCCTTTTCCCGCCCTCCATCCTCAGTCATGGCTAGCCTTTCATCCCACACGATTCCGGAGATAACTTCTCACCAAACGGCTTTGGCCATCCTCCCACCTGCACACCTCGTCGATCATGTCAACACGTTGCGCGCCGCCTACGACAAGGCTGCTCACAAATGGCCTGCTCACATCAATCTTCTCTATCCTTTTGTTCATCCGGATTCAGTGCAATCTGCCACTTCCCTGTTGCGCACCGCCTTGGATAAGCTGAATCTCAACGGAGCTACTTTAAAACTAGACGAAACGGGCTACTTCACCCACAAACACAACAGCACCATCTACATCTGTCCCAAAGAGGACGACGACCTTCGCACACTCCACCAGACACTGTTCAGCCAGTTTTCTCAAAATTCCCCTCCTCAGTACAATCCGCATCTAACCGTCGGACAAGCTGGCAATGATGAGTTGCGCGATTCCTTAAGAGCAAAGGCACGCTTATTACCCGCCATCGAATGGCCCCTGCTTGAATTGGCCGTCCTCGTTCGGGGCGATGACAATGTGATGAGGGTCTCGGCAACAATCCCCATCTCCACTGCTCAGCACTCTGCCCAAGACGCCTCTCCGCGTCTCCTTGCAACATCGCCGAGCCAAGCTTCCAACGAGACAACCTATCACTTTGATTCGTCCGCCACCTCTTGGATTCCGTGCACGACGGTGGAAGCTCCGCAGATGATGCCTCCTTCCTTCAGGATATCCAGCTACAACGTCCTGGTAGACTCCATCTACCCGCCTGCCTGGGAGAGATTTGGCATCCTGGTCCGCACTCTTCTTTCCGAATCCGCGCGCGCCGACGTACTCGTTCTGCAAGAGGTCTCCGATGACTTTCTATGCCACCTCCTCAAAGACGACGAAGTCCGTAGCTTGTGGCCGTACGTGTCTCACGCTCCACCGGATCAAAGAGATGTCGGGCCCCTGCTTAGCCTGCGCAACGTAGTTGTCCTGTCACGCTGGAGCTTCGACTGGGAGATGGTGACCTTTGAAAGGCGCCACAAAGGCGCCGTCGTCGTCAAGATGAAGAGCGTCGGTAAGCTGACCCAATCCGGCTCTTTCCAGCCCCTGGTCATTGCTGGCATACACCTGACCTGCGGCCTTACCGACGGCTCTGTGGCCGCCAAGAAGAGTCAGCTGCGTTCTCTCATGACCCATCTCTCCGGAAACTACGCGGATTGTCCGTGGATTGTTGCTGGAGACTTCAACGTAACGACCTCGACACGGACAATCGAGGATGCCGTCAAGACCCAATCTGTTTCCGCCCAGACGGTCCGGACGCTGAGCGGACTGGAACAGCTGCTTTCAGAGTCAGGTCTTCTGGATGCGTGGGCGGTTGCCCATTCTCACCATGGTCATGGGGACACAGATGTCGATGACGAGGACATTGCCGAGGGAGAACAAGGAGCAACGTTCGATCCGGGAAAAAATCCACTGGCTGCTGAGATTGTCGGCCATGGCCTGACTCACCGCCCTCAGCGTTACGACAGGATCCTACTCAAGGGGGAGGACGCCTTGGAGATCGCCAACTTCAACATGTTTGGATATCCAGACCCAGAAGAGCAGCGTTGCGGAAGCGATCATTGGGGAGTTCGAACGACCGTCAAAATCACGAAATCGCCTGCGTTGGCAAATGTGGAAATTGAGAGTATCTCCACCGCCGTTCCTCCTGTCGGGCTTGACGCAGCATCCCTCCAGAGCTTCGTCGCCCGTCACTCAGCATATCCGACGACAGCTGACACGCTCAAGCGACGTGAAGTCTTTGCTCTGTTGGAGACAACGCTTCAGCAAATCTCTACGGCCGGCAGCAAAATCCCCCTGGTTGTTGTGCCTGTTGGCTCTTACGGGCTGGGTGCGTGGAACGTCGGATCGGACATCGACTGTCTCTGTATCAGCTCCGTCAGCTCGAAGACTTTCTTCACTCTGGCGGTCAAGAACCTCAGGAAAGCTGCCGCTCAAGGTGTACGCATTCTGCGAAAGGTCGAAGCCCACTCTGGAACGATGCTTGAGCTTGACATTCAAGGTGTCAAGCTCGATCTCCAGTATTGTGCATCCGCGAACATTGCGAATTGGTTAGTATTATTCCCTCAATTTGGTGGCCCCGTAACTGACATGAGGCAATTCAGCTGGCCTACTCCTCTCTCGCTCCCTCCAACAGACCCCCTCTTCTCCCTCCCACTCCAGACATTGTCCAAGCTCAAAGCAATCAGAGACCTCGCACACCTCTTGCAATCCACCCCGGACCTCCCCGCCTTCAGAGCGGCCTACCGCTTCCTCGTCATCTGGGCCGCGAGCCGCGGCATCTACGCCGCGCGCTTCGGCTTCCTCAGCGGCACCCACATCTCGCTGATGCTGGACCGCGTCGCCAAGCTGCTCTACCACCGCAACGGGCGCGACGACGTGACGGCGGCGCACCTCGTCTGCACCTTCTTCCGATACTACGCCGGCTTCGACTGGGCCGAGGCGGTCATCGAGGACCCGCTCACGCGCTCGGTTCCCGGCATGGGCAGGCCGTATCAGCGCCAGTACGCCGGCGAGCCCATGGTCGTGCTGGGCTACCACGTGCCGCGCGCGAACATCGCGAGGGCTGCGACCGTCCCCGCCGTCGCGGTCCTCGCGGACGAGTTTCGACGCGCGGACGAGGCGGTGAAGGCGTGGGCGGAGCGGGGCGGCGGTGGTGGTCTCGGGTGGGGAAGTATCGCGGGCGATGCGGGCAACGGTGCGGCCGAGTTTTTGGCGGCTTACAAGAGCTACGTCCGCATCGACGTCCAGTACTGGGGCAAGAGCTCGGTGAAGGGAAGGCAGCTGGTTGGCTGGGTCGAGAGCCGTTGCCCTTCGATGCTTGTCGGTAGGTTATTCCGTTCTTCCCGTTCTTGCGAGGTGCTGACGAGGCTTTTCCACAGATCTTAACCGGAGGGTTCCCGAAATCCACGCCCGCATGTGGCCGATGCGGTTCACGAGGGACACGGGCAACGAAGAGGGAGACCACTATGGATGCTACCTGATCGGCCTGACGAAGCGGCATGATGCCGAGCCGAGCGGGAAGGACGATGTCGACCGCAAGCTGGCCCTGAACAAACTCGACGGCGTTCTGGAGCGATTCTCGGAGCAGATCCGCGGCAACGAAAACTTCTTCGACGCGGCATCTGCTTGGGTTGACGTCAAGCACGTCGGACGGGCGAAGCTTGAGGACTTGGTCGTGGATGGCGACGATTGGGGCAACGATCTGGAAGAGAGCTGGGAGTTCGAGGATGAGGAAGACGAAGAGGACGAGGTCGACGAGGAGGCTGGGCTGGGGGAGGAGCTGACCGAAACGATGACGGCGTTGGCAGCGGAGGCTCCGGCGGGGTCGGGCGCGTCCAGGGTCGGCAAGAAGCTCCGGCCGGCGACGGACATCCTCAACCGACTTCGCTGGGATCCGAACCTGCACAGTGCCGACTACGTGGTCGGCTACGTGGATCGGTTCCTGGGGCCGCGGGAGATTGCGTTGGATCGTTGGAAAGTGGAGCAGACGGACGAGGAGTTCATCCCGCAGCACCGGATCCTGTACTTCAAGCGGAGATCGGACGGTGTCAGGGTTTGGGATCGGGAGGCGAGGCTTGATATCCTTTCCGGGAGTAGCTCGTAGATATAGGGGATAGATACTCTTGTTCCTGAGCTTCGATGCATGGTACGATGGTGATTCAGTCCCACTTCGATAGACCCTGGATGTTGATCCCCCACGTTGAATGAAACAGCCTAGTTCAACTTCGTCCCTATTGAGGGCGCAAGTGTAGCTGAAAGCAAGAAGTCCAAGACCACAAGATGGCTTCGGAGATGGTTCGGACAGACAGCCTGCCGAGAAAGCGGCGCGTGGGCAAGAGCCCCTTGGCAGTGGTGTGGATTACATAAAAACATGGCGGATTCCAGCGGGAGCCAAGACTCCGACAGCGGCGTGGAAGGGGAGGATTTAATAAATGGGATGCGTCCTCGTATCTGGCAAGTCAGACAAAGACATCCAACCGACATGCCCCCACATCGGTGCTTCATCTTGGGCAGGTTTTCGCACGTTCGGCGCAAAGCGAAGCCGATGCGCGGTAAGTGCGCCATGGCCCCACCCGTGGTGCTCCTTCCATCTCTGGCTTCCATCAGATAATTACCCGCCATAGCGCCATCTGATAACTTTATTGGCACTCCAGCCGAGCACCCAACCACGCCGTGGCGCTCTGCGGCCCCCGTGCAACTCTCCCGCCCCAACCCGATATCGGTACACTCTCGTTCCCTCCACTCCGCCGCCCTGTTGCGCAAGCCGTCCGCCGCTTCGTGGTCCATATCTACCGGCCGCCGGTACGTGCGATTTCATGAATCCTGCTCTTGCAATCCACTGACAAAATGACTGCCAGCACAATCACAAACGGCACTCGCAACCCTTACAAGGTTCTGGTCGTCGGCGGCTCCTACGCTGGCCTCTCGGCCTCGCTCAACCTGTTCGACCTGTGCCATGCCAAACCCCCCCGTTTCCTGCCCGACACCCCGGCCCCAACCCAGAAGATCCCCGTCGACATCACCGTGGTAGACGAGCGCGATGGTTTCCGTATGCCTCCCTTCCTTTCACGCTCCCGCCCCAGCTGTCAATTGACACGCCAGACCAGTCCACCTAATCTCCACCCCCCTCGCCCACGCCTCGACCGACTTCGCCCCCAAGGCGTGGGCAAAGTTCGAGGATGTGGCCGCGCTCAGGGCACCCGGCGTGCGCCACCTGCACGGCCGCGTCGTGTCCGTCGACTGCGCCAAGAAGTCTGCCGTCGTCGCCAAGGCCGCGTCGGGCGAGCAGATCGAGGAGCCGTACGATTTCCTCATCGTCGGATCCGGTCTCAGGCGCGCCTGGCCCGTGGTGCCGCAGTCGTTGGACAAGGCCTCGTATCTGGCCGAGGTGGGCGCCCACATCCAGCGCCTAAAGGACGCCCGCGAGGGCATCGTCGTCATCGGCGGAGGTACGTGCGGCAATCCCCCTTGGATCCTGACGCGAATTCTAACACCGAGTCAGGCGCCGTGGGGATCGAAATGGCGGCGGAGCTGAAGCTGGTGCACCCGACGCAAAAGGTCACGCTGATCCACTCCCGCGACAAGCTCCTCTCGTCGGAGCCTCTGCCCGACGACTTCAAGGACCGCGCCCTCGCCGTGCTGCGCGAGGCCGGCGTCGAGACCATCCTGGGCCGCAGGGTGCTCGACACCGTCCCCGTCGACGGCGCCTCGCACGTCAAGCTGTCGCTGTCCGACGGCTCGACCCTGATCGCCGGCCAGGTCGTCAACGCCATCTCCAAGAGCATCCCGACCTCGTCCTTTTTGCCCAAGGACATCCTGGACGACGAGGGCTACGTCAAGGTCCAGGCCTCGTACGCACGCACCTACCCCTTTTTTCTTTTCGACAAAATCACTTTTTTCGCTAACCAACCCGTCCTCCCCAGTCTTCGCTTCCCCGCCGACGCGCCCAACGCCGAGTACCACTACGCGGCCGGCGACATCGTGCGGTGGTCGGGCATCAAGCGCTGCGGCGCCGCCATGCACATGGGCCAGTACGCGGCGCAGAACATCCACGCCCACATGCTCCGGGACATCGCCGGCGTCGACCCCGCGTGGAAGGAGCTCAGCGCCATCCCGCCCATGATCGGCCTCGCCGTCGCCACGAAGGCCGTCGTCTACGACCCCGACGAGGGCACCAGCGACGGCGAGCACCTGCTGAAGAGCTACTTTGGCCAGGATCTGGGGCACCAGAGTGAGTAGTGGAACATCTCTCCCTATCGATATACCTTCTGCCGAGTCGTACGTAGTGTGCTGATCATCGTTTGCAGTCTGTTGGAACTACATGGGCTTGGGCCGGGAGTACGTCGCGGTGGCATAGAAAAAGGCGTGAGTAGGGGGTAGAAAGTAATTGATACGAGCGAGGAAAACCAGTCCGAATCGTGTGGGGCTGGAGAGAGTACTCTTGCAGTAATATGAAGAGCATGGTTCTAAAGATCTAACTAACCCCCGTCTCAAGTGCACATTTCCATCCATTCGCGCTCAACTTTGGTGTGACAGACAGGCCATCCTGGCTGGCGCCACCATGATCACCCCGCGTCAAGCGAACCCCCCACCCCCAGTTACTTTTCACTCTCACACAATCCCGATACCGCAAGTGAGCTGCGGCGGGTGCCCTTGTTGGGAGCGGGACGGTGGCGGCGGCAAAGATGGAATGAATCAATGCGCCGGCTTCGGAATCACTACGCGCTGCGGGTGGGGTGTTTTCCAATCTCCGTCTCGCCTCAGACTGCCCACTGGCTCTCCGACTCTCGGGGTTGTTTGTCCCGTCAGTGGCGATATGGTTGCGGCGGCCGTTGCGGACATGACGGAGATGGCGGAGGTGGCGGAGAACGCGGGAGAAGCGGAGGCCGGGCTGGTGGGGTGGGTGGGTGGGGTTTGCGAAATCGTTGGTCATTGCAGTGCTGAAGTGAAGGCGAAGGGGGCGGCAACAGCTTTGCAAACCTTCCTTCCTCTGGAAGCTGAAGAAAGTGGGTGGGTGAATGTGTCGTGGCTGCCCAGCGAATGCACTGGATGTCACGCAACATGCAAAAAGACAGCCAAAATTGGACAGCAAAAAGGAAAGGACTGTCACTGCCTGGTTCGAGCGAGGAGGACCGGGTGGATGTTATTGGATACTCCTTCATGTCTTTCCATATTAACCCATTACAGACTATGTCCAGGCCTTACTTAATACGCCAGAAGCCGCTCTACCAACCGAGCTAGCGGTGACGAAAGGAAAGCGGGTTTGGATGACTTATAGCAACTGGCGGGGTCTTCACCGCATTCGACCGTTCTCCACCACATTTACGACGCATGCGATAGCCTCCATCATGTGCGCCCTCCGGTTGCTGTCTTCAGAATTGCTGATGCCGTCAACAATGACGAAGACGGTTCCGTCCTCTGGAAGCCGCAACGGGAGCTCCTCGAATACTCTGCAGAGACTGTGGATGTTGTCGATATCAAGGTCTGCGCATACATGTTGCAGATGAGACTGGGCCGTCTTCTGTCCGTGTTGCCCCTACTGCTCCAAGAGTTGGAGGATGAGGTATAGCATCATCCTGCAAAGGGCTTGCGTATGCGTCTTTCATCTGGTTGGTGTGTTCGCTACAGAAGAAGGCCAGCGGCAGGATCGGAGGCCCGAGGGCACTGGGCTCTTTCAGAGAGAGGCTCTTCACCAGGGAGGTACCGGTCGTACCCGTAAGCCTTCAAAACGTCTTCTTGGCAAAGGTCCGGGTCGAGATGTCTCGGAACTACTCACTGCAAATCATAAACTATTTCGACGTTGACTTGATCCGCGAGATCGATCAACAGACATGCCAGGAGCGAAGCGACTTCGATGACCTTGTCATCGATAAGAAGATCAAGAAGCTGGTGCCCTGACTCGAAGAAAGCAGCACAGAAGATGGTAAGCAGCAGCAATGACAACATCAATGAGTCTGATAGTGATTAATTGTAGGACAGAGAGCTTTTCAACCATGCAATCTCTATTGAATTCTATTTGGATTTAAGAACATCCATTACTTTGTGCATGCCATAATTGTGCCATGATACTTTAGATGCCCATGTGGGCGCGGAGAAGGCCGTGACTCTGTGACTACCTCTGAATATTCCTCCCACGAATACACAATACAAGCAAAGACTATGAACCTTGCTTTAATACTTTGGATACTAGTTAACCATTGGTAGCAAAGCTTCAAAGCAATCTGAAAGCAAGTGCTGCATCGGTAGTCGCCGCACGAAAAGTCCCCAGTACACTTGGCTCCGTTGCCTCATCGCACCCTTTCAGTAAGAGCAACTCCCGACCGCAACATGGCCGTTCCGTCGTTTCCAGCAATTCCTGTCCAGGTGTGTTTGTTATGATGCAATTCAATGGTCTTGTCTTGGCCAGGGCCGTCGGTGAATTCGCCCTTCTCATCAGTCGATGCTTTCAAGAAATCTTATGTACGCCGCCCTGTCATCTTTATCGATGCTTGGATCACTCCACGAGAAGTAGTAGTCTAAACCTTTAGGGTCATCCTCCTTGCGTTGGCCTGCTGGAATGTCGAGGAAAGTTGTCTGGCGAAGTTCGCTGAACTGAGTGGCAATCTTCTTCCTCTGTTTTTGCTCCTCCTTCCATTCATGGAACAGGTCGTTCGAAGCTTTCTGAAAAGCCTTTTTGTCTTGGGCATGAACTGCTTGGGCGGCCTGTCTGAGAAACCTCTGCGCGTATACTTGTGGTGCAAAGCCCATGAGCCGTCTCACGATCTGCTTGAAGTTCAACCACGTCGAGAGCGGTATGGGATTCTCGTTCACCGGAGCGTTGCTTCCCAGAATGACCCTCATCTCCTTCTTGTATGCAATGACCTCTTGCCATGAGTCGATCATTTCATCCTGTATGTCTCCCCACTCCATCATCAGTTCTATGAATGTACCGAGACCTCCAAGCTTCAACTCCTTGACGTTCCGAAGAGCCTTGAATGGCTTCAGCAATGACTGGGAATCCTCGATGTCCGGCGGGTCATCCTCGAAATCCTCTTCCAGATCCCAATCCACCGTGATACCGAGGTGGTCGAAGCCACCAGACCGACTGAGTTGCTCTGCCAGCCAGCGAACATTATCAAAGGCCTGGCTCTTGTCGTCAAATCCGAATGGGTGGGGGAATTCCTCGTGGTCCATGTTGTGCCAATCTCCACAGCAAGGGCAGATTGGCATGTGTTCGAACTTTGAATCAATATGGATGTCGAGATTTTTGATCCTTTGGAAGACACCAGCCGTGCCATTTCGATACGCAAGGTGGTTACGACAGAACATTCTGGGATATTCCTGCAAGGTAATAGTGTTCGCGGTAACGAGAAGACTTGGTACTATTCCGTCCTTGCCTCCCGGGGCGATAATTGGCTTGTAGAGCATCTCCACTGCTTCGTCGAAGATGGTGCGACAGGACAGCAAGAGAGCCAGGTACCCACGGGGCTCCTTGTCTGTCTGATGCGCGCTCAGCTCGCAGTCATCTTTCTCGGACTTGTGACAGGCGCAGTTTGCCTGACGACCCTTTTTGTCGGGCAAGACGTAAGCGTAGATATAGAGGCGGATCTCTGTGGGCAGCCCAAGCAGAGTTGCTTCGGATCTTGGCTGATGCGTTGCTGCACGCTCATGCAGACGCGAAGACCGGCGACGCCCGGCGGCGAGCTGAGTGTTCTCAGCCATGACTGAGAGTAAACAGGTTAGCAAAGGTGCAGGTATGAACCAGGTTATGAGAGATCGATACCTTTCGGTGAGTCAGCCCTGAAGTGGACGGTGAGATCAAGCCAAAAGCTCAGAGGGTGGACGAGGCGGTGCGCGCATGCAAGAGTTGAACTGGGGTCGGAGCCTGGGAAATAGTTGAAGTGGAGTGGAGCAAATGCTGCGGGAAGGCGCTGCAAAGTGTTTGCCGGCAGGTGTGATCGTCTGTCCCGCGGAGGAAGGTGCGCGTCGAAGCCCCGACGCGTCTACTCGCGTCAAACTTTGGGTGCCTTACCAGGCACTAGTAGCGCTTTCCTGCTCTCTAGGCTCACTCGGAGTGCAAACCCTCGCTCCCTTCTGGGCAAGAGCGGTGGGGAGCTTTCACCTTCAAACTATGTGCATAAAGAGTGTGGCGGTAGGGCGTGCGGGCACGCACGCACCCCATAAGGTGATTGTCACAAGCCACGCAATTGCGCGGGAACAAGATGAAAACCCCCATAAATGTCGCCGTGGCCTCTGGTGGTTTGGGCAGCTTTGGTTTGCTATGGAGCAAAGCATCATGCGTCAGCTTAGTCCATCTCTCAGTCCACTTGAGCTGTAACGATCAATTACCCACTGCATGAACAAGGACCACCCCACTAGGAGTACCTTCAATAGATTAGGTGAGGTTATCGTCACTTGAGTGAATATATGCCAAGCTTTCATCCATCTTCTTGATCTTACAGCTCTTCCTCCTCCAACACACTCACAACCAAGTCCTTGACTCTCTCCGTCCCACCACTCTCACCATTGATCGCACTTATAGGCAACGCCTCGACTCTTTTCTTCCACGCGTTCTTCTTTCCACTGGGATGCTCCACTGTGCCCGCTCCCACGCCAGCCAGATACAGTTGCAACTCTGCGAATTTCTCTCGAGTGCCTTCCAAATCCGCTTTGGTCGCCACCACGAACCACGGCTTCGCAGACATGGGCGGCAACGCCAGAGGTTCAAGGTCTAACGCCGCCGCCGGCTCGAACATGCCCGAGTTGGAAAGCCTTGGAGTAGGCTTCTCAGCCATCGATCGCTGCGTCTCGGCGTTGAGCTCGTGACCGCGCAGCGTCTCGTACTCGCCGACCTCGCGCCAGAGGCTCTTCAGCGTGGCGACGGGGTCTCCCGCGGCAAGGTCGACTACGAATGCCAGGATGGCGGCACGCTCGACGTGGCGCAGGAAGCCCAAGCCCAAGCCCTTATCCAAGTGCGCGTCTTCAATCAAGCCAGGAATATCGGCGATGGTGAAATTATCGCGCGATGCGGCGCCCCGGCGCTGACCGAGACGCGGACGGCCCTTGTGGTTGTCCAACACGACAGTGCCAATGTTGGGCTGAAGGGTGGTGAAAGCCCAATTGCCGATGCGGGCGCGGCTGTTGCTAAGTGCGCGGATGAGGGTACTCTTGCCGGCATTGGGCAGGCCAACCAGGCCCACGTCTGCGAGCAGCTTGAGCTCGAGCTGCACGGCTAGCTGCATGGGATCCAGTCCCCGTGTAGCGAAGTGTGGCCGCATTATGGTCTTGCTGACGAAATGCGGGTTTCCCAGACCGCCAACCGCACCCGGAACAAGCAGCAGCGGGCGTTCCATCGGCTTGTCCAAGTCCAGCCTGATGGGGCCCTGGGGAGCGGAGTGCGCGATGGCAGAGCGCTGTGGGCCGGGCAGCTTGGGCATGTCTGTACGCGTGAGAAGCGAAGGAGAGGCGCCAGGGTACAGCAGCCACTTCTCTGGGCGCACCTGCTGTGGTACCTCTTCCCCGGCAGCCTTCTGCGCCCGCCGCAACGCTCGCTCCTGCCGTATCCGCTCCTGCTCCTCTTCGACGGGGTCGTAACGCCAGATCTCTCGCACCACAGTGCCAACGGGTACGGTCAAGAGGACGTCCCCGCCTCGCTCTCCGCCTCTCAGCTTGCCTTGGCCATTTCTGCCTCGGCCAGCGCGTATCTCGCGACGGCGCGCCAGCTTGTGGAGAGATGTCTCGCCGCGGACGGCCTGAATGAATATGTTGCCACCCGTTCCGCCGTCGCCACCGTTCGGAGGTCCTTCTTCGATGTACTTCTCTCTGAGGAAGGAAATACAGCCGTGGCCACCGGGACCGGCGTGGAGCATCAAAGTCGCTTTGTCGGCAAACGGAGTGATCGCGTAGGAATCGGGGGGAGGATCAAGCGAGCGCTCCTCGGTTTCGGGCTGAGACTCGATGTTGGATTCATTGTGGAGACTGCTGTAGCAGCGCGGTCGGCGTGCCCGACTCAGGCGGAAGAGGACTGGACGCGCTGAGTGCAAGAAGGCGTCGGGGACGGATGGGTAGAGAAACGGCATCAATGTCGTTGCGACATGCTGGACTCGAGCTGGCGGCATGCAGCTGGCGGAGCGGAGGCTCGAGCAGGGATCGTAGGTCGAGGAGGCGGGCTTGGGCGTGGGCAGCGAGGGTAGGCAGCATTGGCGTCGACGGCAGCCAAAAAGTCCAGCTGGGGCGGGCGGTGTTTGGTTGCCTCAGGCAGCGGCGCTGCGGTCTCGGGCGGGCCCATGCTCTAGCCCATGCTCTAGCCCAGGCTACGTTTCCGGCCGTCCCCGCGGCCATCAACCACCAACTGGCTGACGCGTGGTCGTACGCTGAGGCTCGCTTTCGCGCATCGCTCATGCACGGCTGACATAGCTGACCCACTCCCCGGCGTGCGGATTGAAACACATCACTGACTGCGCAGCTGCTGACCTCCCGGCCATCTCACCCGCTCACCCATCACATCACAAAACCACAGCACCCATCAGGAAAATGGCGCCCGGGCTCGCGAGCCTCGTGCGCTCCCCCCTGCTCTGCCTGATCGCCTTTGCACTCACCCGTCTGTCGAACAGCTACCTCAGTGACACCTTTGCTCACGTGCCCGCCTCTCGGCTCGTTCATTCGGCGCTGTCGTGGATTCTTGGGCTCGGCGCCCTTCTCAGCTGCATATCTCGGTTGAATCAGAAGCTGTCCGATTTGGCGCAGAACAAATGGCTGTGGGACCCCAGGTCAGATCCGTTCATGCGATTCCAGACAGAGGCGGAGAAGTGGAACTGGCCCGAGGAAATTGCAGTCATTACCGGCGGTTCAGATGGCATTGGATCCCACGTGGCCGAGGGACTCGCGTCGCATGGCGTGAAGGTCGCGATTCTGGATGTCCAGCCACCAACCGAGCGTATCAGGGACTGTGAGTCGAGCCTGGGCTTATTTTGGACTGCGTCACTCATTTGCTTGCAGTGCCCAACATCCATTACTACGAATGCGATGTCAGTAGTCAACCCTTGGTATGGGATGCTGCCGAAAAGATCCGCATGGCTCTTGGCAAGCCTTCCATCCTCATCAACAACGCCGGCATTGGAAGGCCGTACACGATCCTGGACCTTCCTCCCGGTCGGCCTCGAGATGTGTACAGCGTCAACGTGTTGAGCCATTTCAACACGCTTCAAGAGTTCCTCCCCGACATGCTCGAGCAGAAGAAGGGCTACATCATGGCCGTTGCCAGCCTTGCTTCTTTCTGGTCGGGAGCTGCCATGTCGGCCTATTCCTGCTCGAAGGCTGCGGTGTTGGCGTTGCATGAAACACTCAACCAGGAGCTGAAACATCGGTACCGTTGCCCAGAGATCAAGACGGCCATCGTGCATCCCCACTTCACCAGCACAAAGTTGATCGCAGACTTTGAGGAGCATCTGAAGAAGCGGAAGAAGCCAGTGCCCCTGCTCCAGCCGCAGGACGTTGCGGCGGTCATGGTCAAGCAGATCTTGAGTGGGAAAAGCGGACAGGTCTTCATTCCGGAAAGCACCAGCCTCCTCATTCCATTGGTTCGCGGCCTGCCTACCTGGCTGCAAGAGTTCTTGAGGGATTCTGTTGCTAGAAGCGAGGCCAGCTCGGAAATTGGCAAGTGAGTTCTAGCATCTACAGATGGTCGGTTGGGCTGCGAAAAGAAGACATGTCTGGGAAATAATCCTGCTGAAACTCGCATTTCGATACTGCAATGAGGCACGAGCATCGGCCCCGGGCGCTTCAAGTCTGCTTCCATTCAATTATTATGACTTCCAGATAAGGATAGTTGAGGCTCTAAATATCTGACAAAGTGGGTACGTGCGTTGGGGCTTGAGGTTGGTTGCCCTCGTATCAACCAGGCCGTGGGGGATTGAGGCCTTGTCCGTACGGTTTGGATTAATTATTCCTCCACTCTTTATTCCAACATTAACATTTCAACTGCCTCCCAGTATCTGCTCCTACCGCTGCAACACGGAACGACCAGACATCAAGGTCGCGCGTTCAACAATGACCAAATTTCGTCCCGGCTCAAGGAGGAATGTCGTCGGCGCTGATGGATGCCGCCGCAGCAGGCAGGCACCAGGCATCGAAGACAAGAGCGAAGCAGGTGCATGGGCCCTTGCACGTGGCTGGGCGAAGATGTCGTGCAACCAGTGATTCCGACCGAACTGCACAAATGGCGGGCACTGGTCTGGCGGGGCCTGGAGCTTTTTTAGCAGAGGGCCAGCCTTTGTGTGCTTTAGGCAAACCTGTCGAATCTATTCTTGGCCGCGGCCTTAACCGAGGCGATGCAAGCGGCCGGTGTGCCGCAGCGGGTGTGACGATGGGGGCCATGGCCAGGGAGCGACGTCAGCTCCGCCCCGCCCAAATAAGGTACACAACCAACAGTGGCATTGACTACGGTGCAGTTTGTCCATTGTGCTGTTGGTATATGTTGCACGAAGCCGCAATGCCTCGATCAGAAGTCTATCTCAGCCGCAGGCCCCGTCGTTCTTTCGTTTCGCCTCGAGTCCGCGCTGCTCTTTCCCTTATGTTTCAAGCCTTTTCCCAGCCGTGCAGTCAGGACAACACAGTGATGAAATGTGGACCAGGTTCTGCTTGCGCGTGCTCTCGGTCTCGTTTGTTCTGAAACCTCTTACGGAAGCCTCACCGTGGCGGAGTGAGTCCATGTGCTGGTCAAGCAAGCCGCTGCAGATCGCTGATGATATCCAGGAGCGCCCTTCGCCAACACGTCAATTGGGACCGGACCCTTTTCCTCACATCAGGAGAGTGCATCGGGTAGTCGAGGATCCGCGATCTCGTTGACGAGTGAAGTGGGGGCATATACGAGCGCGCACCCGTCGACACGAGTCTCGTGGCTTTCGCCGAGCGATGCACACTCGAATTCCTTGATCGAAGTGGGCCATGCAGCGCAGAACGTGACGGCGGCCTGCTCTGGCCGTGGCGACACCGAACCATGGCCGCTTCCCGCGACACAGCGGCCAATGGCGAGCGCTTCGCCACCAGCCCCCCAGTCTTACTCAGCCACGCCGTCATCCTCGACGAATGGGAGCCGCGAGATATTAACAGAAACGGCCGCGCAAGTGGACGGCGCTGCTGCGGCTTCTGCCTCTCCTGCGTTAAGCATAACACCTGCAGATCCCTCTATAACTCCTGCCCCGGCACCAAGCCCGCAGTCCTCTGCGGAAACACTGCAATATTCGCTCCCGATACAGCCCCCACCCAATTCATCCGCCCGGATCTCAGCCCCGAGCCTGTCTCTTGTCGCCCCTTACTCCAACGGCTCCCGGCCCTCGTTTGCGTTTCCATCCGTAAACTTCTCCATCCCCTCCACGTTGTGGTCTGTTTCAACGGCTATCCCACTCGCTTCCAGTGCAGATCCGTCGCCACCGTCCACGCCAGGGTCCCCGCCTATAGGCAGCACCGCCACACCCTCGCCCTTCGCCTCGGCCAACGTGGTAAAGAGCGCTGCTGTGGCCACGGCTACGGATGGAGCCGAATCTTCTTCACGCCTGACGGCTCCGGGCACCTTCAACTTATCTTCTCCACATGCATCAGCACTGTCCACCAACACCCCGGGCCATGGGGTAGCGACGCCCTTAGCCACTTTCTCCACACAATCCAGACTTTCTAATATCACGCTCGCTGCCGCAACGGCTTTCTTAATCTCGCCAAGCATGGCTCTTTCGTTCCATCCCACCTCGGCGCCTTCGCCCTCTGTTACTTCTGCCTTGCCGCCGTCCGTTACTGCTTCATTATTCCCTTCCGTCCCGACTCTTTCTGATAATACCATCTCGCCCGCGTCGACAAGCTCTCCTACTTTTTCTCCAGACAGCGCCAGCATCTTTGTGTGTGGCGATCGCGCATTCAGACCGTCGGAATACACCTGCTACGATGATTCGACGCTCTGCCCTGTACAGGGAGGTGGTCGTCTCGAGTCCTGTGGAGGTTCCTGCTACAATCCTGGGCTCTACGGTTGCATGGATAACGGGCTTCAGCCCATTGTCGACGGCAAGCTTCCTGATGGCATGACGCCGTCCAACACAATAGCGGTACCAGCCACGCAATGGCCAAGCAACGTGCCGACTCCGCTACTATCCGCAGTATCAAGCAGCAGTCGAACTTCTTCACGCACTTCGTCGAGGACATCTTCAACTCTCTCCACCTCAACCAGATCCTCGACCACGTCCTCTAGCACTTCATCGACATCCTCGTCCACTCCGTCAGCCGCGTCATCAACTTCCTCGGCCTCCGCATCATCGTCCCCAACCGCCGCCCCCGCCGACGACGACGACAATGGCAGTGGCCTCTCAACCAATCAAATCGCCGCCATCGCCTCAACCTCAGTCGCCGTTGTAATCTTCCTCGTAGCCGGAATCTTCCTCTTCCGCCGCCGCAAGACGCAGGCCGCGCAACGCTCCTCGCAACAGGTCTACCCCGAACTGGCCTACCTTTACGACCCACCCGTCCCAGGCTCCGACGGCAACGGATCGCGCGGAGCACTAACGCCGGTGCAGCCCCCTGGTGGCGGGCACAATCCCGTCGGGCCGTTCGTCGTGGGCAATCCAGGGGCCAGCAGCCGCGATGGTGTTGGTGGTGCGACGGCAGACGGCGGTGGTACGCTAGGCGCAACGATGCGTGGCGGAGGCGGTAGCGGCACCAGTAGCGGCGAGTACGACGACGACCAATACCAGCGCTCCACTTCGCCCGAGGGCCGCTCGGCCGGCAGTCGCAGCAGCAGCGTCGGCTCCGTCGTGTCGTACCTTGGACCGGCGGGGAGGCCGCCCGTCATGGGCGCGGCGGCTGCTGGTGGTGGCATGAATGGATCGAGTTCTGGCTCGTCGAATGCGGCCCTGCTGGCTGCTTCGGCCGGCAGGGACAGACGTGCGGGCGACAACACTCCGGCGCCAACACCATCGAGAGCGGACGACGAGACCGGAGCGCGCGGAGAGGAGGCACGGCCGTTCCTGACCGCGGCCGGGGCGGTAGCAGCAGGAGGGTCTTCGGGGGCGTCGTCGAGGGACGTGAGCGCGGAAAGAGAAGTGAACAACACTGAGGGCGCAGCACAGGCGACGCACCAGCGAAACGAGGGCGCGCTGTGGAATGGGGACGAAACGGAGCGGGAGCTGGGCGCGCGGCAGCACGAGCAGCAAGTCGAGGAAGCGCGGCAGAGGCGAGAGCGGGCGCGCGCCTTTCTCCTGCAGGCCAAGGAGCGTCAGGAGCTGATCCACCGCAGCCCTGACACAACACCAGCATCCGCGGCAGCAGCAGCTGGCGCCGCAGCCGGTGCCGCAGCCCTTGCTTCCAGAGGCCAACAGCGTAGGCTGTCGAACCCCAAGCTCCAGCGCGTCTCGTCCGGAAAGCAGCAGCAGTGGTGGCAGCAGTTCCCCCAGACCTCCCCCACCGCAACCTCTCCCACCTCTCCCACCGGCCGCTTCCCTCCCCCCGCTGCCACCCATGCCAACAGCAACTACAACCCCATCTACCCGCCCATCTCGCCGACGTACCCGCGCTCCGGCCCCATCCTGACCTCCCAGCACATCGAGGCCAACCGCCTGCAGCAAGCCCAGCACGCTCGCGCCACCGCCGCAGCCACCTCCCAAGCGCCCACCGTCACCGCATACCCCACCTTCCACCGCCCGGGGCCCAACTACCCGCCGCCGTCCAACTGGCCGCAGGCCACGCCCACAAACTACTCGTACACCCACGGCAACGCCGCCGCCATGGCCGCCGCCGCCGCCAACGCCCGCGGCCGCCCCTTCTTCCACCAGAACACGTCGTACAACCCGCCCCACCGCGCCACCATCGACAACTACTCGTCTCTCGCCGGCGCCAGCAGCGCCTACAGCGCCGCCTCCCCTCCCATCGTCGTCAACCCCCCCGCCCCGCGCCGCGGCAGCAGCGGCAGCATCCACACCGCCATCGGAGGCGTGTACACGACCATCCCCGAAGAGGAGGGCCCCGCTCCCCGCCCGCAACAGCAGCGCCCGCAACAACAACAACAACAGCGCCAGCGCAAGCAGAGCCTGACGTCCATCATGCGCCAGATGAACGCGCTGGACGAGGAGGACTCGGACCAGGGCGACGAGGGCCAGGGGTTCCTGCAGGCGCCGCGGCGCGTGTTGAGCGTGCGGAACGGCGCCGTGACGCCCAGCACGGACGGGGAGGAGGAGGACGCGAGGGACGGCGGGGCGAGGAGGCATGGCCATGGCCACGGACACGGAGCGGGGAGGAATCTGTTGTGACGATGACGATAATGATGTTGATGTGAGTTGATATACTTCGTCGGTTGTGTTTTTATTTTCATATCTTTTGGAGGGCCTGGGAATGGGCCCTGCGCTGAGCATTTTGAGATGGCGTATACACTGTTGGGTATTTACGAGGCTTGGGACAGGATATCTGGGCATTTTGGCGGAGTTCTCTTTCAAGTTTTTTTTTGCTCTGTTGCTTTCCTGACGAAAGCGGATAATGGTTTGGAAACGGAAAAGATACCAGGGATGGGTGGGAATGGGTGTATATGAGGCTCCATTTGATGAATGTATGCATAAACGCAATCAACTCGAATGTTCGCATTGTCAACTGGGAAATGTGGCTATGTATGTACCTTCAGTGAAGCTATAGTGAGAGATGAGTTAAAGGGTATCGACTTCGCGCGCGCCGTTGAAGGTCGCTGTTATTCACATCTCTCATTGCCATTCCCCGAGTCTAAAGTTTCGGAACGAGAGAGCTCGCGATCAGACGATGTCTAGCAGGGCGGTAAGTGACCGGCGATCTTGCGCCACGCACATGCACACGGCACGTGATATCGCGGCCAGAACGCGTTCCATGATGGTCGCGGACTTGTGAGCAGCCCTTTTCGCCATTCTCTAGATTTACCGAAGCTAGAGCATCTTTCACACGATTGCTCGCATGGACGGTTTGCATGGGAGAAATCTCAACCAGACCACCGACTACTTGGGCTCTTCCAGAGTATGTTCCAGCCCAGCAATATCCTCTGATGGAAACGCTTTGTGTGCCAGGGAGAAGTCGACTTACAGATCCACATCATCGCCTAATGATGCGGCTGGGCAGGTTCAGCAGCTTAATCTCGTATTGCTGAACGCCCTTTTTGACTTCGGGTAATTATTGAGACTCGCATTCTCTCTCAAGCGTGTCTTTCTACTCCCTATAGAGAAACCCAGCTGGTGCATGGAGATTGAAACGGGCCCACACTGGCCACTGGGCTTACAAAGTGGCAAGCGCGGTCTGGAGGAGAAATGCATTGCGGACGGCGAGAGTCAAGTAAGCGTCCTCTTTTCTGCGGCGGTCTTTTGCTCTTTGGGTTGCAAAGTAGATTATCTTGCACTCTCTATACTTATCACAACATGAGCAGGACCAACTTACTAGAGCCCGCTTCTTTGATTTTCTCTCCCAGCCTACTTCTCGCGGCTGCCTGGGAAGACAGCGCCCCGCCATCGCTGAGTCCAACTGAGGAGGCATAGTTTCGAGATGATGATGGTCCTCATTCTGTAAGTCCCTCGCCTTCTCTTCAGCATCTCGTCCTCCTGCAGACCTCCCGTACTTCGGGAAAACGATGGATTCCGTCAGACATGCGGACTATAGCCAAACATATCATCATCATCGCTATCGCATCTTTCCAGTTCCTTCTTCAATCAAGCAAGAGTTTCCAATGGCAGCAACCCGAGCGCCAGGAAAGGCCAACAGTTGCTGCTAAAAGCTGTTGTTGAATGACCGAGTGCGCCAAACGGGGATGTAGTAAAAGACGAGTCTCAATCTGCCGTCACAGTTATATACCGACACAGATGGTCCGCGCACTTGGGCATTGCCGAGGCCGGAGATGCGCGTGATGCAATAGTACAGAGCCCTGGCTTTCTTCTCGGCAGCTCGTGACCAAGAGCTTGGATGCTGGTGCCCCATGCGCAGCACATGTTGGGCCGCAATCGGATTGAGCGGTGACCAGCATGGCCCGCAGCATCAGCATTGTTACGTTCTCAGTGGTGCGGTTGACATCACCGGTGGTAGAGCAAAAGGGGAAGTCACGCGGACAACATCTGTCCTCGAAGCGGCCACCCTCTGCAGCGGAACCAAAGACTTGAGATAACGTCGACAATCTCGTGCCGCCCTTCAGCTACGTGAGAGATAATACAGTTCCACCAGGAATTGACATGCACATCGCCGAAGGAGGGAGGGCAACGCAGAACGCAGCGAAGAAGTCGATTTCCATCTAGCGCAAGCTTCAACACCACATCCTCATCCATTCTCCTCGAAAAGCGGCAGAATGACGCGCGATCGCATTGATCTTGTCAAAAGAAACGCTCAACAAGCGCAAGAACCCATGAGGGATGACGCACTTCCAGATGGATACTCACCGAGCATGGAAATCAATGACAAACGGGACGTGAATCATCTCATCTACGTGATACAGATAGCAACAAGGTAAGAGGGGGAGGAGGATTTACATGATCGCGGGAGGGAAATTTTTCTTTCGTTGATGGGGGTGTTTATGATTTGGGGGGGAATATAACGTGAGTGTGGCATACATATAGTAATATAGAAAAAAAATGAGAGGATGAGGGTGATCGAGGTGGTGACGAAGATAAGAGGTGTAGGAGGCCGACCGGATCGTAAGTTCTTTGAGAAAAACGGTGTAGGATGAAAAACAACACAAAAGCCAAAAGTCTAGTCAGACAAATGCCGCCCTTTCCCAGTCTTTCTCTTCTTTTCCGTTCGAGTGCCGCGTCTTTCCTCCGTTTGTTGGGTTGTGATGATGACGAAGAGAAAAAGGACGCCGGTAGATATGCAAACACACCGATTCTGGAACAGCGAACAGCAGGCGGGAGGGAGAGAAGAAGGGATTGAGGTTTGAGGCTGATACGAAAACGAGCAACAGTCAACCCGATATCCAGCTCAGAGCATAAAGCACGCACATGAGCATGAACAACCCCAGCCCACCGCCAACCAGCGCTAACTTCATCCTCCTACCCCTCACCACCTCCTGCCGCTGTCGATCCAGCTGCAGCAGGAACAGCCTCCGGCTGCCCGCCGAGCTCGAGCGCCTGTGCCCGTAAGGAAAAGCCACGCTCGACCTCCTGCTGCTCCCACCACCACCGCCACCGCCACCACCACCGACGTCTTGAAAAGAAGAGCGAGGAGAAGAAAAAAAGAGATCTCGTACGGCAACACCGTCCTCTACAATCGTCATTTCCTCGAACCCACTCGATTTCCTGTAGTGTCTTGTTGTAGAGTCGTCACCTTCATCATCAGCATCATCCGTAATGCCCATGCTTAGGTCCTTCCAGTCGTCCAAATAGCAATCGTCAAACCCTGGCGTTTTGGTGCCGCCAGGCGAAGAAGGCACCGAAGCAGTCAGCGGCGTATACGTGCCTCTGCTCTTCCGGTCCTCGTAGTCGTCCCACCAAGAAAGTCGTTTGCGCCCGCCACCCGAACTGCCAGTCGTCGCCACGGGCGAGAACGGCGTCGAGAAGGAGCTAGTCGACACCGAGCCGCCCGACGACGTCTTGATCATGGCAGCCGAATTAGGTGCGCTGGTTGAAGAACCACGAGCTCCGCTTCGGCTGCTCAGGACTCGCAATTGAAGCGACGGGGCCGGCCTCTGCGGCAGCGCCGCCGCCGCGCAGAGGCTTGGCGATGCGAGAGCCAAAAGGCAATCCGGCGCCCCCGGAGAGAGGGCTGCCCAGTCCTCGGGTCGAGCCGACTTTCGCCGCCTCGAGCCGCTCCTTGACGGCCGTGAGCTGAGCTTCGAACCTGTTGCGCGGGCGCCCCGAGCCGGGGCTATAGCGTTAGTCAAGTGGGTCTTCGTCTACATAGTTACTGCTATAATTTGAATGGTACGAGAGACGGGGGTTGTGGAGGGGCGAAGACGGGGATGAAGTAGGCGGGGGATTAAAGGGAAACAACGGCGGCGGCAAGGATTGGGACGCAAAATGAGTCGAGGACAGGGACGGGGGAGGAGATGAGATGGGGTTGCTGGTGGTGCGAGAGATATATGTCTTGTAGGAAATAGATTGATCGGCATGGAAGAAAAGTGGGGAATGTAGGGGAGAGTGCAAATGAGGAAGAAAACTCGGGGTCGAAACGTGCCTGTGGTTCGCCGCCGTGAGCTTCTCCTGCGAATCCTGCAGCAGGTTCTCGAGGCTTTGGATGCGCTCGTTGCGGGCAATCAGCTTGCGCTCCGCGATCGCCACCTCCTTCTTGAGGCTGCTGTTCTGCTCCACCAGCTGGCGCTGCACGACCGTCAGCTGCTCGAGGTTGCGCTCCAGGAACGCCATCTTCTTCTGCTGCGCCCGGTTGTTGGACGTCCGCAGCACGTTGTTGTACTGCTCGCGTGTCTCGTCGAGCGAGATTTCGAGTTCGACGACCTACCCGGAAATTTGCCTATTAGCTATAGAGCATCGACTGTTATGCAACTGAGATGATATACCCGTTCACACCGGTTCTGCAGATCACGCATGAGGCTCTTCTTCATGGCGTCAAACTCAGCAATCTGCTGCTGGACCGTCTTGCCGTTGACGGGCGCGACGCCGTTGGCACCGTTCACCGCAGCACCGCTCTTGAGACGCTGCTCGGCATCTTCCACCTTGGACTTGAGATCCTTAACCTCCTCCACCTTGCGCGCAAGGTCCGCCTTGAGCTCGTTAATGAGCTCGGCCTCGCCGTCCTGCCTAGAGGCATATGCGTCCGCAAGACGCTGCTTGACCTCGGCGACATCCGCCTCGCTAAGGTTGCGCTCGAGCAGGGATTCGTACTCCTGCTGAACGTTGTTAAGCCGCTTCTCGAGAGCCTCACGGCGCTTCATGTGCTCCTCGTCCAGCTCGCTTCGCTCCGAGACGGAAAGCTCGGCTTGGCGGACGATGCCCTGCGTCTCGAGCAGCTTCTGCTTGAGGTCGCGGAGAGAGTCGGGCGCGACCACCTCGCCGTTGCCGCTGATCTCGAGAAGAGCGTCAACCTGCTCGACAGCCTTGCGGATATTCCTCTCGTTGTCCGAGAAAATCTCGCCGCCGAGGTCGAAGCCGGCCATCATCTGGGCCATGCGCTCGGCCTTCTTCTTCTCCTTCTCGTCCAGGATGGCGCTAGTCTCCTTCGCGCTCATCTTAGCGTCGAGAAGCTGCTGCTTGAGGTCGTCAAGCTCGGCAGTGAGCTCTGCGTTGGCTTCCTTCAGACCATCCATGGTGATCTGGGCCTCCTTGCCCTCAAAGTTGATCTTCTCGACCTGCATCTTGAGCTCGTTAATCTCGGTGTTGAGCTTCTCGTTGTCCTTGCTGGTCTTGGTGTCATGGTCCTTGAGGAAGGACAGCTCTTCCTTCGCCTCCGCGAGGCTCTTCTCCGCCTTGACAAGATGAGACTCCTTCTCCGCAAGCTGGTCCTGCAGCTCGTTCTCGCGGCGCAGGAATTCCTCCTTCTCATCCTTCTCGAGAACAGTAGGCGTGCCAGCACGCTCGAAATCCAACCGAGAGTCCGGTCTCGATGGCGTCTCAGACCGCCTATTGGCCACCCGGTCCACAGCCGAAGGCGTCTCTGAACGCTCCTTGGGCGGGGCCGCCTTCTTGGGGGGCTGGATCTCGATGGCAGGCACCCACTTCTCCTCGGGCACGGGCTGGCCTGCACGCCACTGGTGGACTTCGTCGTGCAGTGAGGAGATGTAGGTCTCGAAGGTGGTGACCTGAGACTGAGCCTTCTTGAGCAGGGCCTTGAGTTCCGCCGGCGAGAGTTCCGCATTGACCTTGGCCTTGTTCTTGATGGACTTGGCACGCATACCGAAGCGTAGCGTGCTGAGGGTTTCAGAGTCGTTGTAGCTGGAGGGTGAGCAGTTGATGACCAGGGTTGTCCGGGAGTTACCACCAAGAGATTCTTGCAGGATACGTGTGAGCTTCGAGTCACGGTAGGGGACGTGGCTGGATTTGCCGTCGGTGAGGGCGTTGATGACCATGCCGAGAGCACTCAAACTCTTGTTGATCTTCTTGGCCTCCTCGAGCGTCTGACCACTGGCACCCGTCTTGCCGACCTTCTCGGAGCCTGCCAAATCGACCAAGAACAGCTGGCCGCTCTTCGCAGAGCCGGTTTCGACGTTCTTCTGGGTGACGGTGATGACGAAGATGGAGTGGGAACGCGAGGACTCGGCGTTCATGTTTGTTGAAGAGACAGCTCTGGCGTTTCCACCTCTTCTCATGACCTCGTAGACCTCTTGCACGCTGGACACGTAGATCTCCAGCAAGCCCTTGACGTAGACGCCCCTGTTCTTCTCCTCGTGCACCGGCAGGTTGTCGTTCTGCGGGGCGAGAAGATCGCGAATCCTTTCCATGTAGATCTCCATGTAGCTGACCCTGACGGTATACTCCATGTTGCCCGGGCTGGTCAGGATGCTCGCGAAAATCTGCTCGACGATACGAGGTATTATACCCTTGTTGTCGTCGTCCTCGATGTCCGAACCCATCATGGTGAAGGACTTGCCAGCACCGGTCTGGCCGTAGGCGAAGACGGTTCCGTTGTAGCCATTGAGAATGTCATCAACGGTCGGCCTGATGGAGTAGTCGAAGATTTCGTGCTGCCTCGAGGTCATGCCAAAGACCCGGTCGAAGGTGAAATCGCCCGAGGCCTCGTTAGACTGTCATTGCGGTAACGCGTCAGCGCCTGTCCCGCGGATGAAGGCTGGGCCTGTGGGGGAGCGATTGCTCGGCGGCGTACCTTGATGCTACATGTGTCTTCGGACTGGAAGGAGACGATGGGCTCTCCTCCGCTGGCGATTTCGATCTTGTTCTGCGGGCGAAACCGCGCGACGACTGTCGGCAGGCATTGTCAGTGGGGAAACGGAAGCAGTGCGGGCTTCGCGGGGTGGGCAGAACGCACCCTTGATCGAGTTGGAGCTGGATGGCGGCGGTGGTTAGCACGCGTCCCCTGGACAGACGGCATCAGGGAAACTTACGCCATGGTTGCGGTGACGGGGCAGCTGAGGCCCGGCGGCCGTTGTGGTTATGTGTCTTCGAGACGCGGGGGGCGTGGCGGTGGTTGTTCACTCGCGGGCGCTCGGATGTTTTCCGCGGTGTCCAAGGGATGGGGGAGGTGATGCGCTGGCGGTGTAGTGATTTCGCCGGGCCCTGGAAGTCAGGCTCGGGCAGGGGACGCGGTTGTCTCTCGCAGGCAAACCGCAGGATGGGGAGGGGAGGGCGCGCGGAGTGTTCAGGAGAGGCGTCGGCGCGCCAGCCAGGGAGGGGAAAAGACTGCTGACTGTTCTGGCGGTCTGCGGCTTTGAAATTGTTGTTGACAGTTGATCTCCACCCCGGCGGTGCTGGGCTTCCAAGACCCGCACCGCGCCAGCTTGACCGGCAGGCCGACCGCGCTAAAACGTGCCTGCAGCGTCCCGCCGCTCCCACAGCCGCCTCCGCGAACGCGTGCGCGCTGCGTCGCACGAAGCACAAGGCCTTGAGCCGCGCATCTTGCGTCTCGCATCTCGCAGCGCGCATCTGCGCCTCCCGCTGCCCGCGTCCGCCTCGCTGCCCTACCTCACGCCTGGGCTGCCAGCCGGGCCGCTCCTCGCCCGGCCGACGAGTCGCGTGAACGCCGTTACCTCGGGCGATTCCACGCCACGCCGCGCGACACCCTGCCACATGCGCTGCGCGCCCATCACCGCCTTGCGACGATCCGATGAAAAGAGACCTAAACCGTGCTATTGCAGTCCGGGACGTCGCTCCGTACGCCATCCCGCAAGCCATGCTGAAACTATCCGTGCTTGCCCGAAGACTCCCTCCATGTCCGCCTACAATAAGACCCTGAACTGAAAAGAGACCCTGTAATTGTCGTTGCCACTGAACAAATCGCCCTCGTAACTTGCACTCCCCATGCCGCGCCGCCTCGGCCAAGCGAGGTCCGCTCAGTCCTCCCAGCTCTTCTCCACCGTCTCCCGCACGCGTTTGATGTACTCGCGCTTGTTATCCTTGTACAGGTTGCTTGCCTCCACGTTGGCGGGGGAGCTGGTGTTCGGGTCGTTGAGCAGACTGTCGTGCCATCTGTCAGCACTCTGTTCCCACGCGGCCGGTGGCATCCCACATACCTCTGGATGCTGGTCAGGATCGCCGCCACATCATAGGTCGGGCTCCACCTGTTCTGCAGAATGTCCAAGCAGAGCTCGCCCGTGCCGTATACGTTGGGGTGGAACATCTCCGAGATGAACTTGACGCCCGGTGGCTTGTTGGGGTACGCCTCCTCGAAGTGCATCACCAGGCGGAACGTGCCGTCTTCGAAAGGCGTGTCGGCGGGGCCAATAATCACAGCATTCCTGCGGCCAAAGACTCGCATGAGCATTCACTTATCGCAACTGGGGACGGTACGGTGGAGGACTAAGGTGGAACACGGGCGTGAACGCAAAATTGCCGGGGCTGCCGGGGCAGCGGCAGGCACAGGGACGGGCGAGAGCGTGCGTACCAAGTCATGACATTGTCGGCGATGGGAGAGGCGGACACGCCGGCGGGAGGATCGGTCTGCATCCGCTACGCGCCGTGAACGTCAGCGTCGATGCCACAAGCAGAGTTATTTGGCACCAAGCACCAAGCACCAAAGACGAGAGCTCCATCAGCTGGGCTTTGGCGGCGTCACTGAGGCGGGGGGCCCGCAAGACCTGTGTGTGCGTACCTTGAAGTCGCGCATGAGACGTCTGCGCGCGGCGGTCGACATGATTGCGTAGGTGGTTGACACTCGGAGCGTTGGATAGATTGCGAGGCGTCGATCGAGAGGGAAGCTGGCGTTCAAGGGGCTTGACTGCGGCGGCGCGAGCGAGAACGGGATGCAGGAAACGGTTCAAGTTGTGCTACCCTCGCAGCGCAGAGAGGGCAGCATCCCCCGGCGTCACCAGCCGCGCTAAAGTAACGCTTGGGCCATGTCACGTGCAACGTCGAGGCGACAACTTTAATGGAACCAGCTCCGCCACTGTGTTGAGCGCGCTCACCCACTGCATTTGCTTGCTTCTAGCAGGGGCTATCCTCTCCGCGCCAGAGCAGGCGATTGACCGCCTGTGCAGCGAATCGAGGCCGCAATGCCAATGAGTCGCACCACGATCTGAAACAAATCCGCTGTATGTTCTGCCTTTTCGGGAACTGCTACCATTCCGTTGTCGGATTCTCGGAGGATATCCCCAAGATCGTCAGATCTCGTGTCATCGGCGCTGGCCCGAATTGGAGCGGAGGTGAAACATTGAGGACCTACTGTACAACGATTGACCGAGGGACTTTGCAAGAAGGGGTGCATGCTTCTACATACGGACTGATAAACAACCAAAACGAGCAGAATCAAGGTAGTACTAATTGATTGGAGAGGTCCAGAGTCCGTAAAACGATAGCTCCCACTACGCCCTTGATGCCAACTGGTATCTTGGTGCATGATCCGAGTACGCCAACTTTTAAGTCCTCCTTTGTCATTTTTATTCGTACATGCACGTCATCCACGGATCTGCAAAGATACCCGGAAGTGACAGGATCAACACAAACAACCATTAACACCAGAACCGTGAAATATGTCCGTCGTGCTCTCGTAGAGCAGCTGAGAACTCAAGATGGCAGTCGTGCTAATACCGCTTGCCACGGCCTTCCCAGGAGTTCCGTCCAGATGATCGGTCGCCCGGGCTGCCAAACCTACTCGGCCCAGATGATCGGTCGCTGCCAAACCTACTCGGCCCAGATGATCGGTCGCTGCCAAACCTACTCGGCCCAGATGATCGGTCGCTGCCAAACCTACTCGGCCCAGATGGTCGGTCACTGCCAAACCTGCTCGGCCCAGATGGTCGGTCACTGCCAAACCTGCTCGGCCCAGATGGTCGGTCACTGCCAAACCTACTCGGCCCAGACGATCGGGCATTACGGTCACTGGACCAGCCCGGGCGTGAACCATCAGAACCGAATTTGCTGCCAAATCCACCGCCACTGCGGCCACCGCCACTGCGGGGACCGCTAAGGCCGATTCCGGTCTTGATACGCGAGGAGATGTTAGGAACACGCTCAAGGCCCCAAAGCTTCGTTGCCATGTTTCCCATGGATTCGATGAGAGCGTGCTTGTCCCTTGTGTGCCCGTTGGCAGAGACCATGCGCGGGAAGGCCTCCTCAAGCTCCATTTCGTCCATTCTCGTGAAACCATCCTGCATGGTCTTGATAATCTGTTGTGCATGCTCGGGCGATTTTTCCAAAGCATCCAGGTCCGCCTCGGCAGTTGCCAGCGAATAGTCCCTCTTGAGCGGGAGGTTACCAAGTTTGTATCGGACCTCCCTCTCGTGCAAGTGGGGGATGATGAGCCATCCTTCGCCCTCTTTTCCGGCACGACCAGTACGGCCGATACGATGGACATAATCTGAAGGGTCCCGAGGAATGCCCATCTGCATGACGTGCGTGACATTTGGAAAGTCCATGCCGCGAGCAGTGACGTCGGTTGAGAGCATCACTGCCTTATCCGCAGCTCTGAACGTGTCTGCTGTTTTCTGCCTTGCTCCTTGGGTAAGATCCGAGTGAATGATGAGGATATCACCCTTCCACAGGGCATGCTCGTTCCTTTGGGCACGTCGAATACGGTTGAGAGCACTGTAAGCAATTTGGGTTTCCTTCAGTGAGTTGAAGTAGACGATAGCCTTGAACGGGCGCTTCTCTCCCTTCTTCGCGAGGTCTGCTTCGCGTTGCAATATCTCGAAAAGCGCCGGGAGTTGCGTCTCAAAACCTGCGGTGATGACGTATTTCTGGGGTATACGGGCGTGCGTCGGCTCCTCATCGTCGCGAACAGTTTTGACGAAGTGGAACCCAGGCTTCAAGGTTCGGCGAACAAGGCCGGCAACCGCCGGGGGAACAGTGGCCGAGAACATGAGTGTCTGACGGCCTCTTACACTCGCGTCAGGGAGCTTTTTCTGGATTTCCCTGATCTCCTCCTGGAAACCAGCCTCCAACAGACGATCGGCCTCGTCGTAGATGAAGTAATCCAGGTTCTCAACGGGAATCGGTCTGTACTCATCGCCAAGGATGTCGTTCAGCCGTCCGGGAGTTGCAACGAGAACATGGCATCCGTCCATCATGATCCGTTGCATGCCTTCACGTTTGCCCGTTCCGCCGACGGCCGTCTGCACCTTTACAGACGTACGGGCTGTCAACCTACGGGCCTCCACGGCGATTTGCTCAGCCAATTCTCTAGTGGGAGAAACTATGATGGCGCGAATGTCGGGGCGCTGTCGGCCGCGCCCACCGAATGCTGGACGCTCGGCCAACTCGGGAGTCTTGGAAAGAATGTTTTGGAGCATAGGAAGGAGGAAGCCGAGCGTCTTTCCAGTTCCGGTCTTTGCCTGTGCAATGCTACTACTGTCAGCACATATCCTTCTCGAGGGGAGTGTGCTACGCTTACAGATCGGTTCCCTGCAGCGCTTGGTTGAGGGTGGCGGACTGCACGTCAGTCATGGTGACGAGACCCATGTCCTTCACAATGGTGTCGATGACGTTTTTGTGGATGATTCCCTTCTCGTGCAGTTCCTGGAACTGGGTGATGGGTGAGGCAGCGCTGCTATCGGCGGTCGCGGTGGCAGCGGCGTGAGCCGCGGCGAGGCGGACGCTCGACTGAAACGCGCGAACGGAAAGCAGAGGCGCAACCCTCGAGGACACAAGGGCGCGGGGCGAGGCGATTGAGGTGCTGCGCAGAGCGAGCCGCGTGGTGGCGGCCGCGCCGAGAGCTCGAGGCAGAGATGCAGGGCATCTCCGCAGAGGTGCGAGCATGGTGACGGAGAGAAAGAAGCAGGGGAGACGGAGTGGGACGAAGGGGACAGCAGGCCTGGCACGTTGAGGGGCGAACGACGGGAATCCTAAGAAATGCTGGAGGAAAAGTTGTTGGAGTTGCTGGGCTGTCGCGCAGGGCGGACTTTTTTTCAGCGAGCGAGCACCAGCGTCGCGCCGCGGCCGCTAATCTACTCTGGGTCGCGAATTAGTCTGGCCGCCACCCGCGCGCGAACGAGCATTTCCTGGAACGCGGTGCATCTCAACACGCGCTCTTTGGCCCAAACACGGCGCTTGCAACGACGGGCATTGGTTGGCGCAACACTGGCATTCGTGAATCGTAAACGCGTTCTAGTCAATGCTCTAGGTACAAGAACCAGGCGGCCTCACCGCCCGCTAAGTAGCGCCGAGCGATGAAAAGCTCCACTCCCGACTACAGCTTGTCGTTCCGCGCGCCCAGGAGCATGAAGCCCTCGCTCACCCCCTCGTGGATCCCGCCCGTCACCCCACGCAGCCACCAGAGCGTCACGTCGTTGATGGCCTGGCCTACCTTGCCGTCGTTCAGCTGAAAGATGGCATTGGTGAGCCGGAAGCTCCTCCTGCCCAGCCCGTCGACGGTGCTGATGGACGATGAGACCAGCCTCTCGGATATCCGGTGCTGCCGCTCGTAGTGGTACGCGTGGCCGACGAAGAGCTTGACGTACGGCAAAAGCAGATGCAAGAGGAGGAAGAGCTGGATGATGCTGGACGCGAGCAGGCGATGCAGCCACGACGGTTCTGGCGGCGGCCTGTGCTGCCCGCCGTGGTACCCGTTGGAGACGTCGACGTGGATGACCTTGACGATGTCCGGCGGCAGCGACGTCTCGATGGCCATCTTCTCAGCCGTGCTCAGGTCACACGGCAGCCCCTTCAGGAGGAGCGTCAAGGCTTGGACGTAGAGGGTGCGCCCAAAGGACTCGTCGCCATGGCCCGGGTAGTCCTGGAGGGCTGTGGTGAGTAGGTTCAGGCCTGTCTGCTGTCAGTAGACAGGCAGGGCCCGGAGGACGGCAAATGCTCACCCTGGCTGGCGAACTTCCAGTTCATGCTGGCCGGCATCTCGAGCGGGTGGTAGCCGGGAAGAGCGGCCTGGCTGGACGAGGACGACGGCCGTTCATCTACCAGCGTCTCGTCGCTTTCAGAGACGCCTGACCCGCGGCGCATGGCAGCGCTGGAGGGCGGCCTGGAGGTGTAGCTGGGCGGGGGCGTTTGCGCGCCGGCAGGCACGTGGACGTGGGCGCATGGCGCGCCGACGGGAGCTGGCGATGGCAGCGGGCGCGATCGGAAGCCGGTGACGGTGCGGCGAAGGCTCTTGAGGCGCGGGATGCGGCTCTGGATCACAGCGGGCAGCATGGCATAGACGCTCGACGGCACGTCGTCCTCGGCTGGCTGAGACATCTGGGCCATGACCTAGTGCCAGCAATGAAGGAGCGCAGCGCGAGCTTATCTACGGCGCGTGCAATGAGGTTGCGACGGCTTGCATGTGACAGCGGCGCGAGGCGAAGCATGAACACCGTTTGTTGAGACTCTGGGGATGCAGGGTCCATACGCCAATGGCAGCCGCCGGCCAGCCCACGATAACGCCGCCTCGGTGTTCGACGTCATCTCAACAACAGCGGCAGGCAGCAGTGTCTTCTGCATCCGGTGCTTTCGTCCGCTCAGATTGCCGACCATCCCGCCCCCGGCTGAAACCCTCCGGAATACATAAGCGTCGCAACCCCGCCTGTGTCGCATCAACGCGGCCTCCTTGCTCGCGCAATCGCCAGTGCTATCCAATTGGAAAGGCGTCGTGGTTTGCGTCATCCGACTTGGCACAGAGCAAAGGGGCCGTGGTCATGGGAGAGGCCAAGTCAGACAGCTGTGACCAAACGTAGTCAGGAAGAAAAGTAGCTAAGGCTGAAGCAACATCTGTACATACATGTGATCAGCCCGAGACGACCCACTTGATAAGCATGTGTTCAGCCTCGTATAGAAGCGCCGCGTTCGTCCCTTCCATCACATGCGAATGCAGGTCCGTGCGCCAGAAACGTCCAACGTCGAAGAATTCTTGATAGGCATTTGCACTTCTTCTCTGCGCTGGTTGCCTTACATATTCACATGCGGCACAGACTAAACGGATATCGCCGACATACGTTATCACGGCTGTAGACGACGAGCCTCACAGTAGCGCGCAGCAGCGTGGAAACCACCACGATAGCAACGAGGATTCTGAACCGCGCTTTGATTCTATCCACAGCATGCGGAGAAGCGCACTTTGCCTTCACATAATATCAAAAGAACCGTCGCAGCCGAGTCGCCATGTCCCAAGCCGATACATCCAATCCTCATGTTCTGTACAACACCCAAATCCAAGAGTCCGTGAACGCCTCCCATGCCCATTTCAACCATGGGTATTGCAACATCCTAGTCCCATCCGTACCGCGTGACCTAGGAACCGCTATTCCCGTAAGTCCATCCGCCGTCTCTCATCAACTTCTCGCGGCCCTCCATGTCCTTCTTTCTCTCTTCCTCGGTCAGCTTGTCTTTGGCCCAGTAGGCGCTGCTCGTCCGTTCCCTGAATCTCTTGTGTCTGTCCTTGTTCTTGAAGATTTCCTCCATCTGCAAAGGCGCAATAGGTCCGAAAACTTCCATTGGGTCGACGAGCTGTTGCTGGGTGAGTAGCTCGCGCAGGGCAGGGGAGTTGACCCACGAGGGAGCCTGGAAGTTGGCCGCCTCCGAGTCGGAATCCTCATCCTCCGAATCGGTGGCGATTTCCGGTAGCTCGGGCGTAGGGAAGTGCGGCGAAGCAAGAGGAACGGTCGTGGTTCGTGCAGGTGTCTTGAACACGCTTGAGGAGGGACCAGCAGCGGCTGAGGGGCCCGACGCGTCGGCGAAGGGAATCTTCGCTTTGGAAATGGTGGCCATATCGTTTGGATGACCACCATGCTTGTTGTGTTGCAGTTGGTGCTGTGTCTTGACAGTTTGCTTAAACATGGACTGCGCGTGGGATGAAGGGCCAGCAGCAGTTGCCGGCTTGTAACCATGAGCGAACTTGTTCGGTTCCTTGGCTTTGTCGATGACCGACATGAGACGTTCGCGCTCTGGGTACAACTTGCGCACATTGGACTGTCGGATCGGCGGTGCCATCATCGAGCGTCGTGCATCAGTAGGCTCCTCCTCTTCGTCATCCGAGAGAGTCTTCCGACGCTTGGCATTCAGTTGCTGGAAAGTGGGGGCATTGCGCTGCGCCTGTGGACGTGGCGCAGGCTCATCGTCGGCATGGAAGCGCTTCGGTGGTTTGGCCGGGTTGGGTGGAGGAATGTTCAGGACTGTGTTTACTCGGGAGATTGGTCGAGCGCCACCGAGGTCGCCACGAGGATGGCCATGGATAGTTGCTGCCTTTTCCTTCGAAAGAGCTTGGGCCTGGTCGAGGTTAGACATGTCAAGGCAAATGAAACGGCAAGGACTTACCAAATCCTTCGTCTGCTTGCTAGCCGCCTGGGCCCGTAGCTGTTCTTGTTTCTTGGCCTCAGCAGCCAAAGCTTGCCTGCTAGCTGCCCTCTTGGCTTCTTGCGCTCGCTGTTGCTCCGCGGCTTTCCTTTGCGCCTCGGCTCTGCGATCTTCATCGGCCTTTCGGCGATCTTCCTCAGCCTTGGCGGCCCTCTCTGCTCGCTGCTGCTCAATTGCTCGTTTCTTCTCAGCCTTGCGCTGAGCCTCCCGTTCCTCCCTTTCCTTGTTCTTCGCCGCCAAAGCAAGAGATGTTGGCTTGGCAACCGGTGCACCAGCTGGACCAGAGGTCTTGGCGTAGGAGCTGTTGGTAGCATCGGCGGTATTCTTCGCCGCGGGCGTTTTTGCGACATTGGGAAGAGTGCCATGAAGAGATTTTGACAGGTCCGCATTCGTCGGATGAGACCTTTGAGACCCAAGACCGACCTTGATGTGCCTCGGCTTGGAAAGACTCTCCTTGCTTGCCGTGGGTTTGAGTAGTCGGCTCTTCGGCTCCCTCATCTTGGGAGGGCCGCGCTGTGGCCTCGAAGGGCCATGCTTAGGCGCATCGTCAGCAGAGGTGTAGTCGTCGTCTCTTGACGATACGGTCTCAGCACGAGAGGCAGCACCAAGGCGTGTAGCCGCAACGTCTTTGCCGGTTTTCTCTTGACGTCTCTCCTGCTCCACAGCCTTTTGCTCATCCTCTACTTCCTCCTCATCCTCCTCCTCTTCTCTGGCCTTTTGTAACGCTTCTTCGCGTTCCTTTTCCAATTGCAATTCCCTCTCCCTACGTCCCCGCTCAAGAGATGCACGCGTTGTTCGGACAGGAGTGTCGGTGGCAGTTGCTGGACGCCTTGCGGGGCTTGCCGGGTTGATAGGCTTATCGAAAATGGTTGAGAGAGCCGGCTTCGGAGAGGTCGAAACCTGCTCCCTAGCATGTCTCTCTCGTAGCCTCGCTGACGAGGGGGACAAAGCCTCCAGTTTAGCCTGAGCACTCACACCAGCACTGCTGGCAAAGATGCTCTTTGCGGATTTCAGAACGGAGAAGAATTTGGTTTTCGAGGCACTCAATGGTCCATCATCCGTCCTACATGGCGATCCAGTTGGCGTACTGGATTCTACACCCCGCAACTGTTCAGGATCAGAAATAGAGGTTGCTTTCTTGTGTGAAGATTCGGGCGTCTTTGCTGCGCTCCTCGCAGGCGACTCGAAGTTTGGAACGGAGGCAGACTTTAGGTGGCCGAGGCCAGGTCTAATTGGGGATGGCTTTCCCGATCGAGGCCCTTCTCCTATCTCTACATCAAGGCCACCGATAGAAGTCTTTCCGCTGACGTTTTCCATGACATCAACGGAACCGCTCTTCTTCAAGTGAGCCGGCAGGGGAAGCGGTTTAGAAGTGACGGGGGCAATCCAATCATCATCGTCGTCATCCTGAAAGTTCGGCACTGGGCTGGGTGCTTTAGGTTCTTCTGCAGGTTCTTCGAGTCCCACAAGTTGTTCGGGTGCTGCAGTTGGTTCGTAGTTCTCTGCAGGAAGTTGCGGATAGTTCGGCTCCTGAGATGCAGGCCCAGGGATTGATTTCGACATCCTCGGTTCCTGGGATTTGGCCAACATGTTGATTCGTTCATGAAGGCGCTGTGTAGACGTCTTCTCGTGCGTTTCCGCATTTTCATCTTCACTCTCAGAGCCACCCACCTCTTCGTTATCATCATTGGCCGTAGCAATGGTCTGGCCTCCACCAAGGCTTTTACCGCCCGTGAACCTGCCGAAGTGGCTGCTACGAGCCTTGTACTGATCGACGTGGCTGGTTCGCGAGATCCTGCTGCCCATACTCTTCTTGCCAGCAAGAGGCTCGCGTGCGGGAAGAGAAGAGAAAGTAAGGCTGCTCTTGCGCAAAAGCGGCTTTGCAGGGCTCGAGCCGTCGGAGGGAGTTCTAGCGCCATCGTCTTCCTGCTCCTGCTCCTGCTCCTGTTCGTCATGCGGGTCTTGATTATCTTCGGCGCCGTTGAGAACAGAATTGAGTGCGGACGCGGTCTGGTCACCGACGCTGAATTGCGGGGACCTGGGCGGACCGTTCTCCTGAGGAATGGGCGACTCATCGGGCTGGGTGGGGACCAAATCCATCTCGTCCTCGTGGATGGTAATTTCGTTGTCCGCGTCACTGCCATCCTCATCTTCATGGATTCCGATGTGTGATGGCGCTTGGTGGTCAAGATCCTCCTTTTCAGAGAGGAAGGATGCGGATGCAGATTTCCTGGGAGGGTCCTGCGGCTTGGGAGACGACTGTATCGACTTCGCCGGGCTTTCTTTCCGGGGCGACAACCTGGCGACCGACTCATCCTCATCAACGTCCATATCATCTTCAGACATTCCATGATAGCCAGAATCGCCCGGAGGGATGGCGCTGGCTGTCTCATCAGCGTCTCCGACGGACTGTATGTCAGCGTCTTCGGGATCCTCGGCGATCTGAATCTGTTCGATCTGTTTGTAAAAGCTGGTTTCACGCGTCGGGCTGGGGGCATTTGCAGGATTGGGAGCGAAAATGTCCGTGAGCGGCTGTGGCAGGCGGTTAGCAGTGGCGGTGTCGCAGGCGACGGACAGGCACTCACGGCGCGCGTTTCCAGGGGATTGCGCTTGCGAATTGTGCGCGGCGTCTTCCCGCGCAGCTTGCCCGGTGTCTTGAAGGTGTCGGCAATATTGCTGGTGGAGCAGTCAGCGGGGCAGCGCACGGAGGATGAGGATGGCAGGCGCATACAGCTCGGGACGGTTGAAGATTTCGGCCATGTGCTCGTTCAGCCATTCCATCTCGTTGCGCACGGAGAAGGAGAACTCTTCGACCTCCTGCTCGACGAATTGAGCAGCCTGCTGGCGCTCGCCGAGGATCCATGGGGCGGAGCCGACGGGGGCCTTGTTGCGCGAGGCAGCCATTGCGCGGGTGGTGGGTGCAGGTGCGGGTGGGAAGCGAGTCGGTGTTTGGGCGACACGAGACGCGTCCGCTGGGGAGCAGGCAAGTGCGTCGAGGGAGAGTGGGGCGTAGGGCGCAGCTAGATGTACATGTCGACGCAGGTGGTTGCTGGGAACGGGCGGTGGTTGGTGGTGTCGGTGTTGACGCTCCGCGCGCGAGATCAAAACAAAGCCGAGCGCCCCGGCCGGCGAAGCTGAAACCGCGCCAGCGAGACGGCATCACGTGCCCGTGTCGTCATTGCTTCTTTCGTCCTTGGCCGAGCCCCAGCACCTTATCATGAGCCTCAATCACGACCACACCCCACCATCGCGCCCATCACCCTTCGCCCGGCTCTCTTCATCTTTCCCTTCCAGTTGCTCTTCCCCCACGCCTTCCTTCTCCGCAGCGGTCCCGCGCCCTCCGCCAGACTGGTCGATGAAGGACGCAGAATGGGTCCCAAGACAGGCCGGTTCGTGTGTGTAGGCCAGCCCGGCGGCGGCGTCGCAGACTCGCTGGGCCATGGTCGTTGGACTGCTGCACGCGGCAACGGCGGAAGCGGCTTGTTGAGCGAGGCCAATGTGCATCTGCGTGAGGGCATTGAGGGAGAGAGCGACGACAGTGGCATCTGGTCATACTGAGCGGATTGAGCTGGTGGCTGTTCGCTATGGTAGCGGCGCAGCGTGCGCGCGGCCACGGTTGGGTCGCTGAGCCGGAGCATTTCAGAGAGTGCAGTGAAGTGAAGAATGCTGCCGAAGTGAATTGTATGAAGGTGCGCAACTTATATCCTAATGTAGCAACCGCCCAACATAAGCCACTTGATCAATCGTGACGAACAGCATCAGCCCCATCCTATCATTCCGCAACCGACGCAACCCTTCCTAGCCCTGAGCGCAGCTGAACAGCCGACGTGCGCAGACCGTCGGGCACAGTTCTCCCCAGAAGTTGCTCCACTGCCTCCAAGTAGTCGTCCATCACAAGCATTGCCGATGCCTTGAATCCTTCCTCACACGCCGAGCAGAGGTTTCCGGGAGATGAATGGTCGCATGCCACCTCCAAGCTTGTCAATATCGTTTGCAGCTTGACCACATTGCAGTGGTCGCATACGGAACTTGGAACTGGGCCGGTGTTCCGACCTGCCATTCCAGCACTGTACAAGCTGCAGGAGGACTCTCTACAGATATCGGTCAGGCTGCAGCTGTACCCACACCTAGTACAGATGCCAAAGTATAGCATTCCGCACATTTCCTGCGGATCTCGTTTTTCCTTTCTGTAGACGGGCTTTCAGGTTTTGCTGATTTCAGGGAACGACCGCTCCATGTTTATAATACTGTGAGGCAAACTGCACCTAGCAGTGAAGTACAAGCATGAGTTGTTTGTCAAACACAACATTTCTACGTCTTTGAGAGCTTCGACGTGGCCAAAACCTTCGACGGTACAAACGCGCTCCCATCATTCGTATGGGGTTTCTCGCTGTCTGTTGTGTCATAATGCCGTGTGGATCAACTGCTGTCCTCATGCCTTTGGCTTTTCTTGTTCCTTCCAAGCTACTTCACGCGCTGGTGTTTAAACTCAAAGAGAGGCCATTCATGCGCCACGCGATTGTACACCTGCAAAAGTAACTATATAACGAGCTCCCTTCCACTTTTCCGTTACAGCAATATCCACCCCAAGGCTGAAGCACCTGAATCTAGACACTCTCGAACTGCTTCTGATAAGCCAAGCCAGGACAACTAATCGAACATGGTTCAGAACAGCTACAACTCGAGGGCCCGGCAGCCTCGCTGCGCCCGCCAACAAGATTTCGGTGGCTCGAGCCAGCATGAGTATTACCCCTCCATGCCCGGATATTACCCTCCTCAATATGGCTACCACTACCACCCGCAATATCAACAACTGGCAACCGAGGACAACGTCCCCCATCCGCGGATGTACGGCGCCCAGAATGGAAGACGTGGCGGAAAGAATCAACATGGAAGTCACCCCGTTCCTTCCACCCCCAAAGAGAGGCTTTGTCGCGGGCATGCCGCCGACAAGGAGCACCAGAAAGGCGATGGTCTAGCTAACAGGGCGATCCACCTCGCTGATCGCATTCGCGTGCGCGAGGAGGTCGTTATTGCCTGCCTTGAGGCTGAGGTCTGGAACCTCCGCGATTTGTTGGTCAAGGCGGAGAGCAACGCGGAGAAAGACGCCGTTGCAACGGCTCTAGTTTGCCTCGGTGGTGCCATTGAAATTATGGAGGACGCGCTGAACTACGATGAAGAGCAGCTTCACGAATTGGACCATCCTGGCGAAGCTGATGAGGAAATCGGCGGCTGCGATGATCATTATATCCTGGACATGCTTCAAGAGGAACTCTTTCCCAGCTGTGAAGGGTACTTGGGAGCTACGACCAGAAAGGGGAAGGCCCCCAAGGGTTGCGGCATTCCCTACCAAAGGGAGATTTAGGCAGTTTTTGCAGGCAAGCTCCTCAATGGTGGAGCAAACCGGTGTCAGATTGAACATGGCGTTGTGGGTTCGGAGGCGAGTCTCGACTATACCAAATTGTTATTTACTTGCCATTGTCCTCGGAACACAGACTGACAACCCTGAAAACTTGCTTGAGACTGTGCCTCGCCACTGAAGTGCCATGCCTTCCCCAATAGTGCGTTGAGCTGGGGAGTCTATCGGCCCGTTTTGATCTGCCCGACCACACCATACGGCTTCCAAGACTATATCATGCCCGACGTGCAGGCACGATGCGTCGAATGAGGCGTCGCGGAGCAGCAGCAGCAGCCGCCGCCGCCGCCCCACGCTGGACGCCCGCTTTGTCGTCACATGCACGCGGCTCTACGGCACTGCGGCCTGCATATCGCGCCAGACACGTCATTTACCAAGAGATGGGGGGCTCTGTCGTGATATATCCTGCTACCATCACCCGCCGAGACGCTGGGTTGCACTTACCTTGGACTTCTTCCACCCACAGCAGTACTTAACTGCCTACTACGCCGCACGCCGCGATATCAACACCACGCCGATTTGACAACAACAACGACAATGTGCTGCGAAGAACACCACATCTGCACGCACTGCAACCAAATCATCACCAGCACCACCGACCGCTGCTTCGCCTGGCGCACCGGCAGCGGCGCCGTCGATTACCGGAACCCCGGCACGGAGTTCGGCAGCAGCGCGTGCCCGGACGGGGAAGAGATCGTCGAGGAGTTCTACCACGACGACGACGGCTTCTACTGCCCCAACTGCTCGTCTTCTTCTTCCTCCTCCTCGTCGCCCGCCGCCGCTCGAAACGCCGACGGCTACCGAACCATGATGGACCGGCCGCGTCCCCCGCCAATCGACCCGCTCAGCGGAGAGGAGGTCGTCGCCGTCGTCGCCATGGACCACCATGACTCCTCGCCGGCGAGCGGCATGTCGGCGTCGAGCGGCGGGGGTCGTCGAGGCGCCGCGGCGGCGAGGGCCGCTGCCAATGCGAAAGCGGCGAGCGGCGGTGGCAGCTGGCGGCTGCGCGTGAGGAAGATGGTGAGCGGAACGACGCGGTTGACGGGCATGGGTAGGCGGGACGAGGCGGACGAGGTAGATGATGGCGGGCTTCGAGAAGGTGACAAGCGAGGGACCAAGACGACGGTGACAAGCGGGCCTTCTTCGTTGCTCTGATGAGTTAGGGCTTGGGAATGGCAAACGAAGGCGAAATACGGAGGAAGCGAAACACGCGAGCACAGGCCTGCTTTGTCGAGAGCACCGCCATACGAGTCTTGTTGTTTGCCTTTTGGCTTTTGTCATGTCGCAGCAAAGGGAGTTGCGGTCCTTGCTTTGACGGACCCCAGGGGGCTTGACTGAGTGTGTTGACGTTGGTGAAGTTCAAGGGCTAAAACGATCTGTCAGCTGCCAGTTGCATGAGAATAGGACGTGCAGAGTGAATGACAGAAAACAAAGTGCTGCGCCACGAGGTTGAAGATTGCAGTGAGGTCATTGATCCCTGCAGGGAAGCAGCCGGATCGACCGTGGGCGTCACAGCGTGGATACGACGCCACGACGCTGAAACACGGGCAATTCTGTATCCACAAGAGGGTGTGTGGTGGTCGCTGGGGGCTGCCCGTGCAGTAGTGGCGGCTGTGGCTGAGGGCGGGCTGAGGGCTTGGGCTTGGGCTTTGGCTGTGGGCACCGGGCTGTGTTCTGGAAGCTCGCGCCGACGTCGATCTCCCATAGCGGCCGCACCCCCATTGCACCGATCCATGCCGAAGATGCGGTGGGTTTGGCATCCCTGCCGCTGCCTCTTCTCGTCTTTGCGTTCACCGGTGGCGTGTGGAACGCGTGAAGCCCGGGCTGCGAGCCTGCGCGCTGCCACCTGCTCAGCGCCGCCCGGCGCCCCGAAACACGGACTGGAGGTTTGCCTGCCATGCACATGCCACGGCCGCGAGCACTGCCTGTTTCAGCGCGTGAAGAAGCCACGTGCAGAGCAGCGCGGCACCGCACCCGCATCCCCGCCGAGCCGCGGTGGGGAGAGGTTCCAGAAAAGTCTTCACCCAGGGCCCGTGCCCGTGTGCTGCGGCCACGGCCTTGCATGCCTAGCCTCCGATCGTGCTACCGGCTGACCCGGATCCAGTTTGATCGCCCACTCCCTTTTCGGCCATGCAATCCTTCTGTGCTACATTGCTTTTTCCGCTGTGCGTGATACGCCGCCGTCGAAGAATGATCCCCACGACGCCTACCATGCCAATGCAGCAGTCCGGAATCTTGCCTGCTCGCTGTGCCGCGCCACCTTGCATTGCCCCTGCATCCGCACCCGACATCTCGATAGCATCTCGCCTGCAGTGGCCCGCCCGTATTGCACTTCCCCCCATGTCACTGATCCAGGACTTGCACTTTGCCACGAAGCATCCGTCAAATGCGCTCCATCCCCGAGACATTGCCTTTCGCTGTCATCGCCTCTTCACCGCCTGTGGCCCTTGCCAACTCATCAGGAATGATACTCCCGTCGATAGTGCCGCGCAGTACGTGGTACGACATACGCTGGGCTGATGAGCACGCCCAATATCATTCCACTATCCAAATGACCGTTGAAATTTTCCCGTTGCCTTCTTGCTCTCGAGCCTCAAGCGGTGTGACGGCCGGACAAGTGTTGGCCAGTCAAAGTGGGTGCCATGGAGATACGGATCAAGGACGTGCGGGGCGGAAGCAGGTTGGCGAGCCCGCTGCGGTGAGTCACGGGCGACCCCAGATAGACGGTGAGTGAAGTGTGCTGTAGAATTGGTGCAACTCTTATCACGGGAAAAAGAAACGGGGGCATCATGATGACGAGACAGAAAAGTTGGGGACGAGTGATGATTGCCGGGATGGCCAGTTCCGCCCTATGTCCTGTTGGAACCCAAACGAACGGGACGGCACCAGAGCGGTTAAACGGCAGGGGAGCTGCTCCCCGTCTCACAAGCACTGAGCCACGCTGGCGGGACGAACCATCACTGGCTCACCAGGCGGGTGCGCGAGACACCGGGGGGTCGTCGGGCTGGACATAAAGGATGTGCCATGCGGTTGACTCAAGCTGCTTACACCATTGTATACCCCCTGGTACACCTTTGTTTCGATGCCCGTCCCCCCGGCTCAGCCCAACAACAGCCCTATGCTCACTTTCCCCCATCAGCATGAATCCTGTTTTTTCTTTTTCCCACCGGTCTGTTAGAGCATTGAAACGGCCCAGTGATTTTGTCACAAAGCCTCCGGCCTGCCCCACCTCACTGGAACCACGGAGCTGCGCCCGCCTCACTCACATTCGCCTCACTGCCCATTGCTAGGCTCCTGAGCGTATCCGCCCCGATGCTCCTCTTATTCGCCAACGCCTTCTTCTTCAGCTCCCGTTCTCTGTGTTCCCGTGCCATCTCCGTCCGTTGACCCAAGCTTCGGTACCCCATCGGCCACGAAGGCGTACCGCGACTCGGACTACTCGCCCGGATCGACACGTTGCGTCGCATATGCCGCCATATGGCGCGGGCCTCGTCTACCGAAGAGCTCTCTGCGTCATCTGACGTCGACGTGCATTGCCCTTCTTGGGCCGTGGCTGTGCCTTCCGTGTCCAGAGCGTCTGGAAAGCGCGGTGAAGCCGACGGGCTACGGCTGCGGCTATCGGTGAGCGGTGTGGCGGGGACAGAGCGTTGAGCTTGCCGCGAAACAGGGAGGTTGGTGGCGGTGAAGCGCAGACTGTCACGTGCGTTGAAAGAGAAATGCGGCTGAGCCGGGAAGTGGCGGAGATGAGAGCTATGCGTGTCTGCTGCGTGAGATGAAGTATGCCTGTCTGGAACTTGCAAAAGTGTTGGCGAAAATGCCGACGCCGGTAGAGGAAAGCCGTCAACTTCAGAACTCATGAACAGTGGCGTAGCCCCTAGCTGGTAAACAAGCTCTCGTCGCACCTGTTGGATGTAGGCTGAGCATGAAAGCGAACAGCGTCTGTTGTGGTAAAAGGTATCGAGAGCGTCCAAAGCAATGCAAGGAGGGTCCTGCGTTGCAATCAAGAATACAAGTCTTCGGCAAAGGTCAGTCTCAACTTTTGAAGTGATTGCAAAGTCAGTTGGCAACCCAATGCTCCACTCGGAAAGCGGATTGGGTCTGCGGATACTGCAAACTTGTTCGACCGTGATCAAATTGTTGTCGGGGAAGCATGACTGCTTGTAGCGAGCTGATACAGTTAACACTTCCGTAACGGTCTCTCCCAACAAGATTTCCAGCTGTTCGAGAGCATCTTCGAGCTCGGTCAAAGGGTTGTGGGCGAATTGCTCCCGCATGACGACGGCCGGGACCCTAACTCTTACGAGAACAGAGACCGTTTGACCTGCCTTGAGTCTTGCACTCGAGGTATTGCCCAGAATGCTCTCAACTACGCAACCCCGACGTGGCTTGATGTCGATACAGAGGTCAGTGATGGACCCGAAGACGCGTCCTCCTCTTGCGTATGACATTACGACAGCTGCTTGCGAAAGGAGGTGAGCTGGATCGTTCACTGAAACCTTCGGCGAAAATGACTGCGAATGAATGCCTCTGGGAAGCATCCATAAGTTAGAATTTTCTGACAATCCGTTGTGATAGGGGACGGCAGCCGTGCACATGGCATTGACGTTAATGCCCGAAAATTGGTCCAGTAGGTCAAGACCACCCACGGATCGAGGCGACAAAACGAAGAAAAGGCAACGAGTAAGTCGGAGAGGCTTGGCGGTTTCACCTGTTGAGTCTGTGAGAGCTTGGATGGCTTCTTGCAGAGTTTCGCTCATCTCCGTACCGGCAGCGGGCGGACGAGCCACCAAAGCTCTAATATCGTCAATTTCCCTGCGGAGAGAAGCGGCATTGACAGCTTGGAGTGGATGCAAGAGGCATCCCGAAGTTTTGGCCTCATCCGGGAAGTGGCGACAACAGGTGCAAAAGACGGCGAGCCGATCGTCTGCCTCGGTGCTGATTTGGGCAATGCGAAGCGCGACGTCGCAAGCAGTCTCCAGGGAGTCCGGGGACGCGAATCGGCTAGATCTCGGTAAGCTGAAGATGCCAGCACAGGGGGCGGTGAGGATCCATCGCCGCCTTGGAAAAGGCTCGGATGAGGACGGGCGAATGACCGTGGCGAGATTCTCAGCCGCCGTTTCATGTACTCGGATGGTATCCGCCATCTCTGCTCAGCGCATCGTGATGTATGGCGCGATGCGTGACGTCTGGATGAAACTAAGACTGAAACTCACGAGTTGTCCAGGATCACGACGATGTCCAGGCCTGCCCCTGTCCTGTCTGCACCAAGATCTCTGACATCTGGCTGAACAAAGCCACGTGTTTCAACAGCCACCCAAACGCTCCGTTCCTCGTGGAGGCTGAGGGCCTGGCATTCCGTCACCACATTGAGATCGACAGAGAGGATCGGCGGTGGCCCACGTGTGGCGCTCCTAGACCGCGGGGAAGTCTGATCCGCCATCTGGGTCGAACGTGGCTGGAGAGGGTCGCTGCGCGGTGATTTGGCAGACAGCTGGCTCGGCCGGAGATTGGTACGACTCGAGGACGAGGTAAGAATGCTTGAGACGAATCAGTGAACGTCATGCACGTAAAGGCTGCGGTCCTATTCGCTCGCCACACTTACGATGGCGTCGACGGCTGAGTCGGGAATTCAGAGCTCTTTGAGCGGGCCGGAAAACTCGGTCGCCGTCGCATAGAGAGCTTGCGGAAGATGCTTCCGTCAGACTGGCCATTGCGCGTCGGCTGCAGGGCCGGGTTCGATCTGCTGGCCTGAATGCTCCCGAGCATCTTGGAAAATACCCTACTCTTGGAAGATTTTCGGCGGAGCAGGGTCGGGGATTCGGGTTCGACAATAGAGGGCGGGGACCCCTGCACCGACATCTTCAAGGGCGAGTCGCATCTCTGAGCGAACCCGAGTGTGGCGGCCTCTCCTTCGGAACATGTGCTGGTCTGGGCGTCGCCGATGCTCGAGGCTGAAGATCGGTTCTCGCGGCGTTTACGGACTTTGATCTCGCCTGCAGGACGCAGGGCTGTAGGAACCGGGATGGGCGGCGCCCTAGCGGCAGGCAGCATGCTGGCGAGGTCCGATCTGCGATCTCGGCCCTTTGCTGGAGCTGAAGATGATTCTCGCTCTTCCAGGCTGACGTTGGGAAGAGTTGTCCTTGAGGAGTGCCGCCGCCTGCGGCAGGCACCCCTGTCACATACCGTTGAGGAAGGCGAAGCCTCGCCCGCGGCCCGCACCTCAATTCAGCGCTCCTACTCGTACTGTGTGCACTAACGCGAGGAACCAGCAATTCATGTCTTCGTATTTCGAGATACTTCCAACCAGCAGACCATCCATCCAACTGTGAAAGGGTGCAGTGCAGCCTAAGTCATCCGCAGCAGGGGAGACATGTGACATTTCCCGAGCCCATCGCCCTCTCCTCCAGCTCCCTGAAAAGACCAAAGCGAGCTACGATTGCTTCAGAATTCGCGCCTTCGCCTTCTCGAGAGTGTCCCTATCGACTTGAGCAAACCGAACCTGTGGTCGTCAGAAGTTGGGCTTTTGAACTTGGCTGCGACACCTACCACGTCGTCGCCTTCGACCCCAGCACTGTAGAGCACGCCGTCGGAAATGCTGCCGTTGATGCCTTTCTTGACTCTTTCTTCCCAAACGCCCTCCCAGTTCCATTCGCCCGGGTGGCGACTCCGGGTTGCAGGCGCTGCGCTAGGCTTGGTCATGGGCTGCATTTCAGTGTATTGATTGTCTCGGTAGGACCGCCAAGCATGGTAAGCTCCCGGATTGGCGGCGGATTCAATCGTCACCGAGTCCAAGATGGACTCGTCAGAGAATGATGCCTGGATATACTTGAGGATCTTGGCGACGGGAGGCGGATGAGCGCTGGCTTCACCACTGGCATCCGGCTGGTTGCTCTTGGCCGCCGGAGCGCTCCGGCGCGAGCGCGAAAACCACTGCGGGAATCCATGACGAAGGCTGAAGCCGCCGGGGGGGAAACGCTCTTCGTCGGTGGCACTGACGGTCTCACCACTCGCCGAGCCAGTCGTGTAGGTGTACGTGGTCAACGGGGTTACCAGCGGGTGGAAAATGTCCGTGGACAGAGTCACCAGCGGCGGCACCGCTGGATATGCCCGTGGAAAAGAGATCTGGACTCGGAGAACTGCAGGCGCGTACGGGCCTTTCCGAATAAACATCACGCCAGACCACAATGACGTATCGCCAGGCGTGATGCTCATATACACGCCGTCCGGACAACCATGGCGGAGGCTCGCGCTGGCGCGGGGTGGAGGAGTTAGTACAGGGTATCACGGCACCGATCGAAGACAGGCGGAAACGCACAACTCTACAAGTAAATTCTGATGCTGCAGGGCGGGCAGCCCGAGTGAGGGACCCAATAAGGGCATCTTGGCTGTGACGATGCCGGGAGCTGACGATGCAAAGGGGTTCGTAACGTCTTCGCGCGAGTGGTCGGGCCGTCGCCAGCAACGAGCCTCCGTGTGTGGCTGTGCTGACTAACACGCTTTGGCGCAACGTGGAAACTGGCTACTGTCGATCTGGTGAGGCGCTAACTCTACCACTTTTCACCAGGGCAATCCCTTCATCGGCATGTCGGCGCGCCTTGCTAGAGCGCTCGCGGCTTCACGGCTGGCTTCCTCACGCTCAAGCTCAGACTCAGGCGCCAGCGCGCTTGCTTTTCGCCAGCGACGGCCCCCTATCTGGCGCACCCGCCCGCCGTCAGCTACACGTCGCACAACGCTGCCCCCGCTATCACATAGAATTATGTGATGACTCGACCGCGTTCGTATAGAGATCAGCAAGGGCCCTGGGCCCCGTTCCAGCGGCCAGGCTCAACAACGCCCCGAGTCAGTGCGGTGCGAATGCATGCATCGCAGCAGCGAGGCAGATACAATATGTGCCTGCTCTGCCGGGCTGCGTTGACTGCAGCGCGATCCGCAGGATATATGAGACCTGCGGTCGCACGGTGGGCTTATACGAGCAGAAGCACCAGTAAGGCCTCGCCACACCTCCGCAAAAGAGTCACGTTGGGCACGACAATTGCTTCGACCGTCAGCGATGCTTTGGCGGTGAGCCCTCGGTCAGGCTGGCATCTGACGGGCGCCGGAAGATCTGGATGTCTCACAGGAGCACTCGTCCCGCAGCCTATTCAGATGTGCGACCAGGGGACGCGACCCGGGTTTGATATTGGTCCACCTCGCCGGGGCGCACAGCAGCAACGACTCCGCGAAGACGCGGCAGCGACAGGATCCAACTGCATCATGCATTGCACTTTCTCTCCGCCCGAGGACCGGGGATTGTTCGATGCAGCCTGCATGGCAGTCGCGCTCTCCGGCCCTGGATTTGCGGGTTGCACCAACAGCTGGCACCACACGAGACATCGCATTCGGCACAGAAGAAAACGCTTGCCGTCACACATTGAGGGTCAAGTGATCAGTGCCGGCACCGTGCGATGGGCGACGGATCATTCGCGGCGCGCGTCAGGAGTTGCAGTCGGCTATCGTTTCAGCGGGCTGCGATGACGTCGGGATCGAAATGAGGGATCTGCAGAGCTTGCCAGCCAGCTGCTCGCCTGCGTACCCCAGACGACGCGGGCTCAGGCGGCGCGGTGCCTGGATGAGTGGCTCCAGACTTCAAACGAGAAGGCGGGCTGAGAGGCGTGCCAGGAGCTGCGACAAACGGGCTGGAGCTAGGTGCCCGCGGAATCGGCACGCGGTGCCAATCGGCGAATCAGCGCGCGAGCGGAGGCCGTACCCGCCATCTTCCGGTCCACAGATCTCGAAAAGAACCTTCGACGAGACGACCGGACGCGAACAAGCCTTACGTTAGTAGGCCGTTCCTCGTTTTCCACGCGAGCGAGGGCGAGCAGGGATGCCGCAGCGCGGGCAATCGCCGTCTCCCCCCCGGCCAGCGCAGCTGGAGCCCGGCAGCCCTGCGCCCGCGCGTGGCCAATCGCACGCCCGCCGCCGCCGTTGAACACGCTCACCGCCGAGCAGCAGCGCGTCCCCTCCGCGCTGGCCACGCCGGGCTCCCCTCTCCTGCTGCTGGCCGCTGCCTCAACGCCTTCTTCCCCAGTGCCAGGCCCCCCGGCGCGCGCTTGACCGGTGCGTGCGCAGCGCGGGCGCTCGCATGCGCAACATTGCACGCCAACGGCCTCACTGCCACCGCGGTGGGGACGCCAGCGCCTCTCCGCGCCGGGCATCAGGTGACGGGCGCCCGCTAGCCCGTCGCCGTCTCATCGGCAAGGGTGCCGATGCCGCCGCGCGGCGACTGGTCGAGTGCTGGTCGAGTGCTGGTGCTGGGCGCGCGGGCTCGTGTGGCAGCAGTGCGCGGCAGCTCGGGCTGGCATTTATAATTGTCCGGCCTGCAAGGCTGGGCGGCGGCGGCGGGCCATCCACCAGCGCCGGAGGGAGCAGAATTCACCGCCTCTCCTGTAATTTGAAACCATCGCGGCTGGCCGTTGCTTCTATTGAAAGCTAATGAGATTGTCGCAGCCAGCGCTGCCCGCCGCCGCTCCACCCCGGGCCCGCTGACTCGCGCCCTGCGAGCCATCGCCCGCAGCGGCCACGTACTCGCGCCAGCACCGCAGCGAGGAGCGGGCGCAAAAGCAAGCACGGCGCAGGCAGAAGCAACGCGACTCGCATTTGCGGTCAGCCGAGTGCGCTGGAGCTTCGAGAAGTGACGAGAGCGCGCGCAAAGCCTGCGCCTGCGCGCTGCGCGCCCGCTGCCCCTCGTCCTTGTGCCTTGCTGCCGGCGTGCAGCCAGCCTGCCTGGCGGGCTGGGCTAGCGCATCTGCCCGGAGCCGCAGGCCGCAGACGCGAAATGCGGTGCCCCTGTGCTGGGCCCAAGGAAAGGGGGCAACGGCGTTTAGCCCCAAAGTCAATCCCAGTAGCGTACCGGCAGGCCGGCCAGCCGCTGATCAAGGATGTCATATCCACGCTGCTAGCCCTGCAACATCGCCCATCACGGACGCGCGACCACCGTCTTTGGGACCCATCTCAGCCCGCCTTACTTTTGGGGCAACCTAGCATCTCTCCCCAATGTTCCGCGACCGGCCCCATGTGCGACAGCGCTCGCTTGGCTGGCAAACACTCAGGGGCCGCGGCCAGCCAAGCCGCACATCCTTTTCGTCTGTGCACCGCGTTTGGGCAGCATACCACCGGATCTGACCCTACCACCAGCTCAGGACGATGCAGTCACAGAGCTGGGGTCCGCCCTGTGCCAGCGAATCCGTTCGCTTACCCAGAGCTTGAGCCCATCACCGCCTCTTGTGCCCGCGCGTCAAGCTATATCAGAGCCGCCTCCCGCGCGCCCGCTGCTGCCGTCCGCTCTTGTGCTCTCTGCAACACCTGCGGACAACCGCCATACCCAATTCACGATTCGCGCTCCGACTTCCCCGGCGTCCCGCAACAGGATACCCTTGCCTCCTGCAATAAGCCCGTCTGCCCTACGCCACCTAGACTAAATCTTATCGTGTCTAGATGACACAGATTAAAACGGTCATTTAAGCAGACGAGGCCCTCTTTCCATACCAAGACCTCAGGTCAAGTCCCTTGGGATTCCTCACGCTCCTTCTGCCCTCGACGACGTCCGCCTTGCCACCACCTGCCGTGCTGTGAACCTCCCGCCCCTCCGCTCCGCTTCAATTGGAAGCCATTGGCACACCGCATCATGATGTCGAACTGTCGCGCCTCTCGCCGGCGCTCGTCCGTCGCGCCGGATGGCAAAGTCCCGTTCCCGTCACAGCAGCTCTTCGTGCTAGGTAATGCTCCTCCCCCAACTCGAGTGCACCGCACCCCGCATGCTAACCGCGGCGACCTCCAGCATTATGCCGCATCGCCGAGCCCATCGCCTTCATGTCCATCTTCCCGTACATCTACTACATGATCTCGTCGTTCGGGATCACCAAGGACGAGAAGCAGATTGCCATGTACGCCGGCATGGTGACGTCCGCATTCGCCTTCGCCGAGTTCATGACCGGCGTCATGTGGGGACGCCTCAGCGACCGCTTCGGCCGGAAACCTATCCTGCTCACCGGACTCGCGGGCACGGGATTGAGCATGCTCATGTTCGGCTTCGCGCAGAACCTGCCAATGGCGCTGCTGGCACGCGCCCTGGGCGGCCTGCTGAACGGGTGAGTTGGGTCGCACGGTCACCGACTTTTTTCGGCTGGCGCCAAGATGGAATTTTCTGACGCATGTGTAACCCTGCAGCAACATCGGTGTGCTCCAGACGACGGTCGCCGAGGTCGTGACGGTCGAGTCGCAACAACGTAAGTGGCACTAGGCGCGGGTTGGCCGCGAGGCGTACCTTACTGACATTGAAACACAGCACGCGCATACTCCATCATGCCATTTGTTTGGTGTCTTGGGTGAGTCCGATGTCCCGCCGACGCGAGCTTGTTGGGCCCGACGACTAATGATGCGCTTGCAGCTCCATAATAGGCTCTGGCCTCGGAGGCACCCTTGCTCAGCCCGCCAAGGGATACCCTACCGTGTTCCTCCCCGGATCCCTGTTCGACAAATTCCCCTACCTGCTTCCGAACCTGGTCTGCGCCGCCGTCGTGTGCTTCAGCTTGATCGTCGGCATTCTTTTCCTGGAGGAGACGCATGAGGACAAGAAGGACCGCTTTGACCTTGGGCTGGAGATTGGAAAATGGATGATGCGCAAGGTCCGCGGCCAGAGCGAACCCGAGCTCAGCGTGGATGCGAAGAAGACGTACTTGGAGGAGGCCTGCTACCTGCTGGCGGAGGAGTCGGAGGACGAGCAGCCGCCGGGATACAGGTCGACTGAGGGATCGCCGCGTCTTCCGAGCATTTCCAGCGCCGCCTCGCTCCGTACGCCCCCCAGGGCTGCCCCGAAGCCCTCGATGCGCTCAGCCTTTACCCCGCAGGTGATGCTGAACATCATCGGCTACGGAATCCTGGCTTTGTAGGTAGCACCCGATAGAGTGGTGCGTTTCACAAGCTAACGTGTGCCTGCAGCCACACCATCTCCTTCGAGCAGCTTCTCCCCGTCCTCCTCAGCATGCCCAAGTCGAGCGAACCCCCCAGCCTTCCGTTCAAGTTCATCGGCGGATTCGCGCTTCCGACCAAGACGATTGGATTCATTCTGTCCGCTCAGGGCTTCTTCCAGATGATTGTACAGATTTTCATCTTCCCCGTCGTCAGCCGGAAGTTCGGCCCCCTCAAGACGTTCCGCGCGGTCATCTTCGCATACCCATTCCTGTACACTCTGACGCCGTACCTCACACTCCTGCCGGAGACGATGCGCATGTCCGGCGTTCTCCTCGTCCTGATCTGGAAGGTTACTGCGCAGTCGCTGGCTTACCCGCCGCTGGCCATCATGCTCGCGAACTCGGCGCCTTCGAAGAAGGTCCTCGGTACTCTCAACGGCGTCGCTGCCTCCTCTGCCAGTCTCTGCCGCGCGTTCGGCCCCACGGTCTCTGGCGGTATCCAGTCTGCTGGTCTCAGTCTCGGATACTCGGGCCTCGCCTGGTGGACGTGTGCGTTCGTTGCGATCATCGGAGCCACCGAGAGCATCTGGATGCGCGAGATCAACAAGCGCTTCGAGAAGAGCGAGAGCGAGGCTCCGAGCGACTACCAGCAGGACGAGGAGGCCGGGCTGGGCGAGCCGCTCAACCCAGCAGCGCTCAGCGCGTCCAACATCGCGTCGGACGGGCCACCCATGCAGGGCGGACAGACTCTCTACGACGGCTCAGCTTCCGATTCCGACGAGGAGTACGGAAACGGCAGCCACCCTACCAGCAAGGAGCATTTCTGATCACATTTCTTATTTGTTGTGCGGCAAGCGATGCGCACGGAGGAGGGTAATACGCATAGATCGGGAACACAAAAAAACAAAACAAAGGGCATCCGGAGTTAAGGGAAAGACATGATACCAAGCAGGCGCGGATCGTCTGCTACGAAAAAATTCCCTTTTGCGATTTCATTGGCATGGATTTCCTTTTGCCTTTCCGTTCAGCAGCAGCATATCATCTCATCACAACTCAGCATCATTGGGCGGCGTTTTGGGCGACTAGATAGAGATTCCATAGGGGGCGCCAGCCTCGACAGTCGGGAGCAAGGCAGCAGGGACCGGGGCGTTTTGCCGGGGCGTTTCATACGAGCGATGAGTTTCATGCATTATTCCAGGTGCCTTTTGGTAGCAGTCGTAGTTTTAGTTGCAGCCGCACCCCGGCCAATACCCAGCAAGCATGTTTTCTTCTTCAGAAGGCGGCGCACGAAGCTCGGAGAGTGGATACGTAGCACGGCGGGCGCAGCCATCAGGCCATGGGCTGCGCGCGGCCGTGGTGCTCGCCGGCGGCGAGCGGGCTCAGCACGCGATCGCCGGCGGCGCGTGCGATTGGCCGGGGGCGCGGCTGGCAGCTCTCGGGGAAGCGCTGCTGACGGCCTCGACGCGAGCGTGGGGCCGGGTTTGATAAGGGTTTCGGGGGCGGTGGGCCAGTGGAAGACTCTGTGCTTTTTCGAGAAGCCTGCCACATCTGCGAAATCAGGCTCCACCGCGCCAGTCCTTGAATCCGCCCTACGAACGCAAAGCCGCCTTCCGCCGCCGCCGGCGCCCCTGGCTCTGACGCGCCGCAGCTCACTGAACATCGCTCGGCGCCGATTCGAAGCACGCCCGCTTCCGCGTCCGCGTCGCGCCCGTCAACCCAGCAGCCCAGGCCGTCTCCCCGCGCGTGAAGCTCTCTGTCGTGCGGCACCCTCGGCCCACCTGCACCGCCTGTTTCCCGGTCCCGTGTCGCGCAACCACCGCACGCCCGTCGACTTGGATGTCTTCCCGATAGAGCGGTCGCGCAAAGGACATGCGGGATGACCGCTCCCAAGCGCCCGCGAGAGGCATCCTCGACCGACGGCGCCTCGCCTGAAGACGCCGCCAGCAAGATCGAGTCGCCGACCGCCAGCGCCAGCGGCAGCCAGCAAGCGTCGTCCTTCCGAAACGTCTCGGCGTGCAACCGCTGCCGCCTGCGCAAGAACCGCTGCGACCAGCGCCTGCCCGCCTGCGCCAGCTGCGAGAAGGCCCACGTCAAGTGCGTCGGCTACGACCCCATCACCAAGAGGGAAATACCGCGAAGGTGCGTTGGCCACCGTCCCGCAACGCGCCGGGCTGAGGCAATCGCGGCGCTGCGCTGCGCTGCGCCTGGTGGGGGCGGGCGGCAGGAGGAAAAATCACACGCGCCCTGCGTGCTTCCTTTGCTGCACGCCTGCTGCTGCATGCGGCGCGGCCCGTGGCTGCTGGCCCGGCGCAACGCCTGGAAAAGTGGGCTGTGATGTGCTGATGCTTGTGTGTTGTCTCCAACAGTTATGTGTATTACCTCGAGAGCAGGGTCGCGTACCTGCAATCGCTGCTGCGCGACAATCAAATCCCCTTTGCCCCGCCCGAGCACTTTGCTCTGAGCTACAAGCCGCCCAATGGCGAGGCCACCTTCCCCCTCGACAAGCAGGCGCGCGCTGCCCAGCAGGAAGGCCAGCTCAGCGCGCAGCATGACTCCGCGGCCGCCGACGGCGCAGATACGAAGCAGGAGCAGTACGACCGCGACAAGATCAACAATATGGTGTCGAATATTGGCATGGTCTCAGTGCAGGGCGCGTCCGACCCACGCTTCCTAGGCTCGACGTCGGGCATCTCCTTTGCCCGCGTCGTCTTTGCCGCCGTCAAGAGCTCCGTGTCCGGCGCGTCGTCAGAGAAGGGCAGCGTGCGTGCCAGCAAGCCCCTGCCCGGCGCCGTCGCCGCCAATGGCACCTCCATGAGGGATTCCTTCTTCGGTCTTCACACCAAACCCGCCATCCGCCAAGCCCCGTTCCCCGAGCGTGAGCTGGCGCTGAAGCTCGTTGAGCTGTACTTTGAGCATGCTAACCCGCAGATCCCCATCCTCCACCGCGGCGAGTTCATGACCATGTTCGACCGCGCCTTGGCCACGGAGCCCAAGGATCGCACGAGTCGCGAGCTGTACATGCTGAACATCGTCTTCGCCATCGGTGCTGGCATCATCATGGGCAGCTCCGACGCCACGTCCGAGTCGCCTGATCCGGATGCAAACAACGCATCGCAGAGACCCTCGCAGACCCCGCCGCCGGGTAAGCGACGCAGGCTCGCGAGCGTGCAACATCAGCCCGAGGAGTACCACGCCTCCGCTATTGTCCACCTCGAGAGCTTCCTGTCATCATCCCCGTCTGTCGATCGCCCCGACGGCTTTGGCGGCGGCCTGGAGGAGCTGCAGGCCGTATTGCTCCTTGCCGGGTTTGCTCTGCTGAGACCCGTTGCACCAGGTTTGTGGTACATCACAGGTGTAGCCGTGAGATTGGGCGTCGATCTCGGCCTCCACTACGAAGACGGCGCGGGCATAGACGGCCCCGGCGGTGACGACACAAGTTTGCCAAATCCTGGAAATGCGTCTGATGACGTGCCGGCAGCAAACAATGCCGTGAGACTCGACCCGAAAGAGCGAGGAAGGCGACAGTGGGTTCGTGACCTTCGCCGCCGCCTCTGGTGGTGCGTGTATTCGTTTGATCGCCTTGTGAGCACCTGCGTCGGCAGGCCGTTTGGCATCACTGACCAAGTCATCACCACCGAGTTCCCCTCCCCCCTCGACGACAGATACATCAGCCGGGAAGGCTTCCTACAGCCACCAGGAGGCAGCGAGAAGCCGACGTACAAGTGTGTGTCATATCATTATTTCCGGCTGCGCCTCCTCCAATCGGAAATCCTCCAAGTGCTGCAGCACCGCCAGACACAACAGGCGCGCGCCATTGGAGCGAATCAGGGCAATGACTTCATGCACACAAACCTGCCATCTCCATTCCTCTCCAAGTTCGACTCCTTCCTGTCGTGGCGCCGGGACATCGACCGCCGCCTCTGGGAATGGAAGGAGTCATCGCCCACACAGATGGACACGGGTGTTCAGTTTTCACCGCTCTTCTTGGAGCTCAACTACTGGCAAGCCGTCATCATGCTGTATAGACAGAGCTTGAGCGTGCCACCTGTACTGGCAGACGAGCTGAGATCAACTGAAGATGATGTGTCGAGCCCATCAATGGTGAACCTAGAGGAGCGCGAAGATGAGGAGCATGTCTTCTTGAAGGTAGCAGAGGCTGGGCAAAAGGTGCTGAAGTTGTATCGTCAACTTCATAGGGTGCACTTGGTGAACTACACCTTTCTGGCCACTCATCACTTGTTCATGGCAGGTAGGTTTCTCCACCCAGCATTTAGACCCGACCTCCTCCACCGAGCCTACGTGTGTTCTCACGGAAAGGGGACAACGCAGGGCGCAATGTTGTCGCGCATGCGCACTGAGTGCCCCTTTGCTACAGAAGTTCCTTCGCGCTACGATCTTGTCAAACTAGAACTCGCCGGCTGGCGCTTGTGCTTCATGCTAACACTGTGCCCCAGGCATCTCGTTCCTGTATGCAATTTGGCATTCGCCGGTCGTCCGAAGTCACTTGGTAAGTTTGATTACCCCAATATTGAGGCGCCCTTCTAACATGTGCTAGTCTCTTGATGATGTCGATTTCACTGTACTTGCGGCAACGTCCGTTCTCGGCGATCTCGTTGAAAAATGTCCACCCGCCGAAGCATGTCGGGATGCGTTTGATCGCATGAGCAAGGCCACGATTCAAATGTGCATGTCGACAACCGGCTTCGGACCTCAAGCACTTGCCCACAGCCGTGCAAAACAAGCACATACTTACCACTCATCACCCAACTTTTCTGCTGCAGACCAGCAACAGCCCACAGCCTCGCCGACCACAGAACACCCTCGTGACGTCAACCGGTCAGGCTACTTCCCCGGCCCAAATGCCAACCCAAATTATAGCTCGCGGAAACAGCATCCGCGCTTCGACATGAATTTACGAGATCTTTTCAGCGACGACGAAAACGAGTCGCGCCTCAGGCGACCCAGCCTTGGGCTGGTGGGTATGCGGTCCTCTAATTCCGTACAGAATCAGCAAATCAAGCAGGAAGCCCCCCGGCCGGCAACGTCGTCAGCCAACTTCGTATCGCCGGAAATGCGGCAGTTTAGCACGGCGCGGGCAGATGCGCAGCTACAGACGTCGGCGGCGACCTCCCCAGTACAGATGCAGCAGCGTTCGACTCATCAGCGCCACACATCGCATCAGCAGCAAATGCGCCAACAGCAGCCACATATCTCTCCGTACACGGCGCAACAAACGTCACCGTACACTCCTACTTACGGCCCGAACGTGGCGGTGCAGCAACAGCAACAGGCGGCATCGGCATATCCTGACCTCGGTCAGCCGCACTTCTCGGATCTCGATTTCCTCGACGCGTTCCAGCCCGGCGGCGCCAGCGCCGAAGTCGGGGGCGGTGGAAACATGGATCTAGGCTTCGGCATGCAACTGGACGATGTTGCGGGAGCGAACAATCACGACTGGAGCGATGGTAACGCTTTCGATCTGTTTGATGGGTTCTTTTTCGGTCAGGGGCCCGGTGCACCGGGAAGTTTGTGAGGGGATATGAAAATTGGATAAGTCGAAAGGGAAAAGTTCATGATGGAAGGTAGGTGTGCTGTCTAGCGATTCTTTGTACCTCTTTCTTTGTTGATATGATATGGGTTTGAGGTATGAATTGCATGACTATGATAGGAACAGGGGACTGTGTATAGATGTTGGATTGCAAGTCGGGCGGTCGTTGAAGGGATCGCTTCTCCGTTTTGATGGACATTTTGGACAGGAAAAACGTACAAAAGGGGTTCGAATGGTTATCAGTTTTCCTTTGCAGCCTGAGCTCGAGGTAGGTGGGCACAGTAGATGTCCTGATTTCAGCCCCCTTACCTACCACCGCTGTCTGTTCCTCACGGGAGTTAGTCTGGGCATTTGTTACTTGTTTCAGTACCCTCTCTTGTTCGATGCCGATGTATAGGGCGTTATATACCTGGTGCTGCATGCCGCTCTCTCTGTAGCTGTGAATGAGCTTCACGGGTTTATGTCGATCGATGAATTAAGAAATGTCCCAACCATGAATCGATGGCATCTTCATTAATGGTCGATCTAACTTGTCCATACTATCGGGTCTGTTGGATCACTGCGAATGTATGCAGTGCGTTTCGTCAAAAGTCTTCCCATCGCAGCCTTTCCTTTACCCATTTGGAACGTTTCTCTCTGCAGCAGATACTTCGAAGTTGGTTTAGTTTAAAAAAAAAAAAAAAAGAACCTGTTATGGTACAGCTGCAGTAGGGCCATCTGGTAGGCGCAATATTGTTCCTTGATGACTGTCCGTCAACGATAAGCGTCTTACAGGTACGTGCCGCAGCCACGAAAGCAAGGTAAAAGCGGGGTATGTGAGTCAGACATGACGGATGTCGTATAACGGTGTCCGTTTCTGGTGGGTGGGCTTGATAGCCATTCCGTGCCGCGCTGCACTCTCGGTCTTCTAACGCAAAGAGGAAGGTCTCCGGACGCTTCCGTGACTCTTTGCGGCCTCGAGCAGGACCGAATCGAAGTACAGATCTGATCGCAAGAGTCTATATAGAAGTTTGACCATCACTGAATTACTGCTTGCACCCATCTATCGCTCGTCTTGTTTTCCGCTTCTACAATGTCTTCATCAGCAGCGAGCCAGGAACGGCGCTGCCGCGTCCGCGAGCTCCTGCCCAACCTCCACCTCGGCCGCTATCCCACGGGGCCCAAGAACTCGCTTACCGACGTCGAGGGCGTGCTCTGCCACACGCAGTCCATCGTCAGGCCGGCGACGTCGGCCCACGGCGCCATCAACACCGGGGTGACGACCATCGTGCCGCGACGGGACTTCTTCAACCAGGCGTGCTACGCGGGCGTCTTCCGGCTGAACGGGTCGGGCGAGCTGACGGGCTCGCACTGGATCGAGGAGACGGGGCTCCTGCACTCGCCCGTCGTGCTGACCAACAGCTTCGCCGTGGGCGCCGCGTACCAGGGCATCTACGAGTACTGCATCCCGCGGCACCGCAACCCGGAGAGCGGCGCGGCGGACTGGTTCCTGCTGCCCGTCGTGGGCGAGACGTTTGACGGCATCATCAGCGACATCGCCGCCCTGCCCGTCACGCCGGCCCACATCGTCGCCGGCCTGGAGAGCGCGTCCGACGCAGCCGTGGCCGAGGGCAACACGGGCGGCGGCACGGGCATGCTCTGCCACTGGTTCAAGGGCGGCACGGGCAGCTCGTCGCGCGTCGTGCCCGGCGCGGGCAGCTCGCCCAAGGAGTCGTACACGGTGGCGGCGCTCGTGCAGGCCAACTACGGCCGCATGCGCGACCTGCGCATCGGCGGGGCGCCCATCGGGCGGCTGCTGGACGACGAGCTGATGGCGGCGACGCAGGACCTGCCGGCGGACGCGTCGACGGTGGAGCGGCTGGCGGCGCTGGGGCGGGTGGCGGCGGCGAAGGAGAAGAGGGACGGCAGCATCATCGTGGTGCTGGCGACGGACGCGCCGCTGCACCCGCTGCAGTGCCAGCGGCTGGCCAAGCGCGCGACCATGGGCCTCGCGCGCGTCGGCGGCAACGCGCACAACCAGTCGGGCGACATCTTCCTCGCCTTCAGCACCGCCAACGACGTGCCGGTGCAGACGAACGCGGACCCGTGGAGGCCGCAGCCGATGGCGGTCGACGTCGTGGACGAGCAGACGATCAACGGCCTGTTCGAGGCCACGGCGGATGCGGTCGAGGAGGCCATTTTGAACGCGCTGTGCATGGCCGAGACGATGACGGGGCTGGGCGGGTTGCGGGTGGAAGCGCTGCCGTTGGGGAAGGTCAAGCAGATGATGGAAAAGTACCTGTAAACTCCTGGTTGAGTCAGTATGTATGGTCAGCTGGAGACTTAGTCGTCACCGCCCCTGGTACCACGGATCTGCTAGAGGCCGTTTCCACCACGCTTAAAACCCTACTGAGCGGGCAAACCCATTTCCGTCCAGATGACCACCTCAACTATTGTCCATGTCTCCCCACAGCTCCTCTATCTCCTCCCTCGCCCCATCCATGCCTCTCTCCCCAGCCTTTCGAGAGAGTACAGATGAACAAAGACGGAACTCGACGCATCATGGATGAGGAGGGTCGCCGAAGCCCGCGGGAGGCCATCACGTTGAGCCCTAAACCCGCGCCACTTCTCCGGCCGTCACAACTCTTCAACAAACTCGCGTTTCCGGAACAGCCTGACCGGCCCACCTTTCTAGCCTTCCACCGGGGATGTCTCTTCACGCGCACCACTGACGACGAGCGGCGGCCACTGCTCCCGGGCCCAAACAATGAGCAGGGAAACTTGCTCCCTCAAAGTCGCCATGACTCCGTCGTAGACGATGATGCGGATGACGGGATGAGAACCGAGGGTTTCCTGACAGCGATTCGACACCTGACTACTTCCGTATTTTCAGCCAGTTATCAGACTGTAACCCTCACGACCAAAACCTCCTGCCGCGGCGCCCGAATGAGCCTCTATTTCTCCACTTCCTTGCTTATCTTTGTCCCGCTGGCCTTCTTGGGCAGCTGGATGGAATGGAATCCGGTAGCGGTGATGCTGCTCAACGCACTTGCTGTTGGTTCCGCTGCGTTCATGACTTCCGCTCTCTCTGAAGATTTGATTAGCGGCATGCCTGGGTCAAGCCTCGTTGCCGACATGCTGTTCTCGAATTTGGCCTGGCTTTGCGTAAGCATGCTGCGTACTCAGGCAAATGCAGCCCATAAGCTGACTATTCCGACAGGTCGGTATTTTCGCTCTCGTAAACAAACAATACCAGACCATTGCTTTCATCATCCCATGAAGCATCCTGACCCGCGGTCTGCTCGGCCTCGGGCTGGCTCTCGTTTCCGGCAGCCTCTCGAAACGCACTGAATACGACAACGCCCACACCATGGCCCTGTACTCTTCGCTCAAGACCGTGGGTCTCGTGCCCTTCTTTCTCTGCAGCCTTCTCACCCTTGCTTTCCGCGATGATGACGTCCCTCGATCCCCCGACAGCAGAGACCGCATCCTCCTCTTCTCCCGCGGCAGCGCCATCGTGTCGCTCAGCTGCTACCTCCTCGTCCACCTCTTCCTCAACATCACCCACACGCAGCAGCCCGTCTCCCCCGCACCGCCGCCCCTCCCGAACGCCGCAGCCGAACGCACCACCCCGACGACGGCACCTCCTCCCCCCGCCCACCCCGCAAGAACGGCCCTCGCCTTCCTCGCGACCCTCCTCGCCACCATCCTCGCCTCCCGCAACCTCGTCCGCGCCCTCGACGTGCCCCCGGCCATCCCCCCGGCCTCGACGACCGCACCGGCGTTTACCCACGCGATCCTCCTGCCCCTCCTGATCAACCACGCCGAACTCCTCGCCGCCGTCGGAGCTCCCCACCTCCACCTCCACCTCCAGCACCGCCAACAAAATCCCCGCCACGTCCTCGCGGTGCTGACGGAGGCGCCGACGGCGCACGCCACGCTCGCCCTCGTCCCCTCGCTCGTGCTGCTCGGCTGGATCGTCGGCGGGCACGACCTGGGCATGGAGATTGGCCGGGGAGGAGGCCGCGGTGGTGGTGGTGGCGAGCCTTTCCCGTCCGCCGGTTCGTTAATGTCGCTGTTGCTGCTGTGCGGGTTGGGAACCTGGGTCGGCGGCATCGTCGTCGCCGGGCGCCGGGCGGGTCGGGTGATGGCGTTGAAGGGCTGGGTTCTGGTTTCCTTGTAAGTTCTCTCGTCCCCAGCTCCGGCCACACTCCCCTTCGTTGTGTCCCCCACCCCCACCCCCCCTTTCTTTTCTTACCTGTCGGTGTGTTTGCTAGGTTCTTGATCATAGCCATCGCCACGTTTCTCTTTCCCTAATTTGCCGGTTAGAAGTGACTTACATGCGAGTCTGTACTGCTCGGATGTGAAGGCGTTTAGAAGGGGGGTTTCCGCAAACGGTGCTCCGATCTTAGGGGTTCCTGTTAATTGGGATTCCATTTCATCTGTTAGCTACATGTAGTCTTTTACCTAGTGGCTGTCTGGCGAGAAGAGTAAAGAGCCCTAATGTCAGTAGATCACCGAACATGACGAGATGATTAGCGGATTTGTAGCATTAGTTCCTACCAGAGCGGAGTAGAAGAGCTGAATCATTGAGACATGAGCACGTCTTACAAGACATTTTTGGAAGAAAGAAGATCAAAGGCTCAAAGGGAAGGGGAATCATCCGTGAAAATCCCGCTGCAAGAGGGAGACCAAATAAGCCTCCATGCGCGCTCGCTTGTGTCCCCAGAAATGCTGCCGCTAGGATTCTCTAGCCCCGTTCATTTTCTCTTGCTCGCTTGTCGAACTTTGCCATTGTGAATAATCGTACGGGGAATCCGCCAGGACTAGCAGCTCAAACCGGGGTTATTCTGGACATGTCTTGTGTGTATGCATGGAGATGAAAACAAAGCAGAAGGAAGCCAATGTGGCTCGGCATCATCCTCCACCATCCCACCGTCTGTAACCTCCTCCATATGGCTGGCACTGCCAATGCCCTTGTTCATCGTTTGTTTGTCGAGTAGTAGCTTAGTGGTCGTGGAATTAGTCGTCCGCCAACAGCGGCGCCCTCTCCCGGTCCTCGCTAACAATTTCTCCACGCTTGAACGGATCCTGGCCGAAGAAGCCGGGAACACCAACAGCCAGTGACAGAACGAAGAGGAGGGTCATAATCACGAAGGCGAAGATCCATTGGAAAGCGATGATCTTGGTGAAGAACTGGGACACACCGATTGCTGTTCCAACCACCTTGTATCAGCTCCGTTACATTTGCGGTGTCGTTAGTTGAATGGTAATCTTACCGGCTGCGAGCACTGACAGCTCAAACCCCATGGTGTAATCTTTGTACACCACCAAGAAGAAGCCGCCGTAGACCAGAATGCCCCAGATGAAGATGTTCGCGACGATCCTCGCAGGAAGATTGTGCGCGTGCACGGCTGCGGCGCCGCACCAGTAGAGTGCGACAAAGTTCCATGCCAGCGGCCCACTGACGACTGCGATGTGAATAGCACGCGGAGTGGTACTGTGGCGGAAGTAGGCGGCGGAGAGGTTGAAGAAATTGAGAACCAGGAGGAGCTCGCCGAGCCAGAAGAACGAGCGCACCCACAATTGAATGAAGCCGAAGAGGAATAGATTGTGGACAATGAAGTGGCCACCGACGTTCGTTGCAGCCTTCACTGTTTCACGTTCTGCCGAGTACAGGTGCCACGAGTAGCCTATCTGTAGGATGAAGAGGACGATCCAGTAGATGGAGGTGATGATTGGGTTCATGGAGAATGGGGTGTGATGCGCGCTGTTCTGTCCCCATATGGTGTGCCTTGGTCCCTTGCCTTCGTGCGGCTTGGCGAAGGTGTAGTAGAACGCATGGACGACGACGACGATATACGAGATGGCGGTTAAGATCTTGAGGGTCACGACGCGTTCAACGGTGGGGTCGGAATGCGCTTTGAACGGGTTGACTGAGTATAGCCCGTTAGCGTTCTGTTTGCGTGGCAGTGATGAGTGGTGGTGGTGGTGGTGTGGTGAGCGAGTCAGAGCTTGGTGGGCCTGCAGGCCTGGCCAGCCTAATGCGGTAAAAGAAAGTGGCACGACGAATGCGTGATGAACTGAAATGAAGCGTAACGTGGTCACGAGCATAGGGAATTGCCCGCAAACATTGAAGCTGTCCTTGCACGGGCAATTGCTCTACCGCTCGTGGATCGAGGCCTGCTGACTGCTGCTATCCTCTGCAGAGGCGACGCGTGACAGGCGAGTGCCGAAGAGCAAAGCAATCAACACATACCGGAATGAACGCCATCATGGACACGACGAAAGACACCGTTCCGGGTGTCGCCGTTGGACTCGGACATTGTGGCTGGGGATCGGGGGCCGTCAATCGCAGAGCTCGACTGGTTGGTTTGTCGGTGCAGAGGCAGAGGAAGTGGGGGGACAAAAGAGAAAGCAGAGGTCTGGTGCGTGAGGCGGGAAGCTTCGGGGGGCTTTTAAAGGGAAAGCGCGAGAGTTGGCATGTGTGGTTCCACAGGCGGCAGCTTCCCAACGTCATTGGCTTGGCATCTTGCGAGGCCGCAGGCAGGATTGCCAAAACGCGGGGTCTGCGGACGTTGTCGCAGCTTTGGGCAGGGATCGCGCCAAACGGCCGGGAGCCAACCAGCACTAGGCCGCACGCGTGGGCAACGCGCCCACTCTAAGCCAACTGGTCCACTGCGCCGTGACTGTCCTCACACGTCCGCCGCGTCGCTTACGCGCTCGCATTGCATCACAGCGGCGTAATGCCCGGCCGCGTGTCTGCTCAACGAATTGCGCAGCAGCCGGGGCGAGTGCGCGGCGCCGGCTGACCGCTCACATCGCAGATTGCCGCGCTTGCCCCGTCCTCCGTCGGCATCAGCAGCCCGCCTCACCCCATCACATTCGCGCGCTTACTGCATCTGGAGCTGTGCGCAAAGCCAAAGAAAGCACGCCGTTGTCTATTTGCAGGAAAACCGTGGGTATCTCTGAACACTGCCCTAACCAATTCCTGTCCGGCACTCAACCCGTACAAGCAAAAATGCAACCAGAGACCCCGTCAACTGCGCCGAATGTCAAGCAAAGAGAAAAAGCCAGCAGCTGGAGTGGCGAGAGCGCAGCGCCAGAAAAACAAGGCTGCCCTCTCTGTCCAAGGAAATGAATGAAGCGGCGTGTGCCGGTAACGGGGTACAACAACGGGGCAAATAGCTAAGTGTCGGGGACATGGGCAATCCCCCCGTGGAACCGTTGCGCATGCACAAAAACGAATGGCTTGCGCATGGCATAGGCGCCTGCTCCCCACGCAAAGCGCGGTGATTGCAAAGAAAAAGGGTGGCCTGGGAGCCGGGCGCACGCGGGGCGAGTATTGGTATCCTGTAGCAAGGCTCGGTGCGTCAAGTCGGGAGCTGCGCCCTCGTGTGACGGGCCGTGTCCGCACCACGGCATCGGGCAGATCATACCCCGGAGCGGTGCAGTCGAGAACGCTCGGCTCCACTCCCCAATACCCCATTCACCAGCGATCGACGATGATGCGAATCACCCGTGGTCCCCGGCGCAGGGTAGCCTCGCCCTCACTCCTTGGCTTCAGGAACGTCCGGCATGTTCCTCACGTCCTCCGCCGTTTCCTGACGCTCAGTGACAACGCTGTCAGCCCCGGCCTTCGAGCTCGCAGGCGGACCGAATGGAATAAAACTGTTCGATGTAAATACAGGCAGTGCTTGCTTTTGCTTGCGGCCTGGTGATGGAGGTGGCCCCTGCGATCGACCCCCAGCTTCAGGGTCCGAGTTCGGCGGCAGCCACTGCAGAGCCGTTGTCTGCTGCGCTACACCTGCGTCAGGCTCAGCCGTAGCTGTAGCACCATGTTCACCCTCTGCCGGCTCGTATTGGATGAACTGCGGCATAGTGGCAGGGGGAGGCGGAGGCGGCGAGTCGGGCCGCGGCGTCACTTCTGGGACATGAACAGGCCCAGCTGTCTCAAGAAGGCCCTGCGGCGTCGATCCTTCCGAGAGCTCAGAGGGTGAGGCTAGCGACGGCGGGAACGAGTTCTTGATCCGCTCTGCCATGTTTTCAATGGACGCGCGAGAGAGAGCTCGTCCGTGCTGTGGCTCCAGCCCTCCCGGCACGGCCAGTGTTGACTCTGAAACGGCAGCTACGGGCTCGGACTGGTTGGATGTAGACGTGTAGGACACAATGGACATGGCATCCTCCGTGTGTTCCGACGGAGGCGGCGTGGGCTTTGACTCCTTCGCATCCTTCGCCCCATTCGCGTCCTTTGCCTCTTGTGCTTCCTTTGCCTCTTGAGCTTCCTTCGCCTCTTTCATCTCCTTCGTCTCTCTTGTCTCCTTCGTGGCAGCTCTCCTCGAGGCAGCCACTGTCTTGGTGCTACGCGCAGCTGGCGCCTTCTTAGTGGTCTTGGGTGCGGCTGGCTTCTTGGTATCCTTCTCAGCCGCAGCTGTTGCTGCCTGGCGGGCGTCGTGCTCCTCCTTGGTGGGCATCTTCAACGTGATTCTCTTAATACCCGAAGTAAGTTGATCCACATCATCGCCAGAACTATCTGTCTTTGCCTTGGTTGACTTGGTCGCAGCAGGAGCCTTGTTGTGCTGCGAGTAGCTTGAGGCTCTGGAGGCAATGGGCCTCGGTGGTTGCTTCACAGTGGCGTCCGGCTTGGTCGGCTTTGGAGCTCTGGTCTTCTTCACTTGGACCCCGTTTGCAGGAGGTTGCCTTGATGCGACGGTCGATGCTCTGCTACTCGGTCGCTCTCCAGCGACGGAACCCATTTCAGAAACAAGACTTTGTCTCCGTTGGAATTGAGGAAGCTCGGGTAAGTCATTGTCTTCTCCAGCAGGGTAATCGCCCATCGTTCGCCGGCGATCGGCATCTAATGTAGACCGTGGTTGAAGCTTTTCGTCATCCGACGGAGGTTCAGAGTAGTCGGTAATCTTTGGCTTCCTCTCGCGCAACTGCCTACCACCAGTAGGATTGACTGGGACCTCGGGTGGAAGTACCTTTTCCTTCTTGCTGCGCGGCTCTGCAAGGTCTTCAGGCTTGTAACTCTTCGTCTGACGGTCATTGGGCACAAGCAGCTTGCAGAGCTCATGAGCCGCAACGATCCAGTTGACATCCGGTGGCGGGGGTGTGGGAGGTCTCGGAAGCTCTCTAATCGGCACCAGGTGTCCAGAAGCGTTGCGGATGAATTTTTCGGGATCAACAACCTTCGCAGTGAACGATTGAGTAGGCGTAGCAAAGTTGCCCTGCTGACCTCTTTGTTGCTTTTTAGGAGCAGGCGGAGGAGGAGGGTAAACCATCGTTTCAAGCGCCGTGAGGTTGGCCTCATGCCACCACTCGACGTTGTAGCGAAGGGTTTGCTCCCCGTTCTCGTATGCTTGCTGTAAAGCCGCGCGATCAATCATCATTCCATTGCCAAGGCTGTTAAGCGCAGCAGGCTCCTTCTTTGTAGCGGGAACCTTCTGCCCCTCGCAGAGGCCGCTCAGATGGCTCAGAACACCACTAGCCAAAGCGCGGTCGCTGTAGCCACCCTCAAGCACACTGATCACCCTACCGTCAACACCAAGGTTCTCTTCCTGGGACAACTTCACGATGTCCTGTGTGAAGCGTGCGTAGAAATCAGTAGGCACATTGACTTTGTGCCTCTGCATTCCTTGGCCTTCCCATTCGCTCGCATCGAATCCGGCAGAAATGAAGATTGCAGCCTTGGGTTGTGACTGGTTTGGTGAGGCGCGAAGGCGCTGTGAATTTGTCCGCAGGAAAACTCGAGCCTTCTCAAGAAGTATCAAGTATCGCGTCTCGTACAGCTTCCAGAATTCTTCCTCGGTTTTCCAGGGCTGCAGGTGCACGTTCCAGACGGTCTGGCCGTGAGCGTTCTCGATGCAGAGACTGGCGGCCTGGACCTTATCCATCTCGCCATATTCGCAAGGATATGAGTTGATGTCGTGGAGGCTGAAGTAGCCGATCTGGGTCCTCTTCTGGGTCGGCGCGTTCTTTGGCTGCTTGGCAGGCATGTTCGCCACTTCGGTGTTGCGCTCCCAGGCAATTGCCTGAGAACCATCACCATGATGAAGGTCAAAGTCAATGATTGCAGCATGCGTGAGCCCATGAGTTTGGGCTGCATACTCGATGCCGACGTGCACGTTGTTCAGCCAGCAGAAACCCGACGGAAAATCCGCTGAGCAATGGTGCCCGGGAGGACGCACGCAAACGAAAGCATTGCGCGGCTTGTCCCTGGTGCCTGCGAAGACGGCATCTATGCCGTCGCATACGCCACCAAGGGCACCCTGGAAGGCGTTCAGCGACTCTGGGGAGAGATACAAATCTCCCTCGTGGAACTTCTCCTTCTCAGGTTGACCAGATTCGTCGATCCTGGCAAGCTCCTTTCCGTTCGACGCCAGCTTCTCCGCAGTGGTGTTGCACATGGTCTGCAATTCAGCCATCCACTTGGTGCCATGCACATTTGTCACGATAGGGGATGTAATATCGAGAGTGCGGGACGTGCGCCGGATCGTGAATGGGAGCTCCTTGGGCGGGTCGCGCTTCGGGTGCGGCGCATGCGGGCCGCCTGCATGTCTCTCGGCGAATCTCACGTAGGCTGTCGATATTCCCAGAATGCCAGCGTGAATGCGCTCCGGGCGCTCAACGATCATGCTCAGCGCCGACTTGGTGGTCTTTGGGCGCGAGAAACGGTGACCGTAGCAGGCATCGTGCAGAATAACGACCGTCTGCGTAGACAGTTCCTCGTTCTTGTGGTATTCGAGCTCTTTGGCGAAGTAGTCGGACGCGACCTTCTGTGCTGTGAGCGGCGCGGGCTCGTCGACGGGGACGGAGCGCGGGGACGCCAGCGCAGCGGACGAGGAGGATCTGAGGTTGCCGGATGTGCGTCGCGACACGGACTTTCTAGGGGTATGAGTGCTTTCGGCGGCGGCGCCTTGGAGCGAGACTATGGAGCTGCGACGCGAAAGCGCGGGCGACGCTGGGCGCACACCGAGGCTGCTTGCGCTGCGGTTGAGCGGACTAGGGAGAGGGGCGCCTGGGGTGGGCGACTTGGGAATGCGATTGTAGTAGGAGCTGGAGCGACGGTGGGGGGAGTCCATTGCGGGCGACGGGGGCAAGGAGGGCCTCGCGGCGGTGTTTATGGTGAGGCGATTCGCGGGTTTCGCAGGCTGGGCGTCAGGGTCCACGGTTGGAGGGATTTGTAGCGAGCGAGGGGCTGGTTCAGCTGTCGCAGTGGACGGGTCGGCAGCCGTGTCTGAGGAGGCTGAGTCGTTCTCCATGGCGGAGCGCAGTGGTTGTTTGTTGTGGTGAAAAGAGCGACAGAAGTGAGTGACAGCAAAACAATAGCGAGCGGAGGGGTAGGGATCAGGGCGGCATGTTTTGAGATGACGCCGGATGATGAGACCCTGGCAGCTGCCCGGACGAGGCGGGCGGGCGGCCAGGGCCAAGGGCGCGGGAGCCCAAGCTGAGGCCCAGGGGTGCGCCCTAAGGCTGAGACCCGCTGCCCATCATCTGCGTCTCCCGCGTGCGCGCCTCCGAGCGCCCAGCAGCCGCCGCGCGACACAGTGCGTCTATTCTGCTCTACCGGTTCTACGAAAGCTCGACGCCCACGCCGGCGAGCGCGTCGACCGCCCACGACGGGTAGGCTCTGCTCGGGTAGCGTTTACGAAAGAAGTCGCGCAGGAAATCAGGGAAGCGATCTTCGATGATTGCCGAGCGCACCGACCTCATCAGCGCGAGCTGGTAGTGCACATTATGCATCGTAAGGAGGTGCGCGCCCGCCGTCTCCTTTGCCGCGAGATGATGGATGTACGCCTTCGTGATGCCCAGCCCGCCGTCGTCCACCGGCCTGCAGCACGTGCACGAGCAGCCTGCTTCAATCGGCGAGAAGTCGTTTGCGTACGAGGCGTGCCGCAGCGTCAGCACCCCCGTCGCCGTGATGGCGTTCCCGAACCGCTGCGGCCTGTCAGCTTGGGGAATAAAGCGTGGGAGATCGCACCTACCGCAGTCCTGGTGGGCCACACGCAATCGAACATGTCTGTGCCAAGAGCGACCGAGACCACGAGATCTTCAGGATACCCCTACGGAGATCAGCATGCGCAATGATCTATTTCGAGCGGCTGCTACTTACCACGCCCATGACGTATCGCGGTTTCTTCTCCGGCAGCAGCTCTGCGCATGTCTTGACCCTGCGCTTGGGTTAGAGTCGTCTCGGGGCCAGGGCGGAAGCCTTACACCTGGCAGTAGGACTCCTTCGCTTCGCCGCCGGAGAGGCCGCCAATGGCAATGCCAGGCGTGTCTCTCGCTACCATCTCCTCGCAGCATTTTCTGCGGAGATCAAGGTCAAGCCCACCCTGGATGATGCAGAAGAGGTTCTGCGTCTCGGGTTTCCGGTGCGCCTCGATGCAGCGGTCTAGCCACCTCACCGAGCGTTCCATGGCTTCCTTGATGCGGGCGTGGTCAGGAGAAGTCGTGGCAATGACATCGTCGAGCTGCATCATGATGTCGGATCCAATGCTGTTCTGCAAGGACATTGAGTGCTCGGGGGTGAGCAGCCTGCCAATTTCTCCTTAGAACGCCGCCAAAGCCGGACGAGGGAGAGGATCCATACATGGGTGCGCCGTCATGGGGGCTGAGGAACCTCACGCCCTCCTCGGTCACCTTGGCGAGTTTGAGCAGCGAGACCATCTGAAACCTAGTCCAGAGTCAGCGCATGTTGTTCGCGGCCGCGCAGCAAGATGTACTGGCCCGCCACTGTCTGCCGCAGAAGTCAGCCCTCTGCCATCACAGACGTATTCTAGAGAGGGGGGAGGAACCTGTCAGAATGTTGTGGGGCCATGACTGCAGTCTGTGTGCCCCTCCAATAGCATCCAAAGTTGTCTGCCCAGGCTTGAGGCCACTGCCAGCGCCATCAGCTCAAGTCTTCGCCGAAGCTTCGCTAGACACCCACAGATGGTATGTATTGTTCAGGCACAAGCGACAGCCGGTATCCTCCAGCTGTTCAGGGGTCAATCCTTTCAGACTGGCCTGGGTCCCGACAGGCATAAACTTGGGCGCGTTTGTCAACGGAATTGTTCAACATGGTCGGCGGTGTAGGCGGTACCAGAGGTAGCTGGACGGGTCCATGAGGAAGTGACAGTGTGGCGGCGCGGGCTCGGGTGGTCTGGTGAAACAGTTAGCATCATCCGGCCTGGAGAGTCCAGACCAAGTACCGAGCATTTTGCGACAAGCTCGAAGGTGAGCGCCGACGGTATAGGTTTGCGAACCATGATGGCGACGATGACAAGAGGATCGGCGCGCAGGCGAGTCTCGCCGGCGAAATTCCATAATCCACAGGGTAAGCCGAGCCGGCCCGCTCTTCACCCCGCCACGTGTAGGAGGCTTGCCAGCACCCTTTTTCTCTTTTCGCCGTGACCTCGATGCATGGCGAGGATATGCAAACAGGGCCCCGCGGATGGAAGAGCTCCTGATGTGCTACAGCTGTTGATCGGCGAACACCAAAACATTGCAAGAACAATTTCGCTTCCCCTCGCCACAAGCACCCTATTATCGTCGTGCACCGGCTTTGACATTTGCAATGGCTATTGAAGACTGTCTCCCGTCTACGACGGAACTGCCTGCCAAACAAGACTACCCTCCATGCAGGCATGCGCATCCAATCCACATGAGAAATCACCAAGGGCATGACCACTCGTCTCTATCCCAATGATTGAATCGGGCTTTTCTGCGACTACTCGGGGGTATCCTGCGGTACACGGTACACACCATTGCGAAACTCCCGCTCGCCGATATTTAAATGACAGAGGAAAAGGGTAAAAGACATGGCGTCAAAATGGGATCCCCTCCAAAGCTCCAGCCAATCGCAGGACTCCTTTCCAGGCCCACGAAGATCAAATATGTACGATACTTCAGCTTCCGCCTTGCCGGTGTGTTATATTCGTCTTCTCCCTCTGTCTCCAGAGGGTGTCCAGCAGCTGAAGCTCTCATCTGATAACTTTTGGAAAATACTTCGATGTCATATTAACGCCAGGCATGCTCTCCAACGCACATTGAGGATCGAAGACACTAGGGCTCCGTCGTCCTAATAATCCTGAATGGATGGCCCTCGGTGCTGAAGACCCATGCATCCAGCGTGCCAACGTTTACATCGGCGAACGTCAAGTATAAATACTTCAGCGTCTCCGCCGCCCAGAAGCTTTCCGATTCGTCAATGTGCGTGACCTTGCGCCCCTTCTTCACATTCACACCGACGTCCCGGATTGCGGCGAAGCCGTACTCGGTCTTGCAGTGTTTCTCGAAGGCGACGAACGCGTCCCAAGCCCAGTCTCGATACCGCTGCTCACCCGTTATCCGCCAGGCGTAGAACAGCGATTCCACGTACTCCGGGCGGAGGCGGTACTTCGCGTCCGCAAGCCAGAAGCCGTGCTGGGCAAGTTCAGCGCGCTGGCGGGGCGTGCGAGGCTCGAAGGTGCCGTTGGGGAGGCCGGCATACGGGACCCAGGAGAACTTCTCGGGACCGATGCCGGTAGGCATGGCGGCGTAACTGTGGCGGCAGCCATCGAGCAGGGCCTTTCCAAGCACGATGAGGTTGGGTTTCTCAAGGTAAGCACCGCCGAGCATAAGGTTGCCAGGGGCGAAGCAAGCAAGGTGTGACATTTCATTGAGGTACCAGTCATCATCAAGCTTACCCATGAAGAGGTGTGAGGGCTTGTATTTGTCAGAGTAGCTGGAGCGGGTGGAGAGGTTGTGGCGCAGTGCGTGGGCGGCTTGGGTCCAACGCTCGATGTAGGTGGAGGTGTAGCGGTCGTGGGGCGCCAGAATGGCGGCTTTGATCAAATACTCGTAATAGCTGTCGTGGCCAGCGTCCCAGTGCTTCTGCCGACCAACAGGTTCACCGGTGACTATGTCGATGGGTGCAGACACCAGGCCAACCGGATCTTCTACCCACTTGTTCCAGACAAGCGGGGCCCAGGCATTTGTTGCGTTGGCGAAGTAGATGGGGTCTCCAGTCTGTCTCGTGAGGGTCCGGTATTCCAGGATATTGGATCCGGCACGCGCAGGACCAATGGCTGGGTTCTCGTAGCGAATCTTGTCAGGGTACTTCTTGTACAGTTCTGGAGGATCACCGGTACCGATGTCCTTCTTGAAGTCGACGCGCGGATAGACCATGCCGGTTGGGCTATCAAAGCCGGGGCCGAGTTTGTTGGACAGGGTAATCGCCTGTGCCAGGATCCCAGCTCTCTTCTTGCTGTCAAGGACCGTCTTCGGGATGACGCCGCCATCAATCAAGTCCACCAAAGACGCAAGGCCTCCGACATAGCGGATGGTCGTCTCAAACGGATCGACCAGGCCTTGTGCATCGTAGAAGGGAATCTGCACGATGCGATCCACCGACATCTTCAGCTCGTCCCAGAGACCCATGAGCGCAAGGGTGCCGGCGGAGTCCACGATAAAAGCGCCCCAGCCGTTTCTTGAGTTTTCCCTGCCTCCGGTGACGGGCAGGATGTCGTCATAGCCCCATGCATACTTCTTGTATTTCGCAAAAGTATACTTCATGGCGTCGACAACACGGGCGGCCTTCTCCTCGTCTGCACGACCGCTGGCTCCGGTCCATGGTTGATGCTGGATCTGAGGGCCTCTGGGCTCGCGTGACTCGACTTCGGGGGCGCTGGCGAAAGGAATGCCGTGGATGAGAAGGTATACGCCGTAGAAGGAGATGATTATGGCGGCGCTGAGCAGCTTGAACGCGGGGGTCGGGTTCCGTTGGCACCGCTTTAGAGACGGCATGGTGGGAGACTAGAATGGGTCGCTCGGGGAAGGCACGTTTGTGAGCAGGTTGGCAGCTGCATCGGACCGTTGGAGGCTTCGAGGGCTCGGCGTGGTGCGGAGTGAGTCGGCGAATTGGGGTTGTGAGCGACGTCAAGCTTCCATGTCGGAGAGGGTTTGCGATCGAGACAGCAAGGCCCGTGCAGGTGTTTCGCGGGGCGGACCGAACGCGCGACTAAGGTATGTTCCAGAGGCAGAAGGGGAGGCTCGGCGAGGTGGGCGTGGGCGAAGCGACATAGTTGGCAAGACGGCGGGAGGGCGACATTGGAGGACCTGGGGCGGATCCTGTCCAAGCAAGCGAGACGGAGCTCAGAGCTTCCCCGAACCTCACCGCAATCCTCTTCCCACCCAACCTCGCCAAACAGCGCCAATCCGCGCCGCAAGATGTCGCTTTGGCAGTGAGTGACGGCTCCTCTGCCGCATCGTCCCACGCTCATCTTCGTGCCAGGAAATACCGCTCGAGCGCGCCCAAGACGCGCCTGCTCTTCGGCCTGGGCTTGCTCGCATGGGGGACCGTTGGCCTCTACAGCACCCACGCGGCCGAGAAGGCCTTCGACATGGTCCCTACTGACGAAGACAAGAGGAAACTGGACCAGGCCATCCCGAAGATTAGCGTGGTCGACAAAGAGTAGACTGGCGGTGGAAGAAGAAAAATGTCAAGAAGCAGGAACCGGGGTTACCGGGGAGGCTGCTAGTATTTAATTGGCCCTCGCGCGGGCGAAAGATGCGTCAACGAATGCCAGCGGTATAGGAACTCTTCCAGGCAACTGCGGCACAGCGCAGAGGCTGGCACCACGTGAAGGCGGCGCAACTTCGCTGGCGCTCCACCAAGAGGTCGAAGGGCATGGCGTGTTGTGCGTGAACTGTATCTACGGATAAAGGGCAAGGAGAGCTGGAGGGTCCAACAGCGCCGACACACATTGATCACCGCGGTTTCCCGAAGACATCACCGGCACCATCGGAACTTTCGGGGCGTAAACCCTTAAGGTCTGATCCGCTGTGTGTGCTTATTAGGAAGATGAGCACTTGCTCGCTGCTTTGTTCTGAGACGGTTCGTGATGTCTAGCCGATGCCTCATTCCAGGGAGGCAACCACTACTCGCTTTTCCAGGAGTATAGCCTCCAATGTCATAAATCCAATGCTTTCCTGCGCCATTGAAAGTACAAGTCCTGCCGTTACAGGTGACGTCTATGCACCCATACCTAGGTCAACGCTTTCAAAACCCGGTAGCATGCGCACGCCGTCTCTACATCTCTACCTTTTTCCGTACATGATTTGATCGGTCACAAATCTAATGGATGGCGCAGTAACCCAACCACCAGTTACCAAAAAGAAAAGGTTCCAGGCATCTGGTCCCAGGTGAAGAGCAGGCGCCATGCACCACAACAGATCAAATCCATAGTCTTACTCATAACCACACGCCATGCCCAGTACCCTGTATGTCCTTCTAACAGGAGGTTGAGCTCCATCACGCATTCAGTTTCATTCCCCATCATGGCTACTTGCTGTCACCTTCCTTGCTACTTTGCTTGCCTTTTGACCACTTCTCACTCATGTATCTCCACGATTTTGCTGGGCCGGCGGTAATCAAGCCCTTGAGGCTCTGAACTGTGCTCGGCCACTTAACAGTATCCCTGACAGCCTGAGAAGCCTTGTCCTTCAGATCTTTTTCCGCGGCGATGCGGCGATCGAAATCACCTCCTTGGCGACGCATGTAGCTGGTCGCATCTTCATCCGCACGTTGCTGAAGCATCTTCTTGAACTCTGCACCCGAGATACCGTACTGACGCTGGTACGCAAAGTAGATCTTCTCGCGGAAAGCTTTTGGCAGACGACGCACCATGTTTCCACGTTTGATTGGATCCATGTCCTGCTCCATAGTGATGTCGACGCCCGGCGGAACGTCAAGCTCCCACCCCGGCGTCTTGACATGAGAGTCGGTGTAGGTGGCATTTGGCAGCGTATCAAGAAGAGGGTTATAAAGACGTCGGAAGTGTCGTAGCTGGTGTCTGACGATGTTGGAAACTTTGTGTGGGTCTTCGGAGCTGAATGACATGCGCGGATCTCCCATGTAGCTGAGTCCGGCGACGGCGTTGAACAGCTGAGTCTCGGTGAACTTTTCAGGAAGCATAAGGAGTGCGGCGCGCACCGCTGATATCAAATTCACTTGGTTGGCAAGTCGGATGCGCGCGTCGTCGCGAAGGATCTTGACTGGCTTCTGTAGTCTGCCAGCGAGATAAAGCGTGTTCCATTCGCTGAGGTCGCGCTGCAGAGTGTCAAGATTGACTACGCCGTATTTGATGAGCGTGCCGTTCACGGTAATGTATGGCGCGAAGTACACGCCAGCCCCAAACCTGTCTTGGACTTGAGACACCGCCCAAGACCCAGCCGAACCGAGAAAGGAGTAATGGTCCCTGTGCTGAGCCAGATTCAGAGAGTGCCAGTGCTGGGAATAGGTGACGCCGAAAATGAAGTCGATAACCTTCTCGCCGCCGCTCTGCCATTTCTTGATTGCTTCGGGAGGATTCGGGTGGGGGGAGAGCGAGGTGGAGCTGGTCGCGCTGCTCTGCGGAAACACCCCCGAGCCGTAGGCAAACGCGTAGCGGATGGGCGCCCGAAACTGCCATATTATTTGCCTTAGTGCCTCCGAGAAGTCGCGATTCATGTCAACCATGTGCTGGTTCAAGCCGAAGTCGCGCCCCGTTGGGAGATCGGCAAAGGTCTTGATGTTGAAATTCGGTTCATCCTCCCAGCCGTCGGGCAACGAAGACTTCACGGAGGAGGAGGTCGGCGACGGGGATCGCGAGTGGTCTGACTGGGATGCCGAGGGTGGGTTTGATGGATTGGAGGCTGTGGAGGCTTTCGACGAGTTCGACGGCGAGCTGCCTTCTGCGAACGCCGGTTGCGATTGATGGAAGGCGCGGGTGCGAGCATAGCGGGGACGTGAGCGCAGTAGAGACCGTTGGGAAAGCGAGGCGCGGCTTGCAATGGCAGGCTGCAAGCCTCTGGACTGCACTGTGAATTAGATGTCGGGATGGCCTGGCTGCGGGCGAGGGAGCTTGGACGGGGCGGGGCTTACGGAAAGTTGCGCGAGAAGCGCCATGATTCTGGGGACGTTGAAGCGGGCAGGGCGGGAGCAGGGTGATTAACGGCGTAGGAACAGAAAGGCCATGGCACACGCAGGTCTCGAGGAACTGAACCGAGGCGGCGGCATTGGAGGGACCTACGGAGCTGATGCGGGCCTACGGGCGGCGTCCCGGATGAAATCATCGGGCTTAATCAGCAGCGCCGCCCGCGGCTGTCCGCCCGCAACGAGCTTGGCGCGGCCCGCCTCCCGCTCCGCCTTCTGTTTATGCGACCGGCCAGCGTGATAACAACAACACTGCCGCAACCACCACCACGCGCCTACCTCGCATTGCTACCCCACACGACGCGCCTGGACGCGTCGCATATCGATCGCAGCCATGTCACCCCCGGACAACGCCAACAGCTTCGTCGGCCGCCTCGCATCCTTCGAATCCCCTCGGCAGCTCACCAAGAGGCGCGCCTCCAGCACCAAGAAGAGAACCGCAACTACTGTGTCCTGGCCCCACGAGACCCCGAGTCCCGAGGACGTACGTGTGGAGAATCCCGGCGCCCCTTGAGACTTCTTTGCTGATGGCTGTGCAGCTCGCGCGTGCTGGCTTCTACTATTCACCTTTGGCGAGCCATCCCGACAATGTGGTCTGCTTCATGTGCAATCACAATCTGGATGGTTGGGATCCGGAAGATGTTCCGGCGCTGGAGCATCTGAGCCTCGCGCCCGAATGCGCCTGGGCCATCAATGCATGTCTGCCTCTCCGCGAACCGGAAGAGAACGAGGACCCAATGAGCGAGCGAATGGTTGCTGCTCGCACCGCAACGTTCGCCGAATCGTGGCCACACGAGAGCAGGAAAGGCTGGAAGTGCAAGACAAAGAAGGTAATTGGGGTTCTCCTCCAAGGCGAACTCTATGCTAATAACTGCATGTAGATGGTTGAGGCCGGATGGTGCTATGATCCCAGCCCAGAAAATGAAGATGGAGTAGCCTGCTTTTATTGCATGCTCTCGCTCGATGGTTGGGAGCCCAAAGATGACCCAAAGTACGTCAGGGCAACGCGTTCACGAAGGCATTGCTAATCGATCTCAGGGAGGAGCACTACAAGAGATCGCCCGACTGCCCCTTCTTCATGCTCAATGACGTGTATGCGGACGCCAGGAGAGCCACGAAAGGAAAGAAAGGCCGGGCGGCCACTGCTTCCAAGACTTCTCGACTCTCCATCCAATCGACCAGAGATTTTGACACCTTCTCCGAGGCTCCATCTCTCATGTCCCTGGGCGACGACGCTCCTCATGAAGATGACACTGTGCTGACCACGGCCAGCAACGCGACAACCACTTCAATGGCTCGCGGCAAGAAGGGAACCGGCAAAGCCAAGGCTACCACAAAGAACACTCGCAAAACAAACAGAGCTAAGAAGGCAGCGGATGAGCCTTCAGTTGTGGAGATTGAACCTCCATTGGACCTTACAAATCCCGATCCGTCACTTGGAGATCTCAATGCAACCGACGGAGATAGTGCAATGACCACGGCAACCACAGCATCAAAAGCTGGTAAGGGTCGGAAGACGGCACCCAAGGCCAAGTCCGCCAAAGGAGCCAAGAAAACTTCCAGGACAACAAAGAAGACTGTGGTCACAGATTCGACTCTAATTGAGGACCCCACGGCTGAGGTCGCAGAGACTGAGATGGAGGTTGAGCCTGTCAGCCCTCCTAGTCGGGCTACTCGAAGGACGTCAAAGCCTGAAGTACCATCCTTGATCGATCAGGCTTCGCAATTCAACTCCCATGCACACATCGAGCCTCTAAAGCAGAGAGCAACACGGGCCAGAGGGGGGCGAAAAGCGAGAGCTATCGAAGAGTCAAGACTGAGCAATGATGCAAGTCAGCTTCTGTCTGAACTAGACGATGCTATCACCAGGGTGGCGCCAGAGGAGCCAGCCAAGCCTAAGAGAAGCAGGAAAAGGACAAGCGATGGCGCTATGAAAACTGACGACTCTGTTGTGGCGTTGGAGGAGTCTCCTAAGCCCGCCAAGGCTAAGAGGGGGAGGAAGGCGAAACAGGTGAAGGAGCCTGCGGCAAGATCTGAGTATGAAGCTGAGAGCACCGAGGACATCCCACCACCCAAGCCTGCTGCAAAGCCTAAGAGAGGTCGCAAAGCGAAGCAGGTTGTCGAGGAGAGCACTATGGAGACTACCGTGGAGGAACCTCCGCACGAGCCCACTCCGCCGCGCGAACCTACTCCGGCGTATGAGTCTCCAGAGCCAGCAGCTGTGTCGTCGCCCGAAGCACGCCTTGAAGCGGCGGAAGAGGCTACGCCTCCCCCGAACGAAATCAACCCCTCACCCTCGCCTCAATCTTCAGATGCGGAGAACAGGCCACCGTCATCACGAGTGGTATCTTCACATGCCCCGCCCTCAGCCCGGGCTCCCCTTTCCGCCCATGGCATACGTGTCCCTCTCGCAGATGCCAGCACGCCGCAGGCGTCTCCGTCCAAACGTAGCGGTAACGTCATTGGTGGCCTTAGCTCTACGCAGCCTTGGGAAACGGTGGATCTCGAGAACGTCTTCCTGCAGTCGCCTGGCACGAGGCGCATGCTCTCTGATAACGGCGAGGAATTCGGCAAGGAGAACGGAGGCAACTGGGAGGACTTGTCATTAGACGAGGCGGTGCGCAAGGTGCGCCGCGAGATGACGGGCCCGGAGAAGAAAATGACGGTCGAGCAGTGGGTGCAGCATCAGGCTGAAAAGGGCGAGCAACAGCTCCGAGAGCAGTGTGAGCGCATGGTGAGCGTATTTGAGACGCAGGGGACCAAGGCGATGAGGGCTCTGGAGGGGATCCGGTGCTCCAACTAGGCAATGCTGGATCGACGATGTGTACCGGGTTTCGGCGCATTCGGGATGTTTGGGCAGGGTTGACCGGTGAGCGGACGGTTGGATCACTGGCGGCGGGCGTAATTTCCGGGGGATTCGCATCGACTACGACAGCTAGTTTGGCTGTAGCGCAGAAGGATACTCCAAGTTCTCCATGTTCTCGCGGTCCCTCGTGATGTTCGCTGGGTGGGGCGATGACGAAGCGTGAATGCAATGTGGAGCAATTGAGTCATAGCGACATCGGTGCGGCCAAGAAACGCATGATGATTTCAAAAGCCATCCGGATCCCCCGCCAAAAGTTGCGGCTGCACCCCCAAACCACCACCATGACGACAAACGGCACCCGTGTGAACGCCTTCAACCTCGAGACCTGTGCCAGGCCCAACATCCTGGCCCTGGAGCCGTACCGCTGCGCCCGCGAGTAAGTTGCAGAGCAATTGGAGCTCGTTCGTCGGCACGACACGATAGCTGATGAGGCAGTGACTACAAAGATGACGGCACCAACATCCTGCTCGACGCGAACGAGAATGCCTACGGTCCCGGCCTAGCTCTCGAGGGCAATGGCAAGCTCAGAAACGGCGTCTATGGCATGGAGGACAACATCGAGGTCGACTTCCTCGGCCTGAACAGATACCCCGACCCGTGAGTCAAGTCGGACCACCGCGCTGCGCAAGGCTAACGAGTGTCGTTCGTCTGGACAGGCATCAGTTTCCCCTCAAGCAGCGCCTCTGCGACCTGCGCAACACGAACGCCCACACGCAAACCCAATTGCGCCCTGACAACATGTTTGTTGGTGTTGGGTCAGATGAAGCCATCGACGCTTTGCTGCGCGCTTTCTGCGTGCCCGGGAAGGACAAGATCCTGACTTGTCCTCCAACTTATGGCATGTACAGCGTGTCTGCCCAGACCAACGACGTGGGCATTGTGAAGGTGCCCCTCATCGCCTCGCAAGGCTTCGCTCTCGACGCCCCGGCCATAAACGAGGTTCTCGGCGGGCCTGAGGGCGCCAACATTAAGCTGGTCTACATCTGCTCGCCCGGTAATCCGACGGGCGCGCTGGTTTCTAAGTCTGCCGTGGAGCAGGTCCTGACGCACCCCACCTGGAACGGCATTGTCGTCGTCGACGAGGCCTACGTTGATTTCGCCGCCGAGGACGCCAGCCTGGCTCAATGGACGACCGAGTGGCCGAATCTCGTCGTGATGCAGACGCTCTCTAAGGCTTTCGGTCTGGCAGGCATTCGCCTTGGCACTGCCTTTACGTCGCCCCCCATTGCTCGCATCCTCAATAGCCTGAAGGCTCCGTACAACATCTCGAACCCCACGTCCCAGGTCGCGATCCAGGCGCTGAAGCCCCGTCACTTGGCCGTGATGCACAAGCACAGAGACGCCCTACTTCACCAACGCGACCGACTGCTGCAAGAGATGCCCAAGGTGCCGGGCGTCGGGCGCTTCTTGGGCGGCCAGGATGCCAACTTCCTCCTGGTGGAATTCCTGAGTGCCCCGAAGGAGGAGGGCGGCAAGCCGGACAACGAGATTGCTCTGAAGGTTTACGAGGCGCTGGCCGAGGAAAAGGGTGTCGTCGTGCGATTCAGAGGCAAGGAGCTGGGCTGCACCGGCTGCTTGCGAGTCACCGTCGGCACTGAGAACGAGTGCTCCCGTTTCCTTGACAGCTTGCAGCAGGTCCTCAGTGGCATTTACGCTGGTAAGAAGACGGTACACGATACGAGCGAAGCGGAGAGGGAGCAGGCAGCGAGCAACGTGATAGCGTAATCCCGCTTGGTGCACTCCCATTTGGTAAAAACAAAAATATCCTCAAAGCGATGAGTACGTTTTAACGATGGCTCGGCGTCTCAGGCTTCTTGATTGATATGGATAGAGGATTTCATTTGACAGTACGATTCTTGAGCGACCCTTCAGGTCACCTGTAAAACTTAGTAACAGAGGCCTAGGTCTCACCAAATAGAGATGCTGAATATAATTGATGAACCGTATCAAATCACTTGAGGATAGCTCTTGTTACGACAGGCTGAAATAGGTGGTGTCATGCGTATGTTCTGATTAGACTTGTTTGCGAATAAATGGGACGGCCGTCACACCTCGTCAACCAATAGCAGCGAGTTGAGATTGATCGGCGAGGAGCAGCGCAAAGACACCTAGTCTCCGGCCAAGGTCGCATTGCAAATGTACGATACGAAGTCAACATCCGTTTCCGGGGATTGAACACAGTCGTGATCACCGGGATCGCTGGCCGGATTTGCCGACGGATGGTCACCGCTTCATTCCTCATCGCGCTCGTCACGCGTTCCTGCATCATGGTGATGCCGATCGACGACATTCGGAATGCGATGTTAGGGCGACAAAAATAGAAGCAATAGCTCATTCGGATTATTACTCGGCTGAGGTTTGCGACATGCAACCGTCACAAGGTCAGGAGTCAGACAACGCCGTGCTCATCGTTTCTCATTTCTGATTGTTCATGGGCTCCGAGGCACTGGCTTCCCTGCCATTCGGACTCTGAGGCTGATGGACGATAAACGGGGGATTGATAAACGTACAGCTAGCCTGACCCAAGCAGGTGCTCTCGAAGCGAAAGCCAACTGGAAACGAAGGCGAAATCCAAAGCTCGAAACGAGACGCTAAGAAGCCATAGCACTTGCCGGTGGTGTTATCTATGTTGGGTGGGATCAGGGTGCAGTGCACAACCGAACCGCTGATAGGGAGCAAGTCATCAAATGCTCGTTCATTGATGCGGAGGGGGCGACGAGGGGTAGATGATTATCAGGCGCGGGGCTCGGAAGTGAGCACGAGGGGAAAGCGAGGCTGGAGGGCCAAGAGCTGGCGGGGCCTGGGCAGATGACAGGAATAGGCAACGTTGAGGGCCGGTTTACGTGCGTCGCTGGCAAGCGGCCGATTCGTTCAACCGTGCCGCGCTGTATCATGGCGGCGGAGCTGGGTTCCGCAGACGTATTGGCGTGCTCCCAAACAGCAACGAGGCGTTGGCGGCTACCTTTATCGCCTGACACGACACGGTCGCGGCCCACGCCGGTCTTGCTATCTCCGCGCGACGCCGCAGCAGCCGGAGGTGCTGATAAAGATGCGCTGAAGGGTGTCTTCAGCGGCTCGGACATGGCAGTTGATGCGCGGCCAGGATGGGTTGGTGCCGGTTGAGGAGTGCGGCCCAGCGGCGGGCTAGCTACGGATAGTGCGCCAACCGGCGGAAACGGGGTCCACTGCGATCGCGTCCGTTCGAGTTCCAATGCTGCCTCTGCTCCTCTTTCATCACCGCAACACGGCGGTGCAAGCCCCCACCCGCGCAGATCGGGCGCCGCACCAAGGAAGCACACCCGCTGGCGTCCGCTCGAGCGCTGACAGCCATGGCGGGAAACGCCGCCCTCTGCCCAGCGCCAGCCGAGCGCCGTGCGCAGTGACGGACGGCTGTCTGCCGCGCGCAGCCTGTTGTTCGCGGCAGAGGAATGGACGCCGGCGGGAGAGGGTCGCCACCAACATTGGCAGTATCCAAGCGAGCTGGCCGTTAATTCGGCGCAGCGCCTTATCTGCCCCAAGCCACGGACGGAGCCCTGAGGCCCCCCAGCCCTCGCGAGTACACATCCCAGCTCGCCCAAGATCGGACGGGCGCGCCTCTTCAGGCCAGGCCTCACATCCGTTCTGATAGCCGCTTTGTCTATCTACTGCCGTCCCGCACAGCGCCGCCCTCACCTCTTGCTCCTCGTTGTTGTGCTCGCGACCTGCCCTCGGCCCTGCGTCAGGCTCCTCTTCTGCCCCGCCATTCGCCAGCCAGCCCAGGCCCATGCCTGTGCGCCGCCGCCCTCTACACCAGCCCGTTCCCCGGAGACGAGCTTCGCCGCGCACGCGACACGACACCACCCGTCGACATAGACCGCGCTCCGCACCGGTCCGCCCCTCTTCGGAGGAGGTGATGAGCTCTGCGCAGCCATGTCCGACCTCCTCCGCGCCCGTTCGTTTTACGACAACCCGCCCCCCGCGCCGCGCACGCGGCTGGAAAACCATCCGACCTTGCTCTTCAGCTGGTGGTGCACGTGTCTCTCCTTCGTCATCATCCTCTTTCGCCTGTGCGGCCGCTTCGTCCGCACCGAGCGCTTCTTCCGCGAGGACAAGGTCATGGCCCTGAGCATCCTCCCGCTGTTTGTGCGCATGGGTCTCGTGCATGTCATCCTGATCTACGGCACCAACAACGTGGACACATCCAACCTCACCGATCCCCGCCATATCTGGATGCGTGAGGTTGGCTCAAAACTCGTGCTATGCTCGCGCATCTGCTATGCTGCATTGTAAGCCACACCCCTGCCGTTGATTGGCGTTGCAGCTTCTCACATGCCTAGCATCTGGACCGCAAAACTCGGCGTCTGCGAGTTCCTCGCGAGGATGGTCGAGACTTTCTGGAGGCGCGAATATGAGCTCACCCTGCGGTGGATCCGCTACTTCCTCGTGGCTACCTTCGTCGCCATTGTCATCGCAACCCTTGGCGAGTGTCAGCCGTTCAGTCATTACTGGCAGGTCATCCCGGATCCAGGCCCTCAATGTAGGACCGGCTACGCTCAGCTCATCACTATGGGAGTATGCGACATTACCACCGACATCCTACTGGTTTGCTTTCCCATCCCCATGGTCCTGAAGTCGGCAATACCCTTCAAGCGAAAATGCCGGCTTGTCCTTCTGTTCTCCATGTCCATTATCCTTATTTGCATCACCGGGGTGCGCATCCCGGAGGTCATCAAGCACCAAGGACGGCAGCAGTACCGCACTGTGTTTGCCTCGTGCGAAATCCTGGGGGCCGCATCCGTCTCCAACGCGATCGTCCTGGGCTCCTTTCTGCGGGATCGTGGCGTGAAGAAGGCGAAGAAGTACAAGTTGGGTTCGGTGTCAGACAGCATCGACCGAGCTTCTCAGCGGAGACCGACCCTTACCTCCCAACACATGGGTGGCAGTGTCGAGGATCTTATCCGTGAAATGGGCTGGCGCATGCCAAAGGATCTGGAGGCGCAGGACCGCGAACCGCGCCCTGCGCCTGTCGCACTCCCTGCCTCACCTTTACCTCATGTCAGAAAACCTTCGTTTGTTGGGAACGGGAAGGGTTGGCAGTTCCCAAAGCATGACAGCATCAGGGACAGCGAGGAATCAGACGCACAATTCGATGTTCTGGACGACCCTGCGCCGAGCCCCAAGGAAACACATGCCGCTTCGAGGCAAAGACTCTCGTTCTTTGACGTTGGCGGACTCTTGGACCCCAGCAATTCATCAACGCCAAGCTCGCTGGTACCTTCGCCCACAAGTACAACGGTTGCGCAAGATTTTGCCACGACGCCTAGACGCGGCTCTCGGGCACTCCTTCAGGATCTGGGTGGTCTCAGGGTCCCGGGCCGACGTTCGTCGCAGCATCCTTCAGTGGCCGAGGGAGAATGCTATGAACTTAGCCCGCGCAATGCCGAGATCCGTTCCAGTGGATCGACCTTACATCTTCCGCGTGGCACGGCTGGGCCACAACTTACTCGATACGAAAACCGTCGGTCACTCCAGGATGTCGGTGGACTTTTGGGCCACAATGGCAGTGAGACGTCCGGGCAGATACAGCCAGACTCGGACGACGCATCAGGGATTTCGCCAACATCATCGCCAGCACCAATCATCCGCGACCCGTCTCCCACGAGCCCAGCACTACGAACAGACACCCAAGGGCCTTTGCCTTCTCGTTCGCAGGACATGGGCAGCCCTTTGACTGAAGAGAAGGAAGACGATCCGTTACGTTGATCTACTTATGATATACCCCTTGTTTTCCTTGGTGTTTATGATTTCTTTCTTGCACGATATCCCTGACTAAGGTCAAATTTTGTTTGTACAATACTTCTTGAGCACGGCTTCTAACGACGTTCATGTGGCAATGAGAGGAGAATACGGGGCTGCGAAAGGTCCGCCACGGAGAGGAGTTCGGAACGTGGTTTTGCTGATTGCTGGTCTGATTGTAGGGGTGTACTGTCAAGCGTCGGAGGAGCCCGATGACAGTGCGACGTTTAGCGCCCGCGGGCCTAGAAACAGCTGAGCATGCAATTGTTGCAAATCGTCTTGTGCTGCAGGCATTAGTTCCGAGCGCGTGGCTCAGGCACGTTCCAGGGGGCACGTGGGAGTTGGTGGGAAGCATTTTAGACGAGAAAGGTCGCGAGTGTGACTTGTCTGACCATGGCAGCTCGTAAGGCGATAGTACACCTGCAGCATGGCGTGCGGGCGGCTCCGAACGAGCTTAGTACACCAATACGTATCGAGTAGCTTCCTCTTTGGGTTTGATGTTCTTGTTCCTGCCCCGGATCCCCGCGCTTTCAGGCGTGGTCTCGTCCGCCCCCACCTCGGCTTCAGCTGCCTAGTGTCGGCTGTTGATTGTCGTCGAACTCGGGTCCCAGCGCCAGGCTAACGGCGGCGCAGGAGCCACCGGCTGGCCATAGCTTCATGCATGGCATGGCCCCATCCCTCTCGCTTCGGCATCCTGTCACCACCTCCGCCGAATCCTGTGGAACCTAAACCAAACCCCGGCTTCGAACATCCCCAGCTTCCTCTCCCCGGGCTCCAACACCCTTCCAGAAACTCAGGTGGTGCGGGACCTCGAGACGAGGCCGCCATCGCCCCGGCGCATGCGAGCCAATGGCAGCGGACAAGGCACCACAACGCAGACCACTGAGGCTACCGTCACCGACCGCAGCGGTTGGGGAAGAGGGGGAGGCTTCTCTGAACAAAGACTTTGACGACGATTCCGCCAAGTCCGCCGGCGTGGCTGCTGCCCTTTCCGCCATGCACGCCGTGGCTGCGGCTGCCCCGTCTACTACTGCCCCCGCCTCCCCTGCGTTGGCCAAAGATGCCAGGGCCATGGCACACACTGTCGAGCTCGGCGTTGCCCCGGAACCTTCTCTTCCGTCCGTTCACGTCCTTCCCGCACCCCTCACCCGTTCCGGCGTCGCAACGCTCCTCCGCGACCATCTGAGCGCACCGCTCGCCATGTCTGATGCCGTACGAGAGTGCGACCCGCCTGTGCTAGAAGAGCTTGCGCGGGACCCTAGGGAGGTCATGCGGGTGGCGCACGAGAAGATTCATGTGTTCCCCTTCAAGGACGTGCGGAAATGTTGGCTGCGAGCGTGGGTGGAGGGGAGCTTGGCGAGGGCAAGAGAGGTTTTGGAAGGCGATGGAGAGGAAGCGGATGACTGGGTAACGGAGGTGGTCAGGCTAGTGGACATGGCGTTGATTCTTGCGGGAGGCGTGGGTAGGGAATCGACCTGTGAGTGGATTTTTGCTGTGCTGGAGAAGATGTTGGAGCAAGACGAAGACCAGCGCGAGCGTCCAGCAAAGAGGCGAAGGACGTCAGGAGGAAGACATGCCAATGATTCCGGGAAGGATGCAGATAGTTTCCCGAGCTCCACTATCCGCGCCCCCCGTCTCCGACATCCCATCCCCAGGCACGAGAATCTCAGTTTTGAAGCTTTCCAAGCCCATCTAAACACTGCAGCTGGCGTTCAAAATCCCACAGATGATGATCTACCTGGAGATCTGCCTCAGCCTCTGATCATCACAGGCGCTCTGAGTCACTGGCCTGCCATATCAGACCCGTCCAGAAGATGGAGCGACCCGCACTATCTCATGCGCAAGACACTTGGAGGACGACGCCTTGTGCCAATCGAGATTGGCAGAAGTTATACCGACGATGATTGGGGCCAGAAAATCGTCACATTCAGAGACTTCATGCGGAAGTACATGTTCCACGACCAGGATGACGACGACGACGACGAGGAAGAAGCCGACAATGATGACGACCACGATCAAACCGGCTACCTCGCCCAGCACGACCTCTTCGCCCAGATCCCCTCGATGCGCGCCGACATCGCCGTGCCAGACTATTGCTACGCCACGCCCGTCCCCGCGCCCTCGCCCGCCACCAAGAACGCCACCCCGCCCCTGCCGCCGGGCCACCCGTCCTTCCCGCTCCTCAACGCCTGGTTCGGCCCCGCGGACACCGTGTCCCCGCTGCACACCGACCCCTACCACAACGTCCTCGCGCAGGCCGTCGGCCGCAAGTACGTCCGCCTCTACCCGCCCGGCCAGCGCGCGCGCCTCTACCCGCGCGGCGTCGGCGCCGACGGCGTCGACATGGGCAACACGAGCGAGGTCGACGTCGGCGAGGCCATGGCCGTGCTCGAGGGCTGGGACGGCGGCTGGCGGCAGCATCATCCTTCCTCTTCTTCCCCGCCCCCGGCGGAAGACGACGAGGGGGAGGGAAAGGGGGCGTCGTCGGAAGCGGAGGCGTGGGCGAGGGCGGAGGACCTGAGCATGCGCCGCTTCGACTTCGCGGAGAGGTGGCCGGAATTCGCCAAGGCGGAGGGCTGCTGCGAGGCCGTCTTGGGGCCGGGCGAGGCGCTGTACGTGCCCAAGGGCTGGTGGCATTACGTGAGGAGCCTGGCGCCGAGCTTCTCGGTGAGTTTTTGGTGGGACTGATTGAGGGGTGGTGGGCGGGCGGAGTGGAACATTGGCTACAATCCCCGTAGGGACGATATGAAACCCACGAGCATCTGCTGCCTTTGATAAGCAGATACGCTTCTGAAACGTACGCAGAAAATCATTCACGATAGCCGGTTGCAACACCACGACTTACGAGCTTGACCGGGTACCTGCTGAGCGAGCTGGAGAGTAGGGAACAAGAGAAGTCTGCCTTCATAAGTCATCGCTTTCGGTACAGACGCAGACACTTGGAAAAAGGGAAGTAAAGCGCCGAATAAGGACTGTATTAGAACGGTACATGAACTACCCGTAGAGATCCCCGAGCTTCCGGGAGGGAAGCGCTGCTCATCTTTCAGAAGCGAGATCGGATGTCAAAAACTGAAGACAACAATGATCAAGGATCGAACGACCATGGGTATATCCGTGATTCCAAATGACGCCCAATTCCCGACCCTTTTTACGTCCGCGTACATATTTCGCCAGAAAAAGTTCACAATGTCCTACAAGATGTTTGCAAGCGTGAGGCCTTCCATGTCGTCTTGCAAGCTCTTGATACACGGGTAGGAGCATCCAAACCGCCTCTATTTTCCGCCCATCCCTCCGATCTCGTTGATCAACCTCTCTTTCAGACGACCTCTTCGCTCCGTCAGTTCCAAGGTAAAAATAACGAGAGCGTAAAATCACCAAGGTGGACTTCCATATCGATCATGGGTGCAAAATCGCGGGTCCTAGGAGTAATGGCGCTGCAGAAGACGAGCCAGACGCCAATGATGGACCGGTTCCGCTGCCGCATGTTGGTGGCAATAGGACCGACGCTTTTGACTCTAGATTGTAGCTTTCGGAGGTAGGTGGTGTTGGTGAGATAATCAAGAATCTAAAGAATGCGCCAAAAAAGCTGGTGCTACCAGCCTTGGATGCCTGTTGCCTCTTCTCCGAGATCAAGTTCCACTAGGATTTCGCTATAGCCGTTGCCGGTATTCAAGTGATGCAGCCGGGATAAATGCAGCGTGCTAGGCCGAGACCACTACACCTGCAAAGGTTCCAGTGCACTACCAGCCTATGAGACTGGCGGCCGAAGTGGCCAGAGTTCGTAAGCTGCGGATGACTGGCATGCGTGTGGGCGGTAGGGGTAGTGATGGCAGTGCGCTTTGTTTGAAGCCTCGAATTCTGCCTCGTGCTGCTTGAACCGCCGTATTTTCTAGTAGCACCAACACCGGAGGCCGCCAGGTTGTAGGGCGGTCTCGACCGCATTCTTTGCACCATCCCCTGCATTCTTACATGGTTGGGGCTGAAAGCTGATTAGCCCTGCGCCGGGAAGGCAGACGTGGTACTACCGCGTATCCAAATTTAGGACCAAGGTAACCCGGACTCTTGGCTCGGCAGCCGTGCAACGAAGCCTCGTCACGAATCGAGGGCCTTGCAGCCAAAGATGCAGAGCCTCACTTTGCTTCTTCGTCAGCATCCCATCGACGCCTCTGGCCATCATTCCTGTGGTCGGAAGCAAAATACTCGGTCGGCTCCCCCGAAATCGAGAGCCCATCCGAGTCGCGCACCATAGGATGGTGCTCCATCTCATGGATCGGGTCCGCGGGCATCTCGTAGACTTCCCGGCCGACGACTTCCTGAGGCTGCGGCGGGAGAGTGGCCACACTAGAAGCGCTGTTGAAGCGCATGCGTTGCGAGCTCTGCTCACTCCCCAGGCCAGTCTCGACACGGCCGAAAGGGATGGCGTCGCTCGGCCTCCGGCTGTGGGCGACGGGCTGGTATTGCCTGTCGAGGTTTCGGCGGCGCCATCGCCAGAGGACCAAGAGCAGGGTGATGGCAGCGATTATGGTGGTCAAGATGGAAAGGTAGCGGGCTCCTTGGGCTTCGCGGCACATCCATTTGTATTCGGGGTGGTCGCCCTCAATGATGGTGTTGTTGGCGGCACCGGTGCAGATCCAGGTCTCGGGGGTGTAGTAGGTGCCGTTGACGCCCAGGTGCTGCTCGACGCTCTGCTTCGACTCCCAGTAGTCGTAATTGGAGTAGGCGGCGGCGGCGGCTCCGCGCAACACGGCGGCGAGAGCGACAAGAGTAGCAATGCGATGGATGGGCAGTTTCCACTCTCGGTGCTGCAATTGATTAGCCGGCGGGCAGGCGGGGTGGTCGGTGGTCGGCGACGGCTCACCTTTTCCTTGCCCGACCAGTTCCATCGCAAGGGCATGTCGTCGCGGATGAGGGACATGACGAACAGCACGCACGCGTCGAGCACACCAACGGCGCCCGAGGCGGCTATCAGGTAGGAACTGGCGCGCTTGAAGTCGCCGCCGTACTCGGGGACCTGGTCATGGGTGACGGCGAGGATGTGGGCGATCAGGCCGGTGGTTGCGGGCAGCAGGATGCCGTTCACGAGGATGCAGGCGGACAGCAGCGAGAGGTAGCATTTGCGGCGGAAGCGCACAATCTTGGAGGGCGGCTTGCGATGCGGGAGCGCGTGTGGAGAGAGCGGCAGGCGAGCGCTGCTGGACCGCGGGCTGGGGCTGACCATGGCGCCTGCTCAGACATGCATCTGGTGGTGGGCGAGGTTGGTTGGAGAATCGGGCAAAGCGAGGGAAATGACGAGAGGCGCGGGTGGATACTTGAATACAGCAGAAGGCGCCAGCCCCCTTGCAGCTGTGTCGCTTGCCGCTGAAGAGCAAGGTGTGCCTCGCTCGTGGGGGCCGCAGCTGCGCCGCACATTAAGCTCATGTTATTTCCAGCCCCCGGCCGCCCCCACGGTTGGGCGAGCGCGCCGGGCGTGCGGGAGCCGCACTGGTGAGCAAGCGTTTCACGTGTATATTTAGACCCGCCAGCAAACGTCATTCCAAACCACCTACGGCGCACCAAGCAAGCAGCCGCCGAAATACGCCGCCAACCCGTCGACATCTTCCAGCCCGCCGACGTACCCCACGTACTGATCCGGCCGGACCGCCACCACACAACCCCGTTCGGCGTCCACCCCGTACTGCTCGTACGCGTGCCCGTGGCCCTCGTGGTAGCTCTCGTCGTCCACGTACACCTTCATATAGTCCCAGCCCCGCTTCTCGTCGAACGGATGCAGCAGGCTTGGGAAGTCCCGCAGCAGCTCTGCCTCCTTGCGCGGTGCGCTGTGCACCGTCAGGATCTCCACCACCGAGTCGATCTTCTGGTCCGCCGGCGTGACGCGACGCAGCCACGACCCCGGCGCATCGAGCGCCGCGCAGAAGCCGTCGACGCGTGCCTTCTGCCCCGCCGACAGGACGTTGCCAGCAAAGAGGATGATGCGGAACCGCCCGTCGGCCGGGAGCCGCTCTGCCAGGTGCCACGGCCGGGAGTCTGACTGGTTGAGCACCTTGTAGCTGGGAAACCGCTTGCCGAGCGGCACCTCCGTCGCCAGCTGCTGCTTGCCGACGGCCTGCTTGGTGGCCGACACATCGGTGCCGTCGCCTTGCTCCACCGCGCTACCTGGTTTGGCCACGAGCATCGAAGCTCCGTAGTCGACGCTGAGCCCGCTGGTGAACATGTGCGCAGTGCGGAACGTTTCTTTGAATTCGTCCATGCTGATCCCCTCGGTGTCGAGAATGTCCTTCGCGGGCCGGCCGCTGAAGAGCCGCGAGAACTTGTGGTCAAAGTCAATCAGGTCCTGAGCGATGCGCCGCCGCTCCGACTGGTAGGTCTTGAGGATGGTGCGCGGTGACCGGCCCTTCACAACAGATGCGATCTTCCAACCTAGGTTGTAGGCATCCGCCATGGACACGTTCATCCCTTGGCCTGCCTTGGGGCTGTGCGTGTGCACCGCGTCACCGGCAAGGAAGACGCGTTGATGGAGGTCGAAGTTCTTGCCCACTCGCTGTCCGATCTGGTAGCCCGTCCACCTGGCGTCCGTCTGTTAGCATGAGCCTACCATGAGGCGTCGTTCCTGCTTACCATTCACAGTAGTCGTAAGTCAGCTTGTATGGACTGATGATCCTCTGTGCAGCCCTGATGATAAGCTCGGGGGTGATCTTTGACCTGTCCGCTCTTCCGCTTGCGTCTGGGACGACTTCCTTGAGCTGAATGTACAGTCGAACGAGGCCCCGTTCCCGAGGGATGACCATCAGACTCCCATCGTTGGCGCTGTGGATAATACAGCGATTCCTGATGTCCGCTGTTTCGAGTTAGATGAGTGTCCCGGTGCTGAGATAACGGCACTTACGGAAGTCCGTGATGGGGACGACATCTGCTCCGCCAGTGTAGTTAGCATCTGCCGCGGGGGAAACTCGAGGATTCCGGGATCATTTTACCAAGAACACCCCAGATGTAATCAGTCGCTTCTCCTTCCAGCTCGAAGCCTAATTGCCTCCTGGTCCAGCTGTGTGCACCGTCACACCCAACCATGTACTTGGCCCTCAATATCTCCGAAGTGCCCTCCCGTCCCGAACTCTTCCGCAACAAGTCGTCCGTGTCATCTGCGGACAAGTTGCTCCTAAACAGCCCATCCGAAGCCTTGGCGCCGTCCGAGGCCAGTGACTGTGCAGGCGTGGCCTCTTCGTCAGACAAGTGACGCAGCTTCACGGTGAGGGGGTAAGCTGCATTGTCATCAACCAGGGATTCGTCGACTTCCAACGATTCTGGGAGAACACCGCGCTCGACCTCGATGTTGGAGTGCTCCTTCATGTGGTCCAGGAAGAAGCGCTCGATCCGACCCTGGTGCAGCACGCACTCGGTGAAGCGCGAGATGCCCGGGGGCGTATCCGGCACTCTGTCAGAGCGTCGGATGACGCCCTTCCCGTCTGGGTTCCACATGCATACCTGCGTCGGCTCCCGTCAGCTTTCCCCGGACGAGTGGGGGAAAAGTGTCGGGCCATACCTCCAGCATGTGGTTGGCTTCGCGCCACGCTCGGTGCGCAAACCCGAAGCTGTCGAACATCTCAAGGCTACGGCATTGCAGGCCGTCAGCTTGCCCAGCGAAAATCTTGGTGCCCCGCTTATCAACGATACGGGCATTGATGCCGCAACGCGCCATCCAAGCGGCTGTCACGAGGCCGGCGGGGCCGGCGCCCACGATGAGACTGCGGAAAGAGAATTAGAAAAGCGGCAGCGAGGCGGTTGAAGCAGGACTGAGCGTACACATCGCATGTGGTCTCTGGGATCGTTGGTGCAGGCATTGCCACGGCCTCGCTTGATGGGCAAAGCGTGGAGCGGGAGATGTGGGAGCGGGAAAGTTGGAGAGGCACGGTGGCGGGACATGTATATAAAGTTGCACGATGACGGGCAAGGCGGCGGACAAGGGGTTCGGTACTTGCGAGGCAAGCTAGTATTGCGGGGGAGCAAGATGTGGGGAGCGGCTTAGTTCATCCTGACAAAGCCAGCTCTGCCAGTTTTCTTTGGCTGCTTCTTGCTGTTGGAACGACCCAGTTTTGATATTGGTACGTGTGCGTCGGGCCGCTACACGTCGGAATTGGGGCCAGCATATGAAGCGGGGCATTCCTCCCTGCTCAGCGCATGCGTCCCGCGACTGGAGCCACCAATGACATATCACCCGACAACAGAGGAAGCGTAACGTGCCTCTAGGATCTATCATGACCAAACCGGATATCTATAAAAACCGGAGACTCTCGGGGTATCTTGAACATCCAGCAATATGGCTGGTCCAAGTCTCGCTGCAGAACTCCAAACCCATGCTTCTTGTAAGCCCCTAACGGGGCAATGCCAAGCTTCCGACCCCAGCTGATTGGCCTACACCTGGATCAGATCCGGCACTGGGGGACCGACGCCCCTGAGCAGCACAATGGTGTTGCCTGTTTGGCAGGAAGCGCCAATCTTCTCGCCGAAGTCCAGCAACCTTCCGCTTTCGACGTGGAACACGCGTAGCTTGTTCTCCTCCCCGTCCCCTCTGTTGTTGACATTCTCCACCTGCAAGGCTTTCGCCGCCATGTCCAGCACTCGGCCGACACTCCATTCGGCACTGTAGAAGAACGCGCCCGTAGGGTGCTTGGCGGTCGTCGTGTCGGCCGAGGCTTCCACATGCAAATACACCCGCTTCTCCGGCGGAAGCTTGGCGTCCCCCTTGGCCGTTTTTTTGAGGTTGTTGACCGCAGCCGCGCGAGCCGCCGGCGAGTTGCTACTTCGGCTGAGCAGTGGCTTCGTCTTGCTGTCCGACTTTGATGTGTCTGCAGCCGCCGCCCTCTTGCTCATGCCCCACGCCTTGAGTTTATCCAACGCCGCAAGCCCGCGCTCTTTCTGTGACGAGGGTTTGGCGCCCAGAGGCGCCAGATTTGCGCAATCATGTTCCTCCCGCATGCGATGCTTCAAACAGTATTGGCGGTTGCAGTTGGGGCAGTGCACTCCGGGGTTGAGCGAGGTATTGACGAGGGTCTTGCACACGGGCGAGGAGCATTGCTGTTCGTGGGTGAGGATGTTGGGCTTCGGCGTCGGCGAGGTCGAGGATGGAGTGGACGAGGCTTCACGGCGTGCGCGCGCCCACGCGCCCGCCTTGGAGCACTTGTGTGCCGTCTCTGAGCGGTGATCGAGGCAGTACGTGCTGCAAGCAGAGGGTCAGCTTACGGACGGAAAGCGGCTGCACAGAACATACCCCCTGCAGCTCTCGCAGCGGAACGGAAGGAAGTCGAGCTGGTGGCAGAAGGCGAACTGGCAGTGGGCGCCAATAGCTTCCACGTCGCCGACAGACATACTGGTATAGCTCTCCTGGTCCGGGGCTTGCGAAGACGACGGGTTCGCCATGTTGGCGGTATGAGCGCACGCGATTTATACGGTGGTGTAGTAAGGCCAAGGTGCCAGTGTTGGTCGAGGCTCAGGCTGCGGCGCGGTGCGTAATCATGGGGAGCTGGAAGATGCCAGAACGGGGCAACACCAGCCAAGCATTAAACCCGGGGCCGAAGAGCCGACACCGATCGCCGACCGTAAGGCTGAGCACGTGCGACCTTCCACCAACTTCGAGACTTTGGGCCTTTTTGAACCCATTGCCCATTTCCCCCGAGCGTTAGGGTTCTCAATTCGTCAATCATGCTTGGCGCACACATGGCTTGGAGAGAACTATTTCTTGGCCGGCCGTCACTGGCGGTTCTGAATAACCAGGTGCATGCCACTCTTCCACTTTCTTGCCTTGGCATTGCCTCTCGGGGCGTCCCGCCTGTCGAAGGCGGTCCCCTTCTTTTCCCTGCCTTGGCTCTCAGCCTGCGAATCACTGCGACCCCCAGCCCAGGAACTGTGCCCGCTCTAGCGGTAGCCTCTCCGATTCCCATGCCAACCAATCACTCCTCGTGGTGGGCAGGAGCCCCATCTTGTTGACCTTCCATATTCCAAGCGCAAGGGCCAAGCAGTTGGTGGCCACAAAAATGAGCTTGACGCCAAGCAGGCGCGACGACGTGCCGGGCGTCTCAAAGTTGGCAAAGGTGCGGTTGATGTTGATGATGGCGTTGACTGGGTTCTTGAACAGCATGAAGACCATCATGATGGAGAAGATCTGCAGCGAGTTTCCAGACATGTACATGCCTACAGGGCGCAATTAGTCTCGGTCGAACGCAGAGATGCACCTCCAGGGCTGCGCACCGACGGCACTCATGGGCAGCTGCTTGGCCGGGGCAATGGCAAGCTCCCAGGCTTTCTTCAGCTTCAGCGTGTCCATCTCCTCGGTGGAGGGCGGCTTGCGGGCTGCGGGCTGTGCGGCCTTGGTGTTCTTGCCCTGCTGCTGTCGCTGCGGCGCGGTGTAGCCTGGCGGATCGGGGATGCTGGCCTTAGCAGGCTGGGCGGCGGGCGCAGAGCCGAGGTCGATGACCCATCGGGGCGGCGGGGGCGGCGCAGCGTGGACGACGGACATGGCGGCGATGGACGGGGCTGTGGGAGGAGGTGCTGGTGGTGTTGGTGGTGTTTGGGCGGGCGGCGGAGGAGCTGCGGGCGGGCGCCGGGAGCCGGGAGCGGAAGCTGTGGCAGGCCCGCGGCGGAAGCGCGCGCCAGGTGCCAGGTGCCGCGGCGCTGGCGGCCCCTTCTCGCACAGGAACATCATCATCTCGCCGCCATCGCGCCCTCTTCGACTCCCTCCGCTCGACTCCGGCTCGATCTCCAGCCAGCGCACCCGTTGCCGCACGAGGAATGGCCGCCGTGGTCACGCATCTTCTCCGATAACCAGACACACGTGGACGCGGCACAGTCCCCCGGCCCTCGCACCGGATTGGAGGGGGAAAGGAACAAGCTTGGAGGGGAGCACATGCATGTAGAGCCACGCATCTGGGCACCACCGCAGCTATGAGTTCAGGCGGGCAGGATGCGAAGCTCTTCGCCCGGGTACGTCTCTCCCCGACAGCAACAGCCAGTGCGGCGCCCGCCGCGACAGCGCTCTACAACGCGATGCCCAGTGCCCGCCCCCACCATGTTCTCCGCAGCGCTCATGTTCATGCCCGCCTTTGCCTACGATGGCCCTCACTTACACTATCTGCGTGCGCCACAGGGCAAGGTCGCCGAATTACGCCTCGAGCTGCAGAGCGGCGGCAAGAAGGACAAGAACCATTCGGCCAAGAAGATCGCACTTAAGAAGATTGTCGCCAACATGACCATGAGCAACAACGACATGGTTGCTCTCTTCCCGGATATCGTCAACTGCATGAACATCCCAAGCCTCGAGATCAAGAAGATGTCAGTCACACTCGGAAGCCTGGGATCGGCTGCTGCTGGGTGAGAGGCGGTGCTGACTGAACGGCGCAGGTGCTTTTTGTACCTGGTCAACTATGCGCGCATCAAGCCCGAAGTTGCGCTGAAGGCATTGCCCATCATCGTCAATGTGAGCTCTTTCGGCCATTTGGTTCCGGGATGACAAGCTGAACCCTGTGGCAGGACATGGAAGACAGTAACCCCCTTGTGCGCGCGCTGGCTCTGCGGACCATTTCATATCTCCATGTCCGGGAATTTGTGGAAGCCACGGTGAACCCGCTGAAGCAACTGCTCAAGGACGGCGATCCATACGTGCGGAAGACGGCTGCTTTTTGCGTTGCGAAACTCTACGACCACGACAGACACCTCGTCGAGCATTCAGACCTGATCGACAGGCTAAACGGCATGTTGAGAGATGAAAACCCCACGGTCATTTCCAGCGCGCTGGCATCTCTCATGGACATCTGGGAGCGAAGCGAGAGCATTAAACTCACCATCGACTATGCCAGCGCCTCCAAGATTGTGCAGATTCTGCCCGACTGCTCCGAGTGAGTGCACTGCCGACATTCTGAAGTTGAGTGGCTAACCGGACACAGATGGGGCCAAACCTACATTCTCGAAGCAATGATGAACTATGTTCCAATGGACACGGCAGAAGCCGCACTCCTTGCTGAACGAATTGCGCCAAGATTATCACACTCGAACTCTGCCGTTGTTCTCACCTGCATAAGAGTCATCCTCTACCTCATGAACTACATATCCGATCAGCGAGTCATCGCTTCCCTCTGCAATAAGCTTTCGCCGCCCCTCGTTACTCTGCTCTCCAAAGGCCCCGAAATCCAGTACCTTGCTCTCCGTAACGCCCTTCTAATCTTGCAGCGCCGTCCCGAGGTCCTCCGCAATGACATTCGTGTGTTCTTCTGCAAATATAATGATCCGATTTACGTCAAAGTGACGAAGCTGGAACTAATCTTCATGCTTGCTACTGAGCGCAACATCAAGGAGGTGTTGACCGAGTTGAGAGAGTAAGCATCGACTAGCCATTGCTACCAAGGTCGAGCTAATGGTCGTCGTAGGTACGCTACTGAAATCGACGTTGACTTCGTGCGCAAATCCGTGCGTGCAATTGGCAAGCTGGCTATCAAGATCGAGCCTGCAGCAAGGCTGTGCATTAACACGCTGTTGGACCTGGTTGCAACCAAGGTGTCCTACATTGTCCAGGAAGCTACCGTCGTTATTAAAAACATCTTCCGGAAATACCCCAACCAGTATGAATCCATCATCTCGACACTGTGCGAGAACCTAGATTCTTTGGACGAGCCCGAGGCCAAGGCAGCCATGATCTGGGTTATTGGGCAGTACGCGGATCGCATCGACAACTCAGACGTCCTGCTCGACGACTTCCTCTACACATTCGCCGAGGAACCTCACGAGGTGCAGTTAGCACTGCTCACCGCCACCGTGAAGCTGTTCATCCAACGTCCCACCAAAGGGCAAGAACTTGTGCCAAAGGTCCTGCGTTGGGCCACAGAAGAGACCGACAACCCAGATCTGCGTGACCGCGGCTACATGTACTGGCGGCTGCTCTCGTCCGATCCGGCCACGGCTAGGAAAGTCGTCATGGGCGACAAACCTCCTATCACAGCCGAATCGGAGAAACTGGATCCGGCAACGCTGGAGGAAATGTGTCTGAACGTCGGCACGCTCGCCACTGTCTACCTCAAGCCAGTCAATCAAGTCTTCCGCTCCGCCCGCCCGAGGAAACTGCAGGACTCGCCCGCTCTGCAGCGTCACACGCTGCCTACCGTTCAAGCAGCCGCTGAAGCAGCCAAGATACGCAGCCAGACCGTGCCTTCCGCAATCGATACTGCTGCCGCGGCAGCAGCAGCGGCGAATGGCGACAGCAACATGGCGAGCGCAGTTGATGCCGCCGACCTCTACTTCGCCGGCGTAGGCAGCCAGCAGATGGGTACCCTAAGCATCGCAAACGGCAGTGGATTTGGCGGGAATAGCCCAGTCGTCGGTTCCCAGAGCAACATGTATGTTGTCAACCAGAACCAGCCGCAACAGGTGTACCAGCCGACTGTCGGGCCTGGCAACGGGGATCTGTTGCTATTGTAAGCACTTGGGAGGCGCCTGTAGCTGTTTCAAGACAGTGGCTGGGCGAAAAGCAAGCTGAGGGAGGGGTATTTTTCTTTTTTTTTTCTTGTTTCGCGTTGGCTAGGACTTGTAGGATAATTGGACAGGAGTTCTTTCTGGTCAGGAATGTGCCTCACCAGGTGGCGGTCGGAGGATGTGAGTTAGGAAAGTGGCTTACCACAGACCGCTGCTGCCTGATGGACGAAGACTTGGCGTCAAGCTGGAAGGGGGCCGACGCAACAACGAGGTACTCTGTGGGGGGTGGCCTTTCCCTCATTCTTTCTCCTTCAACGGACATCCCTTTTAAATCTTCGGATGGCTTAGCTGTTTTCTGTGTAAATACCAATATACACCCTCTTCTTCTGCCTATCTGTTGTACGAGCCGTCGAATCTGCCTCACCTTAGCAAAAGAGCAACAACGCAACTGAAACATCTCTACCACGACAACTCCATTCGGGGGTATCTTGCTATGTACAAACGATGAAACAAAACAGTCGGAAATTCAGAGGTATATGCGAAGCCGTAACAGTCATGTTCCCTTCCCCATCCGACCTCATCTTATCCATGGAAGAGATTCACGACGTACCCCGTGACGCTACCAGCTAGCCCATTTCCGTTTATTGCAACCCTGTGGTCAACAAAATAAAATCGCCCAAAACCAACCATGTACCCTCCAAATCCTTGTTCTGCGGTGAGCCTGAAACTCCCTCAATTACTAAATATATAAGTAACGATCAGATGTGACGTAAATGATCGCCTGAAAACGGAGAATCCAATGGGAGCCGGATCATACAAGTAGGTAGAAGAGAACATACGTTGAGGTGGTAGGCCAGGGACGAACAGACGAAAAAAAAAAGGAAAGAACCAAAAAGCGGGAAAGGAGAAAAAAAAACATCACCAGCTACGTATCTCAGCCCGTTTACCTCTGTTCATCTCTTCGATGACGGTGTTGGTGGTAAGAAACAGAAGACCTCCTGGACCGCCGTCCACCACCTCGCGCTTCGTTGATGACTCTCTGGCCCCTCTCCCATCCAGATTCCCCGAGGGGAGCGGTGCCTTGATGGGTCATAGCCGGCAAGCGTCTGTTCTCATGCCTCAGCTCTCCCATGCCGGCGCGGGGGTTGTAGAAGTCACTGGTCGGCGGGGCGCCAGGGTTCAGTCTCTCGTAAGTATAGGCACCGTAATTGTCTTCAACCATGCGCTCTCGATAGTCTCGCTCGCGGCGCGTGGCTAGACGCACCTCGGCGCGACGTATCTCGGCCTCTGCGTCTGCGATCTGGGAGGCAAGCATGGCATCAGCTCCCACGCGTTCGCGCACCATCTGCTGTCTTTCGAAAGCATGGAGACGTTCGCGCTCTGTTGCCTCGCGGTCTATAGCGGTGTCGGCGCCGATGCTCGAACTTGCTGTCGCGTTGGCAGAGGAGTTAGAGCGCGAGGTAGATGAAGCATCAAAGGGGACGCTAGGGCGGTATCGTTGACCACCCGTGGTGTTGCGGCGACGGAGCGGGTCGTCGACGAATGGTTGAGGAGGTCGACGCTCCCGGTTGGAGGTATGAGCGTTGCTGGCAGCCGCCTCTCCAGTGCGTCGCAATTCAGCCAGGCGACGACGGCCCTCTTCGAGTTGTGCCTCCCAATCTTCGTCGCCAGAGCTATCGGCTGGTGCGACAGCATCGACCGAAGGGTCATGACGTTCTTCCGGCTGACGGTTGGTGCGCTCTTGCTCTACGCGGCGGCGTCCTTCCTCTAGGCGGGCTTCCCAATCGTCGACGTTGCGACTTTGCTCGTTCATCCTGCGGCTCTCCTCGCGGCGTTCTTCTCGGTTTCGATGATATTGGGCCCAGTACTCGTCTGCTTGACGCTCTCGGCGTAGCTGTTCACGTCCCGTAGCACGCTCACGCTCGATGCGAGCTTGCTGTTCGTCCTCGGTCTCTCCGTGTTGGGCGTGCCCGCCGTTAACGTGGAGATGGTTGAGCGAAGCAGAGAGTCTTTCAGCAAACTCGCGATCGCCTGCAGGTTGAGCAGCACTCCGGTTGGTATCTTGAGATGTGTTGTTTGACGGACGCGAGGAGGCAGCAGTCGACCTGTGACCTAAACTGGTGGAAGGCTGCGTGACGATTGGTGGGGGCCTACGAGACCGCCTGCGACTGGGTTCCTCAGGGGAAGGCGGGTCAGCAGAGACCGGGGGCGCCGGAGGGCGTGGCGGCCCAGGTGGTCCCATTGGGGCGTCAGCCTGGATTGAGGGGGTTGCCAGTGGGAGGTCAGCATAAGTATGAGGGCTGAGTAAGTGGACCTCTTCTCTTCCACGTGAATCCGGCCGTCGCGTCGCCCTCGCGGTGGTCGCATAAGCCAGCGATGGCTTTGAGGGAATCGTCGCACTGTAGCTTCTACGATGCGAATGTTGATACGATGGGCTAAGGTTCTGTTCCTGTGTGACCGATAGAGGCGATGGCGGCGCGGGCGAGTAGCTCCTGATGCTGGACGACGATGTTGCTTCAGACGCTGCAGAGCTGCCGTGATAGCGCTTTGTCTTAACCTTCGACTTCTCTTTCTGCTTCTGCTTCTCCTTTTCCTTCTTAGAGCCGAGGTTGAAGACAATTTGTCCAAGAGAGCCAGTCTTGCGATGCTTGGGGGAAGGATGAGGACCGACTCCAGCTGAGGTTGGCGTGACTTCGACGAAGGTAGCGCCGTTGACTGGAGTGGCTGGGAAGCTTTCGGTGGCCGGAGACGAAGACTCGTCGGCGTAGCGTATGTGAGGGGAATGACGAGAATGGCCGGCGCCCTGCATGGTTCGTTCTTCGTAGGTAATCTGGCGGCAAGTCCTTCCAGCGCCGGCGAGCTGACATCGGCTCTTGACGTGGTCGTATGTCTCCTTCCTACCGTCGGGTTGGACGTAAGTGCGCTGTTCGACTACACACATTCTCGGGAGGGATGGTATGCGCAGCGGAGACAGATGGTGGTTTCGCCCAGTACAACGTCCAGTCACGGCCGACTGGGTCGGAGAAGGGTGGAGACGAGGCGGCTTTATCGGGGCTTCTGGCGGCTTTGGCTGGCAGAGATGATTGTGTAGGAAGTGGCCAGAGGTGTCGTGGAGACAGGAACAGGAAGGCGACAGAATGAACGGGTATGCAAGCCAGGGCCAGGGCGAGGACAAGCTACAGAAGCTCAGGAACAACGGGTCATTTAGGTCTAGCGCGTGGACGGCGGGTTTGAGGATGTAGGTAGCCGGCAGGTGACTGTGAGAGTGAGACAGGTACACCTGATATAAAGACGGTCCACGAGTACGGAGGTCTCAGGGAGGAGCTTCGGCTCGGACAACAAAGAGGCGGAGGAGGCGAGCGCATAGCAGCAAGGCCGACGGGTGAGGAAGACGGAGTCAAGGCGGGCGTGAGTGGGCGGCGTTTTAACTAGCGTGCGTGTTGAGCATCGCTGCCTGGCCCGCGGCCTCTGGCCCGCTCGACTTCTGCACTTTTGACATTACACAGACTTGCACCGCCAGAGGCGGCGCCGGCGTGGATGCGAGCGCGCATCATCGGCCGGGGGGCCAAGAGGACGGTCGCGCTGCGTCGCGCGTGGTGCTGCGCCTCGCACCCCGTCAGCGCCAGGGAGAGGAGCCACACCCCCGTCGCACCGTACCTGAGATGCGCAGCAGCAAAGGCGCAACAAGAAGCGGATCCGGGGTGCGATGGAGTGCGGACCGGGCCTGCAGCGGGTGACATGAGCAGCAGGTGGTCCGCGGGCGGGCAGCTGAGCCGGAGGTGGTTTGGTGGAGGCGCGGCGGCCGCCATGATGTCAGGCGCGATTGGCAAGTCGCGTCGCGTCGCGTCGCTGCCGTCTGCACGAGCGGGCGCTACGGGAAGATGCACAGCAGTGCCCTGGCAGCAGCTTCCCAGCCCGCCGTGTCTGCCTTGCCGCCTCCCATGGGGAAAGAAGGGGCAGCGAGACAGCACGAGCACAGCCATCAGCCACAGCTCTCCGACTATTCTTACCTGTGACGGCCCCCAAAGCGCCCATCATCCGCCCACCCTGTCCTCATTTCGCCTTCCTTCCACTCGCCTTTCGCTCCCGTCCCTGCGCCGACACATCTTTCGCACCGCCATGTCCTCCCGTCGCACAAGAAAGAGGCCTACAGACCTTTACGTTGCCTTGTTCAGCCTTGCCCAACGCCGAAGCATCACTTCCCTATGGCTACCATGCTTTGCAACCACGATGCCTCATGTTCAGCTCGCACTTCCACGCCGTGCCTACAGACCCTTCTTCTTGCCCCTTTCGGCCGCGTGTAAGATCTACCAACCTTTTGCTCTTAACGTCGGAGTTGGCTGGATGGGTAACCAGCCGCGACAGCCGCCGCTCTTCCGGCTTTGCTTCTTTGCAGATTACAAAGCTTGCCGAGCTGGGCCGTAGGAGGAGGCCAGCCATGGCACCGACTTCGATCGGGGTTGCCTGGCCTCTGCCACCACCAACAACAGTGGCGGGAAAGAGCTGGCTCCGGCTTGGTTCCCTGCTCTGCCCCCACCTGACTACTGCTCAACAGCCAGTTGACGGCTGCCTTCACCCATCCTTATCCCACCTTCAGTAAACGTCATATCAATACGGAACCTTTGTGCCACATCAGTCAGGCTCGTGGGCTTGGCTTCCGCGTCTGAGTCCTCACCGTCGTGTGCCAGCCATCCAGAAAGACTGCAGCCAATCGGCAAGTCACGCGACCCTCCCATATGCCTGCCTAATCCCGCCGTAGCACCACCATCATGCGTGCCCACCCCTTCTCTCTACTCTTTTCGCAAATCCTCAGTCACACATACTCATACGCACACACACTTTCGTTTTCCTCCATCTGATTTCTGTGCTGTCGCTTTCGATGCCTCCCCTCCCCTCTGCTCCCCCATCGGCCCACCCCCAAACCCTGCTAGTCCGTAGACCCTGAACCTTACCACCCACCCTCTCGGGGCCGCGCGGCAACGCCCGCTTGCCGCGCTCACTCACGCGCCTGTATCACTAGACAAGGAAAAGCGCAGCCCATGTTGTTCATCTTTGCTTCGCAGGTGGCAACACACTGATCGGCAGCACAGCACGCCGTGTGCTAGTATTCCTGCGCTCCCGTCTGGACTTTTGCACAATACTGGCACGGAACATGGTCATCGCGGCCCGCGTGCTGCTGTCCCGTCGCCCTGCTCCGAACCGGTCAGGCAAGGCAAGCGCAGCTGCGCAGCCCAGCGCCAAGGCATCTGCATGGAAGAGAAGGGGGCGACACAATCCAGAACCCGCCTCGGCGCAGGTCAGTGAACGACGAGCGTACGCCACAGCAAGGGTAGTGAAGTGTGGAAGCGAATAATCTGCACGCACCTTTTTGCGCAGCCTTAATGGTGGGGCACGCGCCCTAGCAAGAGCACAGACCGCGGAAATCCTGCAGGATCGTGCTGTGCTGCGCTGCGCTGCGGCTCCAGCCACACTTTGGTGGCTTGAGGGGATGAAGCTATTCTGCTATGCACGTGCGACGGCACGCTGAGTGTTGACCCTAAGTAAGCGTGCCTTCGTCATTCCGTGGCCTTGAGGCTATGAATGCCTCGCTGCCGCTCTCAAGACGAGAAAACGGCCGTGCATAATTAGCCATTGGAGGTGCTGAAATGTCTCGATTGGGGCCTTTATCAGTCCTTCATGAGCCACGATTTTTGTTCTCTGCAATTGCTCCAGGAAGGGTATGTTCTGCCACATTCCTCCTAGCATGAATACCCGTTCGTAACGTACATTCCAGACTTGCATCAGCAAGATGGTGTATTTTCACAATACCGAAACGCCCAAAAGAGTCCCCCGTCCATCGAATCTCACCAACGCCTTCGCTCACGATGCTCGACGACAAGAAAAGCAGAACAAATGGAAAATGCCCAATGTCCGAACCACGGAGAGACCCGGGAGGCATCGAAGGCCAGTGGTAGGGAAGGGACCCAATCAAGGCAGCAAGGACCAGCTGGTCAGCACGACACTCCGGGAAGGCTGTATTCCGGGACCATGCCCGGCAAATCCTCCAGGCAACTGAGACAGCTTCGCCGTGAAAGGTCGTGTCCATCATTCCATCGACGTGGGTCGGCCCGTTTAATCCCTCACATGCCACGCCACCCGCACTCTCCATGTCACAGAGCTCCACCCCACTGCAACTCAGTGCCCGGTGCTTGTTGACTCTCCTCCGGCGGTTGCGTTCGTCGCTCCATGCGTAGGGTTGGGGTAGTAGTAGGCGCAGACGGCGATGATGAGGTAGGCGATAAAACATAAGAACCCTTCCAGATAGTTGCTCTTACCATCGCGCAGGAAGCTTCCAACGACCAGAATAGCGAGAATAAGGACGATGGCCTGGAAGGGCTCGAACGCCAGACTCATGTCCTTGCCGAGACCCCAGCCGATGAAGACGACAATGGGAGTGTTCAGCATGACCGTCTGAATGCATGCTCCAAGCACGTGGGCGAGCGCGAAGTTCATCTGATTGTCGTAGGCCTCATCAATGGCCGTCAGGTGCTCCGCCGCCTTCTCGACCACCGGAATGAGGATGAGACCAACGAAAGCATCCTTAACATGGCGCACCTCGACAATGTAGTGAATCTGGTCGACAAGAAGGTACGCAATACAGCAAACACATCCGATGGCGATGATGAGAGCGACGAAGCACTCGGTCAACGTGAGCTTCTCCTTGGCGAGATCCTCGTGGCGGTCCTCGTCTTTCAGCTCGTCGTGTTCGAATACCTCGTCGTAGAGTCCGTGATGGGAATGCGTCTGGAACCACACATAACTAGACGACAGGGTAAGCAAAGGCGTAAGCCATTTATAGATATGCAACTTACACCACGTAGGAAATCAGAAGAATGATTGCCGTCGCACGGCTGATCTTGAGGCCATCCAATTCAAAGTCTCCAGTACCAGCATACTCCGAGTTCTGGAGCGTGTTGATGTAGGCTGCAGGGAGAATCAAAGCCACTGTCGCTAGTCAGCATCGCGAGTATGACGGTTCATACGGCCTGTAAACTTACTTCCAGCAACCAGCATCAAACCGCTTCCGACCTCACTGACTGCCTCGTGGAATTCTTGCTCCTCGCGCCTGAGACCACCAACGAAGAAGCAGCCGCCGATGCACAGTAGCAAATTAGCTAGAACCGATCCGAGGATGGCGGCCTGAATGATCTGGATGGGGTTGAAGGATTCCGTTGTGGGCTTGGTGATCAGAATGGCGAACAAGACGATCTCGACGATGGAGCCCAGGGTGGTCTCGACGACAATACCGATGACCTTGGGAATCTTGCGAGCGAGTTCCTCTCCACCAAAGCCGATCAGGTTGGCGGCCGGCACCATGGCAATGTAGTTCAGGATGAAGATGGCAAGATTCCAGTAATCCGAATGCGCGTGGCGCTTGGCGAATCCCTGGCAGACACGTGCGGCGTCAGCATGGCACAACTTCCTTGGCGTTCAATCAATGGGACTCACGATGATGATTGCAACCGGCACCACGGGCCACAAGATGTTGGCGTACTTGGACCACGGAGCCGAGCTGCGGAAACAGATGCGCAGGAAGTGCATGGGGTGGATGCCGCGCCGGCCACTCTCGCCATCGGGGTGGATTCCAGTCGTCACGCGGTGGCCGTTGTGGTTGAACAGAGGAAGCCTGTGCTTGCCGCCGGGCTTGGGTCTCGTTGTGCCGCCACGTTCCACGGCCGTGGCTTCGGAAGCGTCGCGCGGCTTCTCGCTCATGCGGGTGCGGCGAGCCATAGTGTCTGCGTGGGGGGTTCCTCTCAGAGGAACGGGTTGCGATGGGAGAGGGGGAAGGGATCGAGAGCCAGATGAGGGTCTTGACAGCTGCTGGGAGTGGGAACGGGCAGCGGGCTGGGTTATAGCAGCGGTGGCTGGTCGGTTTCCGTGTAAAGAGCAGCTTCACCGCCTGGATGCGTTGGCGGTGAGCTGGCGAGAGGCGGCGGGTGCGTCTAAGGATGCGGCAATGGGGCGTTTGGCGAGAGGGAGCTGAGGGCAGAGGGGCGGGCTTCTAGAACTTAAGGGTGGGCGAATGGTTCTGGCCGAAGCAAGATTGATGGGGGCTTGCATGGAGCGCTGGAGCGCAGATCGGCAGCGGCCCTGTTGTCGCTCTACTCCGGGGTTGGCAGCGCCCGCTGACTCGCGCCTTCGCGAACGCTGCTTCGACGCGCGCCTGCGCCCGGCCTCTGCCTCTGCCTCTGCCTCTGCCTATACCTCCACCTCCACCGGTGCCTCTGCCTCTGCCTCCGCTCCCGGCGTCAAGCAATCCTGGGCGTCGAGCTTCGGCGAGCTTGAGCGTGCAACCGTCTCCTTGGCCGGCGTGCTTGGCTGGGCGCCGAGGCCATGGCGGCACGCAGCACAGAATTCCTGCTCTCGGCCGCGCCTACCTACGTCATGCCACGCGAGCTGTCTTGTCGCGCCTGGCGCTGACACGTCTGTAGCTGGCCGGGGAGACGAAACATGTCCGCGGGCGAATGAGGCAAGGTCGCGCTTCGCTGGCGGGTGGGCCGCCAGTCACAATAGCAGCAGAGCAACGCGCCGAAACGCGAGTCGAAAATGGCGCACCAGTTGATTGCGAGCTGGCGCGCGGTTCCAATCTCCATGCTGCGGCTCCACAGGTACATATCCGCGAGCGTTGGCGCTGTGGCAGTGCAGCCCGTGCTTCGTGTTTCACCCAACGCACGGCCGGCGGCATCGAATCCAACGCCTTCACGTCCGGGCCTTGGACTCCCGTGGCAAGAGTGCAGCATCCTCAGCGGGGCCTGGTGCAAAGCGCGCGCTTCCGCCGACTGTGCGGGCCGCGAGTGGTCGGCATCCTCACCAGCCTCATGTACTCCACCTTGCTGGGGCTCCGTTTCAGCATCCCGTGCCAGCGTGCGCACCTGTCCTGCAGGGTCCAACGTCCAGATCCTCCCAGACAGGCGCTGCGCTGTCAGCGGGAGGAGCGGTCCGAGTCCGATCCCCACAGTCAGTCTATACTTGGTGCCAGGGTCCGCCCAGGCAATAGGCTGCCGCATCGTTTGCCTGCACCGCCTTCGCTCAGTCCTGGCGCCGACCAGAGGGCTTCTGCATCGACCTTACGATGATTGATTCGGTGACGAGGCTGGAAGCCACCAAGGCAATGACTAAGGAAAGCTAGTAGAGTGGGTATAAAGAAAACGACCGAGTTCCCCTAAGTAGAACCTCACGTGCCCCGACTGTGATCCCTTCTCCCTTCCCAGATAGACCCAACTCCCGACAAAATCAAAATCCCCCTTTTTCTTCCATGGTTTTCTTTTTACAGTCGCGTAGACGCTTCCCTGTACACTCTCTTCAACCCATGGACAAGCGAAGAATCGGAATTCAAGAATGGAAATGCGACGACCCTCTTCATGATATCATGGAACGTCTTTGATGCAAACGAACTCAACAAGGGAAAGGTCAGCGAGAGTCCGGGTTTACGTTCCTTCAGTAAGTGCAGCCCGGCGCCAACATCTCGATGCACCTCTGCAGCAGATTGCTTGCCTCGTGTAGAAGCTCCCATCTTGTCTTCTTGAACATATCACGCAGGAGTATAAGCATACCCAGGCACGCATTCCTGTCTTGAATCTTCACCAGAGCGTCTGGCGCCCGGACTCCGCCGACTCTGCGCAGGAAGCCTTGCATGTCTCTGACCATGTCCTCGCGGCTGTCCAGCTGGTATACCGGGTCAATGGGACCGTCGAGAGCGTATCCGTACGACCAAACGATGAGAGTTGCAAAGTAAAGAACCCAGGGTCGGTTGAGCAGGGAGTCGTCGCGCGCCGAGTAGGTGAAACCTGCGGCTTGCTCCACGCTTTGTGGACCTTGGCCAGCCGGAGCTCTAGTATGAATTTTACCGCTACCGTTCTCGTGCGGGAGCAAAACTTGGGAAAGGAAACGAAGTGCGTAGAATGTGGCGTCGCGCGCGCGGGCCGTTGGGGCCCATGACTCTTTCATCCGACGCTGTGCACCCGCGTAATCCTGTGGTGTTATGCTGCGACCTAGTAGGCGAGGGGCGCCTGCATAGATCTGGCAGTCGACAATGTCGACGTGCATGGCCATGTGCGCCAAGTGATGCAGGACGGTCCTGGATTCGAAGACGTTGTCATCAACGAGGCCGTTGCTGTAAGCAAAGGCGGTCGGGTTGGTCAATTCGCCGTTTTTAGACAGCGACGCATCAAAATCCTGCTTCCAAAAGTCGAAGGCGCGCGTGAGGCTACCGCGCCACTTGTCTCGTCCTCCCAAAGCCGAAGATGCTCCAAGAGAGCTCACTTGGAGATCACGCTGGTTCATATGCCAGCTGACACTGAGAAGGCCAGCCATGAGGATCGTCCGGCCGAATGAATTGGTGCGTACCGCGGATCCACTCAACGTCTTCTTGAGGCCGTCAAGGAAGGTCGTCGGCTTGACGCCATTGCTGGCCAGACTCGCCTCCACTCGGCCAACTTCTTGGGCGCTCGTTGCCGACCAGAGTGCCTCGTCGCACGGCAGCGGCAGCCGCATCTCATGTGCAACCATTACTGCCGAGTGGCCGAACATGGTTGCGTGTATCGAGTCGATCACGAAGGCTGCAAAAGCGGCTCGCCGGGTTGCCTCGTTGGATATCCAATGTCGCCACCATTCTTCTTGCGCATTTGTCGGGGACGAAACAGATCCATTGCGGCCATCCTTGACACTCGGCGGCGAGTCCATCGCCGATCTGCCAATGAGCGAGCTACCTCTCCGCATAAGCGTGAGGGTGGTGGCGTGATGTATATGCGCACGCTCATGCAGCGGACGCGTAGAGTACATCTTCTCGAAACATTCGAGAAGAATAAGCGCCTGGAACACCCACAACTTCGCCGGAGGCCTGAAATCAGCATCCATGAAAATTTCCCATCGCAAGTGCCACGCAAAAAAATTTGCAAGCTCTGCACATGTCGTCGTTACCTCCTGTCCGAAGTTCTTTTCCAGGCAAGACGCGCCCAGGGACATCATTGCGACCAGCAATAGTGGTGGGCAATTTGCAGCGTTGAATGTCGGTCGGTGTAAGATTGGGAGTTGTGTGTGGAAGTGGACCCAGTAAGAGCCGATGTAGGTCTGCATCATGTTCAAGCTGAGCACATGAGAATCCTCATCTTTGTCCCCCTCCAAGAGCTCCTCTTTCTGCTTCTTGACGGGTGCGTGGCTGCTCTCGTTGAAGCGGTGCTCTATGAGGTCGAGGATCTGCTGGCGCTTGTCTTCCGACAATGCCGATTCAGGCAAATTGGTGTCTAGAATGCTGCTAACGGACATTGGCTGATGGGGTGGCGCAGGCTGATTAAAATACCCGCTCGCCGTAGAGTCATATCCAAAGTAAGGGGCCTGGAGGCCGAATGTAGTAGAGCCTGGTACGCCAGATATATTATTTGCCGGATATCCCACGGGCGAGTGACCAGTCGCGAGATTAGATTCGTTGAAAAGCCAAGCCGTGAAGTCATCTGCCATCGCGAAAGGCGATCGACTGTATCCTTCTCCCCCGAACACGGGCATGGAGTAACTGTTGGGCGTCATATTCTCTAAAATCTGACCTTCACTGACGGCAGTCATCCGTTCTCCGTGCCCAGTGGCCTCGACGCCCTGCATGGACATCGAAGACGACATGGAATAGGTTCGAGGCGGGCCTTGCGAATTTTGGCTCGTTGTGGAAAACCCCGAAGGTGGCAGCGAGCTGAAGTTTGAGGGGACACCCTGCTGATTCTGACCTTGATACGTGGCGGGTGAATGGGACAGCTGACTGGCCAGGGCCGCAGGAGAGTTATACGCCTGCGAGGTACCTGCAGCCGAGGTGTATGGTGAATTTAGGCCGAGATTCTGCACTCCACTACCAACTGAGCTTTGGGAGCGTAGGGGAGGCGCACCAAAGCCTTGGCCCGAAGTTCGAGGCGAGTACTGCGGCCCGGCATTGCTTGCTGTATCAAAACTCGAGGATCGTTGAGGGGCGCTAAATGTGGACGATCTTCGGTGTTGATCCGGCATCTGCTGCGATACGCTGTTAGAGCGCCAATTATCGCCGCCCATGGCACGGTCGGACGCTCCATTTCCATGGTGCTGAGCGGTGGCACCGAGCGGTGGCGACATTGCGGATACAGCAGGTGTTGCGCCGCCCAAAGCCGATGCTGGTGACTGCGCCATGCCACCTGTAGAGTTGGGCTGCCGTTTGTGTCAGTGCGATCCGGGTAGCCAATCTCGGGGCCGCCTACCACCGGGGAAGCCTGTGAATTTCCTAGTTTCCCGTTCTTGTTTGCCATTGCATTTGTCACAATTGGGTTGAGGTTGTGCATAAATGTGTCCTTTCGCAGCAGCTGGGAGCCTCGAGCAGTGTGTCTTTCCTTGTGCCGGGCGCACAGATCTTGTCTCACGAAGGATCGCTGGCAGTCGGGGAAATCGCAATGGTAGATTTGCTTCGGGTTGTCTTCTTCTTGTCAGTTGCTCCATTGCCGACGAAACAAGGGCAAAGCTTACGGTTTAGCTGATGGCGGTACAGGTGCTCGGCGCGAGAGTAGCTCTTGCCGCAGCCCTCGTGGGGGCATTCAAACTTCTTGTCCAAGCCTTTGCGACTGCGCCTTCTCTTCCTCGACGAGCCGGGCGGCGCGTCGCCGTCATCCGCCTGGGTGTCTTGGTCGTCTAGATGCTCGTCGTCACGCGTGCGTCGCCTGCCTCGGTTCTCGTCCGAGAGGGGACTCGTTATCTCCTGCTCCTGCGTCTCCATCCTGGGGGCCGACGGGTGCGCAGGTCGCGAGAGCTGGGAGTCGAGCGGGTTTCGAAAGTCTAACGAGGTCCCTGCCTGCGCGGGTAGAATCTCGGCCGTCATAGCTCGCGCGACGCCTGGCTGCGCATGTAGTGATTGTGCAGGCGCGCGGAGCCCTCAGCCTCACCCGTTGATAGCCGCTTTCGGGACGGCTTCGAATGGCGGGATGCAGGGTAGGGCCAACCAGTCGAGTGGTGTTGTTTCACGTACAGGTGCGCGTGGAGATCGTGGGAGACGGCACTGGGTGGTACAAGAGGCGTGTTCTGAGGGCAGCGAGCGGCTGTGATAGGTATCTGATAGCGCGCGGAGCGGAGGCGTGCGCACAGCTGAGGGCGACGACGGGCGCTTGGGGCTAGCGCACGCTGACGTCTCGGCGAATGCTCAGAGAGGCCGCTGAGCGCTCAGACGTCAGGCGCGGTTGTGGTGGTCGAGTGTGGTGCTAGTGCGCACTGGGCGGGCGGGCCCTTGGTGGGTGGAAGGGGCCGCTGGCGACGATCCGCCGCGGGAAGATGGGGGTGCCTGCAGGGTCACGCTGCCGACGAGAAGCATTCCCGCCCCATCCGCCGACAAAGCTCACGCCCGACAGATCCACGCCCGCTCTCCACCGCTGGCGGAACCGTGGGGGATCGTTCCAGATCTAATGCCACCATTCGCCAGCCATCTCCATGCTCATCACCTTGCAGACGGGCCGTGGCACGCCAAGGTCCACCACGTGCCTGCGTTCGTGGATGCTCGCCCTGTGGCCCCGCCTTGCGGTTTGTTGCGGCTCAAGTTGCTTCTTCGCTGGACTAATGCTTGCCACGCGGGGCCGGAGATCAATCATGTCTTGCCTTTGTTTTTCGCCGTGTGGGCTTTTGCCCCAGCGAATCGGAGCACTACTACTCTACTGAGATGCGTACAGCGGATGTTTTGGGAGACGGCTCGGAGACGGCACGCCATGCTCCGGAAACGCTCATAGGCCGGGCCGTTGCACGGGAGCGCGTACTCCAAAGCTCACACATGGGGACATGGAGGCGGACGCAGGGAGGGGCGGAGATGGGTCGGCCACGTAGATCCGAGCAACGGGCGTGCGCCGGAACCACACGGGCTATGACATAAGACTCGCTCTCCCTACTTCCCTGGCCCCAGCCAAAGGTAGATGAGCCATGGAGCTCGACCTACCGTCAACATCTCCACCGCAGGATGGCCGATACTGCCCCGCAACCATCGAGCCTGGGCGCGCGCTTGAAGGGCGCGTTGAAGCCGAAGAAGTCGCGCAACCGCCTGGTCAAGAAGCCGCCCTCCGAGTCGGTCAGCGCTGAAATCGTCCGGAGGAACAACGAAACTATCTCCAGAAGCTCAAGCACCCTGCTTGGTCATGATGAGCCGCAGCCGCAGCCGCAGTCGCAGCTACGGCCGCCACACTCTACGGCCCCGGACGCCGCGCTGGTGGACAGGCACACCGGAGAACGTCGCGACATTACCGCCTTGATCCACGGCCTGCAGGACTCCTTCGAGCCGGGGCAGGACGACATACCCGAAGAGTTCGACGAGAATCGGCCGCCTGGCGAGCCTCTGATCTCCAGCCTGCCGCCCAGGCTGTGGCTCAGAATTGCAGATGAGTACTTGTCGCCAGCCGACGCTGCAAGCCTGGCTTTTGCGAACAAGACCTTGGCCAACATCTTGGGCCCTGCCCCGTGGGAGGCGTTGAGGCTGCCGGAAAACCACCTGGACAGAATCCAGTTTTTGGCCCCTATGGACCGCCATCTTCCCGCCCACCTCTTATGCTTTCCGTGCGCAACCTACCACGTGCGGATACACCGTGGCGAAGAAGAACCCAAGCCTCCACATGTGCTCAACCCACTGTTCACCTGTCCTCATGCTCAGAATCCACTCGTACCGCCGCCTCGCACACGGCTCACGCCAAACCGCAATCTTCCATTCGCCTTCGTCCAGCTCACGACGAGGGCGGCGCGGTATGGCCTCGAATACGGCATCCCCGTGGAGAACATGTTCCGACGCTGGAAGGATACTGCCAGCGGCTGGTCCCATCACACGCGCTATTACGTCGTTAATAACCACCTCTTCCTCCGCGTCATCAGCTCCACTTTTGCGCCAGCCGGCCTGCCGTTGAGTGGACAGCGACACCTCCTATACTCACGAGAAGACTATTCGCCTTACTTCTCCGTGTGTGCGCATTGGCGGGACGGCGAGCTGATGAACTTGTGCAAGTGCGCGCTCAACCACATTCCGAAGCCGCGTCAGGGGAACGGGCCAGAGCAGCAGCTCGCACGACGCATCGACTCACGCATAAAGCACGTTCCTACTGCCTTGCAAGTCGTCACCCAGTGCACCGAATGCAAGTCTATCCGGCGTTGCACCGAGTGCCCAACCGAGTATCTGATTGAGCTCAAGCTGGCCGAGGATAAGAGCGACCCGTTGCAGAAATTCAAGCAGTCCATCTCCGTCACCCGGTGGAGCGATCTGGGCGACGGAACGACACCGGCCTCACCCGAATGGGCAGCAGTGAATGGAGAAGTCGAGTACGATTCGTTCAAGGCTATTGGAAAGCGTGCGGTTTCGGCCATCTTTGAGTCGCAGGACAGCGATTTCATACCATATCAAGCAGTCAAGTCGCTCAATCCGAAAGGCATCAAGAAGGGCGAAGAAGGGCATAGCTGGTATTAGAAGCTGGGAACCAGGGCGGACTTTACAAAGTACATACTAACAAGGCACCCGATTGGGCTTACCAAGGAACGCCGTCTTCTCATCTGCAATTCGGGTGAGGGCGCTGGGTCATCTCTTAAAGTGGATCCTTAGGTTTAAGCGGAATTGGATCTTCGGAGCGAGGGTCTCCCAGAACACCACAGAGGCAAGGCGATCGTAAGGTCTGCCTCGCTTGCAGATTGCAAAAGGCGGATGGAATCATCATCTCCGTGGCTGCTCGTGCCTTTGGAGACTACATTTTACATGGCTATTGTAGAGACGCGGAGCTCTCGTTTATACCCAGAGTGGTGTCGGAAAGGCGGGCTGCATGTTAATCATCATTAGAGTTCATCTCCTGTTCCTTTAGTATTGGTCGTATCCTGATTCGCATGTGCCTTTGAGCGTCCATGTTCATAGCCCAAGCGCCTTCCGCAAACTTTGGCCGAACTGTTTGCCGTCCACAGCTCGCCCTATCAGCACCACCTTTCCGTCTTGCTTCGCATCGCCGCTGGAGTTTTGCTGCCCGCTTGATGAACTTTCCCTAGCATCCAAAATTTCAAAAACCTCCCTCACACCTTGGATAAGCTTCAATGAGCCGTCAACCATCGGCACACGCCCCTTTGTTCTGTGGATCTCAAACTTGTGCAACGGCGCTCCCCCGGGCAGTGTCTCTTCCCAAAGCAGTGACTGGAGCCAGCTGTCCAAAGCTTCGAGGCCGTTCTGATCTAAAGCAGGGATAGGAATGGTAATTGTTGTGATTGTCTGTTGTTCAGGCTGTCAGGACGGTTCAGGAGCCGAACGCAAGCAACATACCGGATCCAAATGGCTATGACCTTTGGCTGCGAAATCCAACTGCGCAGCATCCACGTCATCATAGGCGTGCAGGTCAAGTAACACTCCTTCCAGTTGAGGGACCTTGCTGTGGTCGGTAACGTGGATCTTGGCGAGCGCGTTGATGGCAGTGATGCGCCGTTGAACGCTCTCAAGCTCTTCGGGTGTGACGAGATCCGCTTTGTTGATGACAACCACATCTGCATGCGAAATCTGCAGGTGGGCAGTGGTTAGCTCGGGGCCTTTGTGGTCGTGGTCCTCTTCCGCATGGGCAGTCGTTTCGGGCGGCGGCTCGTCCAAACTCTTCAGAATGTTCTTTGCGTCGACCAGCGTGACGATGCCATCCAGGTAGATGGTGCTTCCCAGCCCTTCGTCTATCCAGAAGAGCGGTGCGATGTTGCCCGGGTCGGCTAAGCCGGTTGTCTCGAGCAGGATGTAGTCAAAGACACCGCGTTTTTCCATGAGCGATTCGATTGCCTGGACACCGGTATCCTTGACGGTGCAGCATAGACAGCCATTAGCCAGGTCTAGCCACTCTTCGACCTGCCCGCCGTCTTTGCTGACGGTGAGCGACTTCTCAATGTCGGCAGCTATTGCAGGCGGTCAACTTGGTCGGCTCCACGCATGACAAGCAAGCGGCTTACAGTTACCAAACTCTGGGCTGTTGTTAGCACAGTCGGTCCCGTTTCGGCGCGAAGGGGGGAGTACACGCCGTTCAGAATGACAGCAATCTTCTTCCCATGGCGCTCGTTGAGGATGTAGTTAAGCAGCGTGGTTTTCCCAGCACCTAGGTAGCCTACGGAGAGTCAACGGCAGCCCGGTACCACGAGCAAGACGGGAGGCAGATACCGGTGACGATTGTGATGGGGACCTTGACCAGGGACAAATCGTCCACGTCGGCGGGGAGATGCTGGTCCGCGCCGGGCTGACGGGCGTCGACAAGCAGCGGCGGGGCCTCCTCGTCGTCGATGTCCATGGCGGAAAGGCTTCAAGGGCGATGGTGAGGGCGTGTGGCTGCTCGGCGGGCTGGCTTTTGAGTCGAGCGGGCTTATCGATAAGCAGCCCAGCTCGAAGCCGCAGCCGAAGCCCGCGATTCCGACCGAATGCCGCAGGCTGGGGCGCGGCGTGGCGCAGCGGGAACGCGCAGGGCAGTGGCAGGCGAGCAACGGTCGATCTGCAGTGACCCCGGCGCCTCCATTCTTGTGAAACCGGCAGAATCTCCATCTCGCATCCCGCGCCGATCCCTTCCCCGTGCCCTGAATAGCACATGCGGGTGCGCCTGAGAGCCTATCCCGCCCTTCCTCCTAACATCTAAGCTCCTGTTCCCAACGCTGTTGCTACCGTGTCAACACCACCCCCAGACCCCTCTGCACCCGCGCCTTGGACTCCCCAAAGTCGCCCGAAGCCTCCCAGCATTTGCGCCCAGTCTCCGCTGCCCGCGCTGTTGCTGTCGCCGTTCTGCCCAACATGCCTTCTCCCATGGTCAATGCCACGCTGCAAGCAGCAGCGCTGTCGTCAATCTCGAACATCCTCGCGCAGGTCATCGACGCCTATCGGAGTGGCGTATGTCACCCCGCCGTCTGACGGACCCTTCCCGCCTCCCGTGAATGCTAACGGACCCCGCGTCGCCACTGACAGCGCCCGATCGCCTTCAACCCCATCGAATTCCTCCGCTTCGTCATCCTGACATTGATCACCGCCCCACCCAACTACCTGTGGCAGCAGTTCCTCGAGCGTACCTTTCCGGCCTATCCGGGCTCCGCCGGCCTCGCCCACGCCCACCGCTCGCCGCGCGTGTCTGACGACGGCGATATCGAGAAGCGCGGCGAGGAGGGTTTGCTGCACGTCGAGGAGGAGAAACCGAAGCTCAATCTCAAGAACACCATTACGAAATGGTTCGTCGATTGCATCACCATGGGCGCCATCATGAACACCGTCGCCTTCCTGGTCATCATGGGGCTCATGAAGGGGCAGTCGAGCGCGCAGATTGGGGGTAATATCAGGACGGTGAGTGGACCCCCGCTGTTGGAGATCTAGATTCAAGTGCTGATCCCATTGATCGTCAGGAGACGATCCCGATCATCGTCGCCGGCTACAAGATCTGGCCCATCGCCTCCATCATCAGCTTCAGCTTCATTCCCGTGGAGAGGCGTATTGTTTTCCTGAGCGCCGTCGGCCTCTGCTGGGGCATTTACATGAGCCTCGTCGCCGCCAGGGTGTAAGCAAAGCAGCCGTTTTACACTTGGAAAGGGTTTAAAGGATTTTCCCCACACCTTTCTCTTGATAGGGCTATTCTGAATTACTAGTTGGCGTTCATCGGCGGAGGCACTTTCGGAACTCGCAGCTGAGAGCCTTTGTATATCAACAACGCGCCAAAGACATGTATGTCAGCAGGAGGCCGATGGAAAGAGAAAAAGCGGCAACCAATTCCGCCGGCTGGAACACCGCCGTTACAATCCGTCTCCTGGATCTGAACACTGGCGCAAGCAGTCGCTCAAAGAGGCTGAATACTTGGAATATCGCTGTAGCCTCACTGTATATAAAGGCAAATTACAAAGGAAGGGTCGAAGGCGCAGGGCGCCACACTCTGCATGTCTCCACATAACCAAATTCCAATACCTGTATCCTGATTTTCGCATTGATAGTGTCTGGGGCATACAGTTCTTACACTGAGTTCCAAGGTGATCATGCAGGTGGCGGCGCAGTGGGTTGGTGATTTTCAATTCCTCAGAGGCGTGTTTGGCGGAAGATAGTATCCAGACGTGGATAGATTCATAAGCATGTCGGCCACATATTCAAATATCTCTTGCGACAAAGATTTAATGAGGATGGTAGCATGTTTCCTAATCGAAGACACTGTCGTCCAGGGGAAGACGTCCCTGAATCACAGGCAAAGTGCACTCTCGACCCTGAACCGCGTTCAAATGCTACAAACTGTATCTAGAAGACCTTCAACTAGAACGAGCGCATTGACGTCATCTCGCTGGGCTATACAGAGAGAAGGAAGCAAGTGGCCGCCCCAAGGTTAGAATGAATGCATAAGTCAGGACGCATCTTGTTTCTCAAGGATTCAAGAGCCTTCATGAAATATCAAATACGAGAACCTGTGGAATCAGAGAGCTGGGTGTTGTAGAGCATTGTTCAGCTATATGATCTGGGAGTCGAAGCACCTGTGCGAACATTTATTTCGAGTCTACTAGTTTGCATGCGCCTCTACTCGACTATCAAAGACCGAAATAGGCCATTTCTCGCTGGATGGAAACAGCAGCCACGAGACGAAGCCATAGAAAGACAACATCAATTCATTTGCGTCGTAAAGGATGCGATTTGCTCCTCAATCCCCTTTCTATTCAAAGACCCCATTTGATAACGACACGCAGGCCTTCACAGGCCTACACCGTGTTCTTGCTATTGGGAGTCAGAGCATGTTGGTGTCGACTCTCGGTTTGGTTGCGATTTGGAACGGGCGGCGCGCATCCTTCCCCCTAAGAAGCTGTAGACGGATATCGTGCGACGCAGCATCGGTAGGGCGTGCTCGGCCTAACTTGACTCGAATACCGGAAAGTTGAGACTTCCCCCGTGTTCTTATTAGCGTTGCGCTTCTGCCCGTCTTTCTGAAAGTTGACGGAGGTCATGGCTTGGCTTTCACGCTAAGAATAAGGCCATTACTGGATTGCCTAACGGCAGAAGGCACGGTGTGCTCGACGTAGTCGTTCCGGCCTATCTCGTTGGCGGTATGGATCGAACAGTGGGCGAGCGAAGAGACGTGCGTTGAGAGGCGGACGTTCTTGACGTATTCCTGATGGGTCGAGATGAGGTCGATACAGGATGGTTCGTGCACACCGGGAAACACCGGATTAGAACAACGGACGGTCTCGCTCGAGGCGAACAAGTGAGGCTGACACAGCAGGACCGTGGCTCGAGAGCCGCAACCACAAACGGCGGATGCTTTATGCGGCAACCGATGATGGGCCCCTCTTTGCGTTTGGCAGGAGATGGTCGGGAATGTCGGGACGGCGCGCTCGTGTCATGATGCGAAAGGCGGAGCAAGACTCACGATGACGCGGGCGGCCGTCGCTCTCCGCCCGAGGTCAGTAATAAGGCCGTGAGGTGCAATAGTGGGCGGCCTGACGGCGGCCGGCTTGAGGCTTTTTGTGCAGCTTGCACGTGAAACCGTGACGCGGTGGGCTTGTGATGGATTGGTGGCGGAGCGCCAGGGGCCGTGCGGGAGCATCGTGAGGCAGCCGGACGGGCGGCATCTGGTGTTGATCTCGCAATGCAGCCCTGGCGCTGGCGCTGCGATCAGGCCATGGCACGATACAGGCTGCGTCGACGCAGTGCGCCGGTTTCTCAGGCACCAGCACCGGCCTGGCCAACACCCGGCCGGCGTGAGGACAGCGACGGCAGGCGCGCGCGCGGCCCCTGCGCTTTCTCCACACGCCGCTTGCCCGCTTTCGCCCTGGCTTCCGACCGACCCCGCGTGCTGATTATCACGCCAATCACCACTTGCCCGCCCACCCTCGACGCCTGCTGCGGCGCCAAAACTCGCGGCTCTCCCGTCTCTCAGCTCCCTCTCCCTCCCACCTCCTCATCTCCCTCCCTTCCTCTCCCGCCGCTCTGCCTTGTGCTTCGCGCCGTGCCTCGACCTCGCCTCCATCACCGCAGAGCCATGTACGTCACAACAGCTGATCGCTCCACACCATCTCCGCTCCCCCACCACCACTCACGCTCTTCCCCTCGTCCGCTTCCCCTTTGCCGCTTGCTGCCCGCCATTGCCCTCCGGCCCTCCGTTCTTTGTGCCAGTGCTGCTCTGGCTAACCTCCCTCTTCGTCCAGCTCCCTGCAACTCACTCCTCTCGCCCCCTGGGCACGCATGATCACCGTTATACCCTTTTGTCCTCACAATGCTGGCTCATAGCATCAACCGAGGCGTCTCCAAGCACGCCTTGCCGCGTGTGCTGCTCCCCTCAATTCTTTCGCGCAGCGTCAGCAACTGGGGGCGCAGGGGTTGGCCGCGATGGAGGGACGAGGCCGATGAAGAGTGGAAGCGGGTCCAACTCAAAATGATGGAGGCCTTCGACAAGCAGCTTAAGGCTGATCCTTACGAGGCCATTTTCGGTCGCTCCAATGAGATTCTTCGCGGCATCCCGCCAACTCCGCCTGCGGGCAGTCTTCCACGGAAAACCGTCCCCATCTCCACCGAGTCGGAGACCAATGCGCAGGACACCGCCCAGCCATCACCCACTGCAGACCCCCAACCTACGGTTGAGTTTTCGTACGACCCGATTACTGGCCGAATGACCCCAAAGTATGGCGCTTCCGATAGCCCGGCCGTTGAAGATCTCTCTGTGCATTACTCTCAAAGCCACCACGATCCTCGCGACGACTCTCTGTCCGCCTACGATAGGAAGCAGAGCAGCACACCAACACAGCCGAGCGACTGGCTTGTTCGGGAAGAGCTCACCCAGACTGCGTCCAATACAGCCGAACAAGAGTTGCGAGAAAGTCTGGCCAAGTATGACAGCGTTCTCCGCGAGCAGCCTCGGAGACCTCCAGCCCCATCATCCGAATGGCTTGTCCAGGAGGATAGCTACAAGAAAACTCCTCGCAGGCCGGATCTTCCGGAGGATGACGTCGACCTGCTGACCGCTGCGGATGTGAGAGCTCGCATGGGTATCCGCAAGGATCCCAACAAGGAGACTGTTTGGCAGATGCTGAAAAAGAGTGGTCAGCTGCAACGCGACTTCCGTTTGATTCAAGCACAAGATCCGTCCACGGATATCTATGAGATCTTGTCCAGAATCCCTAGAAAAAGTCTGGACGACGGATACTCCCAGGTCCCAACTGGTCTGCAGACATCGTTCGAAAGAGAGAAAGCTTCCGGTCGTGACCTCGCTACTGATATAGAGACTAGAACCAAGCCGGTGCAGTATGACGATGGTTACTCCCGTACGCCGATGGGTTTGCAGACATCATTTGAGATGGAACAAGCCGCTGGGCGCTCCCTTGCTGAGGACATCCAGGCAAAGACGGAGCCTCGGAACTACATCGTGGACGACGGCTATTCCCGGGAACCCATGGGACTGGAGACGTCTTTCGAGAGAGAGAAGGCCTTAGGCCACTCTCTTGCCGAGGAGATCGATGCCAAGACGAACCCAAAGCAGTATATCGTTGATGACGGTTACTCGAGGGAACCGACTGGTCTAGAGACTTCATACCAGCGGGAATTGGACTCTGGCCGAAGCCTAGAACAAGACATCCAGGCTCGCGACGATGCTCGCCTTGTTTCGCCGGATGACGGATACTCCCGTGAACCGACAGGCCTCCAATCTTCATACACTCGCGAACTCGAAGCTGTGAGGCATGGGGTGAAACAATCACTTGAAGAGGAGCTCAGCGAGATGTCTCTGGGAGCAGCCTCATATTCGAACATATGCTCTCCGCAGGCGCCAGACAGCTCGACTAGCTGCAGCGCATCGCAATCAGCCACAGCACCCCCGAGGTCAGTCGAACAACGGAGAAAGCAAGGAGCAGCTCCGGACGAGGTCAAAGATTGGTATGGATATTCGCTGAAACCGCTAGGATTACAGACGTCGTATGAGCGAGAGATCGAGGCCTTCCAGAATGGCCAACGTAAATCGCTAGAAGAGGAGCTCCAGGAACAGGCTTTAGGTGCGGCGCACGGTACTTCGGAGTTTGACGGGCAAGGATTCTCCCGGAAGCCCATCGGTCTTGAGACGTCATTCCAGCGAGAATTGGACGCATGTGCAAGTGGTAAGAGAAAGTCCCTTGAGGAGGAGTTGGCTGTTCCGGTCGACGGTGGTGCTGTTGAGACCATGAGCACGAAGGAGGAAGCCGCCAAGCTCGAAGCAGCACGAGAGCAGCGTCTGCATGACATTGCTCTTGTTCGTGAAGTGCGCGAGATTTACGAAAAGTACTATGGCGAAATCACCACTACTCACCGCCAAGCAGAGGAAGATTCATTTGTACCTGAAACTCTTGGTGTTTCGGGCACAGATGGTGTAGGGCGTGTAGATGAAGCAGTGCACAAGGGCCTCTCTTCCTACGACGAGAAGCACCCCAGCGCTTACAACTTCACGCCTGACAACCTCGAGGCTGAGCTTTCCACGTCGAGTCCCTCTTCCTCTCAGCCCTCACGAGTTTCGGCACTAGAAATCTCCGCATCCGAACCGCCACCTGGTGCTTCCGCTACGGACGTTGGTGGAGAGAGCCCTGCTGCAGATGCCGACCCAAAAGAGACAGACCACGCTGCCGCAATCTCTACAAAGCCGCGTGTCTACAAACTTCTCGCCTTTGACCCTTCGACAAGATCGCTTACTACCTCTCAAACATCCTCTGCGGTCTACAGTCCCGGTGAACGCCCGATCCCTCTTAGCGTCGCTCTCTCGAGCCTATCTCAACCAGCCAGGTTTATTCCGCAACTCGTTTCTCTCCAAAAAGATGGTTACGACCCCGTCGCTTCGGCCGCAAACCTTCTGGTCCTACGGCTTCGCGATGACAAGGCAACCAAGGAGACTCACAAGCGTCCCCCTCGGCCTAACCCGATTGACGGTACCACAATCCCTCTGCCCCCTACCCCCACAATGTCCCCCACTGGTTATATCAACCTCGACCCTGTGATGGAGAATCCGGCTACCGTCAGAGAATCCTCGTCTCATTACAACAATGACAAGAAGGTGCGCAAGACTGAGCCTGTCTTCTCAGGTGAGCGTCGCAAGGAAGGCTCGAAGGGACAGAGCATCAAGACTGTCCTGACTACTTTAATTTGGGCCACTGCTGCATGCTATGTTGCCGGTGTCGCCGGTGAGGTAGCCAAGGGGTACTAGACCACACGAGCTGTAGCCATAGCATCGATGTTTCCAGGACTTCTGGGTGTTCGGCAAAGACATTTAGCAGCTGAGGTCCGTACTGCTGGATATTAACGGGTGGAAATCCATTGCTGGGTAGGCATTGTACTCATCAGGACACGGGATACCCTCTCCCTTTCGTTTTTCTTGACTTTATTTCCACTCTCACGACTTCACGACGGAAGCGAATGGCATGTACCATATACTTCTCTCAATGATTCCCCTCCTGTTTAGCTTAGCTTCCAACGATATTGAAACTTCTCTTGCGCAAGTTCATATGAATGTCGTGGAAAGACTGTTGCGCACGTGTTGTGCGGTTCAGCGTAGTCGACTAGCGATGCGCCGTGCACTGTCTGTCGCCCATCGACTTGCGCGGCTATACATCCAACATTTGGCCCGACTGGGATGATGTTTTCTTTCGCGGGACATGTCAGTGCGGAACGTGCTCGTAGGGGGATCAAATTAGGTCTCACGATTTAGCATCCCGTGCGTTAAAGATACGAGAGGTAAGAAATAATGGTATCACTATCCCGCAGAAAACCCAAAACCGAGTATGCCCTTTCCATCCAAGCCCCCCATCCCAAATTGTCATTAGTAGTCGTGAAAGTAATCAAGGAGACCCATAAGCACGTCGTAAGCCCCGGAAAGTATCATACATCATGAACCTGAACCCCCCATTATGCCTGCGTAACCCCAACTCTCTAGTTGTTACCGAATCAACGTCTCAAAAATGCATGCAGTTGCGGTGCAAATGCGGAAAAACTCCATCTATCTCCTCAGCTTGCTTCCCACACTACTTGCCTTGCTGCTCACCCAGCTGCCACTGCTGCTGACCCAACTCGGTGTGCCGAAGGTCGGCAGCCAGCTGAATCTGCTGCTGCGTCCGAACTTCGTCTTCGGACCGTTGCTGCTAGACCTTCCGCGCCACTTGAGTCGACCCTCAGCAATCATGTGTATGATGTTGATGACACCGAATGCGCTCGAACCCATGGCACGGAATAGTGCCACCGCGGCGACGCTCCACAGGATAAACTTGAGATAGAAGTTCGAGCCAACCTCTCCGACGGGGTAGGCCTCCGAGACGGCCATGGCCAAAATGGCGTTGCAGATCATCCACACAACGACCATGTAGGTACGCACAGCGCGGTAGTAGTCTTCCTGGGCTTGACTCTCGCTAAGACCCGGTTCAGGCACCTCGATACGGTCGCGGAGGTTTCGAAGCGCCTCGTCGTAGCCAGAATCGATGTCGAGCTGTTCCGAAGGCATCTCCAGCTCAACCATGTTACCGCTTCCTTTGGCTTGGCCGAGATCGCGATTCTGGACGTTGTCGCCCTTTGTACCCCACGTAACATCGTGCGCATTGCAGAAAGCATAGACTTGAAGCGTGCAAATGTACGCGGGGAGCAGTGCGAAGTACTGGCCCGAGGAGGTGATCATATGCCAAGGGTCCAGATACAAGAACGACATGAGGAAATACAAGCCAATCGTACTGGCGGTGCTGACAATCATGTTGGTGAAAATGTTGTTGCCGAGCTCGAACTTCGTGTCCGGATCGCGAAGCTGGTCAACGACAATGTAAACTGACGCGAACGTCACATACATCATGATGACACCATACACGATCATCGAGAAGAGGAACATCTTCTTCGCGCCCTGAGGTCGATTTCCCATGGAAAGAATGAACTGCATGCAGATCAAAAGAGTGCAGGAATATCGCAGGATCTGAAAGATCACGTGACCCATGTTGTGGCCGAAGGGGTCTAACTTGGGATCACTGAGCGAGCCGGCGATGAAATAGAAAGTCAAGTAGAAGTTGGCCTACACGAAGAATCAGTCTCTCGATGCATCCCACGTGTTCTGTTAGTTCACTTACCAGAGAGAAGTAGGTGAACAGTAAGCTGACGAACTGGTAGACGAATTCAATGTGTAACAGAACCTTCCGCCACAAAGTGTGGTCCGTTGCCCAAATCTGCCTGAAGTGGAGGAGTGAGTATACGGCAGCAAAAAAGGCTCCGTTCAACCATCTGCGGCGCTGAGAAATGAACTCAGGTACGCTGTCTATTCATCTGTTAGCGCCTGCATTTGAACTTGCTTGAAGGGAAGCCTACCCGGTACATCAGTCTCTCCTGTTGCGCTCTTTACATATTTCAAGACCCATCTTTCGCTCCGCTTGGCAACCAGCTCCCAACAAAGAATACGGTCCTCGGCCAGGTACATGTTGGCCGTGAAGACGTCCGCATCTTGGCCGTGGAGCGTTTCTCCCTTGAAGTACTGACTCAGAGGGCCATGTCCAGTCTCATCGTTTTGCAAGGCGTGGTAGCGATAGGCACTCAAAGCACCCGGCAAGACAGTGATATAGCCGAAGACCGATTCCAGTGGCTTATCCAGGATGTTGGACATCTTGTACTCGAAGTTCTGAGAAGCGACCAGTGGGTTCAGAAGACCCAGCCATCCCTTGCCCTTGCCAGCCTTGATCTCGCCGGCCGCACCAGCAACGCTCGAGTCCGTGTCGAATGCCTTCCAGAGGTAGTACAAAGCTTTGGAACCGGGTTTGGTGCCAACGTCGAGAAGGATGCAGATGTTAGGGTTCAGAGCGCGGCCAAAAGCGTTGAAAAACCATCTGTGAGAGTTGAGCTTCTTCGCGTTCTTCTCCTTTAGACAAAAGACGATCTGGCAAGGAACAATTCCCTTCTCGGCACCTTTGAACCTGAGGTCAGAGTCGAGGGAGACCTGGGTGGTGTATTCGTAGACGTGGGCTGTGACTTCCTTGTCGTTGACGGTGTTCTTGGCGATACCTTCCTGGTAGCAGCCCATGGCGGCCAGAGCATCGAGGACCCGAGGGTGCACCTTTTGACGGCCGTCTGCAATGATGCAGACGACAATCTTCTGCCATCCGTCCTTACCCCAGGTCCTACTCTTTGCACGAGAGCAGAAATGAGAGATGTTGCGCATAACGCCATGCATAGTACGAGTAAAGTCGATCTCGTTCTCGTTGTACATGGTGACGGCGATGAACAGCTCTGTCTCACGTTCGGTTGCGCCAAAATTTTGACGCAACTTATAGCCCTTGTCGACGAAGTCATCCGGATCGCACGTCACAGCAGTGTACCGCATGTGCGTGAATTCGCTTCCATCCTTGCGGGGGAGGAAACTGTACAGAGTAGTGGGAATCTTGCATTCGAGGATCAGCTCGCCATTAACAAGGCGAACCTCTCGTTTCTCAACGCGTTGCTGACGGGCGCCACGTCTCTGCTGTTTGCCAGGGCTTGGGGCTGGGCCCATGTGCTTCTCGTCGTAGAATTCATCAGTAAAAGTGGAGTGGCTGTTGAACGAATCCATGGTGTGGAGCTCGGGTCTCGAGCCCATGTCGCCGTCAGCGCCGAAAACGTCCTCGTCCTCGATGGCAATGGTGGCTTCGCTGTGCTTAGAGTCGCTAGAGATGGGACGGCCGCCAGCAAAGAGCGGTTGCGGTGGAAGCGGGCGTTTGGGGCTGCCGCCATAGCGGGATGAAGGAGTGCCAGGGCGCGGGGTGCCGTTGAGGTCGAGGGGCTCATAGGCGGCACTGGAGGCAGGAGGGCGGATGGAAGGGGTCCAGGGCCTCGTCGGCGATCCGGCGCGGTTGGTCGGGGTGGCAGTGCGGTAGGGCATATAGGCGCTGTCGAGGTCGGGCGGGGGCATATGTGGTGCAGCATCCAAGATGGATGGGGCTCGACTCGAGAGAGGCAGCGAGGTGGTGGACGGATAGGTGGACGGGTCGTAGGAGGACTGCGGAGCCGGCCTGTCAGGTTTTTCTTGTGAGCCTTGTGCATTGGCGGCAGGCTTGCGCTTGACGTTCAGCTTGATCGTCTTCTTGATCTTGTCGGTGCCGCGCTTGAAGGCAGAAGACTCTGGAGCAGGGTCGGGCTGCTGGGGCTGCGAAGCGGACAGGGACTGCTCGGCCTCGCGCAAAAAGTCCGCCATGGGATCTTCGGCATGCTGAGTTGGAGTGGCACCCGGCGGAGGGCGAGAAGCGAAGTTCAGGCCAGGTCCCCGGGGCTGGGAGGAGGGTGCTCCCGAGACAGGACTGGCGGGCTCCAGTGACGGTAGCGCTGCTGGAGGACTGGGGGGTACTAACGGACTGTAGTCGTTGGGGTCGCCATGGGTCAGCAGGCGCATGGAAGAGGCGCCGGCGTGGGAGTAGCGGTCGGGCGAGGGCGGGTAGTCGTCGTCGTAGTAGCCATACTCGGGCGGGGCGGCGTAGGCACCATTGGGGGTGCGAGGGCGGTCCATGGGAAGGGAGGTCGCGGGCCCGGCAGCGGGCAAGTAGGTGGGAAAGCGATGTGCGGCAGATGTGGGGGATCGCTGGCGGCGGCTCGGCGAGACTCGAGGCAGCTGGTCTGGAGGCGCGACGCGACGCGACGAGCAGAAACGACCGACGGAAAGGCGGCAGGTAGTGGCGAAGGGAGAGTGCGGTAGAGCGCGACAAGCGGGCAGGCGGCGGGAAAAGTGGGAGTGGGAAAAGCTGGAGGCTGCGGTGCGGGCGTTGTGTGCTGGCGGGAGGCTGGGAACGCCAGGCGCTCGGGCTGTTTGCTGGTGTTGTCCGGGCGACAGTGGGGCCTCAGCCGCCATGACGCGCTGCCCAACGCGACGCGGCTCAGGAACCGCTTGCAACCAACCACTCACCGCAGACTCCGACTCGTGAGACGGTGCTCGCTTACGTCACACCCCGTGTTGCACTCGTCTGCATGGGCAATGGGAAACGTCTGGTTCTGCACGACATGGGGCTCGAGAACCACTGCCAGACACTGCATTTCGGGTTTTGACCACAACACTTCCAGTCCAAGCCGCAGGCATCGGTGTGTCGAGCGATGGGCTTCGCACCCGTCAGCCTCGTCAATCCCGTCTCATTATTCTGTTGAGGGACACAAAGATCAGGGTCGTCGAGATTGCGACGGAGCTGTGCCTCGACCGAGAGGATTCCGGACGGCAATAGGGGAGTCGACGAGTTCATGGAGGCAGTCGCTAGTATAAGCGTGGCGGGACGATCAGGGCCGATACTTTATTACTAATAAAGTCCGTGCGAAGGGTCTGTTTTTTAAGATAAGTCAGCAACACCCGACCGTCGCATCCAACACACCCGACGCAGACGACCAGTTCGGCGACTCCGGCGTCAGGCGCCGGCGACGTGCCAACATGCCAAAACTTTCTCCGCACGCTTCTTCTGACGCCCTCTCCCTTTGGCTCGCGTGACCCGGCGCCACCGATGGGAGTTCTTTGTCATCCATTGGCTTTGCTGTGCCGTGCTCCTGCATGCCCGATCCGCCATGGCTGAAAGCATTCAGGGCAGCTGCGAGCGAGTACGGGAGGCCAGCCCCGGACATGCCACGCTAAGCTCCCGCTTGCCTGTTCCAGCTGCTCTCGCCGAACGCTTCGACCCTCCCGTGGTGATCACCCCCGGACAAATCTCCTCTATTGGATCCCGGGGTCGCAAATGCGGGGAATCCTCATCAAACCGGACCTCGCCCTCTGCAGTTCCTGGCCCTTAGCTGCACCCTTCGGCCACCACGTAGTTGCTCAACCCGTCCAGCTGACCGCCACCAAATCATGGCCACCAAAACGCCTTTGTAGCCCACGTCCTGCCTCCAGAGCCGCAGAATGCCATCTCGTCTGTCTTGGCTTCCCCATATCCCGGGCGCCAGGGTCCCCTGCGTCGTGCGGTGTAACAAGGTCGTGTGCGGCAGCTTCTGTGCAGCCGACGGCTCCGTTCCATGCCCTGATCTGCAGCATGTGCCCGTCCAAATTTCTTTGATGCCTCGGTTCTCTCGTGCAAACTAAGCTGTCTTTTGATGCTGGCCCGTACAAGCTGTGCACTCATGGCCCTCATTGGTCCACTTCTTCCTGACAGCACTAGCTATCCGCTGAGGGGCCCTGCTTAGCCTGCGACCCGGGCGTCCATTCAACAAAGGAAGCTGCTTTTGCCTCTCGGTTGGCGCCGAAATGTGCAAGTGTCTCCCCGGCTGTTACCTCCCCCGTTAAGGCGCAACGGCCGAGGTGCATGTGCTTCAAGAAGACGGTCTGTCCGCAATATACCTAGGTCTGGGCAGCTTCCCCGCTTCAACTCTCTTCTTTCACCTATACCCTAAACACCACGCGAACAGTCCAAGTCAGGCGCCACGGTCCAATTCACGGTGTCCATCTGAGCAAGCTCCCATTCGCAAAGGCGTGAGGCCCAGACCATGGATACCAGCAAGTCGGCTGGCTCCAACGTCGAGTCCAATGGCGACACGACCTCCGGTTTCGTGAAGAAAGAATCGTTCGGCTCAAAAGCGAAGCGCCACTGTGCGAGGTTCTGGTGGTTGTGGCTCATCGTCTTTGCCATCATCGTCCTCGTTGTGGTGCTGCCCATGTAAGCTTGTTCCATGCTACGCGCCTCCTCGTCGTGTGCGAGCTAATGGTTGCGACGATAGCATCTACGTGGGCGTGCCGCACAAGGGGCAAAAGGAGCTGGACAAAGCCGACATCGAAGTAACACGCCAGGGAATCAGCGACCCCAAGCCTAATTCCTTCCATCTCGTGTTGAACAACAAAGTCACAAGCTCCAGCAGCTACCATCCTACCTTGTCCTCATTCAATGGTTCGCTCTTCCTGGAAGATTCACTGCCAGACATCAAGCCATTTGGCTACATCACCATCCCGGAGGTCAAGTCAGAGAGCGAGGTCCAGGTTGACGTCGAGCAAGATGTAGAGGTCGCGGACATGGACCAATTTATCGCTTACAACAAGCTGGTCATCAGCAGCGAAGAGTTCAGGCTTGGTTTGCGTGGGCGCCCGTCGGTGAAGCTTGACGGCTTGCCCTCTTTTGATGTCGATTACAACAAGGTCGTCACGATGAAAGGTGAGGCTTGCAATCCATTTCACCCGCAAAGCAAAAGAGCAGAAACTGACATTCTTCAAGGCCTCAATAAACTCGCTGGCCTGGCAATCACCTCGGCCGATATCAGGACAATCCCTGAGCCGGATGGCGCAACGCTTCTGGGCACGCTCTTCATCCCCAACCCGTCGGTGCTTGGCGTGTCGATGGGTAACGTGACCATGGACTTGTCCGTCAACGGCACCTACATCGGATACACGCTCATCCCTGACCTAAACCTCATGCCCGGCAACAACACGTTCAACATGCGCTCCTATGTCGACACGAAGCTCGTGCTTGGGCTGGTCACAAAGCAGTACACCGATTTCGTGCTCCCGCTGGACATCATCGGCAACAGCAGCATCAACTCTGCCGGTGGCCGTATTCCGTGGCTGGAGGCGGCGATCAAGGAGAACACGATCCGCTACGACCTCGATCTCTCAACCGCCCTTGGTGGCGGCAGCTCATAAGCATACCTGCTGAAATTGTGCATAGGCTGGTATGGTGGCTGATAATGTATTGTTCCGTGCGCTTTGAATGGGCTTGTGATCTTAGTTATTCCACGGGGCCTCGCAAGGGTACTCAAACAGCCTTGCAGCTGCGATTGCAGCCAGGCATTTTAATAATAGCTCTGGATTTTCTGATTATCTTCGCCATGATGATCTAGACCGACGTCTCGGGAAAACCTGAACAACCTCTGGGCCTTTGATACACTTACAAGAAATAAAATGTCATGTTATGAATGCAACATGAAGAAACAATGGACCATTCTTTCTGGGAAAAGCAAGGAAGGCTCTCGGTTTGGGGTCTGTCGTCGCTAACCAGACTAGCAACAAGGCCCAAGCGGATCCTGGGATTGAAGAGCGGCCAGGATGGTGCTCAAGAGAACGAGGGCGCGTGATGCGAGCTCCGTACGTGCTGGCGGAGATGCCTCGGAGCTTTGCGACAATCGTCAGCGTCGCTGCATTGGGACAGCTTCGCGGGACGGGGTCGAGTGCTTCCGAGCACGTAGAGGCCACGTTTGTCCCAAATCGGGCGAGAGGCGATCGGCGTGGCGGAGCTGGCAAGTGCCTGTGCGGGCTGGGCGATCTCGCAACTCTGGTGGCTACGTGCTGAGCTCTCCGGCGTTGCATCAATCCAGTCCCATTCTCCCGAGACATCCTCAACAGCCACGCCCCGGTCGACGGCTCGCAGTCATACTTCTGGGCTCTCCACGGCAGGAGCGAATCTTGGGCGGTGGCAAGTACCGGCGGCTGATCGACTCCGTCCGGCAGCGCTACCCCGCGGGCTTGGGCACCGACAAATTGTCCACTTGCCTAGGTACATGTGAACGGCCAACGCCCCGCCGCCCCCCTCGGCGCCTGCGCGCCATGCTAAGCCTAGTCGCAGCAATACGCGAGGGTTCATGTGCTAACAATGGAGTCTGGAGGATATATAGTCTATCTACACCGCGAGTGCTCTAATGCTTCCGTGCCACTTGACACGCCACTACCTTTGAGGCCGGAATATCGCATACCAAAACTGCATACGACGTGTCGACTTCCATCTGTCCTGTCACCACCCCGTCCGTGTTGCTCTGTCGATATCTCAATTCCATGCGGCGAGCGCCTTGAAGATCAAACAAGAAGAAAGTGAAGATGGCGGCGCCCCCAGAGAAGACGCTTCAAGACCTCAACGGGTCATGGATCATGGTACGTACAATCTCGTGTTTCCTGTTCAAACGGGTCCTCTTTATCGCCCCGTCGCTGATGCTCTGCAATCAGAACAAAGGAGATTCTGACGATACCGACGCCATCTTGTCTCTCCAGGGTGTCGGCTGGTTCCTCCGCAAGACCATTGGAATTGCGACCATTACCCTTAACTTTAAACAATACAAGGACGAAAGTGGTGTCGAGCACATCGACATTGACCAACTCATCAGTCCGGGCGTGCAGGGGACGCGCGAGGAGCGCGCCCTCAACTGGGAGTGGCGCGACCACAGGGACTTCGTCTTTGGCCAGGTTAAAGGCCGGACTCGCCGGGTTACGCTGACCGATATTCCTGATGACGAGGACGGCAGATTTATGAAAGAAGGCTGGGATGAAAGCATCACCCAAAACAACGAGCTAATCGAGACCTATGTGGAGAACCAGGACAAGGGCTGGACGGCCAACCAAACCTGGGGCTTCGAGCTCAAGGACGGTGTAAGGAGGTACGCGAGGCATGTCATCGTCAAGGACAAGACGGGGAAGAAGATCCTAAGGATCAAACTCTACTACGATTACAGCGGCCCTGTTCTACAACAGTAGAGCGGGTCACGTAAATGTCTTCACCTTCGCTTGAAGTTTCGCGGCTTATATTTGTCATTGTCCTGTTGTAAGGAAAGTTGCATTTGGTACACCGCTGCTTGAATATCAATCCACGAGGGCCGTGCATAACTGTGCGCTTGTTGTGATGTCACGGTAAATGCGTTAATCTGGCTCCTCTAGAGGTCCAGTATCAAACGAGTGTGGCCGCCTCCCATCTTAGGCCTTCCCGAAACCTTCTCACCGCAGAAAGGTCCCAGTCAAACACCGCAATCCCTCTCCTCATGAACACACCGTCTTCTCCAGCTCGTGCCAACTCGTCTAGCACCAATACACAGACGTTTCTTCCCATCCCTTGATCCAACCACCATTGACCTCCCCCAGCACACTCCGGGGGCCCTGCCCCGATTCCCAGCTCCAGCAAAGCCACCGTGAGATTTCCATCCTCCTCATCATCCGTTCCCTCGGTTTCATACTTGTGATCCATCCAAAGCGTGCATACAATGCCACCAGGCAGAGTGTACGCCGGCGTCCCAGGCACCCGCCGCAGCACCGCATTTTTAGCGACCCAGCCGTGGACACGAAGCCAAGTATCCGAGCCGAAACCAGCGTGTATGCGGCCGAATGGACTAGAGCCAACGAGCTGGACACTGCAACTGTCAATGCGTATGCTGGGCACAAATGTTGATACGGCATAATCCCATTGGATCTGGCCGGTGGATGAAGCCCAGGAGAATGAGGGGGCATGGTGATATACACCCGCAGAGACCACCGTGGCGGAGGCGATATCTGGTGTAGGAGCATTGGGTTTCCGTGTGCTGCGCCGCGTTCCCTTCTCCGCTTCCTCCTTCCTCCATGTCATAGCCCACTCGAGCCCGGTCCGCCACATACCCGCTATATAATCACATTGCAGTGTCTGAGCCGCCAAATTCGCAAGACCAGCGATTGCTGGTAGTCGGTCGTCTTGGTACGTCAAGTTTCGCGTCGAGTAGCGCAGTGTGATGAGATCGAAATACCAACCGTTCAGCACTGCCACATTGTCTCCGGAAGGCTCCATCAGATGCGGCTTCATCAATTTTTCACCTTCTCTTTCTGCCCCTCCCCTTTCATCTTTCTTGACCATCTCAGATTTGCTTTCCGTGCCTTGAAGCTTCCATCTCTCCGTCATCAATCTCTCCTTCACTTCCACGAATGTCGGTCGTTGATCCCTCAAATACACCGAGAACCCGTCCTCACTAGCGTAACCATGACGCTTGCACTCCCAAATCAACTGAGAGCTTGTGAAGTGTAGTAGACGCGGCGCCAGCACTGCCTCTTGCAACGTCCATCCGCGTGTTACGAGCATCGTATCCTTATTCACCGCTCTGTCTTTCTCTTCACCATGTCCACTCCCATTGCCTCCATCATCGATCAAACGGTTATCCAGCTGACTTGGAAATGATGTATTTGTCGAGATGTAAATGGTAAGTTCAGGAGTAGCGGTTGCTTCACCTTGTTTTGCTAATCTCACCGCAACATGCGCTCCAAACGGCTCCTCATCGAACATGGTGCTCCGTCCGTTGAACAACCCACACGTGGGATCACGCGCACCGTCGGCAGCAAGAACTAGCGTCGCACACGCGTACACGGCGCACATCTTGGCCGCCTGGTCGTCCCAGTCTAGCGGGTCATCCTGGATGATGCAGAGCGCGTCGATCCAGAGGTAGCGTATGCTCATGAATCGGGCGACGCGGACGGCATGCTGGAAGACGAGCGGGAGCATGGGAAACGGGATGCGGCTCATGTGATAGGGTAGAGTGGCACGCGTAGTCGTAAGCTGTTTATTGCCGGAGGGAGGTCCCCAGCAGTAGCTAAGTGCAAGGTACTACATTCTCAAGGCACGATTAGCATGAAGGCTACTAGACCTATGAAAAGGAGGATAAGAGCAAAAGATAGCAGACCTTTCCGGTGTTAGCATCGGCTTTACCAGTTTCAATCAGTCGCACATCAGGAGAGGGCGAATCGAAGGCCTGGACATCTAACAGGCGGGCAGCCGGACAACTGCTCGGCGCACGGTGGCTCGGATAGCAGTCGTGGTTCGCATTGCAAGTGAAAAGCCACTGACAGGCCGTGTCCAATGAAGAATCTGAGCCGGTAGATTTCAATCGTCTGCGGATTGGAAATCCGTACTTTTCTGCAAATTGCTCTGCCAGCCGAGGTATGCATGGTTAGAATGGATTGTCCATCTATCTTGGTCGTGACTGCAAGGGAACTCACCACAGCTGCCACCATCTTCTCCCACCGACAAACTCCAATAATTAAACAACGCGTCCCTCTCATCTACCATCATTACTAATCCCATTCCTCCGAATTCAGCTATCACATACAACCGGCCAGCAATGAATCGTTTTATCTTTGCCTTTGTGTCTGTGGATAGGCGGTCTGTATTGTTGAAGGAGCCGAGTGGAAACAGAGTGCCATCGCCTTGGATACTGATGGCGTTTGGCCGGGCCAGGAATGCGCAGAGCGGGCAGTCAGTCCTTTCCACGCATTCTTCAACCTCGCGCCTGCACTGATGAAATGGGATTCCAACCTCTTCACTGTTCGAGGCGCAACAGAGTGACTCAAAGTCGATGGTGCGGCAGTATGCACACAGGGAGGCTGAGACGAGTGCGACATCCAAAGGATTATCGTGTGTCTGGTGATTTAGAGAAGTTGCACTCTCTACGTTGTCCAGGACGGCCAAATTTTCGCCAGGGCTTTCATGATGGCTGCGCGTTCGGGGAAGCTCTTCTCGCTGGGTCGTTTCGCCTCTTGCCCCCGGTTCTTCTTCTTCCACGCTGGTATTATTCGGAAGAGAACGAGCATTCTTGCGCCGCCACAGAACTGACGATGGATCCCATTGGAAGAGGTGTAAGTTGAATGTTTCCCATAGGGACAATAGGAGAGACCAAAGTGAACGGATGAACATAGCAGTGATAGCAATGCTAGAAGAGAGATCTGACAGCTCTGCAGACATTCAGGAACCAAGGCAAGTGTAACAAGACGACCTTTATTTAATTGAGGTCAGCAGCCTGTTTGCCTGCGGCACAGCGGGCGCTTGCGTGCCGCACTGATCGTCGGGGATCCATGATAGCCTCAGTCTCGTCCAGTTGAAACTCGTAAAAAGGCGTGCAAAAGGTATCGAACGTGGATAAGATCGACGTGAACGTTTCACAGTGTAAAAAATTCCGTTGGCAGCGCCAAAGGTCAAGACGGGTACAAAAGACCGTTGAAAATGAATACAAATCGGGTTATCATCCTTGTTATACGCAAGCAGAATTAAAGCACAGTATGGCCTTTAATTGCCGAATTGAAAAAAAAAAATTAGCAGGCGATTATTGCTTCGCTGAAAAGAACAATGGTCGAACCGAGATGCGCTCGCATAAGTGGTTTCATCACACCCTTATGCCCTGCACGGGTGCCGCGCGCATCCCGCAACGATGAATGGCGATCTTCTCCCGACCCTACTACGCTGCATATAGCGCCGAGTCATCCTCTCACCACACCTCCCCATACATCATACGTTGGTTCCACACAGCACGTGTCATTCGCAGCCTAAGCGCCCGGACCGGTTCCCGCTCAACAAAATGGCACAGGAGCATACAACAACTGACCGTGCGCCCAGGAGATCGAAATAGGAAACCAGCCTTTCTGTTTGCCTTGACAAAAGGAATCCATCTATGCCAAGCTTCTCGAAACGAGATATCCACAACGCTTGGGATATAGACCATGTTTACACACAAGAAGCCATCAATAGCAACAGTGAAAATCATTCGGCGTGCTGCAGCTTGCCCTTCTATCCCGGTCCTGAGATCCCAGTTGAGGGAATGCGAATGGGACGAAAGATGCGTCCTCTCCAGTGACGGGTGGCCCGAAGGTTATTCCACAAAGACTTGCTCAACGTGGCTTTCGACACCTTGATGATTCGCTTCCAAGTGGCGGATTCTCAAGACGCGGAACCTGGGCAGACAGAGGTGTCAGGGCTAGTTCGCGAATGAAGATTGCGAGATGTCGTGTTCTAGCGTCTTCAAGACTCTCTGCGCTTGCATATAGCCGCAACAACGCTGATATCATCCAATTTGCCTGCGACAGAGGGATTAGCCAGTTCCAAATCAGAGCAGTGTTCCAGCTCCACTAACCTCCTTCGATGGAGAGTCCCTCATCAACGGCTTTCTCCATGTAAGGACTCTCGGCAAAGGGGTCCTCCGCAATGGTGCGGGCAGCTTTCACCAGCTCTTGCGCAACGTACTGCATGCCGTCGGCGGGCGACTTTTCGTTCTGGCCGTGTCCGTCCCAGAACTCGGCCTCGCCATTCTCCCATTTGTGCATGCTATCGACGACATTTTCCAACACTTCGTGCTCCCACAGGTTGTCGACGACGCCGTCTGACATGGCAAGCACCACGTCATCCTCCTCGATCTGCACGCGGTCCATGACGGCGTTCTCGCGCGGCGTGTCGGGGCTGTTGGTGCCGAGCTGGCGCGGGCAGTCGAACCAGTGCCACTGCTCGGTCGTCTTGTACACGATCTCGCGGTCGCGCGGGCGTAGCACGAGCACCTGCGAGTCGCCGAGCTGGGTCACGTACAGCACGGGCTGGGGCGGGTCGCCGGGGTCGGAGCCGAGCAGGGCGCTGCAGGCGGTCGTGGTGCCGAACCACTCGTTGGGGTCCGAGGTAGCCAGCTTGGTCTGCTCGAAGGCGCTGTGCAGGTACTCGACCGGGTTGGGCTCCTTGCCGCCGCCGTACGCGTCCCGCTCGGCCTCGAGCGCCCAGAAGTGTAGGATGAGCCGCGACCACAGCCTGGGCGGTTCACACACAGTTAGCTTTTCCCTGCGGAGGTCATGAGCTCTGCTTACGCAGCATGGCCCCTCTCGCGCGCGGCCCAAGCTCCCACGCCGTCGTTGGCGCCGATGAAGTTGTCGCTGACCAGCACCGCGTCGTCGCCGTTGGTGATGCCGCGGATCATCTCGCCATTGACGAAGCTGCGGCGGTCGCGGCTGCGGTTGTGCGTGCTCAGCGGGTCGGAGAAGGAGCCGGACGGGTAGGACAGGAAGGGCGGCGGGAACGGGCGCGACGGGCGCTTCGCATACAGCGCGTACCCGGCCTCGAAGTAGAAGGCCGCCTTGGAGCGCGCGCGCACTGCAGCCGCCTCATCGGGCACCGGCGTCGTCGTACCCGAGCCCGTCTTGGGCTCGCGCGCCGCGGTGTGGGCTCTGGCGCGGGGCGGCAGCCATGGCAGCGGGCCGGCGAGGGCGGCGGCGGACGGCGGTTTGGCGGGCGAGGGGAGTCGGCGGAGAAGCTGGCGGGTCTGCTGGGCGGCGCGGTACGACAGTCTCCAGCTCCAGGTCGGCATCGCAGTTGCGGGTTCGAGGTGTTGAGGCTGCGGGCTGGGGGACGCGGCGCCTCTATGCGCGCCGGAGCGGGTGAGATTCCGTCACGCAGCTGCCGCTCCGGCTCCGCTCAACACTTCGCGATGCCCGGCCGCTCCCAGCACGCATTGGGCCCGGGGCCCAGGCCGCCACGTGGGGCTAGACCCTATCGGGAAGTCCGCATGAAATGTGGTGCTGCATGTTGCCTGACCAGAGCGACGTCGGACCCCGTGCCCAGGGAGCTGGGGCCTCCGCAACGGCCCAGCGTCAGCTCGTCATCGATCAAGCAAAGGCACCGCAGACGGCTTCGATTGGGGGTATCCTGGCTATCTACTGTTCCTTTAGAACCCACGCCCGGATCGCGGCGTCGTCGGTCTCCGTACCGCGCCCTGCGTCGCGATCCGCCGCACCGCAGTCACCGGCCGCCTGACAGCCGTCTTCGCCTGCTGCTCGCTGGCAACCCTCTTCGCCTCCCTTTCCTTATCCTCCGCCATCTTGGCCTCCAGCTCGGCCTTTTTGTTGAACTCGATCTCTGTGACGCGCTTGTCGCGAGCCGAGTAGCCCTTCTCCTTCACTGAATAGAAAACCCCGCCAAGATCGGCAAGCCAATGCGGATCAACCGCCGTGACGTACGACATGTATTCCTTGGAAGTCAGAATAAGTTCGTGGTATATGACATAGTCGGGAAGGATGCCAAGTCCATGGAGCGAGCTCGTCGGATGAAGCTGCACGGTTACGCTCGTCCGCAGGTTGATGTACTCTCCAATGCCCTTCACCTGCGCCGCTTGGTGGTAGTACCCGGAGCAGATGCACTTGCGAATAACATCCCAGTCAGTCCCGCAGCTGGTCAGCGTCAGCTTTTGCTGCTTGATGATGTCTTCCAGCTGCTCTCGAATCTCCTTGGCTCGTCGCAACGCTTTGGGGTGCAGGAAGTGTTTGATGCACCAGCCATCCGAGTGCCGGTTGGCCTTCCACTGCGTGTACACGTGGAGAACCGTAAGGTGATCCGACTCGGGCACGCAGAATTTCTCGCGCGCCGCGTCCGCTTCCTCCAAGCGTTCCTTCGGGCGATAGAAGACATTCGGCACCGACAACATTGACACAATCGTGAGCATCTCCTCGCTGCAGCCGTATTCGTGAGACGTGATGATAAGCTTTGCAAGCGGAGGGTCCATGGGGAAAGCAGTCATAGTCCTGCCGAGCGATGTTAATTCGCCCAAGTTGTCGAGCGCCCCGAGCGCCCAAAGGTCGAAAAGTGAAGTTGAGATGGTTTCCTGCGGGGGTGGATCCATGAAGTCGAAATCGAGGAGATCCTTGACGCCAAGCGATTTGAGCAAAAGGACTGTGTTCGCCAAATTCGTCCTCTGAATTTCTGGAATGGTCTGCATGTAGAACTCCTCTTTGAAAGCCCTCTCTGTGTAGAGGTGAAAGCACTTTCCTGGCCCGGTTCTTCCGGCTCGACCTGCCCTTTGAGACGCGTTTGCCTGTGATATAGGGGTAATCTGAAGCGTGTCCATACCCATGCGAGGGTTGTAGACCTTCAACTTCGAAAACCCAGAATCGACCACGTACATTATGCCATCAACCGTCAGACTGGTCTCAGCAATGTTGGTGGCAACAATGACCTTTCGAACACCAGGTGCAGCTTTCTCGAAGATTTTCGCTTGCAGATCCGCTGGCATCTGACTGTAGATTGGCAGGATACTGAGTTTAGGAGGATCAACAAGCTGGTGCAATCTCTCGTCAACAAGCTCACAGGTGCACTCGATATCTTCCTGGCCCGTCATAAAGACCAGGATGTCGCCAGGACCTTGCGAGACGTGGATCGCTAGAACTTGCCGCACAGCACTGTCGACATAGTCTTCGCAAGGAGAGCGGGAAAATTGAATGTCGACAGGGAACGTCCTACCAGGAATGAAAAATTCCGGCGCACCGCCGTAGAACCGAGAGAATCGCTCCGCGTTCATAGTGGCAGATGTGACAATTAGCTTCAGGTCCTTGCGCCGGGCGAGCACCTTTTTGATAAGGCCCATGAGAACGTCCGTGTTCAGGGCTCGCTCATGAGCTTCATCCATGATGATGACGGAGTACTTGTCGAGATCGGGCTGAACCAGAGACTCTCGCAGCAACACTCCATCAGTCATGTACTTGATCACCGTGTCATTGCTCGTGCAGTCCTCGAAACGAATAGCGTATCCAACAAGACCACCGAGTTTGACTTCCATCTCTTCGCTGACACGCTTGGCCACACTCATCGCTGCCACACGTCTTGGCTGAGTGCACCCAATCATGCCAAAGTTGCCGTATCCGTCTTCGTGAAGAAACTGCGTCAACTGCGTCGTCTTACCGGAACCTGTCTGCCCCACAACGATGATGACCTGGTTATCCCGGATTACCCGCAGAAGCTCCTCTCGAACAGCGAAAGCGGGAAGATACTCCCGCTGCTCGCGGAGTGTTTTGCTTTTACTGAAAGCACTTTGGCCCTCGCTCTTCCTAAGATGTTCGGCAAACTGGCTGCCGCCCTTCTTCTCCGGTTCTTCTGGTTGGCCTGGAGCGGCCGGTGCCGCACTGTCACCATCGTCCTCTTTCACGCCCATAATGTTCCCTAGCGCAGTACCGGCCATGTTGGTGGATTCCTTGGCTTGTTGCTGCCTCTCTCTCCGCTGTCTTCTCTCGCGCACAACCTTGCTTCCCTTGCGACTGAAGACCGCCATGTCGCTCTGCGGATCCTTTACCGCCGACACGGGCTCCAGCTGCTTCGTAAAGACCGTCCGTCCGTCCAGGAAAGGAGGTTTGAGATCGTGGACCAACAAGTGGATGCGAGTTCCTTCGTCGTCATCTTCGAAATCGCCGCTGAAGTCGCGCCGCTGAGCCACTCCCGAGGTGAGCATCCGGTTCGTCTCCCACGCATCCACATCTTTCTGCTTTTGAACTTGACGCGCGTTCAGACGCTTGCTGGTTTTCTTCTCCGCCATTGCGGCCTCACGTTGCTGATCCAGCCACGTGCTGTCCTCCCCAAAAGGATTGTGCGTATCGTCTCCAAGGCTGTGGCCGCCGTATTCCTCACCGCCGTACCAGTCCCGATCCAAGGCCATGGCAGCTTCTTCGTCAATTTGAGGCTCAGGTCCGTCGAACTCCCGCTGGCGGGGGGTCGAGCCGGCATTGTGGTCCCGCGGCGTTTGCGCACGTGAGGAATCGTGGAAACGCGGTGTCTGGTGTGGTCGTGAGGGGCGATCGGTTGGGGGACGTGGTTGGTAGGAGTCTAGTCTGCGCCTCTTGGGCGCAATGTGGTAGTCGTCCTCCATGTCGAATCAAATCGTCGGAGGACGAAGTTGGCAACGGAGCGGATGTGGTGAGTTGGTGCGAGGAGCTCGGGGGAGGTTGGACGACCGCCGCGGAGGTTTAGGCGGAGAAAGAGCTGCCAAGACTGCGGAAAAGAAATCGCCCGAGCGCGCCCGCTCGCAACTTTTTTGGACGCCCAGTTCGCGACGAGCAAAAAAGTTGGCGGTACGCTCCTCGCTCCCTCTCCACGACGCTTTCGACATGTCTATGATCACGGCAACCACATGGGTGCCGCGCGGCTTTGCGGCGCCCTTCCCGCAGAAGTACCTCTTCGATGAGGACGAATTCGAGCGCATCTCGCAGCTTGCTCGTCTGCAGCTGGACGATGCGAAAGAGGACCTGGATGCGGCCAAGAACGGCGACAAGAGCGACGAGGACGAGGAGCCCAAGTCGAATGCTGCCGCCATCGCATCCGCAAAGGATGACATGTATGTTCACCCCGGGAGCCCCCGTCAAATGCGTTGCTAACTCAGTATTTAAAGCGAAATTGACGACGATCTGAAAGAGTACGACCTTGACAACTACGACAACGATGAGGGTGCCGTGGACAAAGACGGCGAGCCTCTTGGAATCTTCGGCAATGTCAAGTCTCTGGTCTACCACGAGAACAACGACGACGACCCATACATCACCATGCCCGACAATGTCGATGACGACGTCGAAAGAGAGGACCTGCAAATCCTTGACAGCGACAACCTTGTACTGGCGGCCAGGATAGAGGACGAGATGGCACATCTCGAAGTGTACGTGTACGAGGACGAGGCAGACAACCTTTACGTGCACCACGATGTTATGTTGCCCGCCATTCCCCTCACGGTCGAATGGTTGAATACACCAGTCGGTAAGGGTCCAATCGAGGAGAACTCGAGGGGTAACTTCGTCGCTGTGGGTACCATGGATCCGGATATCGAGATCTGGGATCTTGACATCGTGGATTGCATGTACCCAAATGCCATCCTTGGCCAGGGTGCCGAAGACATGCCTAACGGCGAGAAACCCAAGAAAAAGAAGAAGAAGAAGGCCAAGAAGGCCAACGACGACTACCACGTTGATGCCGTGCTTTCGCTGGCTGCCAACCGCACCCACCGCAACCTGCTCGCTTCGTCATCCGCGGATAAGACGGTTAAGCTTTGGGATCTGAACACAACTAAGTGTGCCAAGTCGTACGCTTACCACACAGATAAAGTTTGCTCCCTTGCGTGGCACCCGGCGGAGACGACTGTGCTCTTGAGTGGTAGTTACGACAGGACTGTCGTCGCCGCGGATATGCGGGCGCCGGACGCCAAGGTCCCAAGATGGGGTGTGGAAAGCGACGTTGAACAAGTCAGATGGGACCCCCATGATCCTAACTTTTTCTACGTGAGTCTTGGTGTCACAGATTTAGGAATTTTACTGATCGCCGTAGGTATCGACTGAAAATGGCGTCATCCACTACCACGACGCTCGCCTTGCTCCCTCAGATCCGTCGCAGACAAAGCCAATCTGGACCCTTCAGGCACACGACGAGTCTATCTCGTCCTTCGACATTAATCCCGTGATACCCGGCTTCATCGCTACGGGCTCGACGGACAAGGAAGTCAAGCTGTGGAATGTCCAGCCTAGTGGGCCGAGTATGGTTGTGTCGAGGAACCTCGGCGTCGGCAAAGTATTCTCTACGTCATTTGCGCCCGACAAGGAAGTCGGTTTCAGACTGGCCGTGGCAGGCAGCAAAGGCTCCGTTCAGATCTGGGACACATCCACTAACGCGGCAGTGCGGCGCGCCTTTGCCCATAGAGTGGCGCCGGTGGAGGGCGAAGTCAAGGAGAGGCTCGTTGGTGTTCAAGAGTCGGACAGCGAATCTGATAGTGATGAGGATGAGGACGGCAAGGACAGCGATGCGGGACCGGATGGCTGGGAATCGATGGATGAGGAGTAAGACGGTACATCAAGCCGAGGTGGCCATGACGGAGCACCTCGCCGCGGAGGGTCGCTCGTGATGGCGGCGATCGCAGCAGCGATCCAAAAGAAAAGGTCGCAGGGTACCGTGACCGAGCACCGCGGCGTAATCGGCGTTCGATCCGTCACGTTGCCCCTGGGAGGAGGCCAGATCGGGAGCAACCCGAGCACTTCGGAGTAAGGCAAGGCGATTCTCCACTAGGGAAAGCATGTCTCGCGAAGAGTTGGCTCTGAGCGGCGGAATTTCTGGAGCCGGTGCGTTTCATCGGCGAAATATACCATTAAGGGGACTATAGGGAGCGGATGGCTTTGTGGGCGGTTTCAAGTGGGCGCATTAACGTTAGTGGTCGCGTCCGCGGAGCGCAAGGCTGAACGCCAAACCCCCAGGAAAGCTTCGGAAGCCGGGGCTGTAGTTGAATCGATGTCATCCTGAGCATGCATCAGTCCAACGTCCAAGTTGTTGTGCTGCAACCCCGAAAGTGTTGCAGAACCGACCCCTCGACCTGCCGGTCAGCCGGCTGGCGAGTAATGTGTGCTCGATCACGGAAGGAGCCAAGCGCAGGCCATGCGAATTAGCGAGAGACCTTCACGCCGTGATTTGATATGATGATCGTGAAAACACACGCCGGCGGCTTTTCAAGGCCCGTTTTTGGACGGTGGCCATGCATTGCAGTGCTCGATTTGGCGGCGCGCTGGACATGCAGGAATTCGTGGTTGGCCGAGAATGGGCGGGAAGAAGGGCGGCCGGCCGAAACGGGAAGCGCGCGACGAAAAGGCAGTCCGCTGCAAGGCGACCAGGAAGTTGAGCCAGGCCGGCGGACAACTCCGAGCAGCAGTGCGGTCCGGCGTGCCGCAGTCACGCGGCAGGCCGTGATATTGGGACAATATTGATGCGTTGCTCCCTGGTGCTTTTGCTGTGAGCTGGCCCTGCAGGCCGACGCCGGTCGCGGCCAACGAAGCCCGCGTGTACCTAAGCAGACCAGCGCGGCGGTGCGGTTCCATGATTGTCAGGGTCCGGCCGCACGCTGGTCCTTGCAGGCCGTCGAGAGGGGGAGTTCGCCGCGAGAAAAGCTCTTTTTGCTAGGGTACCGCCCAACCATGCCGGTTGAGCGGCAGTTCTGGCCGGTGCCTGGTCCAGATCCCGCGGGCCAGGCGTCCTGCTCCCTCTGCGACGTCAACGGCGGACCGCTTGCGAACCAGCACGCGGCGGCAGCGCCCTGCACGCCCGGCGCATCAGAAGGCTCACGGCCCACCCTCTAGCGCGGCGGCTGGCTGCCGAGGACCGCATGCATTACCCACTCGAAGATCCTCCCCAACGGCGGCAGCGATCGCGGGAAGCCGTGCAAACAGATCCTCCGCCCGGCGGCTGCGCAGTCGGCCGCGAGCATGCCGGCGGAGTCGAGGGTGGGAATCGTGTGCGCTGCGTGCTGCGGCGCGCCCTCTCCGCCGTGGGCGCTTCATATAGCTGAGACGAGGACGTTTATACTGGGGCGCCCCGGGTTGTTTCGCATGCGTCGTTTCTCAGCCCAAAGCGGCGCTCCTCCGACGCAGCAGCAGGGGCCGCGTCTCCAGCCGGCCCAATTACGAGCACGCGTGCGCCGCGCGATCTCGCACGCCTGTGCCGCGCCCGCTGAATCATTGGCCGCTCTGCCTCGCCTTTTCACCTTCGGCCGCCCTGCCCGGCGCTTCTCGTGCCGCGAGCCTCCCTCCTCCCCCATATCTCTCTGCACTCTCCCTCCCGGCGCCAGCGCGCTTCTGTCCTTCTCGTCAACCCTCTGGCCGTGCTCTGTTGCTTCGCTCCTTAGACGACAGGCACCCGCCCTCTCATTCATTGCCTTCGCCGTTTCGACCTTCCTTTCCGCCTTTCCACCTTTCCCTTGTTTCGCTGCGAGCCGGCGAAACGTACCACTAAAAACTACCGCGTCTCACCGCAGGACGATCGCGCGACGAAAAACCGCTTCGCCAGAAGCCCTGGACAACCGACCATTTCCCAATCCGGAACCACTGCCACCGCACCTTCTGACCTTGCCGCGGTTGCACAGCTGACCCGCACTACGACGCACTTGACTCCCCCTCTGCCGTCCACACTCCCAACCCAGGGAACGTCGCAGCTCGTGACAATCTTGACTGCACCACTAGCGTTCCGCACCTCTACCACGGCCCCAACTTCCGCCTGCTTCATATCTCGGCCGATTTCTTCGCTCCAAGGACCGGCTGCTCCGCTTCCACCGCCGTGTGACGCCAACCGTCAGAAAGACCCACCGCTCTCATCACCATGGCGGACTTCATCTCTCGTTCGCTCACCACTCGCCGGGCGAAGAAGCCCGAGAAGGTTGCGACCGCCCCCAGCCGCGCATTCAGCATGAAGAAGGCCTCAAACCCCGCCATCAACCGCGTCCAGATTTCTGGGCCGGTAAATCTCATTTCTACCACGAACATGCTGTCCTACAACGCTCCCGACATTGCTGGAACACGCCAAGTCTCCTCCGAATCCCATTCAACTTCGCATTCGGAGGAATCGGATCGCAGCTCTACGTCCAGTGGCTCTCGTGGTGTCTCTACAGATGCATCATCCTTGGACTCTCTTCCCACGTCGCCCGACACCAATCACTTGACTGGATTTTTCGATTCCGCTAAGAAGGCTGCTCCCGAGAGGTCCCACACCCCCCGATCTGCTTCCAACTCGGGCTCGCACTCCAAGTCTTCGTCTCGCGACCAGTCTTACAGGTCTCTGGAATCGAAGCGTTCGATGGACAACATGCAGTCGAAGCGCTCCCTGGATTCGAAGAGATCTTTCGACGCTGGCCCCTCAAAGCGCACTCTGGAGACCAAGAGGTCAATTGACAGCATTCGAGCAGCCCAGGAAGCCAGCCGCAGGGCTCAAGAACAAATCCCCGACATCCCGCAGCGGGCGCGCTCACACAGCAAGGAGGCGCACGAAGTTCTGGCGCGCAAGAGATCGATTCGGGGCATGGGTCCTCCCAGCAGCCTCCACGGCCGCAGCTCTTCACTGCAGGAGCAGCGTTCATCCGTGGATATGTTCAGTAGCGGAGCCGGCGTTGAGTCGAACCACCCCTTCGGGCGCGAGCTGGAGCAGCTGAACGAAGTCGCCGAGGAGCTTGGGGGCGTGATTCGCGATGTCGAAATGGACGAAGACGCGAGGTACATGGTCGAGCGCGGGCTGCAGAAATTCTGCGCCTCAGACTACCTGGCAGAAATCGCACCGTTCATGACGGCAACCTACGCAAAGCGGCCGATGGCCCCCACCCCGACGCTCAGCACCACATGGATCTAGGTGCCCTGCATGGACATCCTAGACCGGGGATTGGAGGGGATCCAGAATTTCCTCCACAGTCGACGCACGTGCCTAATTGCAGGCCAACAGTGGACCCCGTCACGGAGTCTGGCTCACCAGGATGTTGAGACAGCTCCCTGCGCATCGGATGCGCACCCAATCTGTTCTTGCTGATATTCTTTTAATTTCGTTCCCTACTACTTTCCTTTACTTTCCATATACATACTTGAGACGCGACAGCGTTGCCAGGGGAAGGATGGCCGCACCACGGCGGCGGAGGATTGGCGACTATACCCCACCATTACTACTACCCACACTCATTTACGATCTTTTACGACCTCACAGTGGACTTTGAAGTTATTCCTGGAACGGAGGGAAGCAGCCGCAAGGGCGGTGGCAATAGCGCCATCCGTCGCTTGGCAGGTTTAGATAGAGGCCGTAGAGCCGCATGAATGCAAGAGGAACGGTTGAAATTGAAACAAGATGCAAAACAAAGTGGCGGCTTGGCTCGGTGACGTTGGGCGGACATGGTGCAAAGCGGTCGGCATCGATCGCCATGCCGGGGTCGCAAGAAACGGGTTGGGCCGTGCATCAGGTCATGGCAATGTTTTCAACTCCGTCGCTCCGCGAACCAAGTCACCGCGCCCCGAAGCCGCTGTCACCGAGAGCCACCTGTCGCACCCACCTGTCCGTGCCGCGCCCTTCAACTCGCCGCCAGTCGTTGCGCCTACCGTTGTCGCGCCGCCCTGCAGAGCCTTCGCGCTGCGCCCAATCTACTCGACGCGTCGCGCTCCTGACGCCGTTGTGTTGTCCAACCCCCGCTACCCCTCCGCCGCCGCCGCGCCATCAACGTCCTGCTGCCGCCCCTCGATCGCGCGCAACGACCCCCGCCTACAACTGCGCCTGCAGCCACCAGCGCCTTCCTGTCCTCACATCCCTTCCGACTCAGCGCCTTCCGCAGCCGAGTCCCCACTACAGAGTCGCCGCGCCCGCCGCGCATCGCTCCACGTCAACATCGGCCCGCGCCCTCGCTGCCAACATCAACAACCACCACCACACCAACATGGATATGGGTATTGACATTACGCGCCGCAACAAGAAGCCGCGACCCTTGTCTGAAGCAGAGAAGGACAAGCTGGACGAATTCGTCGAGAGCATCCACTATTCCGCAAGGTGCGCGCGTCTCCCCTCAGCCCGGCGCGCCAGGTGCCGCAGCCCGCCCGCGCACTCTCCCGCCAGACGCGCAGTCGCATACTGACAGAGGGGTCGCACAGGTATTCGGACAGCGAGTATGAGTACCGTCATGTCCAGTTGCCCAAGCAAATGCTCAAGGTCATACCAAAGGAGTACTTTGACGGCTCCAGGGGAACACTGAAGCTGCTGTGGGAGGAAGAGTGGAGAGCGCTGGGGATCACTCAGGTACGCCCGGTTCCCCTGCCAGCCCACGCGCCGCAGCGAGAGCTAATGCAGTGTCTTTCAGAGTTTGGGTTGGGAGCATTACGAGGTGCATGAGCCGGAGCCTCACATACTTCTCTTCAAGTACGTGTTTCCACAGGACTGAGTCGCGTTCGCCCGTACCTGGTCGCGGCCAATCGTCGTCGAGCGACAACATTCGGCAGCACAAATTGACAAATGATGCAGGCGACCGATCAACTACCAGCCCCCGATGCATTAGCGAATCTGGCTTTCCTCCCCCCCTACCGGATCGAGGCGCGTGCAGGGTAAACCGTGGTACCAGGCAGCCACTCATCTGACGCACCTGCGTATTCAAAGAGTCCAAGGTCGTGACTTCCCTCTCTACAAGATCATCATCAGCGGAGTGCTAGCGCGAAGACTGTGGATTCTGTGAACCAGGGGGTTCTAGTCGCATCGTGGTGACATGATAGGCTAAAATTATATTAATCGGTAGTAAAATAGGAATCCTAGTCGGATTATGGTAATGCGATAGGTCAAAGTCGCATTGGCCAGATGAAAAAGCAAGTCGACGCTAGCACTCCGCTGCGGCACCCTCCTGTAAACCGTGGTACCAGGCAGCCACTCTTCTGACGCACCTGCGTATTTAAGAGTCCAAGGTCGTGACTCCCCTCTCTACAAGATCATCATAAAGCCTACAAAATCTTGCGCCCGGGTCTTCTCAACGATTCACCACCACCACATTCGCCACCGCCACCGCCGTATAAGGACGCTTACTCTTACCAAGGCCGCACATCCCTGGGTATCGGAACAGAATAATGGGTGCCTTGGGGGCTTTGGACTATTGATTCAGGAGTCTGTCGGTCCTTTTCTTTTTACATTACTTCGCCTTTGTCACTTGCGAGATTCTTTTAGAGTGTGTAAACAATCCAGGAAAGAAAGTCTTAAATGTGGGCGATGGTGCACAGATACACGAATGCGAACCGGGTGGGTAGTTGAATACAAGATCCGGACGTGTATGTAGAATTTTTAATTCGACATTCTCGTCCGGACCTTGTATTCAACTACCCATGACATGAGCAAAAAACAGATCCACGCTAGCCATCGGCTGCGCGAAGGAGCTGTAAATATGTGCATTTAAAACGTACATTTACGTCCGGATCTTGTATTCAACTGCCTACACCAACTTGATAACGATGCAATGTTAATTGTGTAGGGTAAACGCGGGGCACGCGACGGCCGGCATAGCATTGTCAAGGATAGTTAGTCCAAGATGCAGGACTTCCCATCCCCCAGTAGGTGGGACACGGAAGCTTCCGCCCCCTCCCCCGGATTGCGCAATAACAAACAGGGTCCGGGCTAGAGTGATAATTGACAGGAACAGGAAAACACTACGGCGGGAGATCTACGACTCATGCTTCCCCCAGCGGAAATCGCCCCTTAGCATCCGATGCCTATGAGGGGAAAAGTCGCCCCCACGTTTTGCTTGTGCTCGGCCGCGACAGGGCACGTCTGCCCATACGCCACCGCTGCCATGTGTCTATCGAGCCTCGCCAAGCTCAATCACCCAGTTGTGGCACGGGATACCTATCGTACAAGCTGTGCCAAACGAGCGCTTGTTATCTGCCGGCTTAAAGGGAGTCTGTGCGCGTCGGGGTTTGGCTGCACGTGTCCGATGCCACGACGCAAACACTTCCATGAACATCGGCGATAGTAGAATTACAGGCGAGCAGTAGAACACCATAGGGTTGCCGATTTGGTTCCAAGCAATGGCTTTGTCATATTCTGGATTTGTTCCACCATATACCTCACGTCTATGCGGAATTCCTCTTGGCAAGAGGAAGTAATAGGGTAGTAAAAAATGTAACGCCCGTCCGGGCTGGGTATCATTCATGAACAATCAAATGTGCTTCCGACCTGTCCTCCCCCATCTTTTGCGCTGAGCCTCAAGCATCATGCCATTAACGCTGCAAACGCCATGCAAGCTGCCAACACCAAGCCCACCGCTGTGCCCATGCTCATTCTGATCTGCTGATGGCTCGCCGCGCTGCTCGGCTCGTCGGCGCTTCCAACACTACCACCTCCTCCGCCGGCAGCCAAGCTCGCGCAGTCCGTCACATTCTCGTCACCGGTACCCAGCATCCGGCCCAGCGTGGCCATGGCGTTGAGATTGCGCGAGCGGAACCAACGTGCGGCAGCGGCGGCGTCAGTCGCGCAGAACTCGGCCGAGAAGTCGAAGGTGGTGGCGGCGGCACCTGCCTGCCCGCCGCCGCACGCTCCGGCCACGCGCATGCCATCGCGCGCGGCGTAGAAGCCGAAGGTTCCGTTCGGCGGGGCGTACTGGACCGACTCGGACGTCAGGCTGACGTTGGTGGCGCCTCGGTCCAGCGGCTGATACAAGTGGGCGATGCTGTGAATTTCGACGAGCTGGGCGGAGCCGGAGGACGAGGCGGGCGAAGAGGAATAATCGAGCAGCGTCTCGACGAGCGTGGCGCCGTCAGCCAGGGTGTAGGAGCGAGCGGTGCCGGGTTCGTTGTCAGTGCCGTTGAGCACGGCGGATGATGCGCTCGGATCGATCAGCCCGGTCCATGCGATGTTGCCGAAGGAGGAGATGAGCGGTAGGACGGCCGTGAGGTTGGAGGGCAGCGTATACGTGGATTGGAGGGTGCCAGCGGTATAGCCGAATATGCAAGGATTGCTGGGGGGCACGATGGTGGGTGTGGTGATGGGTGGGTAGGCGGTTCCTGCAGACGCGCATCCGGCGGCGCGGAGGGGTGCTTGGTCGCCGCTCATGGTGGGCGGGTGATTGTCGACGTGTTCAGCGCAGGAGTATGGAGGACAAGAGGTGGTATGCCGCTTTAAGTGTGCTTTGGCGGAGAGTGATAAGCGTGAAGCAAGGGCGGTGGCTCTGTGTCCGGCTGGGGGTGAGAGACGTGGATGGTATGAGACACGCGGCTGGTGGCACGCCGGAGAAGGATGCGAGGGTGGAGAACAGCGGTGGAAGTGGGAATGTGGCGGGTGAAAAGTGAAGGGTCGCCCGAAAAGAAAAGGCACGCGCTGGGGTTGGCCTCATGTGGCAGCGGCTGCACGGTGCCTGACAGGGCCTGACATGAGGGGGATCGGCAGCCCATCTGCATCTGCGCCTCCGCTGCCGCTGCCGCTCCCACTGCCACTGCGGGGGTGCCGGTCCGCCTGCCGCATGCGTCATGGCCGCGCCTCCCCGGCCACCCTACGTGTCGCGTCGTCGTCTCCGTCGTCGGCGGCGGTGAGCCAGCGTGCGCTTGACTGCGTGTCCGTCCGGCCGATGCTTGCCGGGGATCCGCATTGGCTGCGTCCATCCCATCTCGACTCTGGCCGATCCCCTGCCTTCTTCTTTTCTCCGGGCTGTGCGTCGACATGTACCATCCCCACCGCGAATGCCAACGATCGCGGGCTGTCGTGCCATCAGCATCTATGACGATCTGTCGACTGGACCCTGATGACGTCTGCAGCAGTCAACGTCATGATGAACATCCACCGTGCATCGTGCTCTCTCGCGCCCCGAACCCACATCTGCCCGCTCTCCCAGCTCAAAGGCTTGAGATCTGCACCGTAAACAATGCTTCGCCTTTTCGCCCGATCTGCGCCGTCAGTCCGAAACGCCTTCTCTGTCCGCACTAGCTACGCCGTCGCCAATCAACGCAACATGGCTGCTGTTAGCAACACAGAGGCCGCCAGCTTTGACCGCTCCAAGCTGTTTGACGTGTCTCACGTCACGGCTGTTGTCACCGGCGGCGCCACTGGCATTGGCTTGATGATCACCCAAGCCCTGGCCACCAACGGAGCCAAGGTCTACATCGTCGGGAGGAGAAAGGAGGCATTGGAGAAGACGGTCGAGACTTACAACAACGGCTCTGGTCAGATCATTGCGTGCGTGCCCCTACCGCTCCGGTTGCTGGCCGATATGCTGACTTTTGCACAGCCTACCTGGCGATGTCAGCTCCAAATCCGAAGTCCAGCGGTTGGCATCAGACGTCTCCAAGAAGGAGCCCAACGGGATCCAGCTGCTCGTCAACAATGCCGGCGTCGCTCGCGATGATCCCACCAAACTCTCGGGTCGGGGGCAGCCATTAGACTTCTCTGACCCCGCCGCTGTCTCCGAGCACTTTCTCGCATCGCAGCCCGAGAATTGGGACGAAACCTTCCGCATCAACGTGGCCTCCATCTACTTCGCCTCCATGGCCTTCCTCCCGCTACTCGCCAAGGGCGGTAAGGCGGTCCCCGATTACTCCTCCAGCGTCGTCAATGTGAGCAGCATTTCTGGCTGCATGAAGGGCAGTAGTGGTGGTCAGTTTGCGTATGCGGCCAGCAAGGCCGCCGCCACCCACGTTGGCCGCATGCTTGCCACAACATTTGTGAAGACTGGAGTCAGAGTGAACACGATTGCACCGGGCATGTTCCCAAGCGAGGTGAGTGGTTTAGTTTTTGGATCTTTTGACCGGGTCAAACGACGCCAAGGAGCAATCACTGACAAGGCTGGTTTTAGATGACGACAGGGAGCTCGGACGAAAGAAACAAGTCCAATCTGACCTCGCAAGCTTCGAATCCCTCCGGTACGTTACCACTCAAATTGTAGAATGGCAACAGTGCTAACATTTGGGATTTGAATTTCAGGCCGCTATGGAAATGACTCCGACATGGCCGCAACTATTCTCTTCCTCGCTGGCCGCGGAGGTACTTTCTACAACGAGCAGATTGTGTATCCAGATGGAGGTGTGTAAACTTCTGGAAACATCCCTCACTGTATGATCTAACACATCATCTCAGGGAACACTCTCGTTCAGCCTGCGACCAATTAGAGTAACATTCGAGTCAAACAGTAGTGTATATGGGGATCTGCCTTTCCAAGCGATTGTGTGAGATGGTACGTATACAACTATGGCGGGATTTGACATATGTCAAGCAAACACGTACATCACATCACGTTGCTATGTTTTCCCCCTATACACACTCAGCTTAGAATCTTCTAATTCCAATACACGAGGCAACGATTGGTATTCTACGCGCCGCAGTCAGTCGACCAAATTATTGCGGAGCTTCCCACGCAGAGGCGTAAGGTGCATGCTATGACTGTTGGGCTAGCGTCGTAAGAGAAAGACCATTTCCAGGACCCCTCTTCTTCTACCCAAGCCTCTTACCCCACATAGCGAACTAGGCCATTTCAAAGCAGTGCCTCCCAAGGCCAGAATTTTCGATACTGACCGGCGCGGACCAACCTCCCCCCCTGGATCCCACCTCCCCCACTAGCAAGCACGTCGAATTTCCCCCATGAGAGCCGCGTAGAGAATGTTCGGACAGCCCTCCACCTGCATGTGTCCCTCCCAAGCGCGTTTAGACTGCACCAAAAGAGCACAGGAAGGGATGAACGTGTCCTTGTAAATCCTGCATAATTAATGAATGCGCATGGCCCATCCAGGACGCCGTAAGCAATTGCCAATACCAAGCTAATCTCCAGCTGGAACAAGGAGTGATTGATGTGAGAGCACTCTTGAGATTTTCAGACGGGCGTAGATGGCGGGGATTAGGGGCCATCTTATACGGCACGACGCTTCTGATTGGCGCCAGGTGTAGGAAGAACCGCGGTGGCCTTGGGCTTCACCGAGGCATAATCATGTCTCGACCCAAAATTTTCAAAATACTTCGTAACTTTCCTGTGGATCGGCTCACAGTTCGTCAAACACGTGCAGCCTCTCATCATCCGATGCAGGGCTCGACGTCGGAGACTGCGGCGTAGTAGCGCTCTGGGAGGAACTGTGGACTTTCTCAAGAATCTCCCGCACGGGCGGCGGTACAACCACGTTTTCTAGGTTGATGGAAAAGTTATGCTTGGCTGTGGTGGCTGCCCTCGACGCAGTCCCTTGAGTGCGGATGCCGTAGACAATGTAGCCGACAAGAAACAGGGCAACCAACGCGGCTAAAACGCTCCAAAAGATGCGCAGACGGCCTACTCAGCATCCCCGGTCAGCAGAAGCTCACGAAAGAAGGGGGGGAAAGGTTGACCGCTGTAAAATAAAAAATAAAAGCCACACTTACGGTTCACGCTGGTCCTCCACTCCTCATCCAGCCTCTCGCGCTCATCGACCCTCTTCCGCGCCGCATCGAGGCGCTCGTTCAGGCGGGCGGCCTTCTCCTTGCCGGCGACGATGCGCGCCTCGAACTCCTCCAACAGGCGGGCCTGGGCCGCGAAGTCGCCGATGGCGTCGAGCGAGCCATCGACCTCGTCAACCAGCTCGTCGGCGTCGCCCGCGAACTCGGCGCGCAGCCGCTTCGTCATGGTCGACAGCTCCTGCAGGTCGCCGATGGTGCCATGCAGGCCCGCCACCTTCTCCAGTATCGAGTAGTACGTGTCGTCGAGCCGGCGCGTCGTGGTCATGGATTGCTCGTCGAGGACGCGCAGAGCGTTGCGGAGCTGGCTGTGCGCGCGAGCAACGGGGTCAGCGGACGCATGCGGAGAGAAGAAGGTTGAGACACTGTCTGAGAGGAGAAGGGAGGGAGCGGCGTGTGGAAGAGCGCAACGGGCGTGCATGTGCAGGAATGTGAGACAAGAGGATCGTAAACGCACCCTTCCCGCTGCTTCTGGAGCGCGCGCTCGCGGCTGACATCCTCAGGCTTGACGACCCGCGACGACATGTGCCGCGCGTTGTGCTCGTACTCGGCCATGACCGAGGGGCTGACGAGGTCCTTGGAGTCGTTGGCGCTGCCGCTGGTGCCGCTGGTGCTGCCGTTGGGGTTCAGTCGGGCATCGGCGCTGTCTGCAGGCCTCACGAGGCTGACGTCCGGGATGTGAGAGCGCGGGGCAGGCAGGACGGCGGATTTGATTTCCTTGTCGTCGCCGCCATACTTGGAGGAGCGGCGGCGGTGGTGATGGTGGTGGTGGTGGCTGTGGTGCTTGTGGCCGTGCAGCGACAGGTGCGAGCGTTTGATGGGGTCGCGGTCGGGCTTGGAGCTGAAGGAGGCGGCGAGGGTGGAGCTGCGGCCGGTCTGGGCTAGCTTGGCGATGGTGGTGCTGTCGGAGCGGTGCATGGTTGCTGGGCGGAGGGCGACAGCATGGTTGTTTGGGGGTGGGCACTTGCGGCGCGTCCCCTGGCGGGCGGCGGCGGGGAGGTGCGAAGCGAAGCAGGCACCGTCATCGGCTCCACGCCAAGCGAATGCTCTTCCCCGTATTAAATAAAGGACGGTCTGGTCTAGACTCTACGTGCCCAACTTTCTCGAGGCCCCCTTGAAGAAACAACATGAATCATCTCTCGAACCGTTCCGGTCCGCTGATGCTGGTCTCGGTCATGGGCCCAGTGGCCGTCGCATGCGTCCACGTCAACGCGTCGCCCTTGCTCATCCCCTGCCTGCCGTCGCTCCGCCCATTCCGGCCACTGTCTTCTGTGCTTTCGCGCGCCACTTCGATCGTGACTTCGGCGCGGATGTCACCAGGATTCAGCGCTAGCTCCGAGCTCGCCGGACTGCCGCTGCGCACCGGCTTGATCCCCAGTTCGACGTCGCCTTTGGCAAACGCGTCTGCCGAATTCGTAAACGTGTGCGAGTGGCGAGAGAGCTTGAGATCGCGGAGCGTCGTGCGGTGATGCTGAGAGCCGCCGGGCATGCTGCGTAGCCGTGTCCCGTCCCCGTAGTATCCAGACGGCCGTCGCTCGGCCGCGTAGCTCTTGCCCGTCGACAGCTTGCGCAAGCACGGGAACCATTCGCGGAGCAGAGGCCAGATCAAAGGCAAGTTGGCCACGTAGACTGCGACCGATGCCTCGCGCGTGTACCACAGCATGTACGATGTGTCGTAAACGTCCGAGAGGTTGTATACCTTTGTAAGGATCGCCGCAATGATCTGGGCAAAAGCCCCCGGTTAGGTCACGCTCCGAGGTAGAAGTCGGATGGGTCACACTTACGACAAATATACCCATGCTGAAGACGAGCCCCAGAATCAGCCTTTGCCGAAGAGGCATGTTCAGCTTGGTGATCATGGGAATCGGAATTATCAGGATGCCGATATCGCTGGACAGGTTGAAGCAAGCCTGGACAATCGCGTAATGCTGCAGCGTGGTGCACTGAGGATTAGGAGGCGGCACTGCCCAGTAGCCACTGAAGGGCCTGCAGGCCGTGAAGAAGGTAATCTCTGTAGCCACCCAACCGATGGCTACGTAGATGAAGAGGAACTTGACAAGCCGGTACTGGGCCACGCCTGTTGTCAGACGGCCGTACATGATCAAGAGGCATACTTTGAGTGTGTATATGACGTTGAGCATGCCCTGCATCAGTCAGCTGTTGTTCATTTTCTTGCGAGCTGGAAGTGAATCTGACCTGCTCGGAAACGACCACCACCTTCGAACCCAAGATTCGATCCTCGATGTCCTGTTCGGTGAAGGAGGCGTACTCCCCAGGAAGGAAAAGATTGCTTCCACCGCCCCCAGCAATGGCGTTCAAACAGACGACCAGTACAGTATACCATGCCTTCAGTCAAGTCAGTGAGACATGCAACGACTCGTGATGTGGATCTGTGCGCATACCGCTGCTAGGAGCATGAGGTAGTCATCCGTTGCCAGCTCCCTGAACCCTACCCTATGCACGCGTGCAAATCTGTGGAGAGCGTCAGACGAATTCTTCCGAGCGACCGGTTGGTGGCACGTACATCCTGAAAAAGATGATGAATATACCGACGCCATAAAGAGCCCATGATTGAGTGGCAAGCCGCTGCTGGAACCCCTCGTCGAATACAGCCATCACGTAAATGGAAGGAACTTGCGGGAAACAAGACAAGCCGTCAAGAGCGATCAGCCTTCAGAGGGTACATGCCCGGGACTTTGTTACGTAACGAGTCAAGCAGTAGCGGATTTCAGTGCTGTTGTTAAGATGGGAACAAGTGCAAAGAAACTAGTAGGCGGACTGATGTTGCTGAGGGTAACTTTAAAAGGGAAGAGTCAGGGAAAATGTACTCTAAAGAGTTGCTTGGTGTCGTTTCCACGCGGTCGCGAGATGTCGGGGTATGGGAGCAGGGAGAGACATGCTTGGATTTTTCTCTGGGCCGGCACCAAGGATCTGGAGGGAATAGGCCGAGCGGTGCGATTAGAAGGCTCGCGGGAGGCATAGCCGGGCCCGGGGAGATGATGTCTAAGCCGGTCCTTGCTACCACGGCCCTGGACCCGGCCCCTGGCCCCTGCAGGTGAATATGCGCGCACTTCTTGCCTTGCTGACGGTAGACAATATTAGGTTTGCCGGGCACACGAAGCTTCAAGCCACAGTCTCAGGACCTGAACAGTGACCGGCATCGTATGAGAAGTCGAAAGTCATGGGGCAAGACGTGCGGAGGGCAGGCTGGCAGTCTCAGTTGCGGGTATACCGGGGACTTGGAAGTGGAACGGGGTCGCAATACCAACAAAGAGCTAGGCTTGAGAAGGCGACGGCTCCATCCGGTGCAAGGATGAGAAGGCGGGTGTCACTGGGCGTTGGCTGCCGGAGCTAGCTACGGGCGACGGTGACGGGGCGCAGCTGGAGCTCACTTGAATGAAGGTCGACATGACCCTTCCCTGATGCGTGAGATGCTCGGCTTCAAATGACAAGGGCGGGGGAGATCTTCAGGTCAGAATCATGCAGGCCAGCACATGTCTACACGTGTGGGAGATGCCGGGAAGTGAAGAAGAACGGAATCGCCGGATGGGTCGAGCGGCGATGGATGCCGTTAGCCTCTAGTGACGAGCAATCCTTCATCGGCACACGCGGCGAGTCGTGGCTGAGGCTTGCTCTGCTGCTACGAAAGGGTAGATTCTCGGAGGGAGTAGAGATAAGAAGCGAAGGCATCGAGATAAGGCTAAGCCATGACAGGCTCGGCCGTCAGGGGAGCAGCAAACGGCAGGCCGGGTCGGGGCAGACATGCGAGGCGTTGTGCCCGGGCGGCATCTGCAGCCGGGTCCCTGGTTTGGGGAATGCATCGAGACGTTGGGGCGGCGTTGGCGCTGGCGTTGGCGTTGGCGTGGGCGTGGGGGAGACGTCGGCAGACCAGGTGGTAGGTTCGCTCATGACTCGTCGTCACTTACTTACCTAGCTGCATGCGTCCCGAACCGCAACAGCAGGTATGTACACGGGTACGGGTCCTTGAATTTAATAGCCGTCCCGATACCTACGAAAGTACGGGGCAATGTCTCTGAAGCAGATGCGGGGGGAATCTTGATGCTCGTCCCCGTCGCTCACTATATGGGTCTTGGATCCGACCACTCTAGGCCGCGGATAAAGTCGTACGCCTTCTTGGCCGGTCTTGAATTCTAATCCAGCCATCCGGAGCAAACGCCCCAAAGAGAGCGCACACGTAAGCCTCGGGATCTGGAGAGATGCATCGTTCGGTGCAGATTTCAGGTGCAGCTCTCTGGTGACGCGGATTTCGTTTGCAGTCCGATGGGTAGTACGTCTTCGCCCATGCTGACAGCCGCTGCCCCGTCAAACGCCTCGCCCTCAAGTGTCTCTCTATGTCTTTGGCCGAGGTTGATTGTCGAGAGTGATCAGAGCCGGGGTGGCGTGTTCGCCTGTAACACCAGTCAGACAGGGGCCGCTAAGGCAGAGCCAGCGCGTCGGGTCCCTAGGTCCTCAGTCCTCACTCCTCACTCACCTTCCCGTTGCTTCTGCGCCTGCCAAGCCATGTAGCTGCGTTTCCAGTTGACGTAGTTGGCACGGTCCTGGTCCGTCGGGGCCTGCGCCTCGCCTCTCTCCACGCGCTTCTGGTACCTGCGACGTTAGGTCAGCGCCACCACGCTCCGCTCAGTCGCTGCACACTCACTCGTGCGCCACCTCATAAGCGGCCATGGCCCGCGATAGCTCCAGCTGCGCCGTCGCGGAAGTGGCGCCCTCGGCATCGCCAGCGTCGGTGCTGTCGGGAGTCAGCGTCCGGCTGCCGTCGTCACTGGAGTCGTCTTGGGACACCTCTGCTCCGCCCGTGGAGTGACCATGGCTGCTGTCTTCGCCTGGATTGATGCTCCGGCTAGCATTGTCGCTTTCCGTCCTTGGCTGTCTCGCGTCGTCCATCTTGCCGTCGAGCGGGTCGCGGCGGCGTGTGGGCGACGTGGTGACGATTGCGTTGAGGAAGCTCCGTGGCTTGAAGGCGACGGGTTGGTGCGAGTGTGGCCCGAGACCCTGCGTTGCTGCTGCTTCGCTACCGGCGCTGCAGCTGCGAGCACTCTCGTCCTGCCCTGCATTTCCCTTGATTTTGATGCCGGAGCGCCTCAGAAACGAAGGTATAAGTACGCGCCTCCGGCCGAGCCTGTCGTCTGAGTCCATGCCGGGGTGGTTGGCTGTGGGGCGGCGTGGTAAAGGGAACGAGACACTGGTAGAGTATTGATGTAGCCTAGAATCAGCCGTCAGTGATATGGGGTGCCCAACTTGCATTTGTTGGCGTGAGCGCGTCGTTTGATATGACTTGTCACTCGTTGTTTCCGTTCATGGCCGCCTTCGCCCACTCTCAACCTGCGACCGCCGAAACATTTCACTGCAGATGGAAAACGTCCGTCTGGCTTCTTCACATCATCCCCTACCATGTGCCAAATGTTGCAGCTCAACAATAGCAAACATCAAAGCTGCCACGTGCTCGCAACAAACCAATCGCCCGCAGCATCACAGTTCCATCCAACGCACACCCATTCCCGATACCAACCTCACGCTTTGCGCTGTTTTCCCGAGTCTCCAGCCTGCGGAGCGGCACGTTTCTTTCCACTGAAAGCAGAAGCACAACCAGATCCAATGGTATCTATGCTTGCTTGTGCAGCTACAGTCTCTACTCTTTGTTGCAACGAAGCTAGTCGTGGCTCAGGGCGAACGTAGCATTAAAGATGGTTTGGTAGAGCGTGCGGTACTTTCCCTCAAGCCCGGTTAGGATTATGCCGTTCCTCTCGGCAATCCGTGCAAAATCCTGGAGGAAAGGGAGCAGGAACATCCCCGCGTTGTTGGCAGGCGCGATCGACCAGGGGGGTATTACTGCCTCTTCGTCTCAGCGTTACGACCGAGACTCCTCACCTCACCACCGATCGGACCCGCGCATCAGCGTCGGCTTCCTCAGACTGAATCTTGATTTTTGTTAAGAATTTGATCCAACAGAGCGCTCTACCCCCAGACACCGCCGCCATGGCCGCTGTACCTCATCTTCCTCTGGCTCCCGATACAGCTCGATTTCCAGAACTTACGGTCGGGGTGACCAAGCTTCTTCCGCACTTGCTGTCGAGGCTCCCATGTGCCTTCCACACAGATTTCGAAACAAAATATTTAGGTAGGTAGTTGAATACAAGATCCACACGTAAACAACGAATTGAAAACTTATATTTATATCCGGATCTTGTATTCAACTGCCTATCCCATGTGGAATTTTTCTACAAGGCAGATCCGGGTGGGTAATATCTTTTGTCATCCGCCGCGGTGGCGGGAGTATGAGATATTGACCCATCACACTTGATTAGCGAAGTCGAATGGGTGTGGTAGAATGTGGTCTAGGACGAAATTGAGATGCGTCGATGTTGATTGCCGAAATGCTTGGCGTATATATCGCCCGAGTTCGTTTGGGTGGAGCCCCGTGTTCTTGAGGGACATCCAAAGAGCGATGTTGGGCCAGGATGCTTGGTGTTCAAAGGCCTGTCGAAGTTGATCGAGTGGAACAGATCGCATGCGTATGGGTTGGAATCGGTGACGCTTGAACCACTCTTGGACTGACGAGACCAATAATGGAATGGCCGCTTTTGGCCAAGATGTTAAAACGCCGCGGGGCGGTTCAATTTCGTGGAGCACGACGGAAGAAGGCCAGGTAATGTACCTAGCTAAGAAGTGTTTTGCGAGTAAGCTTCCATAAACGTACGGCTTAAAGGTGTACTCTTAAGCGGCATTGCAAGCCGATCGGATCGATCCAGAACTTGAGGAACAGCTACCCAACGGCGTCACCGTTCTTGGCCCCCCTGACGTGAGGCGGGCGCTAGCCGACGTCATTGAAAGGTACCCGTCCTTTTGGAAGAATAATCCCGGATTTGCGAAGGTTCCGGCCGAGCAGGAGATGACCATTCCCTTAAAGCCTGGATGGGAACGTAATACTAAGCTCACCACTAAGGTCTATCCGCTCTCGGCCAAAGATAGACCGTCGTTGACGAGACCTTCGACAAGCTGCACGATTAGAGTAAGCTCGACTAGACGCGCACGCACACCGTCTTTGGCTATCCCGTGTTCGTCGTGTGGAAGAAGATCCTCAAGGACGGAGTCTAGATCGAAAAACCGCGCGCGGTAGTGGACATCCGCGGGCTTAACCGGATCTCGGAGAAAGATTCCTACCCGCTACCGGCCTAGCAAGATATTATTAACGCTGTGCGAGGATGTAGCTACATCTCGGTCATAGACGCCACTTCGTTCTTCTACCAATGGCGCATCAAAAAAGAGGATCGTCACAAGCTTACCGTCAACTCCCACCGCGGTCAAGAGTCCTTTAACAGGTCGACGACGTCTTGACATGCCTAATGCGATGTTAGCGGAGGTCAAACAATAGTTAAGAGAACGCATACTTTTTCGCTGTTATAGATACCTACTTCGCCGCGGGTCCATACACCAGGAATGCTCGGGTCCCCAGCGTGACCGCCATCGACGAAGGATGTGAACTGGGACCCAGAGTTGGACAAGCACCTGGGCTCGCATTTGCATAAGCGAGCCCCGCTATGGCACGATTTCCGCACCAAGTTGCTGCCCATCAATTCGAACACCACGTGGGCAGGATTCCCACAGAGCACCGCCCCGCAGAGATGCGATTGGCTAAGCGATTTCCTTCCTTTTGCACGGGCTATGATGCGGTCATATTCGTTCTTGTTGATGGTAGTCTGTTGTGAGAGGTAATGCGTTTCCGACTGGCTCATCTCTTCGAGACTATGAAGATTGTTAGTATATTGAGTGCATAAGGTACCGGGAAAGTTCATACATCTGCTCGAGAATTTTTTTCTGCTCCTTCATTTGCTTCGTTCGCTGGGGTTTCCACGGGATGCCGGGTAATGAAGACACAGTCTCCTTCGAAAGAAACAGCACTGTTGTGAATAGACCACCAAAGAATCTGACTGTCGCCCCATCTCTTCCTCTTCTTTACTCTTGTAGCATTCATTTCATCAATAATCACCATTAATTTAACAACGATGGATATCATAAGTGCCGGAAACCACAGGGGTTGTCAACTACGGATGACTATGAGGGATGGTAGTGATTGTTTCTTGAGAGGCCGGACTCGGTGGCGGCGACTGGTTTCCACGGTAAGCGCAGATCATTCATAGACAACGCCTGCCTAGTATGTATCAGGACCTATGCCGGGGTCCGCGCATCACCTTTTCGCGTCCCGCCTTGAATGTATCGAAAGTAGTGCTTTTTGTGGACCTCGCTCTTTCCGACGGGCGAAAAACATTTCTCAGATTATTATCCAAGTCACCTCAGAGTCCTTCTCCATCATCCCTAGCCCACAGCTTTACCGTCCTGTCGTGGCCGGAGCTGCAAATCCACTTCGAATCGTGGCTGACATCGGTACTAAGCACGTTGCCCGAATGGCCACTCAGCGTCTTGCACAACGCCCAGTCGTCTGCGCTGAAGATCCTAACGTTCTTGTCAAATCCACAGGAAACGAAGAAAGTTCCCGCCTTCTTCGGCTGCACATTACCACTTTCGTCTCTGGCTGGCGTATATCCGTTTGCGGGCCCATCTATGCCCTTGAACCAACGCAGATCCGTCACTCCGCCTTTGTGAGCACCGATGTTGCCCATTTCGCGGACAGCGCGCACATCCCAGCACTTTGCAAACCCATCCCCCGACCCGGAAAGCACACGGTACCCATCCGCGCTCCAATCCAGACCGTAGATCGGACTAATGTGGCTGTCCAGAAGCATGACCATGCGGCCTGTACGAAGATCCCAAATCCTGCCAATACTGTCAAGTCCAGCACTAGCTATCAGCGACCCATCGCCATTGAAGCTAACCGTGTAGACTTCACGCGAATGGCCCTCCTGGAGGAGCAACTCGGTCGTGGTGTTCACATCCCACAGACGCCACGTTGTGTCGAATGAGGCTGATGCCAGATACTTGCCGGAGGGATGGAACTCTACGCGGCAAACTCGCCCAGTGTGGCCGGAAAGAGAGGAGATTGGGGTATCTTCCTCGAGTGACCAGAGGTGAATTTGACCTTCGCCGCCACCGGAAGCCAGGTTGAGAGTCGAGCGGGAGACATTGCTGTCCGGTAAGGTAGCACCGGGATACCATGCCAAACCGCCTATCCTGTCCGTGTGTCCTCGGAGTACTCCCTTCTCTTCTAGGTTTGGAACGTCGAGCAGCTTGATGCTGCCACCCCAGTTGCCCGCCACAATCATGTCTCCACTGGGCGAGAACCGTGCCATACTAACGGGCCTATCTCCAGCGATTTGCGATCCAAACAAGTCGAAGCCCTGCAGGCGCTCCTTGACAGCCTTGCGGTGCTTGACGTGGGTCCGTAGAGGTATCGTGGACTCCATCTTCTGGTACGCAATGCGGGTTTGTGCTCTTGGCAGGGAATACCTGGCGATCTCCTTCCGCGCTTCCAACAACTCCTCCAGACCTTCCGTATAGAATTCTTCGTTTCCCTCATCTTCATCCTCAACCTCGGCGGACTGGTCTTTCATCTGCGCGTCGCCCTCCGCATCATGCTGGCCTGACTCAATCTGCTGGGTAAGCAGCTCTCGTAGACGGTCTCTTCTATCTCCGGGGCCCTCCCCGAAAAGCGTAATGGGCTCTCCAAGCTCTCGTAACCGTAAGCGAACCTTGTTATCGTCGGTGGGAACGGCAATGGTTGCAGCAAGACGCTTGCGCTCGAATTGAGCGAGGATGGCGGACGCTTTCTCAGAGGGAACTCCAGCCGCCCCGGAGGGCATAGAGTAGTCGCGATCAAGAGCTGCAGAAACGTATGAGGTTGCGTTCATCTTCAGTGGACGCGCTGGGGGGAGACTTACGGACATTGGCAAGGTCGATGCCGCCCATATCAACGTCCTGTCCAGAGGCATGAAAATCAGCGCCTTGTCCATGCTTCTCGCCGCGAGGGAATTATTGCGACGCTGCACTCAAGTCGCGCCCTCTATTTTGCAAATTCGTAAACACCGATAGATCGCAAGGTGAGGTGGATCGGAGCTGGCTTACCTCTTGCTGCTCCTCCTCCACATATGCTTGCCGCGAAGGGTGCATCATCTTGCTGCTGTCCGCCGAGGCTCGGCCTCAGAGAAGTGGTCCGGAGGTGCGTCGAAAGAAAGCGTGCGCGGCGGCGTGGCGGCGAGGATTGGGCGGGCAGGACGGGGAGCGTGGTCGTGAAGCGGCGCGCCGGCAGCAAGAGTCCATGCCGCAAAAGTCCATGCCGCGACTGCGTAAACTGCGCGACTGGTCTGCCGCGCTTGCACTAGCGTGCACGGCCCCCATTCCGCCGTCCGCCCCGCTGTGCCGCCGCTGCCAAGGCGCCATTTGGTAGTCCGTGGAACGCATTGATGAAATCGAAGCTTACAGGTCGCCATGAAACCTTTACACCGTTTCCACCCTGTCTACACAATTCTACACGCACTTCGCCTCTTCTGACGTCGCTTCCACTTTTTTCTCTGTAATGCTCACTGCTTAAGCTCGTCCCCAGGTCGCCCATGCGTGCGGCCGTTCGCTTTCTTATCTCCTTCCTCGTCCTCTTAGCTGCGATTGCGATGAGCTTCACTGGTCCCCGCCTTGTTCTGCAAACCAAGCTCTCTCAAGCTGCTGGAGCCGGCTTAACTTCCTGTACGCAATTGTCGCTATGCAACGCTAGTCTTGCGAGGGCACCGCGCCTATCTTCCTGGCTTGCCTCGACTGCGCCCGCCTCCCGGCCCTACAGCGCGACTGCCCGCAACGGCTCCCAGATGCCTAAGTTCGCCTACCAGATATCTGCATCGTATTCTGCAAAAGGCCACCAGTTCAATCCCGAGTACAACCTCTTCAACCACAATCCTTTCGTCAGGTTGACGAAGAAGGGCGGGCACAAGCGACCGGCTAGTGGACAAGACTCGTTCTTCGTGAACCAGATCGGCGATACCGGCGCGGTTGCTTTCGGAGTCGCGGACGGAGTTGGCGGCTGGACCGAGTCTGGCGTGGACCCGGCGGACTATGCTCACGGCATTTGCGACTACATGGCGGTAGCTGCCAATGGCTATCCAGAGGGCTTTGTCAAAGGGCCTCTGCATCCCAAGGATCTCCTCCAAATCGGTTATGATAACGTGACCAGTGACGATTCTATTATCGGTGGAGGAAGCACTGCATGCATTGCAGCAGCGGAACCCGACGGCTCAGTCGAGGTTGCCAAGTGAGTACTCCCGTGGAGCAACTATATGACAAGCTAACAACTCGACAGTCTGGGCGATTCGGGCTTCATCCATCTCGGACTCAATGCCGTGCGCTACTTTTCGCCCCCGCAGACGCATGCTTTCAATACCCCGTACCAAATGTCCAAGATCCCTGCGCAGATGCTTGCCCAGATGAAGCTCTTTGGAGGGTCCGTTGCGCATGCCGAGACACCCAAGGACTCCGCGGTCACAAACCACAAAGTGAAACATGGAGACGTCCTCGTATTCGCAACCGATGGCGTTTGGGATAATTTGAGCCCGCAGGACGTGCTCACTATTGTGGGGAAGAACATGACGGCGCTTGGCGGGTGGATTGATGCCAGAGAGGAGTTCGTTGTGAGCCCGCATCTGCGCAGCCTCACGGAGAGGGGCGGCATGAGCAAGTCGGAGAACAACACGCTGCAGGCTCTGCTCGCGCTTGCAGTGACGGGAGAAGCCAAAGCGGCGAGCCTCAACACCAGGAGGGACGGCCCCTTTGCAAAAGAGGTGCAGAAGTACTACCCAGGCGAGAACTGGCATGGCGGAAAGCCGGACGATATCTGCGTCGTTGTTGCCATTGCGGTCGAAGACGGCAGAGAAAGCAAGCTCTAGGATTGGGTGGGGAAAGCATGGTAAGGCGCTGGCGGCATGGTAGACTCGGCTGTCTTGAACTCGGGGCGTTTGGGCAGCATGATTTGGGATCCTACTGCTGTAAATCTGTAGCAACAATGCATCAATGTATCACAATATGGCGCCGTCTGGTAAGGCGGTAGGCATTCGGGTGCCTGAGGCGCTTGTGGTGATCATAGCGGCGCAGGCCAGACGGAGAATCGAAATTACGCGACGGGAGACGGTGAAACACCGTCGACATCCGGCCAGATCCATCAAAACGTCGCCCATCGCATCCGATATCGTGTCGCACGCGTCATTGCGCAGCGATAGGCGGGTTGAAAACTCACGTGCACAGGCTCAGGCGGTTGCCGTGGCAGCAGCGACGCAAACAGTCCCGTCCGCACCCACGGCCCTGACGCCCTCAACTCCATCAACACGCAGCGACGCTCCCACCATCTCGCCAACCTCGCCAACATTCCCTATGGAACGGTAGCACACACTCGGCATTCGCTACATCCATCGACACTCGCCCCGGGATCTCTCCAGCATCGCATACCCTCTGCGGTCGCCTCTCGCCCGACGCCATGGCCGCAGCTTCGCCTACTCCGCTCTCCTCCTACAGCAACGGCGGCCGCATGTCCCGCCAGCCCTCAATGCGAACCTCACTGCAGCACAGGCGCGAGTCGCCCATCTCTATCCTAGGCCACTCCCATGGATTCAGCGCCAATGCACCCATGATGCAGCGCATCGACATTGGCGACAGCTCCGAAGACGAGATCGAGCAGCCCATGAAGCTGAACCCCTACACCCGCGCTCTCCTTGGCCAAGACGCGCCTAGCTCTCCCATCAGACAATATGGCGCCCCTAAGCTGCGCGTCGCCCGGAATTCTCTCGGCCACACCGAAGACACTCCAATGCAGGACACCATCACCCCTGCGCCGTCGCTGCGCATCAAAAGGGTGCCCCTGAGGGGAGCACCTATGCGTAGGCTTAGACGTACGCCCCAGAGCGAGGATGAGCAGCATCAACCGCAGTCCGTCTTGGATGCGTCGCATGCTGCTAGCCCTCAGGCCAACGGAAGCCCCCAGGCACCCAGGGCCGGAAGCCCCAGAATCGTCCGCATAACTAGCCCGTCCCATGACCAAGAAAACCTTGCTGCTTCTTCCATGCAGGCCGAGTCGGCCATGAGGGCCAGCACTAGTACGAAGGTTGACTCGGTGATGAAGGACTCTTCTTTCATGAAAGACTCGGTGATGAAGGTGGAGCCTGCGGTCAGACCGTCATCAAAAGGCGAACACAAGCCGGTTCCCCTGGCTTCAGTAAGCGTAAATACTCCCCATCGTCCTGCTCCGCCCCCTCCCCCAAGGATGTCGGTTTTGGAGACCGCCACCTCTGCCGCCGGTGCATCTACGGTAAAGCAGAAGAAGCGTAGAAGGGCCTTCATGGTCAACGGCAAACAATATCAGGAGGTTGGGAGGATTGGAAAGGGCGGCAGCTCCGATGTCTATCGAGTCATGGCTGAAAACGGCAAACTTTTCGCCTTGAAAAGGGTGAAGCTTGAAGATGCGGACGAGAGCGCAGTACGGGGATACAAGGGCGAGATCGAGCTCTTGAGAAAATTGGAAGGTGTGGAGAGGGTTGTTCGGTTGTTCGACTGGGAGGTGGATGAGGAAAAGCAGATTCTCAGTGTGGTGAGTAGTCTCCCTGCTCTTTCCAAAACGCTCCCCGAGAGCGGGCAAATTACTGGATTGCAGCGACTGACTGAGGTTTTAGCTAATGGACATCGGCGAATCTGACCTTGCCCGCATTTTGCGGATGAAGATTGACCCGGAAGATGCCCGGCTGGATCTTTCTTTCACGCGCTACTACTGGAAGGAGATGCTCGAGTGTGTTGCATCTGTTCACGATTACGACATAGTCCATTCGGATCTGAAGCCCGCAAACTTTCTCTTGATCCAAGGACGCCTCAAGCTCATCGACTTTGGCATTGCCAACGCTATTGAAGTCGACCACACCGTAAACGTTCATCGAGATTCCCACGTCGGCACCCCAAACTACATGTCCCCGGAATCACTGCAAGATGCAAATGCATCAGCCCGGCATGGGCCCGGCGGCGATTCGTCACTTGGCCGCTGCATGAAGCTGGGCAAGCCCAGCGATGTTTGGAGTCTTGGATGCATTCTGTACCAGATGGTGTACGGCAGGCCACCCTTCGCCCACATCTCGAACCAAATCCATCGTGTCATGGCCATCGTCAACCCCAACGTCGATATCGACTTTCCCTCGCACGGTCTCGGCAATGTGCGCATTCCAACGGGCCTGAAAAAGACGCTGAAGCGCTGTCTCCAGCGCGATCCGTCTCGTCGTCCCACCATTGCCGAGATGCTCGGCGAAAGGGATGAGTTCCTGTGCCCTGACAATGGCGATGATCTCAGAATCCCCGAGGCGCTTCTAGGCCAGATAATCCAGAGGGTTGCCGACCGCTTTAGAGATCAAAGCAAGCCGATGCCGACCGAAGAGGAGATAAGACAGTACCCCGGGAGTTTTTACGCAAAGATTCGGGATCTGCTTGAGGAGGTGTGAATATTGAACTCCTCTGGAACACCAAAGGACTGTAACGAGTAACGACGAAGTAATAAGCGCCTTCCTGTGCGGTCGAGCATGGTTCATACCTTTTCTCCTGTTCTTCTTCCTCCCTTGTTATATGGCATGGGATTTTTTTCTCATACGCATTTTGCGCGCGGATGTCTTTGGTTGAATAGCAGGGCGCTCGGTGCTGTTATTTCTCTGCTTTCCTGGATACCTTGGTCGCGCCTAGTCACACCTACCTTTTTTTCTTTGTCCTTGCATGTATTAAGTCGACGGGATGAGAGAAGGAAGACGGGGGTGGACATCTGCAAACCAAAAGCTGCAAAAGCGTGAAGTTTACTTTCTTGGTGCCTTGCGGCGCTTTGTACATACATATACCCACTACTGCGCCGGCAAGTTGGCACGATATTTTCTTAGTCGGAAGCATCTTTTCAACGCCTAGTCTTCGTTAGCCTCCTTTTCTCCGCCAATACTCAAGATGACCATACTTCTGAATTCTTGACAAAATCCTGGGGGAAAAAGACCCTCGAAATGATAGTTAAAAGGCCAAAACAGTTGTTGGGACACAATTGCGATTGGTATTGGTGTTGGTACTCGCAGATGTAGTCGAATCCATTATCGAAACATCACATCCCAGATTGTGAGACCGGAAATGCTTCCGCGCTCACCCAAGCAAGGCTTCTGATTCTCTATGTAGGAATTCGAAGTTTCGTTCATTCATAGAGTTTAGCTTCTCATCAGCCAGTTGCCCATTTCCAAAGGCATTTTATTTTTTTAGCCGATCTCTGGCTCCAGCAACCCGCCTGAGCCACCAAATGTGATATAGAACGACGCGCTTCCGCTACCTCATCAGAGAAGGCCTTTACGATCTTGGCCTCACATCATCACGCCGTCAACGCCACATCACCAACTCCCCACGAATGTGGCATGTGTTCCTTATCCACACAGATATCTCAAACCGCCCCGCTGTCGGCCTTCTTCTTCTTAACCTCGATACACTCGACGTTATCCTCAGGCACCTCCTCGTACTTGTCAACGAGGAATTCCGCAACATCGTCGCTCAGGTCGCCCTGCAGAGTGATCTCCTCGCCGCCGGCGGGCAGCTTGGTGACGGAGGCGCCGGTGGCGAACTTCTTGCCGAGGTCCTTGGCCACCTTCTTGAGCTCAAGGCCGAAAGCCTCGAGGCCAACGATGGCGGTGACGTACTTGCGCTTGTTGCGTTCGATGCGCTTGATCGTGACTTTGGAGTGTGCCTTCAGCTCGGCCTCCTTGGCCGCCGCCGACTCGGCCTTGGCCGCCTTCTTCTTCGCGTCCTTCTCGGCGCGTTGTTGGGCTTCGACCGAGAGCGAGGACATGTTGGCTTCAAGCGCGTCTATTCCGTTGAGTCAGCATCCATTGTGCGTCGTGCGTTGCGATGTGCGATCACTGGAGCAACGCCCAAGCATTGTGAGGGCTGCCGATGATCTTCGGGCGGTGGGAGGATACCTGCGGAGTAGAGGCGCGCGTGCATGTCCGGGTGGTGTTCCTGGAGCCATTCTTCACACTTCTTGGTCGTGCCGCCGAATTCACAGTACTACGCGCCGTCGCGTGTCAGTCGACCGATTGTTCGCTCCGGTACGGGATCGACCGCTTTGTGTCTCCTACCTACTTCTGGGGGGAGTGTGCAGACTGCGCGTGGATTGTTGTCAGCCTTTCTGTACGTTCAGGCAGCGGGGCGGGGATCGCGTGAATCAGGGCAGACGAACCGCCGCAGTAGACGACCTGCTTTGCCTCTGGAAGCGGTGCTGCTTCGGTGTCGGCCATGGATGTGTTCTGCCGGGGAAAGTGCGTGGCAGAAGTGGAAAGGAGGAATTGGCGTTTGTGTTGTTGTGCGGGTGTACTGTACGTAGAGTGCGCGCGGCGAGTGGTGGGGTACCAGGTGTAGCGGGGCAGAATCGGCGTCACCAGCAACGAGGGGCAGGGCGGCAATCTATGACAAAACGCGCCCGGGCGTCGGAGCGGAGCGGGACGGGCAGTCTGGACAATCACGTGCGGATGGTTGCTCGGGCTGTCAGTGATTTTGACATCAGCAGAACAAACAATACACGAGCGGAAAACAAGAAAGCAGCCTAAGTCAAGATGGACTAACAACTAGTATGCATATCATTCTATCTATCATGCTCGGAGATGCTTTTTTCAATTCCTAAACGCTAAGCTAGCACAACGGGCTCTCCGCCATCCCAGGAAGCATCCAGCCAAAGAGGGGAACATTTGCTTCTTAAGGCTTGCGGAAGGCTACTTCCGCAGGAAGGCGGAAACTCGCACAGAACATCCTCTTGTTCGGTGCTACGTCTCGCACGTCGTAGATCTCTCCATCTAGAGTTTCAAGGGTGATTTCGAACTCCAGCTTCTCGGATATCCGCTTGCAGATATCAATCTGCTGCTCCCCATTGTCGTCGCTCTTGGTACCGAAGCAATAGACGTGTACCATAGGCAACTGGACGGCAGTATGCGGAGCAAAAAGAGTGGCAGGGTCCGCTGTTCCCAGAGCCTCGCTGACTGGCGAGCGCGTATAAAGCCCAATGAAAGAGGGCAGGAAGTCGATGGCGTTGGCGGGGAGGTTCATGACGTAGTGGGAAAAGAGGCGGGGCTGAGTGAGGTCCCGTTCAAGCGATTTGGGATCCACGGCTGCCGGTGCCTTTTCTCCGCCAGCCTTACGACGCGAGCCACCGGGCGCCGCCTTCACTGTGACGCGATGTGACGATCTGAAGAGATCGGCAGTGGCATCGCGGATGAACGCGTGGCCGTCGGCGTTGAAGGCGCGGACGAATTGGCCAACCTATGGCAGAATTAGTTGCGAGGGGCGTTCAGGGGCGCCGGGGGCCGATCTTACCTTGTTCCTTTCAACTGCATCCACCATGCATGCATAGCTCTCCGGATTCAAATCGTTCGCCCAAGTGAAGATGCGCTTCTTACCTGCAGGAACTGCGAACGGTCCGACACCAGCCATGACGTCGCAAACGGCTTCTCCTTCCTTGAACGCCTGGACCATGCGCCGATGCTCCGCCTGCAGCCTGCTGTTCCAGTAGACCTTGGCGTAGTCGAATCGGAAGGTGCAGTTCTCCTCGTGGAGCTCGACGTTGAGGTCTGGCGATCCGAGGAGCACTTCGTAGGAGAAGGTGCGGAACTCGCTCTCGTCGCCCACGTTGTCAAGCTTGCTGATCACAGTCTCAACCTTGTGTGATTTGTCCTTGAGGACCTGGGCGATGACCTTCTTGTAGGGCTGGTGGGATTCACGCAGATTCAAGTGGAGGATGTGTCCGACCTGGGAGAAGCGCTTGGGATAGGCGTCTTCCTGGTTGTCCTCCGGGACGATGGCAGACAAGATTTCGTCTGGCGGTGGATCAGCACAAGAAACTGCCACCGGGGCCAAGTCACCCACCATATGTCCAGTAGTCGTAGTCTAGGTGCAGGTCGTACGGCACGACGCTGGCGGTTTCGTTGCTCTGGATCTCAGCCAGCGTGGGCGACCAGGTGGAGGGGTCTGCCTGCTCCCATCAGCACGCGCTCGGCACAAACATGGGCACAGTGCCGTCTACCATCGTGCTTGACGCCCGGCCTCAGCAGCACACACTTGCGGCCCGCCGAGGCCAGCTCGGGCAGCGGGTCACGCTGGACAGACTGCAGACGGGGCGCCGACAGCGCATCCTTGCTCTTCTCCAGGGCCTTGCGCACCAGCGAAATGTCCTTGTTGTTCGCGATGCGGGCGGCGGCGAGCGGGAAGGTCTTCTGGAAGAAGCCGCGGTCGAGGGTGCGCATGGCCCGATTGACGGGAGGGCGGAACATGGTGTCGTCAGACATGGGCGCGGGGCAGGGGCAGCGGTGCGCGGAGCCCGAGGCTCTGTGAAATGAGCAACGGGAGTCGGTGCTGTCTGGGGGATGCGCAAGCAGAGGGGTGGAAATTATTTTGGGCCGTGTTTTGGGCTAAGCGTCGGCGGCCGGGCCTGGGATCGAGCTTCGGGGAAGCCCTGCAGCGGGCTTGCCAACCATCCGCAAGGGCCTGTTAATAACTCCCGCCTGTCAACATCCACCGACTCACGCCCCCGTTCACGCGCGCCGCGTCTCCCCCCCGCCGCCCTCGATGAAGCCCCCATAGTCCCGCACCGCCACCCCGACTGAACACACACACGCAGCCCGCACCCACGCGCCGCCCGCCGCGCTGTCGGCGACCCCCAACTCACCATGGCGTCCGGCGGAGGGAACATTAAAGTCGTTGTGCGCTGCCGGCCCTTCAACAGCAGAGGTGCGACCGCACCCTCGACCCGCCCGGAGAGCATGCTGACGCTTGCGCAGAGAAGGACCGCAACGCACAATGTATCGTGCAGATGTCTGGCGCCCAGACCGTCCTGACGCCCCCGAAAGGACATGACGCCAAATCCAAAGGAGGCAACAAGGGCGCCGTCGAGGGCCCCAAGACCTTCGGCTTCGACAAGAGTTATTGGTCCTTCGACAAGTCTGCGCCCAACTATGCCGGCCAGGACAACCTGTTCGACGATCTCGGTAGACCGCTGCTTGACAATGCATTCCAGGGATTCAACAACTGCATTTTCGCCTACGGCCAGACCGGTTCAGGAAAATCGTACTCTATGATGGGCTATGGCGAGGAGTATGGTGTTATTCCGCGCATCTGCAAGGGCATGTTCGAGCGCATTGAGGAAATTCAAAAGGACTCGTCGCTCAACTGCACCGTCGAGGTCTCGTATCTCGAGATCTACAACGAGCGCGTCCGCGACCTGCTGAATCCGGCCAACAAGGGCAATCTAAAGGTCCGCGAGCATCCGTCTACCGGTCCCTATGTCGAGGATCTGGCCAAGCTCGTCGTTCGCTCGTTTGTGGAGATCGAGAACTTGATGGACGAGGGTAACAAGGCCAGAACGGTTGCCGCTACCAACATGAACGAGACCTCTTCGCGATCGCACGCTGTCTTTACCTTGACCCTGACCCAGAAGCGCCATGACAACGAGACGAACATGGATACGGAAAAGGTTGCGAAGATCAGTCTGGTGGATTTGGCCGGTTCGGAACGTGCTCAATCTACGGGAGCGACCGGCGCGCGTCTGAAGGAAGGTGCTGAGATCAACAGATCCTTGTCGACCTTGGGACGTGTCATCGCGGCTTTGGCAGACCTGTCGTCCGGGAAGGCCAAGAAGAAGGCTGCTTCGATGGTTCCCTATCGAGACTCGATTCTCACTTGGCTTCTGAAAGACTCACTTGGTGGAAACAGTATGACGGCCATGATTGCTGCAATCTCCCCTGCAGATATCAACTTCGACGAAACTCTATCGACACTGCGATATGCCGACTCCGCCAAGCGCATCAAGAACCACGCTGTTGTTAACGAGGACCCGAACGCTCGCATGATCCGCGAGCTCAAGGAGGAATTGGCCCAGCTCCGCTCAAAGCTCGGTGGCGGAGGGGGTGGTGGAGGAGGGGGAGTAAGCGTCCCCCCGGAAGAGCAGTATGCACCGGATACGCCGCTGGAGAAACAAATCGTCTCCATTACTTCGTCGGATGGATCTGTCAAGAAGGTTTCGAAGGCAGAGATTGCTGAGCAGCTGAGTCAATCTGAAAAATTGTTCAAGGACCTAAACCAAACATGGGAGGAGAAGATGACGAAGACCGAGGAAATCCACAAAGAGAGAGAGGCCAAGCTTGAAGAACTGGGTATCAGCATCGAGAAAGGCTTCGTAGGACTCCACACCCCCAAGAAGATGCCCCATCTGGTCAATTTGAGCGACGATCCGCTGTTGGCCGAATGCCTGGTCTACAACCTCAAACCCGGCACGACCTTGGTTGGCAACGTTGACACCCAGAACAACGCCGAAGTCCGCCTCAACGGAACGAAGATCCTTCCCGAGCACTGTACGTTCGAAAATGTGGACAACGTGGTAACGGTGGTCCCCAAACCTAATGCAGGGGTCATGGTCAACGGCTTGCGCATCGAAGAGCCGAAGCGGCTCCGGAGCGGTTACCGTATTATCCTGGGCGACTTCCATATATTTCGGTTCAACCATCCTGAGGAAGCCCGTGCTGAGAGGGAAGTGCAGGGCAGTCTTCTCCGCCACTCGATGACAACGAGCCAAGTGCCTTCACCCGCTGGAACTCCTTCGCGGCCAGCGCATTCTCGAACTTGGAGTACTGCCAGTCAAGGCCAGTCCGAAGATCCAAGCCCACGAGGAGGCTCGCCACTTCCATACAAGAACAGCCGAGATACCGATTGGTCTTTCGCCCGACGTGAAGCAGTGACAGCAATCCTCGGTCCTGACCAGAAGATCTCCAACCTGACCGATGATGAGCTGGATGTCTTGTTCGACGATCTTCAACGCGTGCGCGCGGTGAGAAAAGCGAAGCCAGAGAGCAAGTTTTCAGAAAGAGAGGAGGATGCAGAGTCCGACGGGTCTTTTCCAATCAGGGAAAAGTACGCTTCAACTAGCACGGTGGATAACTTCTCCCTAGACACTGCATTGACAATTCCTGGGACTCCGCAGCTTGGAGAAGAGGACGAGCGACTCAGAGCTGCTCGTGAAGAGATGCAAACCCAGCTTGATAAGCGTAGAGGCGAGTACGAAGACCAACTCAAGGATGCCGAAGGGAGCTCGGTTGAGGTTGAGGACATCCGCGTTCACAAGGTCAAAATGGAAGAGCAGCTCCGCGCAGTCAAGGAGGAGATGCAGCACGAACTACAACGACAGAAAGAAAGCTTCGAAAGACAACTACAGGAGTACTCTTCACCAACGTCCGAAGGGAAGAGTGCGTTCATCTTCCTCTCCAAGGAGGAGGCGGAGCGAGCGAGAAACGTGTTCGCGCACTGGCGACAGCGCAGATACGTGGCCATGGCGGAAACGCTACTCCAGAATGCCGCACTGCTGAAGGAAGCCCAAGTCATGAGCCAACAAATGGACAAGCACGTCGTCTTCCAGTTCTGTGTTGTCGACGTGGGCCACACGTTTGCATCTTCCTACGACCTAGTGCTCAATGGCGTGCCCGGCGAGGACGACGAGGACCTCGAGGCGACGCCGAAACCGTGCATCGGCGTCCGGGTAGTAGACTTCAAGGACCACGTCATCCACCTTTGGTCCTTGCAGAAGCTCCGACGGCGCGTCAGGGCAATGCGTCAGATGCACCAGTACCTGAACAAGCCGGAGTATATGCAGCACTTCCGTCTCGAAAACCCCTTCACCGAACCCTGCTCACCCGAGTACTCGCGGATCGGAGATGCAGACGTGCCTCTGGCTGCAGTCTTCGAATCTCGCGTCCAGGATTTCTCGATTGATGTTACATCCACCTACACAGAGGGCGTCGTCGGCATATTGCGGCTCTCTCTGGAGCCATCCTTCGCGGAAGCTTCGTCATCGACTTTGAAGTTCAACGTGGTCATGCATCGCATGATTGGCTTCCCTGAACGCGAAGGGACTGACGTTCATGCACAGCTGTTTTTCCCCGGCATTTCCGACGAAGGCGGCGCCACTACCACGCAGATGATCAAGGGCTTCAACGAAGGGCCAATCAAATTCGAGAGTGTGCACAGCATGGGCTTGCCCCTCAACAGTCCCCGCAGTGCGTCTCTTCGAATTTCCATTTTCGCCAAGGTCACGTCGACGCATCTAGACAAACTCCTCAGCTGGGATGACATGCGCGACTCGGCACCCAGGCCAAAGGTGAAGCGCTTGAACTCGCGGCTGCCAGAATCCGAATTCTATGCCGAAGAGCGCCATGACATCTTTGCGAGGGTGCAGCTGCAAGAAATGGCCGAGGATGGCAACTACAAACCCGTCGATGTCATCCAGACCGGGCCGCTCGACCAGGGCGCTTTTCAACTGCACCAGGGTATTCAGCGCCGGTTCGTTGTCGATCTCACACACAGCTCCGGGCAGATGCTCCAGTGGCAAGATATCTCGTCGATCCGTGTGGGTCATGTCAAACTGCTCGACGCAAGCGGCCGCACCGCCGGGACGGATTCTCCACAGCCTCAGGTGCCGATGAAGCTCCTGGCCCGGCCAACTGTCAAGGACAATGCCGACGGCACAAGCAACGTGACGTTTATTGCACTTTGGGATTCCAGCATGCACGGGTCTCTTATGCTCGACCGCACCACCGCCGATCGCTACAGGGTCCAAGTGTCTCTCATCTGGGATGTCGCGTGTGCCAAGTTGGCGAAACCTATGACTTTCTCCTTGGACGTTTCCGTGCAGATTCGCTCTCGTACCTACATCCGCCCGACTTCGATGTTCAGTGCCATGTTCAAGGGCCAGCGCGTCATACACTCAACCACGGGCATGTTCTCTGTCGCCATCAGACCAGTTTCGGCAAAGAGGGCCGTGGATCTGTGGAGGATGAGCACCCAGCACGACTACGTCAAGGGCGAGGAACTGCTGACGGGCTGGACTCCGCGCGGCGTGTCTCTCGTGAAGGACTTCCTTGCTACGCGGAAGCGACGCAGGAGAGTCGCGGAGATTGAGACGGCTCGGAGCATCCTCAGCCAGAGAGCGCTCACTGCCAACAGTGATGCCTACCTTGAGAATGAAGGCCAGCTGGACGACCGACAGATAGAACTTCTGAACAAGGTTCTTGCGCTTTGGCAGACTAAAAAGGACATTGGCGAGATCATTCTCACGAAGGAGAACCTCGAGCCGCCGGAGCGCGGTGCCGCGTTTGCCACGCCGCCCAATGGTGAGACGAAGCCCACGTTGATTTCGGAAGTGCGCTATGTGCCAAAGAACCCGACGATGCTGAAGAGCGGCTATCTCATGACGCCGGATGACACCAACACACGGTGGGTGCGACGGTTTGTGGAGTTGCGCCGCCCGTATCTGCACATCTTCACAGTACCCGAGGGCGACGAGTTGAATGCCATCAACCTGTCCAACTCGCGGATAGATCATCAGCCGCAGTTGGCTGGGCTGTTGCAGCGGCATAACATGAACGTCTTCGCCGTGTTCGCGCCACAAAACACGTTCCTCTTCGCAGCCAAGAGTGAGCGCGAGAAGATCGAGTGGATCCTCAAAATTGACCAGAGCTACTTCAGCAGCGGAAGCGGAACGCCCGCGGAGGACGACGACAGTGCCTGAGATGTATTGCCATGATAAGCCCGGAAAATAACGAACCCTCTCTTTGAAGCCACCGCCTCCAAGGTCGGATATCCCTCCAACACCCTCCTTCGCCATCCGTGTGTATGTACGAGTCTGAAATGCCGGCGTTGAGACGTAATGTTTTGTTTCGTTGCAAAGAAGCCCCAAACCGCTTGGATGGATGTACAGTTCGTTCATCTTCCACCTTTTGTTGTACTTTTTGTTCCTTTTATCTTCTACAGATTTGGCTGGCAGGCACACAGGATTTTTGGAGGCGGCCGCTGCAAACGCTCTGTTTCTGATACCCAAAGCATGTCCGCGGGAGAAAAACCGCGGTGCCCTTTCCTTTTTCTTACTTTCTTCTGCCATTTTTTAACTTTAACTTCTCGTCCGGTTAGAAGGTGCCCCGACAACAGGAGAAGAGGATACAATCAATACTTGTTTCGCCACTTTTAGGCAGATAGTGAGACACCTAGACTGTAAGGAGCCAACTAGCAATTCCCGCAGCGTCTGTTTCTGTCTGTCGAGGGAGAAAATTTTGAGTGCATTCTTCTAGGCGTGGAGCGGCTTGCACAGCCTCCCCCCTTGGTGAGCGCCCCAGGTCAGTTGGGGAATTGAGAGTGAACAGTGCTGACTAGCCATGAAAGACTAGACCGATGCGATGGCATCTGCGGCGCATCCGAAAGTCAAAGCTCCTTGGCCAAGCGATGGAATGGGCATTCGTAAGCAAAGTGCGCACAATTCCGTGGTGTTGGACTCAGCCAAGGTAGGGCTGCAGAGCACTTATTAGTATGGTGTGGGGGATCTGTAACATGGGGACGTGCAGCCACTCCGCAACAGCCACCGTGTCAGAGCATCCGCAGATCCCGGATCGGCACTGCAGTCCAAGAAGCTGGCCGTCTCCTCAGCGTCTCGAAGAGGGAATGACTTGGCGTAGGGAGCCGAAGAGCAGTACCGCGACCGTTCTGGCGTGCTGATCTGCCGCCCTGCCCATGATCGACGCCAATCACCCAGTTCCTGGTGGCACGTAGGGGTGCGCGACGGCGCCTGTATCAACGCGCTGCGTGCAGAGCACCCGGGTCAGGCCAGCATGATGGAGGACAAGAACGTTTGGTGTCTTCGACGTGTGTCACAAAAAGGGAGGGCAACAAGATGTGGGGCCGAGCACTACTACAATTAGGCGCTTCCGCCCGACTTCGTTCCTCGCCATCCGCACCTTACCTTCTTTTCTCCCCTCCCAAGATTTGTTCTCCAGTCTACAGGCAGGCACCTGTAGCTGCGCAAGTCGTTCTATCTTTGACTATTTTCTTTAATACCCGTTTCTTTAATCACAGACAACATGGGCTTTCTGAACGTGCTCGAAGACCGCCATCTGGGCCGACTGGACGTGCCCGGCACCGCGTTTCTCGACAACAGCAGCGGAAAGGAGTTCCCTTCGGAGAAGGACGAGGCTCTCAAGTACGGGACCGGCAGGCACGCGGATACCGTGCTCGTACCGCAGCCGTAAGTAAAACCTCGGAAGGACTGCGAAGCGGCATGGACTGATGACGGGCACAGCTCTGATGATCCAAACGACCCACTGAACTTCTCGCCGGCGAAGAAGTTGGTCATGACCACGATCGTTGCCTTTGGAGTCATCATCTTCTCCGCCGTCATTGCACCAATGCTGGCACCCGGACTTGTTGTCATTGCCGGAGAATTTAAGCGTCCGCTAATGGACGTGTCTCTCGCAACCGGATATCGTGAGTCTCTTGCCAAGAAGCCGCCCGGCCTGTAACTGACAGCGAGACAGAATCGCTGGTCGTGGGCTGCTCGCTCCCGCTGGTGTCGGCTGTGTCGCGGAAATGGGGCAAGCGTCCCGTCCTGCTGGTGTCTGCATTTCTCGGATTCGCCGGCTCGGTCCTGGGCGCTGCGTGGACCACGTTCGATGGTTTGATAGTTAGCAGGATCGTCCAGGGCGGCAGCGTGGCGGCGTTCGAGAGCGTTGCCATCTCGATGATCGGAGACATCTACTTCGTGCACGAGCGCGGCTTCTACATGGCGCTCATGCAGTTCCTCCTCGGCGCGACCTCGAACTTCACGGCCGTGATTGCGGGACCGATCACGGCGAACCTGGGCTGGGAGTACTTGTTCTACATGCTGGTGAGCAAGGTCCAGCCGCCACCCGACCCCCCCGATGCTGACGACATTGGCAGATTCCCTTCACCGGCATCGAGACCCTGATGCTGTTCTTCTTCGTTCCCGAGACGCAGTACATCCGCAACAAGAGGAGCGACCTGGGCGACACGGAGATGGTGGGCAAGGACGGCAGCGTCTTCGAGACAATCGAAATCGGTTCCACCATGGTGCCGCCCAAGAAGACGTTCAAGCAGCAGCTGGCCATCTTCACCGGCACCTATTCAAACGACAACTTCTTCCAGCTGCTCCTGACGCCGTTCGCCATCTGCACCAACCTGCCGGTGCTTTGGTCCGTCATCTCCAGCGGCGGCGCGGTGGCGCTGGTGGTGGTGCAGTCGATCATCCTGCCGCAGGTCTTCTCCGAGGCGCCGTACGGACTGAGTCCGACGGGCGTGGGTTTCCTGTCCATGGGGCCGTTCGTCGGCGGGCTGCTCTCGGCCGTGCTCATGGCGGCGATCGGCGACCCCCTGGTGCGATGGGCGTGCCGGAAGAACGGGGGCGTGTACGAGCCCGAGTACCGGCTGCTGAGCATGATCGGCGGCTTCCTGATGCCGCTGGGCGCGCTGCTCTTCGGATACCTCGCGCAGAACGGCGTCAGCTTCTGGGCGACGGCCAGCGCGCACGGCCTCGACGTCATCGGCGTCATCGTCGTGGCGACGTCGACGGCGGCGTACGGCGTGGATGCGTACAAGGAGATGGCGTCGGAGATATTCGTGCTGAGCGCGGCGTTCAAGGCCTTCGTCTTCTACAGCTTCAGCTACTTCGTCAACAACTGGACCGAGACGGCGGGCGTGGGCCAGGTCTTCTACACCCTGTCCATCATCACGACCGTCATCATTCTCACCACCCCCGCCGTCTTCGTCTGGGGCAAGATGTACCGCAGCTACTGGCACCGGGCGGACATCCTTGGCAAACTCCGTCTGCGTACGCACGCCGAGGAGTAGATGGGAGGAGGGAGCTTGATGTCGCTGGACGGCCAGGTTGGGATGGTTGGGACTACGTATTAATGAAATGTGAGCATGACTGCATTGGAGTTGTTGACTTGAGCATTGGATTCCGGTTTGCATTGAAATTGAGTGGAATGCCTCTAACTTGCCATGCAAGATTTCGGGGCTGAAACGGTCGAGATAGCGCAAACTTGGGGTTTTGAGGCGCTGTATGTCTAAAACAGCCGGCAAGTGACGGCTGCTAAATGCTTGGATTTGCCAGTGTCGACCGGAAACCAACGGCAACCAACGTTTGGCCAGTGGCTTGAAACGAGATGAGACGGCAAGAGGGTGTGCCTGAGTGATGTGATGCAGGGGCGGGAAGAAGGATCGGTGCAATCCCAGACACAGCATGTTAAGCTCTTCCCCACATCTGTCATCGAGTCGTAGCAATCCAGAGATGGCCGTTGCAAGACTATAAAGCAACAGTGTAGTACTGTGGGCGTGCTGCTTGGCACCGTCTCGGGGACTTGGGCCTTCGCGTCGAGGGCTTGGGCCGTCGTGTCGAGGGCGCTGTGGCTGCCGTCGCCGATCAGCGCATGGCTGGATCCCCACTCCTCAACCCACCTAAAAGCTTGTCCATGCTCTCCACAGGTCGCTCCTGCCAAATCTCAGGTACAAGGCTCCCGGGAGAGATTGAAAATGGTCGCTCACTTCGAACGAAGACTGACTATCGTTACTCACGTCGTTATGGAGCTGAGGCTGCTTGGGTAAAATCAGTGGCCTTGGTTCACGCTTTGGAAGCCACTATGGATTGTAGGATTCTCTGTCCGATTCGAATTGTAAAGCGGCATGATGGGGACTGTGGCTCCGCTAACGGCCATCTAGAAAATTCCGGTCGAAACCCGACAGCAGGCCTCGCTGAGAAGGTGAGGTGAGGTGACGAGACCGGACGAAATGAAGAAGATATTTCCTCGCTTCACCGGCAGTCCACTTGCTGGAAAAGGCGATCCGGTACAAATGACGCAAATGGCAGGACCAATCGCGGTGAAGCAAACCAAGTCGCGGCGGCACACGGCCCAAGAGCGGCCAACTAGCGCCCGTACGCAGATCAAACCGCTCGTTCTCGTATCGACTGCTCGGTGCATATCAGGACGGGCTCGGTGAGTCATCCGCCGGGAACGGAGCGCAGGTGCATCTGGAGGCACGGCGGGCGTATGGGAGAGGCACAATCGAAGCTGCAAAAGCCGAAATCGAATTGTATCGGCAACCCAAGCCGATGTCGCCGCCCACCGCCATGGCTCTCGTGCTATCAGTCCCCACCCGCCACTCGCTGCAGTTTCCACTCTCCTTTTTTAAAAAACGCACCGTCTCCGCACTCCTGCCCCGCTCCGTCCTGCGCTCCAGACTCGGTTTGAAATTGCTGCCTTTGTCTAGTCCCATAGCTTCCTCCACCCGCTCGTTTGACCATGGATATCGCCACCGTTCCCGAGCCCGAGCTGAATCGGGTCACCACCCAAAAAGCCGAGGACGAGAACTGCATCGAGCCCGTCCGGACAGTCAAAACACATCAGTCCGGGAACCTGCAGCGCACAGCCTCACGCCCGGCAAATGCGCTGCAGCGCTTCATCACGCCGTCGACCTACCGGGAAGAGCCCCCGCCCGACGGAGGTCTGAAGGCCTGGCTGCAGGTATGTTTGCTTCGAGCTGTGTCTGGGCAGGCTCCGTCTGAATCTCTCAATCTATAGCTACCTTGGCGCCCCGCTCCCTATAAAAACTAACGATCAAAGGTATTGGCTGGACACCTCACTCTGTTCTGCACCTGGGGATACCTGAACTCATGGGGTCTGTTCCAAGCCTACTACGTGTCCGAGTACAACCTGCCCGCCTCCACTGTGTCGTGGGTCGTCTCCATCCAGATCTTCATGATTAACCTGCTGGCCGGCTTCTCCGGCCGCCTCTTCGACGCTGGCCACTACCGCCCCACCGTCCTTTGCGGCATGATACTCGAGGTCATTGCCATCATGATGACCTCCGTCTGCAACCGCTTCTGGCAGGTCTTCCTGGCCCAGGGCGTGTGCGGCGGCCTGGGCATGGGCCTCGTTTGGTGTCCCACCATAAGCTTGATCTCCACCTACTTCGTGAAGCGCCGCGCCGTCGGCCTCGCCTTCTCGCTCGCCGGCTCCAGCACCGGCGGCGTCGTCTTCCCCGTGGTTTTCCAGCAGCTCATGCCGCATCTGGGCTTCGGCTGGACCGTCAGGGTCATGGGTTTCATCGTTCTGGGTCTGTATGCCGTCGTGCTCTCCCTGGCGCGCACTAGGATCAATCCAAGAGAGTCGGGTCCGTTCCTGGACCTCCAGTCTTTCAAAGAACCTTGCAAGTACTCCCACGCGCGCGAGCATTAAACCTGCATGCTAACCGATTCGCAGCTTATTCGCTTTTCACCGTAGGCACCTTCCTCATGCTATGGAGCGTCTACAATGCTTTCTTCTACGTAAGTAACCGCTTGAGCGTCTGCGGGAGAGCATGCGGTTGATTGGTCTCACAGGTGAACTCTTTTGCGCACGGAATCATCCACATTCCTTCCTCCAAGTCCTTGACACTGCTGTACCTCATGAACGGCGTCTCGGTGGCCGGCCGGATTCTCCCTGCTCTCTTCGCCGATCGCTTTTTCGGGTCCCTCAACACCTTCATCTTCTTGACCGCCATCGCCGGCATCGTCATGTTCTGCTGGACTGCGGTGGACAGTCTGACCGGACTGATGATCTGGGCCGCCTTCTACGGCTTCTTCGGCTCCGGGCTGCAAGGCCTTTTCGGTGCGGCGCTGGCAGGCTTGACCACGGACCTGAAGAAGATGGGCGTCCGAGTCGGCATGGTGATGAGCATCGGCAGCATCGCCGCGCTGACGGGTAGCCCGCTCGCCGGAGCACTGATCGAGTACAACCATGGGAGCTACCGGGGCATGCAGGTCTTCGGAGGAGCCTGCCTTGTCGGGGCCGCCTTTGTTAACACCCTGGCCGCACTGGCTGGAGCAGGTTACTTGCAGCGCCGCAAGCCCTCACAGCCCGAATTCGACGTATCAGCCACTCCAGAGGACGAGAAAAATTGAACACAAGCTGAAATTTCCAACTCCTTAAATCAATAGTACAGTTGTAGCGATCAATTGTGCCCGCAAATAGAATGACCGGGGTCTCTTCAGGGCGTTTGGAAACAGGTATCGGGAGAGAAGAAAATTGCACGCAGACAGGGGCTGGTTCGGCTTCCAATATTAATCGTTTAATTTATAGTAGACATACTGCTGGATTAGATTACCGTTCAACAGTTGTAAGCCCGGATACGCGTATGAGCTGTGGTGTTGATCTTCATCGTCATCTACAGACCTCGCAAACCGCCTTCGTCAGTCGCTCGTGTACAACGCCAATACCGCCGTCCCCTCCGTTCCGTTGGATGACCTTAAGCTCGCTATTGACACCTCTCGAGGATGTATCCTCGAGTCTCGATTATGGACCGAGTTTTATGTACCAGCCTTGAAAATGAGTGGTTACGTGGGCTTTCGGTACAATGATCCGGTTAAGTCGGCTCCGGTTACTATTACTGGCCACCGTTCTTATGAATGGCCAAAGCACAATTGAGCTTTCTGTTATTACTAAGCAGGTGTGATGATGGGGCAGCTCGATTCTTTTGTAGTAGGAGGAAGTTTTTGAGTGTTTATAGCCTAAATAAAGCTTACTTACTCTATCTCGACGTTGCTCGTAGTCCACCTCGTCGACGCCTACCAAGATGACTCAAGCAAGTTTGACCGAATCTTAACTCGTTCACATGGAGGTAAACTAACGCTCACCTAGTCGCACCTCTGCGGCGCGGAACTCTGTGGCAACCCAGAACATGTTGTTATTGTATCGATGAGTAGCGACCTTCAGAGAAAAGCCTGCCATAGCACCACGGCGGGTGAGAAAAGAAATTGCACACCCCCATGTACCTTCCACACAGATTCCGAAACAAAATATTTGGGTAGATAGTTGAATATAAGATCCAGATGCAAATGCATGAATTTAAAACTTACATTTATATCCGGACCTTGCATTCAACCACCTACCCTATGTAGGATTGTTCTATAAGGCAGATGAATTCTGGTTTCTGTGCAAGTGCACACTGCTGGACTAGATCCTGCCCTGAGAATTTGGGGGGCGATGTACCACGTGCTCTTGGGCGAACCAATGCGACGGGGTGGCGACAGAATTATTCGGACTTGTCAGTCTTGTCGAGGTCTTTGAAGGACCAGTTGTTGAGGTAGCCGAAGCCAGCCTTGGGCACGGTTAGCAAGACGTGCACGGTGGCACTCAAACTCTAGTCGAAACTTACGCTCAGGTAGGTGGCGAAGCTCAGCCATGCAAGGTAGGGAGCCATGAGCCAGGCGCTTGTCTGGTCAACCTGGCTCCAGGTGTAAGCGAGGCAGCCGACAGTGCCGGTCAAAGCAACGATGTCAACAGTGGCGGCAAGAGGACGACCAAAGCCAAAGAAGAGAGGCATCCAAAGCAAGTTCAAGCCAAGCTGGATGGTGTAGAGAGTCGCGCCTTGCTGCATTGAACGCAGTTGAGTCAGCAGGATGTTGGATACAAGCCAGAAGAGCATGGAGAGACTACCTTCGCCGCATCAGCCTTGACGGGGTCGAGCGAGGTCAGGCCAGCGGCCCAGGCCCGATAGGAGGCATAGCCCATGCCGGCATAGAGCAGAGTCCAGACAGGGCCGAAGAGCCACGCGGGCGGACGGCCCTTTGGTCGCTTCAGTTTGTCATACGTGCTGTCCGTCTGGGCTGGAGCGGGATCAGCGGCTGGCCGCGGCGGGGGCAGCAGATGTGCGACATACGACGTGTGAGGTAGCCAATTCCGGCGCCGGCAACAACGGGCAGCAGGATGGCGGCGGCGGGCCGCTCGAAGACGGCGGCGGGCAGGGTCAGCGCGGGGACGAAGGTTGTCATGCTGGGCTGGTTAAGTTTGCGGTGGTGATGAGACGGCGGTGGTTTGCGGACGCCGGTGACGTGAGTGTTTGCGCCGGGGGCCAATGGCCGGTTGCTTGTTTGAGCAAAGCGCCGGGACTGCCCTGGCCCTGGCGGCGCAGGCGCGCAATGTTGCCAGCACCCGGCACCCAGCACGGGGCTGCGCGCCAAGAGCGGGCGTAGCGCAGTGCAGTGCAGCCGCAGCCGGTGCCAGCCTTTCCCCGGCCGGGACCCCGATCGTCGCGCGCGACCTCTCCTTCACACCCCATCAACACCCACTCCACTCTCCTCACTCCCGCAGCTGCTCCGCCTGCCGTGTGAGCTGCCATCCGTGAGTGTCGCCATCTGCACCCTTCGACTGGCGTCCTCCGCTGTCGAGAATTGTTGGTTTCCTCTGCCTTCTTCTCCGCTTCTCCCTTGCCCGCGTCGTCTCTCCGCCTCCACCCACGTCGCCTTCTTCATTCCTTCCTTCCATCCAATCCATCTTTGTTGCCGCGCTGCCACGCGCCCGCGCCTTTTGTCCATCATCTTCCGAACCCCTCTTGGCCCGTCTTTCCTTGACCCAATTTCAGACGTACTTCTCTAACCCGGGCCATGTTGGCAAACAGCTCCGACGATTGCTCTGGGCCTGCAACCAAACGCCGTCCCCTGATGGATGCGTTTGGCTGACCGCTCCTGCTGACGATTTGAACCCTTGCTTCCCGCCGTCTATTGCCATCACTCCAGACCCGCCCAGCCTTGCGACACGCCATAGCCGCCATGGACACTTACGGGTACGTCGCCACGGAACCGGAAGCTGGACTCCCACACCCACCGCCGTCAGTTGTCAATGCTCTCTACTAGCTTTTCCCCTCCACCCCCACGTGCAATCGCTGACAGTCCGGACACAGTCGGGATGAGCGTCCTGCGACCGACTCTTATCGCCGAAGATCGCCTGGTACGTGCACATGGCATTTGGCTGTAGGCTCTCCGCTCATTCTGCTTTTCATAGGTGCCTCGGAAAGACGCGGACGCCCGGCTCGCGAGCGGTCTCGCTCTCCTAAGGTCATAGACCGTTACCAGCCTGATCGCTCTGGTAGAGACGACTACTACCGGGGTCGCGATGATCTACACCGCCGACGCTCGTCCCCTCCACCTGTGCAACCGGGCATCGATCGATACGTTCCCGGCCAGGATCCCACTCCGGCTCTCATGACCAATCCTCTCCCGAACCCCTTGACACTCGACTACCAGGTTGGCTTCAACTGGTTCGCCGAATGGTGGAGGATGGAGCAGCTCGTCAAGGAAGAGAAAGAGCGCCAGGCCAACGGTGGTCGCCGTCCGGAGCGTCTCAAGGGCGAACGTGAGGCTCGAGAAGAGCGCGGCCAAGAACGCGAGAAGATTCAGTCTGCATACGATTCCTACAAAGAGAAGCTTCAGGTGCAGATGGCTCGGACATTCGTTCAGCAGCACAAGGGCGAAGAATGGTTCAAGGAGCGCTATGACCCCGAGGTAAGAGAGGGTTTTCGCCAACTTCTCAGCGATTTCCGCCGTGGCATCTATAGCCAGTGGGAACAAGACTTAGACGCTGGTCGTTTCGACGAATTCACCCTGGAAGGCATCTACAAGAGCGAAAGCAATGGTGCCGGCGGCGTTGTAGAAAAGGAGGAGGGAGAAACCACCGCCGCAAACGAAGTCTTGGGCGTTGGCGATCTCCTGCCTTCCAAGGGCGGAGATATGCGAGATGAGGCTGCGCTTCAACCCACTCTCCTTATCAAGACTATCGCGCCGACTGTGAGCAGAGCAAAGATGGAGGCTTTCTGCAAGGAGCATCTTGGTGAGAATGAAGGCGGCTTCAAGTGGCTGAGTCTGAGTGACCCGAATCCACTCAAGAAGTGCCACCGCATTGGCTGGGTCATTCTGAACCCCGGTGCGGAACAAGCGTCGAAGGACGAGCGCGGCGATGGACGCGAGGAGGAAGGTGAGGAATTTGACATGGCACGGTCTGAAGCCGATGTGCCTACTGTTTCGACTGCTGAGAAGGCACTTGCCGAGATCAACGGAAAGACGATTCAGGATGAAGTACGCGGCGATTTCACGTGCCATGTAGGAATCCACGAGCCTCCTGCTGCCCCACGCAAAAAGGCATTGTGGGATCTCTTCTCAGCCCCTGAACGCGTTGAGCGGGATCTCCAACTGGCAATGCGACTAGTGTCTAGGCTGGACGAAGAGCTAGGTCCTGAGAACAACAGCTTGAGCAAGATTGAGGAGAGGGTTGAGATGCTTGTGAGCCAAGGCGCCCTGCAGCCCCCGGTCACGGCGCCCAGTGCAAAGAAGGAGAAGAAGGAGGAAGATGAAGAGCTCGAGGAGGGAGAGGAGGACGTCAACATGGAGGACGAGGAGGAAGGAGCGTATGACGAGGAAGTTGACGACGAGGAGCTGCTTGTCAAGAAAAAGAAGCTTGATCTCCTGGTGGAATACCTCCGTCGTGTCTTCAGTTTCTGCTTCTTCTGCGTCTTCGAGAGTGATTCGGTCCATGAGCTCACTCGCAAGTGCCCGGGCGGTCACCTGCGCCGCCCCCGATCCAGCTTGACCACGGCTGCCAAGACGGTTGCCAAAGCCAGTGCCGCAGGGCAGGCATTTCCGCTTAAAAAGCAGGAATCCACTACGGAAGAGGAGTCAGCAGGATCACCGAGCCAGGATAGAAAGACGTTCAAGACCAGCGGCAAGAACCAACAACAACTCCAGCGGGCGTTCAACTGGGTCAAGACGTACGAGGATAAGCTGCTGCAGATCCTCGAACCCGAGAACGTGGACCTGAAGAAGTTGGGTGGCAAGCCGGTGGAAGAGGCGATGGAAGACGAACTCATCAAGTACGTCAAGCAGGAAGACGAGGCGAAGTACAGGTGCAAGGTTCCCGAGTGCACCAAGCTCTTCAAGGGCCAGCCCTTCTGGAGGAAACACGTGGAGAAGAGGCATCCTGAATTCTACGAGAAAGTTCAGGCCGAGGTTAGTCCGCGCTGTGATCGAGGTAGCATGCCTTGTCGCTAACCGAAGGATAGGTTGAAATGGTGAACCGCTATGTGCTGGACCCCGCGCACATTGCTCCCTCGCGCAGCGATGCAAACAGCAACGGCCACTTCCCTCTGCACAACAACGTGCCGACAGGCACGCCGCGCGGATTCAACCTGGCAAGCATGCCGTTTGGATTCCCTGGAATGGCACCAAACCAGGCAGCATTCTCGGCGCTGTTCGGGCAACAGGGCATGGCCAACGGCTACGGCGCATTCGGCGACGACGACCGGCACGCGGCCGGGCCGATGCGGCGGGGAAACGCGGGGTCTCGGTACGGCAGCCGGGCAGCGGGCCCCTACGATCGACAGCAAAAGGACACGCGCAACATGCGGTGGAACGGCGGGTCTGGCCGGCTGACGCCGCCGCGGGGAGGCAATGGGCGGGCCGGGGCAGGCGCTCGCTATACAGACGGAGGCGCAGTGGGCCCGCGCGAGGCGGTGCAGGGAAGGAGCCTCAAGAGCTACGAGGACCTGGATGCGGCAGGCGGCAGCGTCGGCGAGCTCAACTACTGAGGGCTTGGCGCTTGCGGAGAGGCGTCGGGCACTCGGGGCGGCGATCTGGGGCGTCAACGGCGACAGGGTTCTTTAATTCAGTGTTCTAGCTTAGGTCTCAGTTACAGGCGGGCAAAAGGGCGGCCGGCTCTGGGTAGCAGTATAATGCAAATGCACATTTGAAGCAGCGCGGCGTTTGCTGGTGCTGGGCGGTTGGCGGCGCCAAGCTTTGCGGTTGTGGAGATCGTCGGCCGGCGTGGGCGACGGGCTTGGGCAGGTGGACTGCGGCGCTGACGTCCGCGCGTGACGGCGGCGCAGGCAGTTGAGCGCGACGCTGCCAACGGGCTTGGGCGGCCTGGCCCTAGGACTGGGTGGGCTTGGAGCTTGCGTACTCAATTAGCCCACACAGCCTCAGGCTGCACGCCGCGCCGCCCGGGCGCTGTGCCGGTGACCCGTCGTCATCGCAAACACCCGCCCAGACCTGCTCCTGCGCTCTCTCGCAGCCCGCCGCCCGCTCATTCCTCACCACCTCGCCCTCTTTACGCGCCGTGGCTCGCCTCCCGACCGCGCCTCCGTCTCCCGCGGCCGCTGACCCGTGCTGACCCGTTCCGCTCGCTCGTTTGCGCCGCTCTCTTTGTTGTTGACCGCAGCAGCCTCCGACCCACAGATCGCTGCGCTGCCCTTGAGCCTGCGACACGAGCCGCTGCCCGAGTCCCTGCAGCAGAGCTGTTCTTAAAATACCAGGAAGCGCCCGCAGTCCTCGCCCTCCATTGTGCCTCCTGTTCTCCCACCATGGTTGACCAGACGTCGCCTGCGGACCCCGCCAATGGGCCCCCAAGAATCGAAGCCACTTCCCCCGCCGAATTTCCCAAGCCCAGCCGTAGCGACACGGTCGACACCTCCGACGATGTTTTCTTCGAAGCGCCCGAGGGCCAGGACGCATCCCCGCAGATGGAGCGCCTTGGGCTTGCGAGGTCGGCTGCATCCTACATGTCCAAGCTATCGACGAATTCGGTTCCCCCTGCTGGGTCCATTCTCACGGGCAAGCAAGAGCACTGTAGGCGTCACCCCGCACTGTACTGTCGCGCTGCCATGCTAAACTGGCTGCAGATCTGAAACGCGAACTTGTTTCCCAACAAACTAGATTCGAGATCACCGAGCTGTCGTCACCCACCGCCCTCCAGAGATTCGGCGCCCCCTTCAGATCCGACGCCGGCGAGGTATCTCCTAGAGATTCGGAGCTTCCGCTGCTGCGATACATGTTCGTGCACCATGTTCGGAATTTCCCGTTCCTTGATCAGGCCAGGGAGAAGGAGTTCTGGCAGGACAAGCTACAAGTGGTCAGTTCGAAGTAGCCGTGTTGGTGCTCGTCGAGTGCTGACGTCAATGCAACGCTGCGTAGTTCCTCGAGTCTTTTGCGAACAAGCACATTTCTGGTTCTGAGGATCGGCTGGAGGAGACCAAGCGTAGGAAGCTTGCCGCGAAGGCTGAGAAGCTTGTGGAGCTCATGATGGTCTCGGGCATTCCTACTGCGTCTGGTTATGAGGAGAGGATACGCTTCTCCGAGATGGAGGTGGTGGATAGAGGTGCGAACGAGAATGGATTGGTGGTCAACAAGCCCCAAGGCCATCCCATCAATGGTTGGGACGTCAATGTTGCAGGAGTGCGCACCATCTCAGTCAAGCGGCATGTCCGTTACCATACCCACGCTGTAAGTCCAATCAACGTTCATGGTTGACTTGCGCCTTACCAACAACTCACTCTAGGAATACATCCTGCGCGTTCAACGACATGACCAACCCGATGTCTACGTGGGGCGGAAGTGGTCCGATTTTGTTGATCTGCACAAGAGAATCAGACTGGAGCTCCCAGGCAAAGTCCTTCCTCCGCTTCCTAGACGAAACAAGAAGAATTCATACCTCAGCGCCGGCGCCGACGACGATGGGGATTCAGATTCACTGTCTTCTGTGTCTACCCAAGATGTCCAAAGTGCTCCTTACGGCGGTGATAATGCACCAGACAATAGCAGCGGAGGTGGTGGCGGCCTGCGGAGCTACCTTCCTTTACCAGGAGCCGGCCACAGACGCAATGCTTCCAAATCGTCTCTTTCAAGCTCGCCTTCGCGCAGACCTTCGGGCGAGGCCTTCTTCCAGCGACAACACGTCCTTTACAGAGAAGAGCAACGCGTGTCTCTCAGAGCGTTCCTCCGCACTTTCCTTAAGAATGAGACGATTGCCAACTCGAAAGCCATGTCCGAGTTCCTCACCGGGAACGTCGTCACCCTGAACGAGGAAGAGATGGATGATATTGAGCGGCGCAAAGAGATGGACGAGAAGCGTGTAGAGGAGCAGAGGAAGTTCTATGAGATCGCCCGTGCAAGAGCCGCCGAGCTCGATGTGCACATGGAAAAGTTTAGGAGGGAGATTGTGGAAGCCAGTGGGTATTGTGGATCCTTTGGAATGCTTATGCACACTAACAGTTGGCTGTAGACGGATTGTCGCACTTGTTCCAGGAGATTCGCGTCAAGAACAAGATTTCAGAGCTCAAGCCGGAGTACCAGAAATTCGCCGAATGGTGCAGGATAGAGTGCGTGCCGTGCTCTCACCTGCAACTACCTCAACGCTAACAGACGTGTAGGGTGGCTGCCACCATCTACCATCTTTTCCTTGCCGAGGACAACTCCCCCGACCTGTTCGCTCAACTGAAGAGAATCCATTCAATGGTTCCTTACACCGTCATGAAGAATGTCATTCGCATCGCCAACCCTGCTGCTGTAATGAGCGGAGTGTTGGATCTGTTTCTAGCACAGCCGTTCGGATCACGGTCGTTGCTGCAACGCATTTTCGGCATGGCCATCAACGACGGAGTCAACGCCGTTCAGAAGACAATCGACAACTTGAGTTCCACCAAGATCAAAGACCCAGTGCTCTGCGAGAAGATCAAGGCGTACACCAACACCGACGAGTCCGTCAAGGGACTCATACGTGAAGAGGCAGAAATGGAGCAGGTTGACATCCTCGTGGCCATTCTCCGATCTGACTTCTTCGAGCCAACGCTTTCTGAGGAGCAAATCGGAGCGATTTTCAACGCATACGTAGCGTGGAACAATGCAGTGGAGAATGTGAGAGCACACATGCGTGCCAAAGGCCGGGATAAAACAAGGGTTAGAGGCTGACTTGATTTAATAGGTTGATGCGGAAATGCGCCAAGGGGCGGAGCAATTCGCACATCTCAAGCAGCTCCTCAAGCTCAGCCTGCGACAAAGAGACAAGAAGATGATGCTTGAGATTATCGAAGAGGTAGGCGTTTACTGAAATGCGTCTGGTTGAGATGGCGCTAACACATAATAGCCGACGACGCTGCAACTGTTCCGCGATCTGTTTACGATCTTCTACGAGCCTCTCGTTCGAGTGTACAAGTCTGCAAACGTCTACAGTAGTATCACAGATTTCGCCATCTTCGTGGACGACATAATTCGTACGGTGGAAGCAGCCCAGCGCGCCGACATCTCCGCCGACCCCAATCAGACTGTGCAGGCGTTCATCGACCTCTGCGCTAGACACGAAGATAACCTCTATAAGTTCATCCACGAGGTCCACATCCACGACAATGGATTATTCGACCAGCTCATGGGTTGGATCGAAGGCATTCTAGAGTTCCTCCGGCATGGCCCTCCTGGAGGAGGAAAGCTCGACATGAATGGACTGTTCCAAGCGGGTCTTGATTCCGGCATGATCGACAGGCGAGTTGCCGTCCGAGAGATCAATTCCTTGATCAAATGGCAGACAGCTCGCAAGAAGTGGCATTCAGACAAGACAAGGCAAAAGATGGCACAGGGAGGCGACGACGCTGGAGAGATGGTCGGCATGGGCATCGCAGGTTTCACGAGCAGCGATTTTGGTCTGCATGCGGTAAGTCATCTCGCAAACATTGGTCACGCGATCAATAAAATACTGTGGGATCTTGATCGGCTAACGGCGGCAATTTCGATTGGGCAGGACGACCTTGTGGATCTCAATATCGAAGAGGACGACGACGATCCGGACTCGCTCGACGAGTCGGACGACGACTCGGATCCGATAGTCGCCGAGCGTCATCGCCGACTCAGGAAGAGGGAGCAGCTGAAGAGCACGGCGGGTGAACCGCAGAAGCCGCCAATCACCGAGCTCAGGAAGCTCCATCCATCGTTCCTCAGCATGCTTCGCGACGTCCTTGCAGAGTAAGCTGACGTTTTTTTCGCTTCTGTATCACATTTCGGGATCTGGGTCATCACTCGGGGGATCAAAAGACAAGCGGGGAATAATTTTGGGGAGGCGTTTGGCCCGGATTCGTAACGCTCTGATGAGCACTTTTGGGAGGGGTAGTGTGTAGCTTGGAACCGCGTTACCGGGTAAAGGGTTTGAGGTAACTCAATAAGGGATTGATCCGGTGGCTGCCTGGGAGATTTTCGCCAGGAAGCCAGCGGAAGAGACCAATTGTGCTTGAGAACAGAGATTAGAGACATATGGCGCCTTTGCGCCTTCGTTGTTTTCCGCCTTGCGGTCGTTTCTCGACCCCCCAGTCATATGCGTACATGTATACATGTAGACATAAACGTCGATATAATACCCTTCTTGCTCCTTTAACCCATGGCCTTGAGGAAGTTGGCCTCCTTGATCTGCTTTCTCCGCTGCGTCCGCATGGCCTTGGTGAGGTCCTCCCTAGCCCTGTCCGCGTGCAGGCTTCCCTTGGCGCTGCCGTCACCGGCCGGCAAGTCGATGGTCTGCTCGTAAACGGGCACCTTGGGTGCCAGCAGGTCCGGGTTCAGCGTGGCCTGCCTGCGGAGGCGCTTCGCGGCCAGACGACGCTGCTTCTTGGATTTGGCTGTTGTTGGAATGTTCAATCAGTAAAAGCTGGTGTTGCAACGTCTGGTTTTACTTCTTTGTCTGGCAGAAAATGGAAGAGAGAAGCATTCAAATTGAAAGGAAAAAGAATTGATGGTGATGATGAGTGGGAAAGGAGGAAAAAAGAAAGAAGACTCACAGAACAAGTCGCCCTCGTCGGCATCCTCCTTGCTCGCGCCCTCGGGCCGCAGCACCGTCCACAGCCACGCCGGATACTCCGAGTCCTCCATCGCAACCGGATCCGTCTTGTTCTTGAGGAAGTTGAGGCCCCTGAGCGGCGTGCCGGCGGGCACGGAGCTCTGGACCAGCACAGGCGTCGAGGAGGGCTTCTTGGGGACGCCGACGCCGCCGGGGCCGGAGGGGGAGGGCGTCAAGGGCGTGCTGAAGGGCTGCGCCTCGGAGGTCGACGTCGCGGGAGGGGCGGGGGAGGCGGACCGCGCGGCGTCGGTGGAGGGAGCTTTCGCGGACGCGGCGCGCGTGGTGGTGAAGGCGCGGATGGTGGTGGAATTGGTCGGAGTGGCGGAGGAGCGGAGGCCCCGCGAGCCGGCGCGGAGGAGGCAGCGCGGGCAGATCATCGTGGTCGGGTCGTAGCAGGGCTGGGCTGGTTGACGCGTCGTTGCTTTCCAATGCCTCCTCGACCGAAGCTCTCAATTGCCTCTGCGACTGCGGGTCTTCTCCGACGGAGGACGGGTTCGGGATCGACTTTCTGTCGGCGAATTGGTTGTTCCGCATTTGTCTTGGCATCCCGGCCCGGCCGCGCGCAGATTGTCAGGCGGAACTTGAGACTGCTGACTCATACCCCGCGCAAGAAATGGCAGGGTCAGGTCGCGGCATACGCCCAAGCGGTATGGCCTTGGGCACGGCAATTTGATGATTGGCCGGAGGTCGGAAGAGAGGCATCAGCATCTGGGGAAATGCCTGGAAGCCACGGTCCGCCTCGCGACAAATTGCGCTTTACGGCTTCCGAGGGTTGCGCGACAGCAATACCGTGACGACGAGCCAAATTCAAACACAATTTACGTCGGGGAGTCGGTGCAGCCTCGTTAGAGTTACATTGACGGGGCTGTGTTGTCGTTGGGCGGCGGCGCGTGTCACCTGCACGTCATGGAAGCTGCTGCTCCGATGCGACACTTGGACGACGTGGGAAGGCGTGCGTACGTGTAATGCTGGATGTGTTTGTTTGAGAGCGTCCCAGGGGCGTGAGACGGCGCTGCGGGTTTGCCCGCGCGGGCTAGCCTGGCGGTCCGGATATACGGAGCAGCGTCCAGCATGTGCTGACCTCACTTCATCCGGATGGATCAACATGTGCGCGCAGATTCACCCGCGAGAACGAGGCCTGGCCGGCTTCTAGAAACGCGGCCGCGTGAGGGGTAGATCCCGGCGGGTGGAGCTGCATCTTGTCGTGGGGATGATAAGATGGGGAGTTAACTTTCACGCCGCCATCCGCGGCCCGCCATCTACGTAGATGCCCGGCCGTCTCGCTTGCGGTTGCGTAGCTGGCGGCGCTGCTCCCGGATGTCTCCCACCCTCCCACCCTCCCTCGCCGTAACCTGAGCTATTAATGCCCTGTCCGCGCTGGCGGTCACAGCGATCGCCGGGCGTGCAGCCCGACTCCAGCGAGAGGCTGCTTAAGCGACTCCGAGCGATCCTGCCCGCGCGCTGGCTTTATCCATACCGCACGCATGAAGGGCGTCGTGATCAGACCATCCTGAGACGGCGGGCAGCCAGCTTTCGCGATGCCTCCCGACCTCCTGTTCGAGGTGCCACCAGGATGCGTGCCAATGCGCCCAGCGGCCCGTCAGCACCCGCCTGCTCCCGCCTGCTCGCTCAACCCCAGGCAGCTGGAGCGCGTCGGGAGCGCCCGTCACATGACGTGCCGGCTACCAGGGTTTCATTGCGTAGCAGTGGGTGCAGGCGCCGGACGCTACCATGGCGCAGCGGGCGGAAGCGCCGTGACGACGGTTGCGCTGGCGCTGCTGTCGTGCATTGGCCTTGTCGGACATGTTCCTTGAATCTGGGAGTGATGAAATCCTCCCCACGGCTCGAGCGCCGGCGGGCGCTTCGCAGACGGGCAGGCAGTGTGGCAGGCAGGGCTGGCGATCGGCGTGGCAGGGCTGCGTACGAGCCCAGTTCGCTTAATGCTGCACCATGGTCGAGCACACCGGAGCTCTGCTCTGGATGGATGCTTTTTGTTCAGATATGCCGTGCACCCATGTCCGGGTGGACGCTTCAACTGCCCCTCCCTCCAGGCAATGCGACGCGGTCCGGCCCCGTCGGTGCTGGACGAGGCGCCGGCAAGCAACAGCATCAGCACGGCGGCGGTGACGCACCAAGCAGAAGCGGCGCGTCGAGCCGCGGGCGCTACGGCTCCGCGCGCTGAAACGCGCGCCCTCACACGGCTGGGCGGGGGAGACGGCCAATTGCGGTGCGATGGCGTGGAGGCGCGCTCGTGGTTCGCATGCGCTGGACGACCGCTGTGTGACGTTCGGGAAACGGGCGACAGCGGCTGCCCGCAACGTGCAATCTCGCGCAGGACCCACGAAGCCGCCGTCGAGCGTGCTGTTCCTGCAGCGAGCCCACCAGCCAGGCGGCGGGCAGGCCGGTGGCGAGCGTGGGCAGCGCAGTGCAGCGCGCCGCATCGCCCTGATGGCGCGCCGGGCGATGGGCGATGGCGGGCACGCAGGCAGGCTGGGAAGCCGCGCGACACGTCAGAAGCGCACACCCCGACGATCGCGCGCGCAGAGGGGGCGGCGAGGCGAGGAAGAAGCAGCTTCACGGCTGTGAGTCTCGAAGCACGAGCATGCACAGGTGCAGGCAGGCGCCTTCTGGCAGCGCAGCCATTGTCTGGGGGCAGCACATCGTCAGCACTGTGAGAACCAGGCCGGTGGCACGGGCCTCATTTTGGCGGGCGGCCATAGCTGAGCGCCGGTGTAATCCGCCTCTGTGATAAAGCCAGTGGGCTCGCCGCCTCTTCCTTTTCATTCGTTCATTCGCCCGCGCTTCACCAATCGGCCTCACAATTTATCGCTGTTCCATCAGGCCTGGCCCAGCAACTGCGAAGCAGTGCTCGTCCGCTGGCCTACCACACGCCTGAGCCACACACTACCCGCGCACCGCCGACCACGGGAGCCTGAGCTACGCGTGCACGCGTCGCCGACGAGCTGCCCGCCCTCGAGCCCGCCGCCTCACCACCATCAAATCTCGTGACCGACGTCGCGGTCCCCGACAGCTTGGTAGGTTGTGTCTTGGTTCTCTCGCTCTCTCCACTTGCTGCGCCTATCATCCGCCCACACACCCCGGCCTGCGCAGCCAGCACCTGCCCCAGTCTCCTGCTCCCCCAGTCCGCCGCACCGAGTCCGTCGAGCACTGCACTGCACCGCGCTGCACCGCACTGCGCTGCCTGCCTGCCGCAGACCGGCCGTGTGCGCTGCGCAGCGGCCTGCAAAGTCTGTCTGCCTGCCACCGACCGGCACGCCGCCGGGCCTCGGCAGCCTCGCCTCTGCACCGCACGGGTCTGCGCTGTTGAGGGCCGCGACGCGCGCACGAGCTCGTTCTCGCCGTCCTCGCTCCAGACACCACCAGCCACGGCTCCTGTTGCTGCCGCTGCTGCTGCGCGCGCGCATGTAAGCCGGCAACGTCACCTGGCAGCGGCGCGGTCCAAATTGCTTGCGACAGCCGACGTGGATCGCCCGGGTTGAGCTGATTAGCACGGTACGGCTATGCTGCATGCATTGCCAGCGCATCACCTCCAATCGACCTCCGGCCAGCGCACGCCCACCTCGACCCCTCCCCCAATTGATCTCCCGCAATCTACGTCGCGCGTCGTGCTAACAGAACATCATCGTGCTAGCTACTCGTTTGGCAGAGCTTAATCCCTCTCCACACGGCCCCAAGGAGTCGACCGTCTTCCCCGGTCCAGAGCGCACCGCCGCACCCACACGGCCGTTGAACGCTCTGATCGCGGCTTAGGCCCGTCATCAGCTTGGCCCTGTCCAGCCTGCGCCTGCGCATCCCCCGGGATCCGCCTCATCCTGACCGTGGCCACCCAATTGACAACGCATACCTGCCCGTGACGTGACTCAGGCTTGCCTGCGCTGCCCTCGACTTCAAGACCGCCCGATATCTAGCGGGCGCCCAACAAGGGACATCGAGGCTCTCTCAAATCCTCTAACTGCGGTCCGCGCGCAAGTTGAAGATCACCGACGCTTTGGCACCATCACGCCCGCAACAGGTACGTGAACCGCGCTTTTCGCCGTGCCGGGCTTGATTGGGCCGACGGACCACGCGCTGACCACTTCCAGGACCATTCCTTCGCCACTAATTGCGCTGCCTCGATCCCCGTCGCGCCATCCCAGCCTCCAGGCACCACTGTCCGTGGAAGGCGCAATACCACGCCCTCCAATCGCCGTGCTGCGCTCGCTGCGCCGCCTGTCACTTGGCCCGGTCACCAGCTCCACGACATACGAGACAGCCGTAACACAGGCTAGCGCCGCATCCGCCGCGGTAGACCTCAAGACGCGCGCGTCCGCAAGACTATCACCCAAGAGCCGCTGAGTCCCTCAAGGTCGCACTCATGATGGAGTACGCGCAGTACCAGCAACCTCACCACCCCCACAACCATGCCCAATCGCACATGCAGAATGCGTACTCGACGCCCTCGCAGTCGGCCGCCCACGGCACCATAACCTCGCCGAACCAGCAGACGCAGATGCACCAGCAACACAACCAGACGTCACCCATTTTACCCTCGCAGACCAATCCCTACTCGCAGCAAGGGACTCCCAACGCTGCGGGCCAGCAGGTGCAACCAATGGGGTATCCCTCGGCCGGAGGCTACGGTGTAAATATGCACCAACAGTACAACATGTCGGCTAGCCAGCAAGCCGCCGCTCTAGCAACTGCAGCGGCGGCAGGTCAGACGTTTTATCCCATGGGCGATGGCAGCATGCAAGGGCAGCTGAGCCAGGACCCACGAGCTTCGCCTAGGATAGGAGCTGGTGCTCAAGTCAAGCCGGACCCGCGAGGTCCTCGCTCACCGCCGCAGGTCTCCAACAACATGAGCGGCCAGGCCGTCATTCCTCCACAGGTCCAGCTGCAGCAGAGCCTACCGCGCCGCATGAGCCAGCAAATCACTAGCCCTGCCATGCCGCAGCAGCCTCAGCAGTCGATGAACCCGGCTGCAAGCAGGCCTTCGGCGCCACCGCAACTCCCTCCGCAGGCGCCTGCAGTCCAGCAGCACCAGTCGTCTCCGGATCTCGGCTCAGGCGCAGCAGAAGAATCGCCGCTTTACGTCAACGCCAAGCAATTTCACCGTATCTTGAAAAGGCGCATGGCACGTCAAAAGCTCGAAGAAGCTCTGCGCCTGACGTCGAAGGGTCGCAAGCCGTATCTGCACGAATCGCGTCACAACCATGCCATGCGCCGTCCTCGAGGACCCGGAGGCCGCTTCCTGACGGCTGACGAGGTTGCTGCTATGGAGAAGGCAAAGCACTCGGGTGAAAATGGTGAGATGGACGATGGGGGTGACAAGGAAAACGCCGGTACGCCCGCAAAGTCCCTACAGTCTGGCCCAGCTGGCTCGGCTAAGAGAAAGCTTGGCCACCACACCCAGCCGTTGCCGACGATTAAGAAAGCCAAGACTGGCAACCTTCCCGTGCAGCGGCCCAGCACGAGCGGTGACGAGAACAGCGAGGATGACCTCGAGGATGAGATTGACGATGACGATGGCTGAAGGCATTCGAGCTCAGTCCCGCGCTGCGCCTTTAAGCTCACAATGGACTCATTTGTCCAAGGGTTTTCTTGAGTGTGGCTGAGGCTATTCGGCCTGCAAATTGCACGCTCTGATGTCTTTCGGTCTTCCTACCACCTTATTTTCAGCTCCCCTTAGGTTTCGGTCGGTTTGGATTACGAGTCACGATAAGCAAGCGTGTTATTTTCCTCCTTTCGGGGGCGATTGTGTTCGCCTGTTGATGATTATCGTCAGATTGTGCTCAGGCCCAACGGCCTGTTTCACCCCCCTTCTTTTTTTCCTTTACGCGCTTGTTCCTCCACTCGCTGGAGCAGTGCATCACGAATCTTTTTAAATATTGGCACATACCGTCGGGCACAGGGGGGGAGCAAACGGACATGGAACTTTCATAGATGGAAACTCCGTCACCGGACACAGAAGGGCGACTGGCGCCGTTCCCTATACCCCCTATTACCACTTCTGTGGGTTTCTACTTCACCTTCACTTCCTCTGCATTGCGCCGGTTTCACGTGGATCGACGGATGGGGTTGGATCGCTTTTTATTATTCCCCTTTATTTCCTGGCACCGAGATTGTTGTCGTTGATGACTTTAAGCGGTGCTTTAGCTTCCATCCCAGCTTGGCGACGAGATTTTGCGTGGGCACGATGTGGACGAGGTACATTAAGGAGGGAGGACGTTGTATTATATAAAAAGACAGTGCTGAGCCATCTGGCCCTTGCGCAAACGCTCTCCCGTAAACGAGAAATAGGTAACTGAATTGATATCCATGTGACTGTAAACGAATGCGGGTTGGAACGATCTTAGCCGTAGAAAGCCAAATTTTGATCCGACCAGCAGTTTCACCGCGTGCGGGGTACGTCCATGGCCATAACGCGGCAAAGCTAAGTATCACAACAGGCACGTGGTGGATGTATTCGTTGGGCGGATGACCTTGTGTAACAAGGGAACCTCGTCTAATGCGGATCAACATCAAACGGGGGGGAACCTGCCAACAACGGCCGACCGCCTATTCGCCTTCATCGTCATTGCAATACATAGCCTCATCATCATGCAGCGCTGTTTCTTCTGCCGAGACTGGCGGTCAGTAGTAGTCGTCGACCATCGATAAAAAAAAAAGTCAAAGCACGAGCGCAAGGACCATATTGGCGTTCTATGACGGCATGATCCTCGCCAAAGCGATGATGTATCCAATAAGTATGTACATGACTTGGACTATTGAGTCAAAAGGCAGCTGCGGCTGATGACACTACATATATCCGATCCCGCGCGGGGTGGCGTACCGTGACAACAAATACATAGTGCCCGCCACGACCCTGTGCGCGCTAGTGGTTTGTGATGGCAGTACATATCCGTAGATAGCAGCAAAGGTGGTGTCCGGATGTGTGTGGAAAGGCACGAGCCCTTTTCTCGATCGAGGCAGGCGCGCGTGACGTGTGCCCTGCCCATCTGCTCGTTTCGAAAGGAGTTAACGGCATGCGGATGAATCATGAAGTCAAAAAAAAGGTGGTAGGTGGATGGCACTGCGCTGCACTGGGCTGGCGGACGGGGCCACGACGGGGCGGGACGTGCGGCGGCGAGGAACAAAGAGGAACGCGCACGCCCACACTGCCACCCAGCCACCCGTCACGCTGCTGCGTGGGGCCCGGATTTTTGGTGTCGATGGCCGGGATGCAGATCTAGGGGTCCACCGACACCAGACGCACCCGCGAGAGCGCGCGCGTGAATGCGTGAGGGGCAAGGAACGTGAATCATGGGAAGCGCCCAGCCCCGGTAGGATGATCGTCCAGCGATCCAGCCAGTCACACTGCCGGGATTCATTGATGGTACTGTACATTCAAGGCGGGCGGGCCAACCAGCTCGCAGAACAGTCGAACCCGGCGCGTATTGGCCGCGACCGCAGGAGGCTCTCGTTGAATGATGTGAGCCGCTGCGCCCTGGCCTGCGCCCTCTACGCGCCACGGGGCGCCCCATCTCCAATTCTGCCTCGAAGCTGTTTTGTGTGCCTCTGCCTCGTCGTCATCAATCCTCGATGTCGTCGTCGCTCAGCACCAGATTCGCCAGGCCCTTCTCACCGCCTGCTCCAAGCACCATTTCTCCGATGTGATCGTCACGAAACGTCGTCTCTGCCGCTGCTCCCCCTCGTCTTCCCGAGCTGGCGCCTGCGCTTGCGCCTCCAACAACAAGCCTCCTCGTCGATCCCAGCCTTGCGGGTCTTGCTGACGATGGTGCTGCTGAAGGGTCGTGCTCCGTCGGTCGATCCGTGCTCCACTCTTGGCCATGTCCGCCGCCATCCAGAAGCACGTCCTCGTCGTCCTCGGCGACGCCGTCGTCAGCGCCTATTCCGACGCCGCTGAAACTTGTGATCTTCCCCACCTCACTCAGCCTCGCGGCGGCGCCGAGGTTCGAGGTCGTCTTCTTGTTGCCCTGGCGGAGCATCACGGCTGAGTACGGCAGGCGCTCGAGCAGCATCTCGCGTTTCAAAGACCCGCTGCTGCCGAGCGGCGTTGTGCCGACGCCGTTTTGTTGCGTGATGTCGGCGGCTGCGGTGCTATTGCTATTGTTGAGTCTAGAGCTGTCGTCAAGGCTCGGCCGCTTGCTCCACGACTCAACGGTGCCCCGTTTTGGTACATGTGCGGAAGCTTCGGCGCGGTTTAAGCCGTCCGTCTGAGCTCGGCGGATGGAAAGGTCCAGAAGGCCCTCGATCTCCTCCTGGAGACGCCAAAGCCTGAGTGAAGTAGGGTAGAACATTTTGTGCGCGTCGGCTCTGCTCGATCCTCTGCCCCTCACGACTCCTGGTGGTGGAGCCGATCGGTTGACTGGATGTGGAAGACTGAACAGTAGACCACGGACGGATGCGTGAAAGCTCATTTCATCCTGCCGTAAGCTGTCCATGCCGGAGCCCTGGTAAGTTCGTCGGGAAGTCCCGGCCGAGCTGAAGGGGGCGGGTGAGAGCAAGTCAGCGTCAGATAGCGCGTCAATGCACCCGTTGATCGAGTCCAGCGTGTCTTCCTCGCTCCCCGTGTTACAGGAGAGGACATAGTTCTCATGTAGAGCGGAAATGAAGGTCTGGATATCGGTGCCAAGCTCGTCCAACAACGCATCAACCTCGATTTCAGATACCTTTGATCGTCGGTACTCGGGAAAATAAGCTGGTGGCTGAGGTACCGTGGAATTGTCCGACGATGTCTCTCTCTTGTTGTACAGCACCTTCCCGACGGCGTGAAAGATGCCGAGTGTGCTTTCTCTTTGGGAGACCAACGCCAGGGATTCCTGTTCCATCCTCGTCATGGGCTTCTCCCTTGCTCCCTTTTTCACTGCTTTGAAAGTCACCCGGCTACCCCAGTCCGCATTCTCGTCACCTCGCACGCAGAGAAACTCCAGGGTTGAGATGGCACTGCGGACGTCGCCAATATCGGAGAGCTGCTTGATAACCTGCGGGCCTGGTGTCGTTTTCCTCCCGGATTTGCGCGCTTCTTTGGCGACGACAAGCTCAAGCGCTTTGGTCAAGAAGGTTGGTGCAATCGGGTTGAATTCGATGATGGTAGTCCCTGGATGGTTTGATATCTCGGGTCCGAGAAGCCGGTGGGCTGTAAAGCTATCTGCGGCGGCTGTGTTGGTGGAAAGCAGAGTTTCCGAGATGATCATAACAATAGGCGTTGGTGGGGGCGCATTTACGGAGCGCGTGAACATAGCACCTAGGGGCGGCACAGATGAAGAGAGATACTGCTCGATTGTTGAACGAAAGGACTGTAAGGCTGCTGAGGAGCGCGTAAAGGTGTTGGGGAACTCTTCAATCAGCACTATTTGCTTGCCCGTGTCGTTAGACGGGGGATTCTCAGAGCTGGTCCCTTCGCTGGAACCGAAATCCAAGCTGCCGAACTTGCTGCGGCCCATGAAGTCCTCGAATTGGGCGGACAAAGAGACAAAAGCGTCAGAGGTAAAGTCAGAGCCCATGGGGTTCTTCCATTCATTGATTTCGAATCCTACATCTTTGGCCAGCAGATTGACAGTGGTCGTCTTCGCGGTACCTGCAGCACCCTTCAAGACAAGGAGGCGTTTCCGCTCCCGGCCGGCAAGGACGTTGGTTAGCCATGCCCTGACGTCGGCAACCTTTCGCTTGTGGACGGCCAGTTCGTCAAGATTGACGGGACTGTACTTGTCAACCCAGGGCCGTTGGTCAACGTCGGTTCTAGCGGAAGAGGTTAAGGTTTGGTGTCGAGCTTCAGCATTGGGAGCCTTGAGGAATTTTTGGCTTCCGCTTGGCAGAGCGTCTTGCTCAGGGCCTTCGGCGTCGCCAACAGCGCCACGTGGGCGGGTGCGCTTGCGCCGTGCTGCGTGTGCCACAGATTTGTTGGGCTCGTCGTCCAGCGAGTCATCCTGTATTATGTCGTCCTGGTCCTCAACGGCATCAGCATGCGGCGCTTCCTGGGAGGCCACGGGCTGAGCCTTTGAGCTGGGGGAGCGCTGGCGCTGCGTGGCGGCATTGAAGAAAGAGAGGATGTTCTTTTCTTTGGGCTGGGGCTTTGGCTTGGGCTTAGCGGCAGGCCGGGAGCTGCGCGACGGGCGGGACGAGGCTGTGTCCTGCGTGGAAGGGTTTGCGCGGGTGGAGCGGGCTTTGGGTTTCGCATGGCGGGCGGGAGGGCTCGCGGGCGGCTGGGCCTCATCATCGTCGGACGAGGACAGCACAACGGCCTTCCTCTTGGTGGAGCGCAGCTGCGGCATGCCGCACGGTGGAGGCTGGCAACGAGTGGGTGGCAGGGATCATGATCGAGGGCGCAGCGCAGGCGCGAGCGACGTGAGGCTCGAGGCGTCGGCGCTCGGAGGTGACGCGATTGGAGGTTTGGCGTTGCGAGCGCTGGAGCGGAAGTCGTGGCCCGCGGAGTGAGTGGCTGAGGCAGGCGCGTCGTCACGTGGGCGGACCGCAGACTCGGCGCCCCTCCCGCCGGCGCGCACTGCCATCCCATCACATCACACCTCACTCTGCTTCCCTGCCCCGTCCAGCCAGCCGAGTCCACGCCTTCGGGCTCAATTGGCCCAGCTATATTTACGCCCCGGCCTCCCCATCTCGCCCACTGCCACGGCCGCGCTGGCTCGTCCCGCCCGGCCCCAACGCGTGTGATTTGGAGCCCCGGCAGCGATCCGTAGGGTTCCTCGTCCAGCAGCCGGCCAACCGCCCATCACCACGCATATGCGCCCTAGCGAGCGTGCATGATTGCCATGCAGCCGTCATGCAGCCGCGCATGATCCCCCGCAGCCCTCCACTCACGCCCGCAACACAGCTGCCCGTTCGGTCGCCGCGGAACCTGCCCCGACCTGAAGACTGCTGCGGCCGGGATGTCTCTGTACACGTATCTGTGCGACCTTCGCAACCGCCCGGCCGTCAAGTTGTAGATTGCCAGATGTGCAGCCGATGACTGTCTGTCTCCCGGCCCCCAGCCCTGTCTCTTCCTGGCCCTCCTCATTGCTCGCTTCCGCCCACGCCGCCCTCGTCAGCCCCTCGCGATGCCGTCATCTGAAGTGCTGTCGCGGCTGTTGGCGCCCGAATGGGCTCGCATGCGCCTGGATTCATGTATCCATGTCCCTACAGGGCAGTCCTCCGCCACGCGGTCCAGCAGCTGTGTCCGTTATTAGACGTTCTCCTCTGCTCTATGCTGCCACGCAATCACTTTCCGTATCTCATCATTTGCTCTCGAATACTATCATCCTGCGATAAGAAGCCGACACATCTCATTGCGTCTATAACTTGACCACTGCTTTCGCTCGCCATGTATTCGCCACGGACACGCAGGGTTCTAGAAAGAGGAGGGGACTCCAGATCAAAGGGGAAGGTTTTGAGAAAGGCATCGCGGCAGACTGAATACACCCCGCCCACCAGCCCCGACATCAAGCCCGAGAATCTGCCACCCCTGCCCGCTTCCATTCCCCCATCGCCCGCCCTGTCCGCCCAAAAGTCACGACAGACCAGCCCAGCACCGTCCGCGACATCCCTCGCCTCTCGCCGGTCGGACGCCACGTCAGTGAGGTCCGCCCTTCAGCCCACCGTGGAGGACTACAACAGTGACAACGAAGACACTCAACCCTCGGGGTCAGAGCAATCCCAGACCCCAACTATAACTTCACCACCCCCCGAGCCACAGCAGAGCAACCCCCCTTCAGAGGCACCCACAACCACCGCCACTGAGGCCGAGGCCGCCGAGGACAAGAGTGTCGAGAGCAAAGCTGCATCGGAAGCACCAACTACTCCCAGCAAGGCACCAAGCTCCGTCAGCAAAGCACCAAGCGTCGCTAGCAAAGCAGCAACCACCGCTAGCAAAGCAGCAACCACCGCTAGCAAGGCACCAACGACAACCAGCAAGACGCCAACCGCAGTGAGTAAGACTCCAAGTGCGGTAAGCAAGGCTCCCACTGCAGCGAGCAAAGCCCAGAGCTCCATCAGCAAAGCCCCGACCCTTGCCAGCAAGGCCCCCACCACCACAAGCAAGGCTTCGGGGACTGTTACTTCAGGAAGAGGCTCTTCATCGGACGAAAAGGCTGGCAGTGACGAGCCCCACGAGAGCGAAGACAGCCTTGCCACAGCCGAGCCCCTTCTTCCAGAAGACAGCATTTCGCAGCAAGGGGACGACGACACCACAAGTCACGCAACTTCATACCACTCAGCAACTACGCCAGTCCCAAAGTCACCCACGGCAGCATCTGCGCTGAAGTCGCCGAAGGCGGCATCGATCAAGACGGACTTTCCCCAGAGCTCACCGTCACTTTCATACGTCGAAGCCCAGAACGAGTTCCAGCAACCTCAGTCACCCACCGTTGCATCTTACGCACAGTCCAGAGGGCCCTACTATAGTCCTTACGCAGACCCCTACTCCTCTCCTATGCCCGGCTATCCGCAGGGCTACTTCTACCCACCACCCCACATGGCGATGGCACCACCTCAGGGCACTCCTCCCGGATACGCCCAGTCCCCATTCGGCTACAATGGCGGGCCGCCGTACATGGGGTACCCCGGAAGCCCGCAGGCACGCCGGCAAAACTCGACTGGCTCACGGCGCAGCAGCCAGATGGGCGGTGACTTCGCCATGCCGCCGGGAATGGGCTTTGGCAACGGCCCCTTGGGCGGCGGTGGCGGCAACCCGATGAACGGCTCCGCCGTGGCCGACGACGACGGCGCGGGCGACCTGCTCGGACGCATCACGCAGGCAATCCCGGACCTGCACATGCTGCTGTCGCGCTACAACGAGACGCGAGGCCAGCTGGGGGCGCGCGAAGAGCTGATCAAGAAAGCCGAGGCCGCGCAGGCGGACGCGATCAAGCGCAAGGAAGACCACATCGACCAGCTGACCAAGCAGCTCGAAGCCGCGGCCAAGCACCACTCGTCGGAGAGCAACAAGCTGCGGCTCGAGATCGGCAACCTCGAGGAGAAGAAGAAGGAGCTGGAGGAGAGCATCGCCGAGGCGGAGAAGGCGAAGGCGGACATGGAGGAGACGCGCGCGCAGCTCGAGGAACAGAAGACGGCCGTCGAGGCCGAAAAGCAGGAGCTCGAGCGCACCATGGCCGAGGAGCGTGAGCGCCTCGAAAAGGAGCTCGGCGACCTGAAAGAAAAGGCAACGGCGCTAGAGGAGGCCAACACCGAGCTCGAGGCTAACAAGACTGGTCTCGAGGAGGCGAAGGCGGCGCTGGAGGCGGACAAGGAGGGCCTCGAGACGTCGCTCGCTGGGGAAAGGGAGGCGAAGGAGGCGCTCGAGAAGGCTGCGGTCGAGGACAAGGAGCGCATGACCAAGGAGTTCGAGGAAGAGACCGACAAGATCAAGAAGACGGCCGAGGATGAGAAGATGGCACTCGCCGTCGAGTTCGACCGGCTGCAGAAGGAGAAGGAGGACGCGTTCGAGGCCGACAAGGGCAAGCTCGTCGACGAGCATGTCAAGGACAAGGAGGCTTTGCGCGCCGACTTGCAGCGTCAGAAGCGCGAGCTGGAGGAGAGCTTCGAGACGGTGCGCAAGGAGCTCGAGAACAAGCTTAACGAGGCGCAGAGCGGCTTCGAGGATGCGCTGAAGAAGGAGCGCGAGAGCCGCGAGCTGTGGAACTCGGAGCGTGAGAGCCTGAAGAAGGGGTGGGAAGATGAGCGCAATGATCTGAAGAAGGGCTACGACGAGCAGACGGAGCTCTTGACTTCCCAGCTCAACAAGGAAAAGGACGACTTGCGCAAGTCGTTCGCCGTGGAGAGGGAAGCAGCGGAGAAGAAGGCGCAGGAGGACAAGGACAAGCTCATCGAGGAGCGCGACAAGATCAGGAACGAGTGGGACGAGGACAAGGCGAATCTCGAACGGGTCATCGGCGAACTCAGGAGCATCGCCGGTAACTTTGGCAACGAGAGGGAGCGGATGCAGAAGATCATCGAGGGCTTCGGCGAGGCGGCGGTCGTCAAGAGCAAGGGAGATGCGTACTAGTAAGTTCCTCTCCCTGGTCTCTCAGTCTTGTCTTTCTTCGGCCAAAATTGCATTTTCGGAGTTCTACGTTTGTTCGTCATGAGGCAACGAGGCGCGTTCTTTCCTGTTCTCTTTGACGTTAGCAGATTGTATTCAGTTTTTCGATCTAGCGGCCAATTCAATTCTATCTCTTGGTCTCTCGAGCACTGCGCCAGTTTGCCCCAATGCGTATTCAACCGTTGACGTTGATCTCACCTGCTAACGTACACCATCACATCGCAGCCTTGACGCCTTCGCGCGTCTCCAGCAACAGGTCTTCTCCGTCTCAAACAATCACTTCAAGAAGCCCCCAAACCCAGCACCGGAGGCAGAACAGATCGGCGAGCTTCCCGCAGGGCTGCCGTCCTTCCTGACCGACGACACGCCAGCCGCCTCGCACATCCGCATCTCGTACGTGATGCACAAGATCTCGTCCATCATCACGCTCCGCATCTTCACGCCCTTCCTCTTCAGCCCGGAGGGAATGGAAGACGCCACCACCAAGCTCCTCCAAGAAGTCAGCGACCAGCTGCGCACCAAGAACGCGCTGCGCGAAGCCACGTGGCGGCAGCACACGCTGTCGACGCTGTTCCGCGGGCCCGACGCCAAGCAGCGCATCAACCGCGCGGCGGGCGCCGTGGTGGAAGAGATCTGCCGGGCGATCCAGCCGCTCGCCTCGGACGACGACGAGGTCGTGCGCGTCGAGGTCAGGCGCATCGTCAAGCTCGCGGCCGAGACGTGGCGCTTCGCCCGCATCGAGCGCGAGATGATGTCGGCGTCGCTGCCCGCGCCGGGCGACGTGTGCGCCACCGACCACGCCGGCGCGAGCGCGAGCGGCGACTGGAAGCACTACTGGCCGCAGCAGCCCTTCGACGACGCGCCCGGGTACCCCATCTCGTCCATCGCCGACTTCGACGAGGCGGCCAAGGCGCCGTCGCCCAAGTCGCGGGTGCTGCTGCGCCTCTTCCCCGTCATCGAGCGCGAGCCGAAGCTGAGGAACGGCAACGCCGAGAACGGCGGGGGTGGTGGTGGTGGCGGCGGCGACGAGAAGCCGGACGACGGCTGCGTGTACTGCTACGGGCTGGCGCTGTACGAGGACTCGCCGCCCGTGCTGGCGCGCCTGCGCGAGACGGAGCTCGGTGCCGGTGTCGGTCTGTCTTCTGCAGGTACGGACGAACCCTCTTCTTCCGCTCAAGACACGAGTGCTGAACCGGCGTCAAAGGACCTTCCAGCTTCTGAGGGGGAGGAGGCGAAGACGGCCGAGGGGGAGAAGAGTGGTGATGGCGATGGTGATGCCGCCGCGGCTGCGGCGGTTGCGGCGGCGGTTGCGGCTGCCGCTGTGGCTGCTGCTGCTGCTACAACAGAAGGGGAGGGAGAGGCGGAGAAGAAGGAGGAAGAAGGGGGTGAGGAGCAGAAGGAGGAGGAGAAGCCAGCAGAGGAGCAGGAGGCCGCGAGCGCAGAAGAGCCCCCGAAGCAAGACGAGGAGGCCAAAGAGGAGACGGCGGCGGATGAGAGTGCCAAACCAGAAGAGGAGACTGCTGTCGATGCTGACAAGACCGAGGAAAGCAGCGATCCACCTGCTTCCTCTGAAGATACTCCAGTGGCGGCTGAGGGTGAAGCCGCCCCTGAGACGACGACTGAGGCAGCTGAGGAGGCGCCGGCAGAAGACGTACCGGCGGCTGTGGCGGAAGAGACGTCAGAGGAGAAGGCTGCCGAAGAGCCAGAAGGAGAGGAGAAGTCTGCGGACGAGCCGAACAACGAAGAAAAGCCCAGCGATGAGCAGTCTAGTGAAGAGAAACCGAGTGAGGAAGTCTCTTCGGAAGACAAGCCCGGCGAGGAGAATCCTCCAGAAGAGCCTGTCGTAGAAGGAAAAAACGAAGAGACGATGGAGGAGAAGAGCGGCGATGAGCCGCCTGTCGAAGAAACGTCTGAAGAGAAGGCTACGGAGGAGAAGGCAACAGAGCCAGAAGCAGAGCCTGCTGCCGAGGAAGCCAAGGAAGCCGAGGAGCCCTCTCCTGAAACAAAAGAGGAAGAGAAGCCCCCTGAGGAGGCTGCCTTGGCTGAAGAGACGAAGGCAGAGGAGACACCGGCGGCGGAGGAGGCACCCCCAGCTGAAGAGCCCACAGCTACGGAGTCTGAGAGCGGCGGTTACATCCCCCTACCGCGCAAGATCGGATCCACCCCGGCGATGCCCGCAGATGACTCTCCTGACCCTCCGCCCGAAGAAGCAAAGCCACCAACGCCTCCACCGCCCGAAGAGACCAGAGCACCCTCCCCAGCCCCCAGCAGGAAAGCTGAGAGCGTGCGAAGCAAAGCGCCGAGCGTCCGGAGCGTCCGGAGCGAGCGAGCGGGCAGCATTCGCAGCGTCAAGAGCGAAAAAGCTGCTCCGAGCATCAAGAGCGACAAGGCCGAGAGCGTCAAGAGCTCTTCGAGTAGAAGACGCTCGTCGTCACGGCCGGAGACGCCAAAGCTCGGTCTCGCGGAGAGCATCGCGGCCGCCAGCATCATCGCCGCCACATTGAAGGGCAGCGAGGAACCCACAAACTCAAGCGACTCGTCCATCCCAACGCTCCCGACGCCTTCGGACGAGAAGCCCCGAAGCGTCCGTAGCAGCGACCGGCCCTCGTCGCGCTCGCGGCCGTCGCACTCGCGGCGCGGCTCCGAGGTGGAGGATCGCCCGCACTACCGCATGCGCGACAAGCCCGTCTCCATCGAGCGCAGCTCGAGCCACCGGAGCGGCAAGCCGCGGACGCTGGGCGAGGAGGCGACGCGCGCGAGCAGCAGCCGCAGGCACTCGTCCTTCGCCGCCGTCAGCCCCCCCGTCGAGCCCGTCACGCCGGCGAGCGAGGCGTCGCTGCGGGACCGCAGCGCCGCGCCGCGCGGCGGGAGCAGCGGCAGCCGGTACGCCGAGAGCATGAGCATGGACAGCATCAACCCTTCTGGCGGCGGTGCGAGCTCGCGAGGCGGCAGCAGCGGGAGCAAGTCGGGGACGGTGACGGACAACAGGAGCGCGGCCATCAAGGGGCTGTATCAGCACGGGAATCAGTACCCCGGTGGCCATCACCACGTGCCGAGTTGAATGAAGCGGAGGGGGGAAGTATAGAGGGCTAGAAGTTGACGACGCATGGTTGTTTGCATGGTACTGGGTTGCATTTCGGTGTCTCTGTTGTTTTCCTACCGTCTTACTCTCTTCGATGCTATGCATTGCATTTACGGAGCCTTCTTTCTTCATGAAAAGTAGTTTATCCCATCTGTATTCCTTGTCGGCAGCACATAGTGTCCATGTAATTGCTTTTTCCCCCAGCCAAGACGTGTGACGGCGGTGAAGGTGAAGGATTCGTCTGCCATGTCATCCACCAGAACAGTGGGTCAAAGAAGCAAGTTGTCAGTTGTTTGTTGCAGACGGAGGAGCTGCACGTCGTAATAGTATAGTGGGGACGAAGTGTCTAGAAGTCGTCGTGGTGGTGAAGGTGTGGCAATTGTAGTCGCAGAGGACAAGGGGCATTGGTTGGTTGGAAGTGAAGGAAGCGCAGGTCTGCACGGTCACGTACATGGATGACTGGCGCTCATTTGCGGCTCCGGGGTCAGTGGACTCTTGCGGCTCGGCGAGCTCTCCTGACCGGTTAGTGATTAACACAACGGCACTGATACACGGAAAGGGGTAGCATATGCACGTTGGCCGTTGGGACTCGCATACGTAGGCGGCTTTTGTGCTGCCGCCCCCAATGCGGGCTCGATTGGATGCTCCAGCCGCGTGCGAGAGTAGTCTGACAGCACAGCGGGAAAGAGTCTGGACAAGGCCTCTCGGGTCGAGCAGGTGGTGGCTCGAATGAATAAGCCTCGTGGTGGTTCCACAGCATAGCTGTGCTGTGCCGTTTCTCTTGATTTGCTGCGAGTGCGGCTCCGGGCGAAATGGCAGGCGCAGCCGCAGGAGTGCTGGAGACGGAACAGGCCATTCGACAGCGATCGCGCGCCCGACAACCAGAGCGAGCCGAATTGAGAGCGGGGATGGTCCCCGCAGACACGCAGGGAGCCACAGTGCTGGAAGAGGACGGCAGCTGATGGGTACACGAGCTGCGGCGGCTGCAGGGGGGCCGTTTGGGGAGGCGTCAAGTGCGGCACGCGGGCCGCTGTATTGGACGAGAGCACAAGACGGGCGGCACGGCGGGAGAAAGGCCGGGGACAGCCACAGCGCAGCCATGACTTCCATATTATGCTCCGAAAATCGTTACTCACCCGTCGATTCGCCCCTCCATCTAGATTGCCGCCGCTGCGGGAGATAAATGCACTCCACCTCAGCCCGGACGGCCGGCTCGGGTGCATCGCTACACACCCCTGCAACGCATTGGCCCGGCGTCAACAGCGCCCTTGTCCTATTCATCACTGTCTCGCCCTCCCGTCCGAATTCTTGTTTTCATCTCTAGTCTGCATGTCCCGGCTTAGCTCTGTGGACGTTTGCCCGATGCGGACGCGAACACTGAACGTGGTAATTATCGTCGATCACTTTCGTATCATCCCCACAGGCCAAGATCCTGCTTCTCCACTGGGCGGGTCTGACCGGAGCGCGCTCCTTGCCGACCAACCGTTAGCCGTGCCTCCATTGCAGCTTTTCTGCCTTTTGCGAGGGGCTGGGAAGAGATTTGGTCGGGGAATACACACTCGTCGGCAGCTAGAAATGTCGAGGGCAGCAATTGCACTACTACTGGGCGACTCTGCGATGCTGACAGGCCTTGACGGGAAGATGGAGCGGACCGTGGCCATCTCCCGCAGTGTGCCTGGCCACCTACTAATTACGAGGTGGTTCCACCTGCTCCGCAACGACCACGCTCTAATGCGGGCCGTCCCTATTGTTGAGCCAGCTGCAAAGCCGGTTAGAGGGCCACCCTGTTTGTGATTCGTGATCGAATCAGTGTCCTTTACGCCTACATGTCTGCGCTAGCGTCGGCCGTGGCATTCTTCATTCGGCATCGTCGCTGGCACTCGTCACGGAAGCACTGCTCGGTTACCCACTTCTAATGTCAGACGTCGTGGCGAGGCTTCAACTGGATACCTGCTCTCGCTTTAGAGAAGTGCATGTGCCACGGCAAAATCTCGCACCCGCATACATGGCGCATGTGTGTAGAGCTGAAGCATTCATCCGTAACACCAACTTATCCGGATAGCTATTGGGACACTTGGCTGCATATACTCCTTTGTCCCTCAGCTTGACCCCCCGAGCGTAAATATATTCACTGGACATTGATTCCATGACGCCTGTGAAGGCTTGGGCGGATGGCCGTGCTAATGTTGGAACACGTTGAAGGATTGGGCATCTCGATTGCCTGCATGTTCCTGGACCGAAAGCAGGCATGTTGATCTAGCGGTGGGCCCGTCGGGACCATCACACCCTAGACCGCGCAGGCAGACGATTGCCTTGAGGAGAATTGCTTTGGCTTGGCCGAAAAAGGAGGTCCCCTGAGTCGAGAGCCTGCTGAGCAAGTCGACTAGCGACCGTCGGAAACGAAGCCGGCGTGATGTCTACTCATGTGGAGATCGGAAGACACTCTGATAGGCAGTCTACTCTGTTTGTCCATGTAGTATGATGTTGGTGGAAGTCAATAGTCCTATCGCCACCATCCATCATCCATGTAGGAGCAGAAAGAGGAGTTGTGGGCTTCAGCCCGCGCGGCAAAGTGGTCTCTGGAATCCTTGCATACAGTGAATCATGCCCACCGTGTGGACACGGGAAGACCGACGTGCATGCGAAGCACGATCAACAGGTGCACGGACAGAGACAGCGCAATTGGAAAAAAGCAAGGCAATACAACCGAATAGAGACAGTGGAGGAGGGCGTCGAACTATATAAACCCCCTCAACCCTCATGTTCAAGGAGACATCATCAGCATCCATCACTTCCTCCCATCCAGTTCAACTAGACGATTCAGACCTCTCGTTCCCAACCCACAACCCCCACCAGTCAAAATGAAGGCCTCCACCATCATCTCCACCGTCGTCTCCATGGCCGTCGTCGCCAGCGCCGTCCCCACGGCCGACAATGTCAAGGTCGAGGCCCGCACCGACAAGTCGCTCGGTGGCGCCGCCCAGACCTGCTCGTCTAACCAGGTCGTCTCATGCTGCAACCCCACGGACAAGACGACCAACACCGGTCTCCTTGCTGGTCTCCTCAGCGGCAGCATCCTCGGCAACAGCTGCGTCGGCATCGGTGCCACCATCTGTAAGTCTCTCCGCTTCCCATCTCACGCTCCTTGTGCAACGCTCATAGCCCGGCTCTCAGTGAACATCCTTAGCCCCAACTCCGCCAGCGGTGTCTGCGGCAACTCGAACAGCGTCAAGTGCTGCGCGGGCGACAAGAACACCGTAAGTGATGGAATCCCTTGGTCGAGTCCTAGGCTGACATATTGCGCCAGGGTCTGCTTGTCGTCGACCTCGACATCCTCACGTGCAGCGACATCCTCTAGATGCCCTCCGGCACGGTCGTCAAATCGCCGCTGCTCGCCTCGCGGATCGGCTGTCGATCCAGATGCATGGTGGTGAGATGACTCTCACAACAAAAAGGCCTGGGTGGTGTGTCAACACATGGGTGTGGAACGGGAGAAGTTGATGAATCAGTCCTTACTTTCTTCCCTTCGCGATGCGCATCGTTCTTTCTGTGTGCTTTCGGGTCCGGTTCCATTTCTTGACCAGCGCGAGTAGTTTGAATGGCCACTGCATTCCTCTACGGGAGAGAAATGGTTCCGGGCCGTCATGTAGTAAATTCTCAAAATGCAATGGATTCCTAGCAAAACTGACTGATTTTACACGTGAGCTTACGACTGCAACTTAAGGCTTTGATACTACCCATACCAGCTTGCACCACAAACGTTAACGCCGAAGAGCACATGGGCAAAGGATCAGTTTGGCGCCCGGCGGTCGAGTCGTATTCCGTATTCGGTTCCATCTATGTACGGATGCACACTGCAGTCCTAGTCGCAGTCCACGTCATCATCATCATGTATATCCTGGAAGATATCGAAGACCAGGCGTCTCCAGTTGCCAGCCTCATCGTGCCAGCACTGGTAGCCACATTTGAAAGATGTTAAATGATCAGGCTAGCCCTAGCGGTGAGATTCCTCAAGACAGTTCGATTTATTCCTTGATATCTCCATTGAAGTGCTCGCTTCGTGAAGACATGAGTTCACCGGTGTTTTCAAGAACTCAAGGCTCCGCATACCATGCCAGCCCCAGTGAGCAAGAATCGACAACACAGCACTGTTGAACGACACCCGAAACCCCCCAGTAAATATCATGTGGTCTCTCCACCTTTTTCATCCGGCGCACCCGACGCAATCATCAGTCATCAGCCGACGCGCATACACGGATATACCACCCACGCAAACCCGTCCCAACAACAAACGTTCAAAACTCGTACGACAACTCGACAACTATTGCCGTGGTGAGACGAGACGTCGTGCTCCCCTACTCCAAACGGCAAGTACCTCGGCTCTCCTTTTCCATCTCGGACACCGGTCGGGAAAGAGAGAATAAGAGGGTCGGCGTCATCTGAGCCGGCAGTTCCCATTGCCGCTGCATCGTACAGATGTTCATCCGCGAGAAAGTAGAGTAGGTAGGCGATGGACACGATCTATTTCCCAAACGAGCCTAGCGTCTCCAGGCCCGGTATCGGCAACACCTCCCTGCCTCCAGATTTTCTTTCCGACGCTTTTAACGTATTTTTTTTTTAACGTATTCGAATTCGTCGACCAAGGGCTCATGTTCTTGCGATCATGAAGACTCTTTGTATTCTCTCCAAGAAAATCTTCTGTATCAAATAATACAATTCCCTTCGGCCTATCCGGACATCATGCCCCCGCCAAGGTGCGTGCTCAACAAACAAATGAAGTATATATAACGCCGGATACCCGTCCCATTCCCACGCCATCTTGGTCACTTCTTCATGCGGTTTTAAACTTAGTACTCCAGCGTGATCTCCTGTCCCTTGACGCGGCCGATGACCACCTCAGGCGCATACTTGGGAATGACCTCGTCGTCGTGAAGCATCTCGAACTCCTCCGATGCGTCCTTGCCCATGTGCGAGTACAAGGCCTGGGGCCCACCGGGGTGCTCATCGACCCAGTTGGTCAGGTTCATGACGACTCCCTTGACCGCGATCCAGAGGTCGTCCTTCTTGTTGTGCTGCTTCACCTCCTCGAGCGTATACTCCTTCTCGGGAACCTTGAACGACTTGATGTCGTTGGGCTTCGACACCTTGCCGGGGTCTGCGCTGTCGGCGCCGCCGCTGAGAACCGGCCCTGCCGACTGCTGCTTCTGCTGAGCAATCTGGTCGTTGCCAGAGGATGATGATGCACCGCTGCCCCACTCGACTTGGACCTTGCCGGGCTGCGAGGGATCGATGTGCAGGGAGATCTGACCAAGACGCTGAGCCGCAGAAGAGGCACTGCCATTGACCAGGTTCTGGAAGAGCCACTTGCTGGCACTCTCACCAGCGACACGGCCGTACACGACACACCCGAGCAGAGACGAGCCACCAAGACGGTTAGCACCATGGACGCCACCCGCCAATTCGCCGCAGACGAAGAGACCGTCGAAAGGCTTGCCGTCCTGATTCAGGCACTCGGCGTGTTCGTTAATCTCGATACCACCCATGGTGAAGTGCAGCACGGGCTCCATCAGAGCAACGTGGAACGTGTCGTTGATGTCGAAAGGCCCGTTGTGGAAGAACTTCTTGCCGAAGGGATCCTTATCCTTGCCATCGGCAATGCGGTTGTACGCCTGGAAGGTATCCTGGAGGGCCTTGTCGCCGCAGCCAATCTCCTTGGCCAGCTCCTTGCCCGTCATCTTCTTCATCAGACCACGACCCGAGTAGTGGCGAGTGTGGAAGTCGAGGACGTTGGAAGCCTTGGAGTTAAGAACTAGGCGGATGGGCCACGTTCCCTTCTCCTTCTCCTCCCACATCTTGCCGGACACGTAGTCACGGTGGCCAAGCTCGTCAGAGAAACGCTGGCCCTTGCCGTTGAGCAGGAGACCACCCTCACCACGAAGAGCCTCAGCAGCCAAGAACTTCCACTTGGAGCCGGGGTCCTTGGGGTCGATGAGACCGGTCGGGTGCACCTGGACCTTGTCCATATCGATGCCGTTGGCGCCAATGGACATGAGCATCTTGTGGCCGTCGCCAGTGGCGTGGGCACCGTTGGTGGTGGCCAGGCCGTACGTGTCGGGCCTGTGCTTCTGCAACAAAGACTGTTCTCCCGAGAAGTCGGCGGCGTAACCACCAGTGGCGAGGATGACCGGGCCATCAACAGTGACCTCCTCACCGCCAAACTCGTATGTCACGCCGGTTGCCCGGTTGCCCTCCTTGTTGACCTTTGTCACCTTCGCCTTCTTGATGAGCTGGACGCGCTCGGGCTCCTTCTCGGAAAGCTCCTCGAACCTCTGCATCAGTGCGTAGGTGATGGCCATGCCAGGGAACTTGGCATCGTGGCCACGGTGGGTACGCGGCTGGGAGTGGCCTCTGTAATGCTCGTTAGCCGGCAGTTCCGGAAGTGGTGTGCACGACGATTACTCACCCTAACCGCGAGACCAGGGTCAGGTCGAGGTTGAAGACATCCTGCAGCCACTCGACGGCGGCGGCCGACTTGTATGTGAGGACCCTGATCAGGTCGGGACGGGCCTTGTCACGGGCCGACTTGAGGGTGTCGTCGTAGAACTGCTTCACGCTGTCCCGGATCTCGTGGTCGACCTGGGTCCGGGTGAGAGCACCGTTGATTCCGGAAGTGGCCTTTGTGGAGTTGCCGCCCATGAAGTCTGCGCTCGGCCGTAAGCATCCGCCAGCTGGTGAGGCTCACGCCACCGGAGGACCTACTGTTCTTGTCGAGCAGGAGCACGTTGCCTCCTGAAAGATAGACGGTGTGAGCGGCACTCAGGCCGGACACTGCGATGGCTGTCAGCGGCGGAAAGCAGGTTGCGGAGGGCGGGAGGGAGCTCACAGCCGGCGCCGACGACAATAACTCGCGGGGCCATGGTGGACTGCACGAAGACACGGGGAGGATTCGGCGCAGGGCAGAAGGGGAGATGGAGAGATAGGTGTCGCAGGCGCGGGAACGTGGGCGACGGCAGTGGTTAAGTAGGAATGCTGAGGTCTGGCTATGCTTGGGATGGCGCCAGGTGCCAGGTGCCAGTGCTGCCCTCCCCACATCTTACCTCGGCGACTCGCCCGTGCGCTAGTGGAGCTCGGTCGGCTTTGACCCCAGATTTCAGGCCAGGAGCGAATCGCCGCCGCGGCATTGCTAACCCCCGGCGGGCCCCAACTGCGCCGCCGTCCGCCGCGCGACACCGCTGCCATGTCCGCCCACGGCTCCCCTGTTCTGCCGCCCCTCGAGCATGTGAAGGCGCCGCCCGGCCTGTCAGGGTCGCCTCGTGATCCGGCTGCTGTATGCACCCAGTCCGCCAGCTGACGTCGCCGCGCTGACATGTGAAAGCGCCCTATTCGCCGCTTGCGACCGGCCCGTGTGTGAGTGCGAGCCTCATCAAATTCCCCAGACTTTCCCTCTCCACGGCCACGCTTCTTTCGCGTGACGTCCGCTGGCCAGAGCGACACAAAGGGCAACTCGCTCCGCATTCCGTCCCGCCCGACGCTGCTTCGGGAAAATGGATCCCGAGCCCAGCAGACACCGACGCCTGCCATCGTGAAAGAATCCCGAGGGGAACCAGACACCGAAGTCTATTACATGCACGTTGCACCTGCTACCTGCTTTGGGCCTGTCGTTGTCAGTTGTCAGGCCATGGAGATGCCGATGATCCCTGGCCGGCGCCTGTCTCAGAACCACTGGTGACGTAGGCCATGTGGACCTGACCGTTTAGACCGGCGTCGTCCCGTTGAGCTTTCCACTTTCGCCGCGAACTCTGATCTCCGAAGCCCCGAATAAGCCCGCTCTCATTGGATCCAGAATAAGCTGTCTACCTTGGCGTCTTGTCCCAGGTGCCCTGGACTGCGTGCAACCACCACGACACGCGTGGCAAGCACGACAAGCCACCACCGAGATTGTCGTCCACTCGCTCGCGTACTTTAGGGTCCCAAACGACATTATGCACCATGGAGAATCCTTCAACACATGATCGTTTGTACCGAGATGTGGTGAAGATATTCGTAAGCACCTAGCATCTAGTTCTACTTCCGTTGCAGAACCATGGTAATCTTGCAATTCCTGTGGGCTTCATCTTCTTGATCTCTCACTGGCTCTGCTCCTTTCCTTTTTAGTCTTTGCCATATTACCTCTCGTCTGTGCCACGTCTTTCCTCGTTGGGCTTGTTTACAATCGATAGAGCACGTCGTCCTACGGGAGCCTATTCGATGGCTTGACTGGGCAGAGGTGATCTGCCAATGTCCCTCTGAATCCCGGACGACAGTGTGCGAGAAGCTATCCACCAAATGGCACATGACCAAGGCATACCATCCCCAAGGGGAACGGCCGATTGGAACGGATAAATCAAACGGTCGATATTGCGTTTAGATAACACGCCACTGCATGCATCGACAGCGAGTAGACGGCGGTATTACCTTCGGGCATCCGGTCTCATCCTTGACGGTCAACTGCAAGGCTAGATATGACACGAAGCATAGTAGTTAATTCTTCAATAAGGCGATACCATTTTCAGGTTGAACCAAGCCTACAAGCACTCGGTCATGCCGACGGGAGGTTCAGTGCAGGTGAAATTGCCCCTCACATTGACGTCGCCTGTAGTGGTGTGGCAGTATTGGAAGGTACCAGCCTCTGTACCTGTTCAGTATTCACTGATCTTTCATAGAGTTCAGAGCATCTTGCATCTTAAAGGACTCGAGTCGAATTTCCTTAGCCTGTCGGCAGCCTAAAACTGTGCCGAGTACACATACCCATGGGTGCGCATAGATCCTGTCCATAGTAGCGTATGTTGTATACCCTATCGAGTACTAGTATATATAATATTAACACGTCGTACTATTATCTTATTTAATTTCTATTTACGTTAAGAGAAGAAAATAGAGAATCCTTTTCGTAGCACTGCGAAAAGTATCTCTATAAATAGTAGCAATAGTCGAATATAGGCCGTATCGAGGTTAGAGTGTTACTCATACAGTGAGATCGTTACATTGCAGGCCAAGGCCTGCTCGAATCACAATCAGAGGACAGAGCTTGAACAGAAGATATGCAATTGATCGTGCCAACCACTATGCCGTAAGAACCACACCAACACCGTGATCCAGTCGCCTGACGCATGACACTGTCGAGGTGACACAAAAAACCCAGCCAAAAGCAGATATTGAACTCCTGTTGTTCATAGCCAACCGCTGCCAAATTTGCTCAATGCCGTGGATAACTCCGCTACACCTGTATAAAGACGCAATAACCCCCTATGTATTTGGAAGAATAGTAAAGCAGCTGCCTTGGCACCACCTTACTTTGCTCGTGTTCTCAAAGTACGACCAGCGGTCGCAGCAGGTGCATTCTCTTTGCCTTTCTTCGCAGCAGCCGTAGACTTGGCGCCGGCTGACTTCGCCGTTCCCGTGCTTCGTGCAGTCTTAGCGGCCGGTGCTTTCTTCACAATCGTGGTGCCGGTGGTGCCATCGGTTGCCGATCCATTACTGCTGGCCAAACTAGCCCTGGTGGTCCTCTTCTCCTGGGTAGCAGCCGCCTTCTTGCCACGTCCGGTACCGGCAGTGCCCTTGCCTCTCCTGGCGGGCTGTTCGTTGGGGCTAAGAATGTTGCTCTTCAGGGGTGATGTGTGCTGGATGGTCTTGATAGCTGTTTTCTCATCCTCTGCCACCTTTATTGGCGAGCGCGGATAGGTCCGAGAGTTGTTGTCTTTAGGAGAGAGCACCTGAAGCGGTTGATCCTGGCGCGAGACAGTGCGCGCACGAGAGTTGGCTGCTGGAGGTCCCTTCTTCTGGTTACCTGTCGTCTTAGTCCGCTTCTTGGGCATGACAAGCTCTGGCTCCTGCTCATGTCCTTGGTCGGCATTCTCTTGATCTCTCTCCTCGCTGATAAATGTATCAGTATACATTCCCGTCAAAGTTGCAACTAAGCTACTTACCTGGTACGTTTAATTCCACGTCTGGGCACGGGGCTCAATTGCTCAGAAGACTCGGATGGCCTCAAGACTGGCCGGGCAATGGTTGATGCAGGCGGCTCAGCGCCGGGTTGATCTGAGTATTTCTCAATCAGGTCCAAGATGTTGGTCTTTCTCAACGCAGTAGGAATACGGTTCACGCGCATCTCAAGGCGTGACCGCAAACCTTGGGCGAGAAGACCATACTGCGACCGCAATTTGCGAGCTCTCTCAGTAACTATGCATCTGTTAGACAAGCGCGTTCCCCAGCTAATCATGGTCTCCTACTCTCAAGCTGCAGATTGTCCATCAGGACCTGCTTCTGTTGTTCGGTGATATTGATGGTCCCCTTCGAAGGCGAGGTTCTGTCGGGAGTCGTGGCGCGAGGCCCAACTGCCGCTGGCGTGGAGTTCGCAGGCGGCGCCGGAAAGCTCGCGACAACATCGGAATCGAGTGACGCGTTTGCGCGCGAGGCAGGCTGTTTCTTGGCGCGTGGCGGCGGCATGGTGGAGAGTTGCGTCGGCGAAGGACGGAACGGCAGACGAAATGGCTCGTGTCTGCTCGAGACGGTATCGACGGGATGCAGCATGTGGTGGTCGCGTCTGTCAACAACGGACGGGGCAGGCGCGCGTACGAGCGGAGCGGGAGCCGCAAAAGCTTGGCGCCAGGCCCGTCGGGAACAACGTCCTGCCACCGCCGACGAGCTGGGCGACAGCTCCGTCCATCGACATCACCGAGCTCGCTCGTCACCACCTCCGCTCAACCCGCCACGTACTCCTGCGCCGCATCCGTCCTCCGCCACAACCATCGGATATCCCCGACTTCCTCGAACCTTCGCTCGCGACTCTCGTGCACATCAGCCAAGATGGTGTTGGAGGCGTCTATGATAGTGTATGCGGAGCTACCCTGGCCAGCTGGAAGCTTCAGCCTACTAACGATCGGATAGGGTGGACAACAGCGAGAGCAGCAGGAATGGCGACTATGTGTAGGGAGCCCACCAGGTGCCCGTCAACGACTCGTGCTTATGCGTGTACAGCCCGTCGCGATTCGAAGCGCAAGAGGACGCCGTCAACCTCATCTTCTCGGCCAAGATCCAGTCGAACCCCGAGTCGTCAGTCGGTCTCATGAGCATGGGTGGTAACGGCCCCGAGGTTCTTACCACCCTGACTACGGACATGGGCAAGATTCTGGACGGCCTGCACCGTACCAAGATAAGAGGATCGCCGCATTTCTCAACGGGCATCAACATCGCGGCGGTACGTTCGTCGGCAAGCATGTGGCAGACGCGTTATGATCGCTAATGGTGTTTCGGGGATACAGCTAGCACTCAAGCATCGCCAGAACAAGTCTCAGCGGCAACGCATCATCGTCTTCACCTGCAGCGCTCTCGCTGAGGACGAGAAGTCGCTCGTCAAGCTTGCCAAGCGCATGAAGAAGAACAACATCAATGTCGATATCATCGCCTTCGGCGATCTTGCTCCGGAGAACGTCAAGAAGCTTGAGGCCTTCAACGAGAACGTCAAGGGTGGCGACGGATCGCACCTTGCCATCATCCCACCGAGTGCGAACCTACTTAGCGATGCCATTGTCACGACACCTATAATAGGCGGGGAGGCCGCACCTTCCGGAGGCGCTGGTGCTGGTGCTGCTCAAGGCGGCGAAGGTGGCGGTCAAGAATGGGAGTTCGGCGTCGACCCCAGTATGGATCCGGAGCTGGCGCTTGCGCTGAGGATGTCGTACGAAGAGGAGAAGGCCAGGCAGGAGCGCGAGAAGAAGGCTCAGGAGGCCAAGGAAGGCAAGTCGGAGCTTGAGGGCATTGCGGAGGAGGGTGGAGATGAGAACAAGCCTCTTCTGGGCAAGAGCGGAGAACCGAGCGGCTCTGGAAGTGGTAGCAAGGATCAGAGCGACAAGAAGGATAAGGATGATGACAAGATGGACACGGCATAAGTTAGAGTATCATAAGCCGACAGTGCTTACGGGCGCTGATATCTGCGCGTAATTGCGAGATGGTGGATGGGAATTACTAACTACACACCAAGGATCATTGTTTCAAAGAATGCGGGAATACAATAGATTCTACAGAATTCCAGTGAACGTTGTGGTTTTTGTTGGAACCAGTTGCTCTGAGTGCAATGTGTCGGATTTATTGAGAAGTCATGCTCCTGCCCTAAGGCACTCTAATTCCAGACCCCTCCCAAGTGTCTGATACCGGAACAAGTGTTTAGGTAACGTGATGAGGGAGATTTTGCGATTACTCTAGCAAGGAGTTCTTCTATGCGAATTATGCGGAGGATGTTCTGATAGTCAGCCCGACTTATAAATTCAGCCGGTGCTAGGGTGAGTGGGTTGATATTTAGGGGGCTGCTGAATCAACATGACAGGTTAACAGTTACTCTACTCTTTGCAATGTTCCTGTTTCGTATCTAGCATACGTCTGATGTTTCACTCTCCTCCACTGGGTATCTTTTAACCTATATCTTCTGCATGATTGCGGTCTATGCTGGCATGGCGTTTCAAAGGTCCAACTCCCAAACCGAAGCCACGATCGTCTCACCGCTCAAACATCACCAAAAAAATCCATTCTCCGGGTTCCGGCAGCCACCGTTCTACCCTATGCATTACGCATTACGTTCGTGAATTCAAACGCTGCACCTCAAGCCCGGCTCCTCACAAAAGCATCCAAACCGCGGTCGAACTTCTCGCACCGGATTGGCATTTCCACAGTATAGAAGGGGTTCTTGGTAACAAAGTCGGCGTACAGCTCGTATATTTTCCGGATTATGGAATCGATGTTTGGCTGGCCGGGCTCGGTGAAGAGCAAAAACTTGGTGCCGGTGAGGGTTTGGAAGCACTGCAGGCGGAACTTGGCGGTCTCGAGGACCTCTAGGCCGGAGGGCTGGGGGCGCAGCGACGGCGCCGTGTTGGAGCTTGCTGGTAGAGCGGCGGGAAGTACGGCGGCGGGCGTAAGCGAGCGCGTTATGGCGTGAACACTGCGACACACAAAGGAGGAAACCTTAGCGGGAGTCCCTATCGCGATGCAGCGGGCAAGGGCATGTACCCATGGAATGTGCCGGCAAGCATGAGCATGTCATTGCTGCGGAGCGGGTTAAGGCCCTGGTGGAACTCGCGGGTGAAGACCAGACCACCGGCCTTGTTGATAATAAGGAGCGCGAAGACAACCCTGGCATGGAGGTTAGCTGGCAGGGCGGAGATGACGCGGGGAGCTCGGGGAAGGGCTTACATGACGGCGACTGCACGGAGAAGCGGCGGATGGCGGCAGGAGGGCAGAGAGGGCTAAGTGGACGGCGGTCTCATATCCTGTTGGACTGTTGGGAGCCCTGGAATCTGCGCGCGCGGTTCAGGACTGGCTTTGCAGGGCCACGGTAGAGGTGTTCCTGATGAGCTGGGGTCGTCGCGCTGGCGATCTGCAGCGCTAAGGCCGGGCACCGCCCGCCATCACCGCCCGCCGCTGCCCTGTGGTTTGCCCTCACTACTCACCTCCCACCACCCTGCAGCTTCGCCTTTCAAACGCAGAGCATACAATCGCAGCACCGCCCGCTTCCATGATATAGGCTCCCGCCAGGCCCCCGATCGCCAGGAAGCACCCAGAACTTCCCTCACCCTCGGCTGCCCCGCGCTCTACGCCGCTCGCCATGTCCAACCAGTCGATCCTCCGCATCACGCGTGTACGCTTCCTTCCTGCTGCCCCGCCCGAACTCCGCCCGCTGACAGAAACGTAGGAGCTGTGCGACATCCAGAAGGGCTCAGATCTCTGTTCGTTCTGCCACTCTGTCCCTTGCCCGTTGCTGCTGACTGAAGTCGCTGGCACAAAGCTCTCGCCGTCGCTTGTCGGGACAGCGACGTCAGATCGGTCCGAGCCTTGATCATTGGCCCTCCAGACACCCCATATGAGTTCGGATTCTTCGAGGTGCGTCTGGCCTGCCTTCCAAGCAGATCCTAGAGCTTTGCTATACTGACATTTGACCAAATGTCCTCAGTTTGCTGTGCGCTTCGGTAGAGGTATGCAAGCTCCCGCCGGGCCCAAACAACGCGACTCAACCTGCTGACGTGACGCAAGAGTACCCTACTAAGGCCCCTTCGGTCAACTGCATCACCACCAATGGAGGTCGCACCCGCTTCAACCCGAACATCTACGCCCAAGGCAAGGTCTGCCTGTAAGTCGGCTTCACTTCCTCGGATCATATCAGATGACGCATTGCTGACTGCTTTCTAGTTCCATTCTAGGGTATGAGCAGCTCCAGGTGCACCTATCACTCGACACTCTCGCTGATCTTATTACAGTACATGGCGTGGTGAGCCTGGCGAGGAATGGTCCTCGGCGCAGGGCCTGGAGTCCATCCTGATCTCCATTCAGAGTCTCATGTCTCCCGACCCCTACGAAAACGAGCCTGGATTCGAGGAAGCTAACTCGGACTATGACAAGAAGCTGAAGTGTGCCTATACCGCAAAGGTGCGCTTGGGATGGCTCGCTATGACGTGAAGACTCAAGGCTGAAGTTGTGTTAGATTCACCACGAGACCGTCCGTATTTCGGTCATCGAGCGCCTGGAAGAGTACTACAAGATTGTTCCGCCGGAGAAGAAGGGAATTGTGCGATATAACGCCGAGGAGGACATTTCGACATCTGAGGAACAATTCGACCCTTTCCAGGACCTCTGCAAGCGCCGTTTCCTATGGTACTACGATTCCTACGTGGACTCCATCAATGAACTGAAGGATCGGTACAAGGAGGGCTCGAAGTTCGAGAAGATGCCCTTTGAGGGTCCGAGCAATGAGATGAGCGGAACATTCAACTACGAACAGCTCCTGAAGCGCCTGGCAGTCATCCGCGATGCTGTGGACAAGGAGACGCTCGGCTGGGCGCAGGACGGTGTTCAGGCTACCAAGGGCGAACTGAGCATTGCCAACAACCTACAAAGGCAATTCGAGCAAGTGGTTGAGCACTTCAAGCGTAGTGACAGTGTCCACATCGACCTGGACCTCGTCGACAAGAACCCCTTCGTATGGTCGTTCGTCTTGTTCGGTCCGCCCATGTCGAATCTTGACGGAGGCATGTTCCGGATCGTCATCTACATTTCCACCAGGTTTCCCGACGTTCAACCTCGTGTCAAGCTCGAGACCCCCATCTTCCACCATCGCGTTTCCAAGGATGGCGTGCTGTGCTACACGTCTCGCCGCTCAGACGACCTGCGTAGTCACATCGAAGCTATCGTTGACACCATTCAGGAAGAGCATCCGGCATACGACCCACGGACACTCGTCCATCCTGAAGCCTCGAAGCTCTTTTGGGGTAGCCCCGATGACAAGAAGCTGTACAACCGTAAGCTGAGGCGGACTGTGCAGGATAGTGCTGAGTAAGAGTTTCCTACAAAGCTTGTCCTTGAGAATAATCCCACGCAGTCATTGTCAACGAGGGTACGATATAAGTGAAAAGTCAGTTGACACATTATTGCAGGTTGCTGTGAGCTGCCAAACAGCAATTACCATGCCATTACCACGGATGGCGGACCTTGAACGCTGCCAGACAGCAACAATTCAGCATTCAAGAGTACCATTCACAACACTACGTCCGAGGCTTAATATCGAAGGCCCAACACGAACATTCCCTCCTTCATTATGTCTAGAGACGGCCGAAAACTTGATATACTCCTCTACGTCACATCGGAAAATTGTCGCTATCGGGTTTTCTCTCTTGCATTTTCAGCCGGAGTTCATTATCTTTGCTACAGGAATGGGTGAGCGGGTCTGCAAAGGCGGAAAAAAAGGACATTAATGCGGCATGCGGTTTTTTCTCTCACGTGGAAGAGGATCATTCTCTGATGCAGACTATTCTCAATCCCCGTTTCCGCAACGATCAATACACGGCACTCAAAGGCGCGATTAGGGGTTACGAAACTGGCTCATGGATACTCAAGGGATTTGCTTGCTTGCTGGTTAGCTAGCACGGTGTCATTGGGCGTTCCGGTCTTATTTTCTTTCTTTTTCTATAACCTTTGCAAACGGGTGGCTGAGGATGAGGAAGGCTTCGATTCCGGAAGGGATCGGAGAGCGGGGTTTTATACATTCAGCAGAAAGGGACGGAGGCTAGAAACTCTGCAAGGCGCTCATTGCCCACCCCGCCCTCTAGATTCTTCCTTTGCTCGGATCTCGGACTCACGTAATGGCTTTGATGCATAATGTTTCACTCCTCTCTTGAACGGTGAGCGTCACAGTAGATGGCAGAAGCTTTAAGCCCTCCAAGCACACTCTTTCCACAAGGGGTATAATACAAGATCCAAACGTAAATCAGTCTCCAATACGCGCGTTTACGTCTGGATCCTGTATTCAACTACCCCGTCCCTTGTTATTATGGTGGGATTATCTCTATGAGGCAGATGGGGGTGGGCTGAATTCTCTTATCACCCACTGCGGTCTCTCCAACTTCGTTTCGCAAAAAGTAAAGCCTGACGAATAGTCACAGCAGAAGAACAGATGCGAGACTTGCTTTTCAGGTTTGAAAGTTACATGATCTTGCTTCGAGTTCGTATGTTTTTACAAGAGACAAAAAACCCCACCCCTCATTCCCTCCATTTTCCTCTTTCCGCTTCTTTCTTCATCCCTGCCTGCTCTGTGGGAGGGTTGACGAGGATACGGAAACACACTACTGCTTCTTGATCTCCTCGGATCTCTGGACCGAAAAAGCATTTCTCTGCCGCCTATGGGATTGCGCGGTCGCTGCACTTTATACCCGGCCCACAGTCCTTTTACGCCTCCTTCTCGCCCTGCTCCTGCCTTGCCGGTTCCGGCGTGGACGAGGCGGCGGCGCCCTGCGCGCCCAACAAACTGTTCAGCCTGCCGAGGAACTTGCCCGCGTCCGCGCCGACGTAGCTGCCGTTGAGGTCGAGCACGCGGGTGGCGATGTCGCGGTTGGCGCCTACATCCGCGGCACGGCCCGCGGAGGGGGCCTCGACGGCGCGGCCGCGGACGGCATAGGCGCCGGCGACGAGGGCGTCGGTGACGGTCTTCTTGGTGGCGTCGTCGAGCTCGGCGAACTCGAGGGGCTTGGGGAGAATCTCGACGCCCTTTTGCGCCGAGAGCTTGCGCGCGATGCGGGCCTGCTCGGACGCGACGTGGGCCATGACGGCGTCGCGTTCCTTGTCGGACGTGAACTTGACGAACTGGCCGCGGACGAGGCGGCGGGCCTGGGCGAGGACGTGGACGGGGGCGGAGAGCTCGGCGCGGTCGGCGAGGGTGCGGAGGCGGGCGTCGAGCAGGCTGGGGGCGCCGCCGGGTTGGCCGAGGGTGGCGGAGAGGGCGGACTGCGAGGCTAGCTCGTCCTTGGTGGCCTGGTGCGGCGTGTAGGGTTTGACGGCGCGCCGCTTGGCCTTCAGCTGGAGCAGGTACTGCAACAGCGGCTGCGAGAGCTGGACGCTGCCCTCGCCGCCGTCGTCGTCTCTCTGGCCGGCGTTGCGCGCCCTCCGGTTTCCTCTTCTTGCGCCGCCTTGCCGCCCGCCGCGGGCGCCGGCTCCTCCTCCCCTGTTCCCGAATCCACCTGGCCTACGACCTGCTGCTGATCCTCCAGCTCCGGGCGACGGGCGATATGAGCCACCACCACCTGGGCCGCCGGTTACGCGGGTTTGTATGCGGGGCTGCGTACGCGGTGTTTGAAAGCGCGGGCCAGAGGGGGCATCCCCATTGCGGACGGGGCTGATGATGCGGCGCGGCGGCTGGGTCTGGCCGGACGAGAAGCCGCCGGTGCGCGGGAGGCTCTGGATTGTTGCGCCAGCGGCCTGGGAGCGAGCGCGGGCGGAGTTTCCGGGGGCTGTTGCGGAGAGGCATTAGACCGGCCGAGCAGATCGAGGTGTTGAAGATGAAAGGAGAGCCATTGGGTATGTGAGCGCGGATCTGGAGATATACCTGGCCCGTTGTTGCTGTCGGAAGACTCGTCCTCGCGACGGGCGGAAATGTGGAAGGACCGCACGGCGTGCTGGAGGGCGGCGACATCGCGGGAGTGTGGCCGAGTCAGGGTAGGGGCCACGCCCCGGCAAGGCCGTAAATGCATGGCGGGCGGGGAATGGGAGTGGAGGCAGGAATTGCGGAGGATGGAGGGATTGGTGGTGGTGCGTGAGGTTTGGACTTTCGCAGCCGGGGCCTTTTCTTGGCGCGGGAGCTTTGGTTCGCCGCGGGCGACGGCGCGTCCAGACCACAACACAAACACCGACTTGCGACTGTGACTTGCTGGGCAACTGAGCTTGATTCCAAGCCCCGAGACATCTCTGGTTCTAGACATCCTTGGCCTCCGACACCATCACCAACCACCTAACGTCCACAACCTCGCCCGCTTTCTCGGCCCGGCGTGACTGATCACCTACCACATCCTCCAAAATGCTTCGCCGCCCTGCCACCGTCATTACTCTCACGCCAGAAGACATCATGGCGTACGAATCAAACCGTCAGCAGCGCAATTGGCAGCAGCAACAGCAACAGCAAGGTCACAACGACTCCTACATGACCGAGCCGGCCTTCTCGCAGTCCCAGGACACGGTAGAACAGAGCACCAGCCAGGAGAGGCAGCGGACCACGCGGACGCGCGAGGACAGGATCCTGGGTAACCGAGGCTAGTCGACGCAGGAGAAGACGCGTACACGAGTGCATGCGGACTACTTGAAGGAAGATGATTTGCGATGCTTTCCCGGGACACGACTGCTAACACGATGGCTGGGGAAAATGCGGAGGTCATGTGGAAAAGTCCGCGTAGGCGATGCATCTTTTTTGGGCCACCACGACTTCTGCAAGCTAATCGTGGCTTTCTTGACCTCTATCGACGGCTGCTTCCACCGACCCACTCAACGAGCTGGTTTCAACAGCATTCCAGGGACGGGAGCCGCGTAATGAGGCACATTCCTCGGCTTGCGGCGGCGAGGGGCAGGACAGCAAGCACACCAAAGCGCCACGTGGGCACAATCATAACTTTCAAGTCCTGCGCGCCGTCATCGTCTCCCAAAGAGACTTTGTAGCTCGTCCGCTAGAGCTCTGTAACTCCGACAGTGTGACCTTGTTCGCAGTCGTCGACGCAAGCAGTCCTACCTCCAGCCAACTCAATTGAAGATGCTACCATTCATTCCAATACTGTGAGCCTATCATTGTCTGTTTCGCTGCCTCTTCGGGTCCAGCGTCAAACGCGCTAGGAAGCAAGGAGTAAGGCGACTGCCCCCGTATAATACCAGGTTTGCCTCTCTCCACCGTCCAGCACAGCCCCGTGCCTGATGCTAAGAATGCACCGTTTGCGAGAAGAGAGGACCAGCCACAGCCGGAATGCTTGATCACCTGTCCGACGACGCGGCATCGGCAAACCATCTATAGGGCGGCCGCGCTGCTGCTGCAGCCTCAGCATGCTCTCTCCAAGCAGCTCCTTCGCCATCATGCCTTTGTCACTGCCACGCGGTCCACTATGGGCATTACCACTCGTCCTGTCGCTCTTTGTTTCCGAGACCGCTGCCCAAACGTACACTCTCGTGGACGACTACACGCCAAATAACTGGTTTGAGCGATTCAATTTCTTCACAGTATGGCAGCCTTGTTCTCCGAGTCGCAATCGACTGATGTACCATGGCAGGACGGAGATCCCACGAACGGCCACGTGCAATATGTCAACGAATCATGGGCAACGCAACACGGCCTTGTCGGCTACGGTGATAGCGTTTACATGGGCGTCGACCACACGAACACCTATAGCGAGACGGGGCCAGGCAGGCCTAGTGTCCGCTTGGAGAGCAAGAAGGTGTACAACCACGGCTTGTTCATCCTCGACCTGAACCACATGCCCATTGGCTGTGGAACATGGCCCGCTTGGTGGACCCTTGGAAAATCGTCCGAGTGGCCGGCTGGTGGAGAGATTGGTATTATTCCAGACCGCGCAGTTCAATGAGACTTGAGGAGCTAACAAGACTCGTGTCCAGACATCATTGAGGGCGTCAACAACAATCTGAACAACACGAACAAAATCTACACCAGTAATGGCTGCTCTATCACGGGCAAAGGCCAGACGGCAATTGCGGATTCGTTCGACTGTGCCGATGGCTGCGGGTCGGCCAATACCAGGACGGACGGCTACGGGAATGGTTTCAACAAGGCAGATGGAGGCGTGAGTTCCCTTTTCCCGGAGCCATTCCCGGAAGAAAGCAGGACGACCAATCAGAGCTGACAACGTCAAAGGTCTACGCTATGGAATGGACCTCGCAATGGATCCGCATTTGGTTTTTCCCACGCTCCGGCGTCCCTGGCAGCATCGGCAAGGGCTCTCCAGATATTTCAGAATTTGGAACCCCGACAGCCAATTTCCAGGGAGGATGCGACATTGACCAGCACTTCAAGGACCACACCATCATCTTCGACATCACCTTCTGCGGTGATTGGGCTGGTCCGACGTTCGACAGGTACGCTGGCTGTCCCATGACGGACAGTAATCCTTGGACAAGCTGCAACAACTTCGTAGCAAATAGCCCCGAGAGCTTCAAGGATGCATACTGGGACATCAACTCCATGCGAGTTTTCCAGAGAGGAAATGAACCAGTCCCGGCCGATAGCTCGTCGGTCTCCATCTCGGATGCTGTCAGCCTGAGCTCAAGCGTGGGTGTACCGCTGGGCAAGAGCCGTGCTGTAGCACCGTCCTCAGCTATTTTTGCCGAGGGCGCCGACCCGCTGCTAACCTCCGCTACGCCTACCACCTCCAAGCGTCAGAAGACCGGTCTATCGTCGCCCTCACCCGGCCTTTCCTCCAACAGTGGTGACTCGAGCCCCGCCAACGCAGCATTCGGGACCGCGCCCCAGCAGCCAGCCTGCACCCCCATCGGCGGCTACGATGGCACGGGACTGATCGGCTACCGTCACGGCATCGGCGCAATCAGTGGCGGGCTGGCCATGTGCCAGGAAGACTGTGCCGAGTCGGCCAGGTGCACCGCCGTGCTGTACGCCCACTACGAGAGCGACTTTGGCTCTCCGCTGGGCTACTGGGACTGCTGGTGGGGTGCGCTGGACGTGGGTAGCGTGCTCTGCGGTAGCGGCGGGACCACCAGCAGTCGTAATGGGAAACGGGCCCACCTCCGCGCTCACTCAAAGCGCAAGGTTCTGGCGAAGAAGCAGGGAACTGATACGTCGTCCAGCCCAAACATCGGCATCCGGAAAGAAGATTTCCAGGTCTTCATGACCAGGGGCGCAGGAGACGCGTTGTCTTTGTCGTCTTCCGACTTATTCCCAACGGAACCTTCGACAGCTTCAGAGGTCCCCATTAGCAGCACTTCTTCCTTCGTGTTCCTCGACTCCTTTTTATCGTCATCCTCATCATACAGCCCCTCTTCATCAGCGTCCGGGTTGTCTTTCGTTCCGGACTTGATGCCCGACGGCGCACAGTCCTCCGTTGTCACCCCTACCATCATCACCGGTGACGCCACCAGTACCACGGCCCTCCTGCCACCCTCCTTCGCGCAGCCTCTCAGCACATCCACTTCATTATCCGCGAGCCCGCGTCCCGCCTTGACCGCCAACTCCGACGCCGCCCAACTCTCCTACTACTCATCCCTCAGCTCCTCGCTCAGCTCGAGCCTGAGCTCCGAGCTGTACTTGTCAGCCTCCCAGGCCGGAGCTTATCCGCCCCTCTCTTCCTCCTCCACGATCCCGCTGTCCGCGTACTCGCAGGCTCGAGCCGCGGTGACGAGCTTGCTCGCGCAGCCGCAACCACCACTGCCAGCGTCTCCTTCCTCCTCGTCGTCAAGACGCCACAGGAAGACGAGGACTGTGACGATTACGGTGACGATGACGAAGCATGTGGACGCGGATGGGAGGGTGCACTAGCCCGGCGTGCTGGCTGCGTCGACGATGATGATGGGGGCCCGCGGCGGTGGGTAGGGAGGCGGCGGCGGCGGCGGCGGTGGTGGTCCCGGTCCCGGAAGAGTTTTAAGAAAGAGGAAAGGAAGGGAGTGAGGAGAGGTGAGATGGTCATGCCTTCGTTGAAGGGAGGAGGGAGGCTGAGAGCGGGTGAGTAGCATGTTGGGATGGTAGAGTTTTGATTCTGTCCCCTCCTTACTTTTTCGTATTGTACTGTTCTTCCTTTTTCCTTGTCTTGGTGGCATCGGGAAGGTAAGTAATACTGGTATTGCCAATCGCATATAGGCTTGCTTCTATGAAAAGTCGGTGGAGAGGAGAGGCAAGGAGGTAGGGCGAAGGGAAGGGACTTGAGTTGCTGCGGCGAAAAATGGGTACATTGTCTTTTCGCTGCATGGTCCGCATGGGTTTTCGTTCTGGCGTGACAAAGTAGATCGGCGCGATCCATCTACTTAGAATGAATCAATGAAACAGATGCGCCTGCCCATTAGCTTTTGCTTTTGTGCCCAGATCAGCCACGTGTGCAACGTTGAGGTGCGTCTGCGGGTTGTAGGATGTCGGTTTGACAACTCACCTCCTGATAGAGCAGTTTTTCTACTCCATTTCAAGCGCCTTCTGAGCAAGCATCCTGAAGGAAGATAACAATCCATTTATGGGATAAGCACTGTCTTGTCCCGAACAGAGTTCTTCAGTCTCTACACAAGACTCAGCTTACTCTGTCTTGTCGACGCATCATCAGTTCTTGGAAATGAATTCACCGTTCGTATACAGCTAATGTTGAAGACAATGTCTATGATGCCTTTGTTGACTACTAGATGACGCTCATCAGGTTCAAACAACATTTGTGACAAGCAACAAACCAGATTGCTAATGAAGGGCGTACATGAGTCTCAATTAGATAATTAGGGTAATAGTCCCGCGGCAAGTCGCAGGGAAATCGCCTCGTTCTTCCGAACCCGCAGGCACACAGTGAAAGGGGTCTAGCTCCATAACGTAGGACTCATTCCAAGTCTTTTCATTAATGGTTGACTCAAGGATGACCAGAAACATTGTATCTGGCTTTATACCCCTGGAAGGTTCCGAATATGAACTTCGGGCAAGAACCAACCACTTTTACATGTTGGAGGACGAGCGGAGAAAGCGGCAAGAAGCCGGCAGATGACAATAAACTGCATATTACTGCCACATGACTGCTGTCATCAGCGTCCACTCGCTTGTTCCCTCCCACATCCTTTTATTGCCAACAAACATTCGTTGATGGTTCCGACACTGTCAGGAATGGGATCCGCGAGCCACTTCACTGATTGACTTGCTGGATGCTACTTGTTGTTCTTGGTCTCGAATCGCAATTTCCACTGGCGGGCTGAGAGACGAGTTCGAAAGACACCTCTTTTCCACAAACTTACGTCTCCGAAGATCTTCACTTCTTGATAATGATGCCCATGCCCATGATTCTGTGTCGATGGGACCAATCAGGGATACGCGTTGTCCTGCACATCTGGTTTCTAAAGCTTCGAAAAAGTACGACCCTTCCCAGGCTGCCGAGGTGATGACGTAGAGCCAGCGCAACGCCTCCTTCCACCACAAGTAACGCGTTTTCATTCCGGCTGGTACCGTTAAGCGGTGCCGATGAATCCAGTCAGCGGCTTCGCCAATCGACAGCGGTGATGCTGCGGTTTAGGCATATTTATCTGACCACTGCCTTGCCAGATCATCGCTCGGACCGCTCGCGTATCACGACCTGGCAGCGGGAGCATGTGACAAGACTTCAAGTAGCGAGGCTCCGTTCCGTTATCCAAACGCCAATATAAATCACAGCGGGAGACTCACCTCATCCAATAATGAGAATTATGCAACTCTCAGTCACGGTTACTTTCCAGCGAATGATCGTGGGTGAAGCGCGGCTACTTGTGCGCGGCTTCCCGTTTGGATATCACCAGTCTCAGATAGCTTCCAAAATGTACCACAAAAAAATGTCCAGCATTCGACAAAGATGGTCGTCTCCATCAAAGAGTGGCAATGCTGGTCGCCATTACAAATGCACATTGTCATGGCCTCAGCACGAGTGCACACTGGTGAACATGGTTGGGCATGAGGAAGCGTACGGAAGAAGAGCGAAGCGACAAACGGAGGGTACTGTCGAATCATGTCACTATCTTGATCCAGTGTCTGTTCCATCGTGGCTGGTAGGGCCGATGAGCAAACGATGACACGGTCCGCGGTGGTCGAGGGTTTGCAGCCGCCATAGCCCGCAATATAAAGCATTCATTATACCATGCGCTTTGGCCGAGTGCTGACCAACGCTCAATCCACTGCGAACCATAATTGCCAAAATAGGAAACAGTATGAAAAATAAAAAAGGAAACCATGCGGCAGTTGAACAGCAAAAGGCCGCATCTCAGTGGTATCACGTCTTTCCTCCCTCTCCACCCAAAACCAAACCAATCAAACAAAATTGCCCTCCAAAATCCCAAACCATATTCCTCTTCCCCCTCTCCCCCGACGCCAGCAGCGCATCCACTCGCGCCCCCCTACTCCTACTCACTCCTTCTTCTCCCCCTTATGAAACAACTGCTTCACCTTCTCCCCCAACCCCTCCTTATGCGCCGCCGCACCACCCTCCTGCTGCTTCTCGGGCTGCGGCGTGCTATGCCCGCCATACTTCTCGCGATGCACGTTGCCCTCGCCGCCGCGGCCGGTATGGAAGTTCTCGTAGCCGGCGCCGGGCTGGCGCAGCGCGGTTTCGGGGATGACGTCTTGGCCGCCCATGGCGGCGCGGGCGGCGGGCGACGCCGAGCCGCTTTGAGGGTTGCTGCCGTTGTGGCCCGTCGTGTTGCCGACCTGAGGCGCCAGCCGCGGCGAGCCGATGTTGCCGGCGCCGCCGCGCCCCGTGCTGTAGTCCTTGCCTGGGCGCTCCGGCTCGCCTTGGATGCCTTCGCGGACGATTTCGCCGTCGGTGTAGACGGTGGGGTCGCGGCCGATGTTGCCGGCGCCTGTGCGTGTTTTGTTAGTCGGTGGTGCCCGGGGGAGGTTGTTGGGGGCGGGAAGTTCTTTTACCTCCGCGGCCGGTGGAAACGATTGGGTCGGATGCGGGCATGGTTGGTTGGTTGGTGGCGGTGTTGCTTTCAGCGGGGGGAGGGGTGGTTGTTTGAAGAGTTGGAGTCGGGCAGAGCTTGGGCGAGCTCCCTGGTGGGGTTCGGCGAGGTAAATAAACGGGCTTGCGGCGCAGAGTGATTCACGAGATTAGGTGGCTGTGACGTGCGAGACTCCTCAAAAGGCAGGAGCGCCAAAAAGCAGGCGAGAGCCGGGCTCGAAGTATACAACCTATGCGAGCGCGCGCAGGGTGACCTCTGGCAACCCAATGACGCAACGTCGGGCTGGCGAGACGTGGGATGCCTCTCAAGCCGATTCCATCATCCTGATCCAACGAGAGCGCGCCGACGTCGCTGGCCGGTTGTCGGAGGATGACGAAGGGGTTAGTACGAGTCGCGATTGAAAAGCTCGACTCGCATGTGCTTGTTTGTCGTATGCGTGAGCTGAGGGCGCGGCCGAGATAAGGTGATGTCATCCCATTCGCCCCGCGCCCGCCGCACGTGCCAGCGCTGTTCCGCTCCTCTCCCCGAGTCCGCGAGTCCCCACGCGCCGCCGGCCCCGCGCCCGCCCTTTGCCAAGACCATTGCTAAACCCCATTACCTACGGAGCTTTCTGAGGTCCCGCCCAGTCTCGACGTCATCTTCCCGAAAATCAATCTCCGTCCCGATGTTTACAGCCCCCTCTCGCAGCCGCGATGGCTAGCTCGACGAATATCAGAACTACATGGCGTAACTATGCCTTAGCTCGTTCTTAGAGAAAAAAAAAAACAATACATAGGTAGTTGAAGCCATCGTCCGGACGTGTATGTAGAATTTTTAATTCGGCGATTCTCGTCCGGACGATAGCTTCAACTACCCATGACATGAGCAAAAAACAGATCCACGCTAGCCATCGGCTGCGCGAAGGAGCTGTACATTCACTTGATCAACGTTGGCTCGCTTAGGCAGTGATGCACCACTCGCTATTCATGTCCGTGGGTAGCAAACGAATGTGGGTGGCATTAATGCTCGCTCTCTGCCTATCTGGAAAGCCTGTAGTAGAAAGAGTCTTGGGGTATCGTTCTGCAATCCACCATGAACCCGCTCTACTCCAACACGCCAGGGAAGGAAAACCATCTGTATAACCGGGGGAAGATGAAAGAGTGAAACCCCACGTCGTCAACCCTCAATAATATCGTACAACCCCCTGGAAAGAAAAGGGGAATATGAACGAGTGTAATCCCTGCTCGTCGAAACCCCGTCCTGCAACCACATCACCCTTTAGTCCCAGGCCATCTTAATGTTGGTGTCGACAGCACCCCAGGCACCGCCACTCGTGGTGTCGGCAACGACTGGAGTAGTGCCGGCCCAATCGCCGGTAGCACCACCGAAACCGCCGGACCAGTTGTTGCTGTCGTCCTTGGCCGTGTTGTTGCCTCCACCACCATTCTTCTTGCTTCCACCGCCATTGCCGCCCTTTGTGCTCTTCGAACCCTTCTGAATTCCACGGAGCGTCTCGTTCACTGGCCCGGCGGTCTTCACGCCATTAACGGAAGCGACACCGTCCCTCCACTTCATCAGGTCGTGGGAGCTGTCATCGCAGCGCTTCTTCGTCTCGACGCAGTGGATGCAGATGTCGTAGGTATCGTCAGGGATGCACTTGCCGCAGGACCACCACTCGTTGATAAGGACAGTCTCGCACCTCTTGCAGACCGGGGGTCCGCTACTGCCGGAAGTACTCTTGGCCGCCGATGCCTTGCCCACCGATCCCGTTGCGTCGACGACGTCGTTCACCCACTCGTGGATAGGTTTGGGCTGCGAAGCGGCGACGCTCGGAGCCTTCCACTTCTGGCTTCCACCCGCCGTCGTCGCTTTCTTCTCACTCGCCGCCTTCGCCTCCGCTTCCTTCTTCTCAACCAACTGCGCAATCAACTCCTCCTTGCTCAACAAACTCAGCTTTCTCTTCCTCTCTTCCTCACGCTCCCTCGCTCTCTCCTTCTCTATCTCCTCCTTGCCCTTCCTGCCCAGAATTCTCGCCAGCATCTCTCCGCTACGGTACTTGAACCGGAACACCGCGTACGGCTGATCCAGCGTATCCATGTAGTTTGGCCTGGCCGTGGCGTGCGCGTACCCGTACGCCTTGCCGTGGTGCACATAGCTGTCGACGAGCTTCTCACGGGTAGTGTGCTCGGGAACGACGTACGGCGCCTCCGAGGGAGCGAAGACCTCGGTCGGCGCGTCGGGGCTGGGCTTGGGCTGCCGGTAGGGCGTGGGAACCGGACCGCGCGGAGCCGTCTTCTGCCAGTAGCTCTTGACGAGGGGCTGCTCCGGGACGATGGGCTTGTGCATCGAGGTGTTGGCCGAAGAGGACGCTGCCTTGTGCGAGCGGACGGATTTCGTGACGGCTGGGAATTGCTCGACATGAGCCGTTGGAGTCGGGATAGCGCCACAGTCCCATTTGTTGTCGGCTGGAGCCTGCTGAGAGTTGTCTGCAGTGGTGGGCCAATTACTGTCAGCAGTAGCCTGTTGAGCGTCGTTGGTCGCGGGAGTGTCCCAGTTGGAGGCCTTGGCTTGAGCATCATTGGCTGCGGGAGTAGTAGTGTCATTATTCCATACAGCGCCGGTGTTGTCTGCAGAGTTGTCGGCGGTCGCAGGCTCGAAGCTAATGCCGCCGCCAGTGTTGTCGTTACCCCACTTGGGATTGGCAGCGCTGCTACCAGCCTTGTTGCTACCAGCATCGCCACCAGTATTACCGGCGTCGTTCTGCCAGTTGCCGCTGGCACCCGTGCCTTGCTGAGCACCACCAAAATTCAGCTTAGCTGGCTGATTCGGCTGCTCCTGAGGGTCGGTCGGTCCCCAACCGCCGTCGCCGGCGGCCTTACTTCCATCCCCACCTGCTCCATTACTATCCCAGGCGTCGGCACCCCAGCCAGTGGTGTCTTGACCATTGAATTGACCAGCCTGCTCATTACTGGACTTATGGAATGCAGTGGTCGATCCACCTTTGTTCGAACGCGATCCAGACTGCTGCTGCTTCTTGTGGACGGGGAGCCCATAGAAGGGGTTCGGGGTCAGGGTCGGGGTCGGGGTCCTGGCGCTATCCTTGGGATCCTGGCCGACCCAGCTGCCGGGCATCTTGCAGTTATCGTTGCGTCTATTGGTCTCGGGAGCACGACGTGTGTTGTAAATAGGGTCTGGACGGCTGGAGCTAGCGAGGGTGCTGTCTGCCTGGCCGGCACGGTACGAAGAGAACTTCCCCGTCTGGCGGTTGGGGATCTGTTTGACTAGGTCGGTAACATGTCCCTCACGATAACCATCAGCCCATCGGACGTGGCGACTTACTTGATCTGAAGCCCTCGCCTGAGGGAGTTTGCGGGTGTCGATGGCGCTGTAGGCACCGGCACGCGCGTCTCCACTCGTGCGAGGGCGGCGTTCAGCCTCGGACTTTGCCTGAGACTCGTACTCGCTTTGGGTGAGGTAAGAGGCAGACAGCGGAGGAGGGTCCTCATGTGCGGGGTGGGGGAAACGATCTCCTATCAGCAAATTAGACCCTTCAAAAACCCAGTACTCGTAGGGCCTGTCCAGAGGGATACCGTCATCTGCGCGAACACGGCGCCTCTGTCGGTGGCCGCTGCTGGCATTGCCGTGTTGGCCATGCGCTCCGCTGGTAGGACGATACTGCTCGTAGTAGCTGCTGGACCTCTGCATCACTGGACCACGGGAGGGTACAGCGGCGTCGGGATGGGTGTCCCTCCAGCGCAGGTAGTCGGCATACGAAGGGCCGAAGTCATGGCGAGGAGGCGGGCTTGGAGAGGCCCTTCTGTGGTGAGAGTGGCGAGGACGGCGGCCTCTATCTTCTTGGTCGTGATGGTAGTCATAGCCCCGATCATAGTAGCGGTCGTCACTGGGACCGTCAAGACCAACGCCGAAGTTTTGGACTGGCGCATCGTCCGCAGCACCGTCGAACTTGCCATTCTCATCCGGGACAAACTTTGGCTTGATTTTGATAACCTTCTGCTTAGCAGCGTTGCCGGTCTTCTCTGAAGTAGGCTTTGCCTTGGTGCCATTGATAGGCCTGGCGGGTAGAAGAGCTGCCATCCCAGCAGGCGCAGGCTGATCAGCGGAAAGGGGGTGAATACGGAGAACAACGACCTCAATAGTGCCGAGGTTGCCCAGAATGGTATCATCAACGTTAGGTGCCTTGTCCGCGGTAGCTAGAATAGATGAGCAATATGAGTGGTCATGGCAAGAGGATCGACGTTTACGTACCAATGTTGAGGCCGTCGAAGCTCCAAGCGCGGCCGATAAACTGGCCCTTGCCAGTCTTCTCCTCCTTCTGAAGGACACGAAAGTTGGTTTCGTAGAAGTCCGAGGGGACGGTGCCATCGGGCGGAATGAGGTTCTGACGGTGGCGATTGCATTGATAGACGCCATCGATGTAGACGAACATGGCTAAGCCTGGCGCAATGTAGCCACTCGACTTGAGGTGGATGCCAAAGCCGGTGCGCTCGATGGGGACGGCAACATAAGTCTCGACGAAGCCGTCGCTGTAGTTCGTGCTGAACTCCTTGAGGGGAGATCGCGACGGCTCCTTCTCGAGCGTGCAAGTCAGTTGCTTCAAGGTCGGCATGATGCAGTGCGACGCGCGGTGAAGCGTCAGCCCGTGGAAGATCTAGTGGAAGATGGCTCGGCAGCGCGCGATGCGGCGTGCGCCCGAGCTACTGAGTGCGGTAGAACGGCTTGCAGTGGCGGAAGATGTCGCTGCAGCTGAGGACGGGGGTGCGGAATGAAGGTGGATGTTTGGAGTGGGAAGAGTTCGGGCTGGAAAAGGTCGGGAGGGTGAAGAAGAAAAACAAGCCAAAAACAGCAGGTGAGGCGTCTGCGCAGATGGTTGTGGAAGTTGACCAAGCAACACCATGGCGCCAAAGTCATGATAGGCACATGCGCCGGCGATGCAGCAGATATCGCAGTCGGTGCACACGCCCGTGCTCTCCTACGCACGCGCTCGATGCCTACGGCAGCCTACATCCTTTCGAAGACGCTGTGGGAGCCGCGCTACATGGTGTGGTCTACGGAAGTGGTAGGAAGCGTCACGTGACCTGCAGCAGTCGACACAACCTCTTCTACCTCATGCACGCCACAGCTGGGCCAGGAGCTAGTGGAATTGCAGCATGGGACTAACAAGGTGGAATAGACGAGACGAGAGCGTGAGAAAGAATCAACATGGGAAAGCTGTCAGATGCGTGTGCATGGTGGCGATGGGCACATGAACGATAGCAGAGGAACTGGCGAGATGTGTCGCCCGTGTGTCGCAAAGATGCAATAATGAAGGACCCTGAGCCGGGGTGACGGCGATGGGCGATTTCCATGAGACTGTAGTATCGATGAGTCTTCGGAAGCAATGGTGTCCTATGGCTCTAGGTCCCTGCAAACCGCCGCGAAATCAGGCCAGCGCCCAACGGGTCTCTGTTGCGAGCGTATCGTGAGCGACGCGGAGGCGGGGCGCGCGGCGAGCGGCGGCACCTAGGCCGTCTGAGGAGAGGGCACGACGGCATTATGACATATCGCGACGCGAATGCTGCGGTTGCTGGTGAGAGAGTGGAGCGAGCAACGGCGGCTCTGCTTTCGGCCTGGCCGGCCGGTGCAATTCCCCGCCTCGCAAGCGACCACTCCTCAACCTTCCCTCCCTTGCCCTCCGCGCCTCTGCTCCTGCGCTGCTGCCCCTGCGCCACCCCAGCTGCAGCCCTGCGACGCGTCCAACGTGCAACGGGCAGCGGCAGAGGCGTGTCGAGACAGCAGGCGCCGGCTCGCGCGGGCAGGCGCGGCGGGCGGGCAGGGCAGGCGCAGGGTCGAAGGCGAAGCGTTGAGATGCAAACGCCAGGCGCGACGGCGGTAGCTATGCGGGCTATAACCATTTGACCTCGACACTCATTCCTCGCCGCCGCTGCGACCCGTACCACGGATCTGTCGCCGCGCACAGCCTGCCCAGGCAATATATCGCCCTGCGCCGCCCGGCGGCCACTCGTCCCCACGGCCTCCCCTCTGCTCGTATTTCCTATGCTCTGCTCGTTGCTTCAAGCCCATCGTCGCTCCGCCATGCCATGACCTTCTCTTGCCGCCGTGTCCCAGCCCCAGGCCAGGCCCGCATTTTAATTCCCGCCGTACGCTTTCATAATGCAAGTTCTTTCTTTTGCCGCCCGCTCTCTCCCCCTCCGACATGTCCTCATGAACGCCCACAGGAACGGCAGCAGCAGGCAGGACCTGCTCGGCGCCTTGACCCTCGCCGTCGAGTCCGTCCATCCCGCCGCCGTCGGCACCATTGTCGACTACCTGGCCAGCCCGCTCTCCGACGCCGCCCTCTCCGACTTCATCCAAGACCTGCGCGCCGGCTCCGACGGCGACGACTGGCCGCAGTCCATGGCTCCATCTGCCCAGACGCGCCTCCTAGACCGCATCAATCGTGCGAAGACGCGCTACGCCACCTTCCTGCGCGCCCGCAACCTGCATGACGTCCAGATCCAGTGGCCCTACGAGCACAGCTTGCGGACCCTGGGCCTGCTCCACATCAGAGAGCTCGCCACTTTCTTCGAGCACCTCTGGTCGCGCCGGTACACGCACTGTGCTGTTGGTAGCCTCGGCTCGCACTCGTACCGCTGCTTCAGCGTTGTCATCGGCTCCGCCGACTTCGCCCGCCTCTGCACTTTCGCTCAGGACAGGCGTATTGCTGTGACCGAGAACGTGCTCCAGACCTTCGGCCCTCTTGAAAGAGCCAGGACGCCCCGCACCATGCAGGACATTCACCTGGAAATGGCAGGGGCTCTTCACGAAATACACACAAATCGCTTCGATGCGGCCGCACCAGCCATTGAGCGCGGCAACGAGCCTTGGTTCCCCTTCCCGAATGTCATACGCCAATCCAATGAAACCGTTGCCCCTCTCCGCATCGAGAACATGCTGGGTAGAAGGCTCGACACTATCAAGGATTGGGACCGCGGCAAGGCTGACGAAGTGGTGTTGAGAAATGCTGCTCTCACCAGAGGAAGTGGTCATTGCATTGATACCGGCCGGCGACCAAAGATGCCTTCCCACTGGAAAGGCCCCGACCACGACCCACGGGAGGAATTCTTCCACGGCAGGTTGGGCGACAGGAGTGCTCGAGGTGCTGTTCATTGGCCTGAGCTTTCTGTCATCAAAGAAAGCCGCCAGTACGACAAGACAGCTCGCAGACCACCGCCGAAAGGCTACGAGATGGACGCTTTGTCTGACTCGGGAAGTGATTCTGCTTCTGTTGCTGTTGCGAGTCTCTCGACTGTTAACGGCGACCTTCGGCGGATGAAGTCGTTTGTCCGAAAGCCTTCGCGTGGCGAGATGGTGCAGCCCACACCCGCTGCACAAGAAATTGAGATGGCGCAAGCGGAAGCTCTGCCAACCCCTCCGTCACCAGATCAAGTTATTCCAACGTCCGGGAGGCCACCAAGCGATACAGGATTGGCAACTCCACCCGACTCGGCATCGCCAGTCAAGCCTCAGGGCCCGAGCAAACGGTTCAATACCAGGAAAGCTCTAAGCGCAGCATCAAAGGTTAGACCACGCCGTGCTCAAAAGCGCCGGTCTGCCCCCAACAAGACAAGTAGCAGCTCCACAACCACTACTAGCTCACGCTCTGAATCGACTTGCTCCATGGAGGACCTCAACAAGACGTCTGCCCAGAGCAGTTCTACAACAATGGATGCATCATCACCAACAAATCTCTGGACGAATCCGTTCGAGGCTTGCAAAATCCCGGAACGACGAGCAAGCTCTGGATTGGCCACCTTCTCGCCTACAAAGCAAGCGACGACCAGCGTCCAACACATCGAAGCCGTGGCTTTGTCAGTTACTGAGGGTGTCGTGTGTCCGCCGGTACTGAGGGACGCAAAAGAAATACACGTCGAGGAAATACCACGACAGAAATTACGGCAGACGAGGGTTGACTCGGCGATTGCGCCTATACATCGCAGCGCGGTCGATGCCCTCAAGGGCAGCATGAGTTCGAAGGATTCCATGGCGGAAGAAGCAGAAGCCCACGACAGAGGGTTAAATCACTGGACAAATGCCCAGGGTGGCACACAACTGCGACTGTAATGGGACCGTCATTGATTCACGGCATTAATCACAGCAGGCGTACTCTTTGCCGGCTCTCGCATAGTAGTGCCTAATTGCCAGCAACTGCACGTGTTGTTGGACAGCGCTGCCAGAGCCGGCCTGTTTCATTCATTTCGAGCGCCTTCTTTCTTGCGTACGTATTCTCGGTGCAGTATCTTGGAGGTGGGGGGACTTTCTTTGAGGCATTCTTTGCGGATACCCCCTCGTTGGGAATCAACTGTTCATTGTCTCTGCTTCTTTTGTTGTCTAATTCTTTCCCTTTCATTCGCGGGAAACGGCTATACCCCCAGTTCAATCTCTGCGTTCAGTTTTCGGATCAAGTAGTCAGGCGAAGGGGAGGCGTTCAGCGGGAGTTGCAGCGTAATGGGTAATGGAGAAGTGGTTCGAGCTATCGAATGGTAGATAGGATTAGTGAATGGACTATAGTCGGGACAGATAAGAAGGTCTTGGTGTTACAGAAACGGGGCAGCATCTAGACCGGACGTTTCGGTGTAGTCCAGCCTGGCTTCCCCACATTTTACGCTCGACGCCACAGGGAGCCGGCGTCCGCAGATGGAGAAGTGTGGCTCACTTAGCTGGTCCAGCCATGCCACCACCCATCTACGCGCGCCGTTTCCCGCTACACGCTCTCCGGCGCCACCTTGCGGCACTTTTCCCCCCTGTTCTCCGAGTTCTCCGAACGCCGCACCGTCTCGGCCGGGGGGTGCAGCCAGCCAGCCAGAGCCAGCCACAGTTGATAGCAACTTCCCACCCCTTCCTTGGTCAACTGTCACAATCCATTGTTCAAGCGCACCACATGCCAGAGATGGATGCATCACCACCATCCCTTTGGCAAACATCACGTCTAGAATGCGACAAGTCAAACAACACGTGGCCACCGCATAGCAAAAGAAAAAGACGAGGGTGTGGCAAGGAGAGAGAGTCGCGGAAAAGAAGCTTTTCTCTCGTGTCATGACCGCGGCGTCGGAAAGCTTCCAGTAGTAGTAGTTGCCACCTGCATACAGACATACCAAAACACCACTCTCTCTTTCTGTCTCTCTCTCCCTTTGCCAAGGGCCCAGACACGCGCGCGCGACATCGCGCACGCTGCTGCGTGGCTGCAGGCAGGATGCAGGGTGCGACGTAGCACACGCGCGGGACCGACGCAGGGTCGCCCGCGCGCGCTCATCACTCACGTTCACATCATTTCCTGTCTGTCCCTTGTGTCCTTTTTCTTTTTTTTTTTTTGCCCTGCATGGGGCCCCGAGGAAAGGGCGGGCGGCGGGTAAAGCGTGGAGAGGTGGAGTGTCTCGAGTGGTGGTAGTCCAATAAATTGCTTTAGCAACAGTTTTGAATAGTAGTCGGTTGGAGTGCGAAAGCGAAGAAGGGGTCGTCACGGTCGTCGTCGTCGTCGTCGTCGGCCGGAGAGAGCCGCGGGTCTGGGTCTGTCTGTCTCTCCATGGTCCCCTGGCGGAGAATTATTGTCCTACCCGTCTTTTTGCTTATTTGCGTGTGTTTCTTCTCCGCGGCCATAAGACACGGCATTGAGTTCTTCGGGATTATCCGCGGAGGAAGGAGCTGATGCAATGCATGGTTGAGCTCGAAGGGGAGAAGTCCGCGCATTCCGACCCTCCCTCCCCCGGAAAGAGGAAGCCAGCAAAACAACAACACCTTTGACCTCGCGTCGGGGGTCAGGCTGTCTGTGATGGCATGCTAAAGCTGAGCATGTGCAAGAGGCCCGTCCCGTCGTTCGCCGTGAATCCCGCGCACTCCATCCCGACCCGACTTGGAGAGCAGTGATCACCTTTGCGTCTGCTTCTGCTTTAATCACGCATTTGTGGAGCCATGGCAGGAAAATGCTGACAATCCTGCCTCATCAGCAGCCACCGTCGTCAAAATAGAAGAAACGAGACGAAACATTCAGAAGAACAAGAAGAGGAGGAAGAAGAAGAAGAAGCAAAGGGCCCGCCAATACCGCCCGGCTTATCCCGCATCTACTACGTACACACTTCTCCCGGTGGAAAAGTAGTAGCAGTAGCAGTAGCAGTAGGAAAAGAAAAGAAAAAACAACAACACCAACAACAACAAGAATCGAGGAACATCCTCTTCACCGGCAATTCCGAGCTGCCCATCCACCCACATCACATACCACAAGAACAAAACGCCCCCAGGCACGCACCCACACCACACTAAGCCGTCAACCACGCCATTCCCACGCAATCCAGCCCCACTCCGCGCCCGCCCGCGGCTTAACCCGTCACACCCGTCACGCGTCGTCTTTTTCGGTAGTGGAAGCCGATGCGGCCGAGGGTGAACAGCGGCACACGTTTGCATCTCGGCCCGGGGCTGCTGCTGCCAAAGACCGACAAAAACGCCATCGCAGGCATGCGGGAAGGCGGGCGTGCGTGCGTGCGTATGATCTGGGCGGAAAAGTGACCGAAAACGCCCGCGAAAAACGGCGGGTGGAGTCCGGCTCTTCCTGCTGTTACGCTTTCTGACGATGGTGGTGGGGGTAAGCGGTTAGGAGATATCTCCGCCGCCTCCGCCCCAATCTCGATTCTAGCCTCCCTATACTGTTTGTTGGTCGGACGCGGAAGCGGGGAGGGGGAAAAGAGGCGGATGCGGATAAGGATGCGGGAGATGGAGGCGGGAAAGAATCGGACTCTGGTTCTGGACCATGACGAGGAGGTAGGTAAGGATGACGGAAGGATAGGAAAAGCATTTGGTGGTTGTAGGTAGCCAGCCGTGTTTGGTACTCTGTGACCGTGAGTACGGTTCAACGAAAGAGAGTTGTTTTTTCTGCGTCGCGGTTTGTAAAGGAGAGGACAAGCATTGGTATAGCGAGACGTGGGTTGAACAACCTGGATACCAAAGGAGCATGTTGCGAGTCATGCAGTGAGAGCGAAAGAGACGCTAACGATGGAGACTGATGAGGTCATACATACAATTATTAATCACCTCCTTCGTCTGGTCTTCTTGCTGCGCCTCCTTCGTGAATTTCCAAAGGGACCAGAGGAACACACTTTCTGTCGACCAAAAGACGATCTGCAAAAGCGACGACCACGTGGGAAACCTCCTTTCGTCGAGAAAAACGCGCGGGAAGGATTTGCATCGACCGGACTATCATCAGCCTCCAAAAGCATCTCCTCGTGGGAAACTTCCCTAGTGATTCAGCAGTGGGCGGTTACACAGCCCAGCTCGAGAGGGACAGACAGGCAACATGACTCTTGGCCGCATCCGATCTCGATCTCTCCCTTTTCCTTACCTCCTTCGCCCGCCCGTGATCCTCCATGGTGTATCTCCCATTCACGTGTCACCCGCGGAAGGATCGCAAAACCCAAGAGTCTAGGCTCCACCAAGCTAAGCTCTTAGGGCCTCGGGCTGAGCATTTGAGGCTGAAGGCTATACTAAAATCCTTCCCACCATGCGCGCTCGCTACCGAATCGGCGGCCTCGGCTGATGGTCCGCTTTGGGATCGAGTCAGTATCAGACGGGATGGGAAAAAGGCTCAGGCCATTGGTGATTGCTATGCTGGCCCAAACGGGCAAGCTCCTTGGCTTCCCCCGGAGCGGACCAGCGGGAGCCGGGCACTGGGGCGGACTTCCGCTGTCTTGGTAGCTGTCATCGGTCGTGCAGGGCAGTGCGGGGCGGGCCAGTCTAGCGGGCCATGGAGCCCCCAGGGCAATCCGAAGCGAGACTACCACCGTCTACAAGGCCATTTCTGAAGTCGTTAAAGGAGAACGATGACGATATTGTCGATCCGTAAGGCCGGACGATCAGTAGGCTACTGATGCGGGGGGCGGTGTCGATCTCGTGAGGACCTTGACGTCGTCCCACGCGCACACCCGGCCGATCAAGCAGGATCCGCACAACTCTAGCCGGGAAGGATGGGGGAATAGGAGACTGATACTTCGGCATCCAAAAGAGCCAGCGGGAACCCGAGCTTTTTGGGTAGGATCGCAAACACCATCAACGACCTCCTTTCAGGTGGTGACGGAAGCCGTCCGCACAGACAAAGCCAGCATATGCCAAAACAGGACATGGACGGAACGGGAGCGCGCCCTGGCCCCGCTGATATCCGCTCTCCCGCCTGCCACACCACACAGCATTGATCGGTTGCTACTCCGCGTCTTGTGACGGCAGTCCGTGCGTCCCAGTTGTATATCGATCCTTCATGGGAGCCACGGCATCATTCCACGAATCCGAGCGGAGCACGGCGCGAGCCGGGGGGACGACGACTGTTCGGGCCGTTTGACGTGAGCTGTGTGCGGCAGGCCATCACACGAACGAGGCCTAGAGCTGACAGAGGGGAGCCCTTGGGATTCTTGGCTAAGGCTCGATGAGGACGTAGCTGTTGCCGCCGCTAACTCGGATCATTGTACCGCCGGCACGCTTGCGCAAGCCGAGGGCGCCATGCTCCGTGACGTGGTCTGATGGACGAGAGTCGGGTCGGGAGGCTAGGCGTGTAGTCTACCGTCCGACTTGCAGACCAGACTACCACCTCCACGCGCATCCTCCTCGCTTAACGATCGAGCAGATCGAGGCGGATAGCCTTGGTGGTAAAATCCTCGCGTTCGCAAGCTCAGAAGAAAAAAGATCCGGCCGAGTCGCCGAGTGGGTGATTGGCTGCTTGCTGCTCGTTTCGTTCCTGCAATGTCTTTTCATGTTTACTGACAGCGCCAAGAATGCAGTCAGATTGGGGGTCCAAGCGCGCGGAGTGCGGGTTGGTGGCACGGTGCGCGTTCCTTTCTTCCGTTCCCACTGCACTGCTCACCTTGCTTGCTTGCGGTCGACGAACAGGCCCAAGTGCCTTGCCTTGCTTGTGCTCTGCTTTGTTTCGTCGTCTGCCCGCTCGCGTCGCGCCGCGTGTCGGCCTGCTGCCACACCTCTGCCCCTGCCCATCTACCGGGCACCTTGATACATGTACTCGTTCAGGTACGAGCGACGGGCTGAAACGGAACATACCTTTAAAGAATGTAAATAGATAGGCTCTGAAACACGGCCACAATAACGATGCAAGCCAAGAGCCGTTGGGGACCTGCGCTCTAATCGTACAAAGGAACGAGAAAGAGGCGGTGGTAAGTGGCTTTCTCGGGGTCGCCGCGCACTTCGCAGCCTCCCTTTCTCTGCCAGCCTGGGAGCTGCCGCGAGCTGAAGCCGCGCTGCCAATCCCCCTACCCGCGCCGGGGCTGGGGGGAAGAAAGGGCCGCACGCCGATCGGCTGCCTAGTGAAGAGGACCCGGTAGGCGCTTGCCAGCCCTTCAGCCCTCTGGATCGATCGATCATGCTCGGACGGGGGTATTATCCCATTCCGGGGTAGACCTGCCCGAGGCGGCGGTGTGTGGCGCTCTCCCAACGCACACCCCACGCGTTCGCGCTGCGCTATCTGCTGCACGGTCAGGACGTCGGATAGAGGACAAGAGAAAAACTAAGAAAAGGCAACCACCGCAGCGGGTAAGGCGGGCTCGAGCGCGATGATCCTCTTGGGGGGCTTGTACAGGTCGCAATACCCGCAACCAGCTAAAGAGTGGCCATGGCGTGTTTCGCATCTTGTCCAAACGCATCCACACGCGTGCTGGCCCTTTTCAAGTCTTCCCGACCCTTCCCATATCCCGGGTCCATTGCTCTTGTCCTTTTCAGATCCCAGCGGTGCGGAACGAAATCTTTCTTGTCTCCAGCGCCTTGACCCTCATTCGTTCTTATTTCGTAATCCTCTCCTCTCCACGCTCTTTCTCCAGCCCGTCCAAGCTGGTGGTTTCCTTCTGTTACCATAATACCTAGCTCCTGTCGGAGAGCAAGCTTCCATTTTCGTCATTGTTCACCCCACCCCAACCATTTCCCCGGCTCCATCACGCGCGGAAATTGCGGGACAGTGGTTGCGTTCCTTTCACTGAGACTTCCCACGGCTTGAGGAAGGGAGTGTGTCACGCCACACACCAACCACTCTAACCTCTTCACCGGCCACATTCTCAACCGTGGACCTTTTCCCCACAAAACCTACCTTCCCAACTTCACACACACTATGTCGATAACCACCCGATCAAAACCCACCCCGCCTCCCCGACCTAGCCGTCCGGCCGCCAACCAAACGCCCCTCACCCCAACCTCTCCACGGCTCCCCGGCAGCTGGCCTTCATCACACACCTTTCCACTCCCACACCCGCCTCACCCCAAGTCCCCACCTCCGTCTCCACCCGTCAGCGCAGGCCTAGCCGAGAGTCTCCCTTTCGCCATGGCACGACTGGTGCTTGGAAGCGGCACTGCCTCCACAGGAGCAGGAGATCCTCCCAACTCGCCCGTCACGCCGGGAGCGTGGCTGAGCGGTGGCATCTTGATGGGAGCAAAGGGTGAGCAACAGCAGAAGAAGAGGATGAGGTACCCGCGAGGCAGGAGCAGGCGGGTCAGCATCAGCAGCAGCGAGTGCAGCATCGAAGTCAACCCTAGGATTAACCGGAGCAGCCGGCCGCGCGCGTCGACGCAGACTGCACAGACGGGCGCAGAGGAATACTCCCACAGCCTTCAGCTACCGCATTTCCGACGCAGCAACCCGACAAGTCCGCGCCGCCCACGTGTGAGGGAGACGCAGGGTTGGAGTAGCAGTAGCGACAGTGAGGATTCCGATGATGGCGGTTCCATGAACAGCCCCCCTCGTCGGACATTGAGAGTGCGGAGGGGATCTGACACAATACCGGCAACCGTGCTGCGGTTGGAAGGTGTTGGCGCGGTCGTGATCGAGGAGGCACCACGACAAGCCATCAGCGCACAAGCCGGCGGAGGTGTCAGGCTCGTGGATGCACGCAGCCCTTCCGATTGGACCATCCCCACCATTGTCAAGGATGGAGAGATTAATGCGGGGCAGGCAGATGCTTCCAAGGTCCAGCAAGAGGCGAAGTTGAGCGAACCAGGTCCAGGGCTCTCGGGCAATGCGAGGGTCAGAAAGACGTTGAGGTCCAAGAGGATGGAGGCCTTGCAAACGGGCAGGTTGTCGCCGGGTGGCACTCTGGGTTTCGAAGAGAAGCCGCTGCCACCCAGGCCGACGAGCATGCAACGTACGCCCAGAGAGCTGTACCCTCCAAGTGACGACTCCGTTTCATCTTCACCACCCCTTTCACCATCGCCAGCTCTTACGCCTCCTCCGACCACATCTCTGCCGTTGAGGTTTCCCATGCCTCCGTCCCACATCCCAGGACGGCCACCTCTTCAGCCGTTGTCTGAAACGTCTGATTTCATTGACAGCAACACCAACATGGCCGCATCGGCGTATCCTTTGACACCGATCGCCACCGACCTGGGCTCGCTATCCGTCATTGCAGCATTCGGAGACGAGTCCCCATCCGCTCGACGGGAGACCCGCTCTGATTCTCGTCCATCGAGATCAAGCAACAGCAGCCGTGCAGGAACATACACCGACGCATCTCGTTCGAGTAGCGTGTCAACAACAAGCATCCGCCTACGCAGTGGATCGGTGGTAACCGTCATACCGCCAGAGCAGACTGCATGGCAAAAGACTGCATATGTCGCCGGTCCAATCCGGCTAAACAACTTTAATAATCTGGCGAGCAGCAGCGATGCATCCCTTCCGGGCTTGTCGAGGAAACGTGGCAAGGCGGATAGCGTCGCCTCTCTGGATGCATTCCAGGGCGCGATTGAGAGCCTCTTGGAGAATCCTGCCACCCATGGTCGGCGTGCCAGTGACGAGAGCGCGATTGAAGAGGTGGTCACGTTCTTTGAAGACTTCGGTTTCAGTCCAGCGGGCGGTGAGGAGGAATCATTGGACTCCTTCTGGTCGTCGGATCTCAACGACAACTACGGCACCGGTTGGGTGAGTCCACCACCTGAGAAGCCGGTGCCTGCCTTGCCTGTGCATCTCCCAACAGGGTATCCCTTGACCGCGGAGAGAACGGGTGCGATGAGCGGCAGCATGGGTGCTGTTGAAGTCATTGGGATGCGGGGCGGAGATGGAGAGGGCTTGAAGAGGACTTCAAGCTTGTTGAGCAGGGGAAGTCGGACTAGCAGCGAGAGAAGAAGTCGTTTGTCCGGAGCGACCGGCCAAAAGACGAAGCTGAGGAGGTTGATGATGAGTGCAGGTGGAATTTTGTAAAGGGATGATGACTCTTAGCTTATTGTTTGTCAAGATACCATTGGTCAGATATGTTTTGCGCCTCAGAAATTTAAAAGAGTACTGTCTTCAGAATAAACATGTTGAGGTACCTTGGTTTGTGAGAGAGTTGGCTGGTCGCCAGGAGTACAGGTCCAGGCCGAGGATTAACACGATGCTCACCGCATGCACCGCAGCTGATACGTGACGGGGTCTCGAAAGTCGATAGTGTCCAACTTCGTGTGGTGGGTCTCGGCCGCGTGACGACACTAGCATCCCTCCCGTGACAGCCTGAAGTTTTTCGGTTCTCGGACCCGGACCGCCACTTTCACCGCTCAGCAGTAACTGCACTCCGCTGTCACCGACTGGACTGGCCATCGTCGATGTGGTTAGAGCCGTTCGTCCGGTTGGTGTTCCGGCAATATTGTGGGACAAGCGCAGCGACTAATCCGTACGTGACGCTTACAAGCTCTTTTTCCTTGTTGGCTGCTGCAGCTACCACGGAGGTAAATCCGCCGAACACCAGTCGGTGGACCCTGGATTACCCAACGTACTGGAATTGCAGGTTTTCAGACGGCAGAGGCCGTGAGGAAAGCCACCGGCTATCTCTTGGCTTGATCACCCGGCAACCGGGAAAGTTCCCCACGTATGGTGTCGCGCAGCGGCAGATGAAACAACCCACAACTGCTGATGCTGAGATGTCAGCCCGTCGTGACCGCTACTATGATGGCAGCACAGAATTTGCCACGCGCAGGCGAGGGGAGGGCAGTTACACGGCAGCTTCTCTTTGTTTGTTTTCTGGAACTTGGAACCCCGGCGGCCCGAGCCGTGTCTCCGAGTTGCCCTTTTCGGACGCCAGCGAGAAGCTCCACGACATTCTTGCAGCTCGCTTGGCATAGACGCAGGGCTGAGTGCCGGATTGCACATGTTCTTTCGATGCAGAATGCTGTCCGGGTGGCGTCCAGTTCCAGTGTTTGGGGACAGCTGCATCCTCACAGCCGGGAATCGCCAGAACCTCTGCAAAATTCAGGTTTTTGGGATCTTCTCGAGTCGCGCAAAAGTGGGCAGAGATCGGCCGCCCCTCCGGGAATCGCAGATCCGGAGGCTGTTTGTCGGCGTGGGTCTGGAAAGTGAGAGAAGCAGAGGCGGTGTCTCGAGGGGAGCTCAGCTCGCATTAGATACTGTCCCGCCACGCCGCCAGTGTTGCGACGGCGGTCCTTGGCGGGTCGGCAATTGCGAGGTTCGGAGCAGCATCTCTCTAAGGGGCAACCTCGCCCAACGGATGCAGGTCCGGGAGCAGCTAGCGGACCCTGAAATTGAGACGGGCACACTGCTCAGGTGAAGATGATGAAATGCCGCGCTTACACTGGAGCACCCACCTCGCCTTTGATGAAACAGGAAGGCTTCCAGAACCCGGAGAAGGATTGGCTCGTGGCTCCGGGCCAAGAGAGCGTTGAGACTGGCAAGGTCGGCGAAAATCCTTCAGGGCGCGGCGCAATAGAAACGCTGCTCGGAGCCGCAAGACCGCAGGCAAGTCCCTGATGATTGGCGAGGGCCGGGCTCAGATTGATGATGTTGCTATTCTGGAAGCCTGGCGGGCCGTCCTGCGGATGGAGCTCAGTGGACGAAGTTGGGTGTGACAACGGCGGCAGCACACGAGCAGCAATTTCGCCAGGGTATGACCTCACTTGTGCGGTGCGCTGGCGGCGCCCGTCAGTGCGTGCGGCGAATCTCTTGAGCCGCGAAGCAGCAGCAGTCGTCCTCAGGCTCCACTCTGCGACGTTGCAGCGGCCGCACGTGAGGAGCGCTGGAGGAAGCTACAGGCGCCACCAATCAAACCTGGCGGTGAGCTAGTCCTGAGACAAGACAGCGCATCTCAGCGCTGGGCCGAAGTTTCAACGGCTTTTGCGGCTCTAATCTCGGTCAATATTGTGCCAATAACAGGAGGGCGACGAGGGATGGAGGCTGTAATTGCGCCGATCCGATCATACCATACAAGGTTTGGCCTCGGTGCCGGAAGGGGAGCCTTGGCAGAGCGTCCCCGTGGAGAACGGGCTCTGGAGAAGCAGCCAGCAGACGGGGCGGTGCTGTCTGCGGCGGCACGTTGGGCAGAGGCAGAGGCAGCTGCGCTGCGCCGCGGCGCGCCGGTGAGCCGCGTTTTGACGTCTGCGTGCGGCTGGCGAGGCTCGCGCCGGTGAGGGCGTTGCGGGCGTACAAACGGGCGCGGGAGCGCCAGTCGCTAGCAACGGTGGTGGTGGTGCAGGCAGTGCTGCGGTTCGCGGGAGGCCAGACAGAGACAGCAGCCAGGCCGGCGCCGCACGAGGGCTGGGATTGGCGCCTGCAGCGATGCGAGGGAACCCGGCGCGGCGGGACGCATCTTCTTCGCAGCAGCGCGACGCGTGGGGAAGGACGGCCGGCATCATCGAGTTGCCGTAAGCAGCTGGCGAGTGAGGCAGCCAATGGGAAGGCGCGACTCGGCGAGCCCATTGGCGGTGGGGGCGCAGGGAGCACGCGGCCGGCTCTCGAAACAGCGTGGGCGATCAACACGTCTCGTATTTGGCAGCCGGGAGCTCCGCCGGGGCCTTCCCTGCAGCCCGGGAGGTGACAAGTGACGCACGCCAGCCCCCAGCGCGTCCGTGCCAGCGCATCCCGCGGCCAGCGATAATCAAAAGGCTGCCGCCCGCCGCATGCTCCTCTGCCCATCAAACACCAACCAGCACCGCTCGCCCTGACTTTGCGAGCCATAATTGCAGTCCCGTATTGTACGCGCCTCGTGCCACGCTGCCGTGCCTGTTTGCTGATCTCCGCAGCCGCTGCACCCCGCCGCCGCCTCGTATCTCCGCTTTAACACCACCACGCGCCTCGACCACCGCACCCGCTTTCAATGGCCACCGCGACCACCCTCCAGCCCTCGGATCCCTTCCTCCAGATCTTCCACCGCGAGCGGCAGTCCATCTGGGAACGTCACCCGCACCTGTCCGACGCCGACCGCGAGGTCCTCTGGCACCAGCGCCGCGCCGAACTGGCCTCGTTTCTCGCTACCGACCCGACCCAGCATGTGCAGTCCGCACACACGCCCAGGTCCCTGTCCAGCGTCCCCACTGTACGGCGCTCCGTCCTCTTTTGGTTGCCTCCCCCCTCTGACTTGTGCAGGACTTCTTGGCTATGAACCGTAGCGAGAGCGCGTCGATACACTCCGCTCCCGCCGGCGTTCCCATGTCTCACTCCTACTCCGGCGCCTCGCCCGTCGACCTCCCCAACCACCTGCCCTCGGCCGGCTTCTCCGCGCACACGCGCCCCGAGCTTTTCTCGAGCAACACCGACCCCACCGGCAGCGCCTACACCCTGACCAAGGCCGGCCTCGCCAGGAGTACGTCCGTGCACCAGCCCATGCCTCCCCTCGACGAGGTCAACGTCTACGAGGACCCCTCCGAGTACATCGCCACCTTCAACGGCCACGCCTCCAGCCTCCCGGCCCGGTTCGACACCACCTCCTACCCCTCGACTCACCCCATGCAGCGCGCCTGGAGCAACGTCGGCTCCATGTCCCCCAGCACCTCGATCGGTGAACTGACTGCAGGCTCCACCCTGGCCAGTGACAGCATGAGCCGGCAAAGCTCGTCCAGCGCGACCTTTGCCCACCAGTTCGACATGATGCGAGTCCAGTCGCAGTTTTCCAATACTTCCGATTCTGTTTTTCCTACTCATGATTTCTTCGTTGGCTCGCCATCTGCTTCAAAGTCTCAGGGCTTGCCGGCAGATGGTGACTTTTCCTATGTGTCTTCTGTTTCTGGGGCTGATATTTCATCAGCCCATTTTCCTATTTCTTCTTCTCCTTTTGTTCCTTCTGCTGTTGCCAGCAACTCTGCTGCACGTTCCGATGCTCACTTCTCTCCTGTCGGCAACATGGCGCGTTCGGGTTCGATGGAGAGCAACGACTCCGCTGGCTCTCCCTCTCGTCCGAAACGCCGCCACATCGAGCAGATCGCTTCGGGGTCGAGGCCCATCGCTCCCAAGGCCTCTGAGGGCGGCTTTGCCATGAACTCGGCTCAGATGGAGCGCGCTCCGTCGGCCGCGACCTCGGCCTCGCTCATTCGCGTGCCCACGTCTGATGGTACCGGCACTAAGTCGGTCGCCGCCATCAGCAAAGCTCCCTATGTCCGCCCTGTGCACCCCAAGATCATGTGCCAGAAGTGCAATGAGCACCCTGAGGGCTTCCGTGGTGAGCACGAGCTCCGCCGTCATACTGAGCGCGTGCACGCAGCCATCCGCAAGGTGTGGGTCACCGTCGATGCCTCGCCCAACAAGCAGTTCCTCGCCCACTGCAAGGCTTGCCGCAACGGCAAGAAGTACGGCGCGTACTACAACGCCGCTGCGCATCTGAGACGCGCTCACTTCAACCCTCGCAAGCGTGGTCGCAAGGCCAAGGGTGACGAGCGCCGGGGCGGCAAGGGCGGTGGCGATCACCCTCCCATGGACGTCCTCAAGCAGTACTGGATGAAGGAGGTCGAGGAGTTTGTCCCCGAGAACGCGAGCAGCAGCAACGACCTGAATGCCGATGCCGAGTGTGATGATGAGGAGCCGGTGAATCACGCCAGTCAATTTGGCATCAGCAGCGACGGTATTCCCACGACGCTGATGGAGGGTAGCACTGTCCCATCCAACGCCCCTGCTTCAAACCTCATCGCTCCCTCGGGGCTCACTGGCGACCTCTCCAACCCCGCCATGGCCTCGTTCGACCCCCAAGCTCTCGCCTCGTTCGACCCCAACGCCTCGTTCAATGCTGCCTCTCAAATGCAGACGGACGACTTCTCGATCCTGGACCAGTATGCGCCGGCCATGGCCGGTGCGACGCTCTCGCCGACGCAGTTCCAGCTTGAGCTGGCCGACCCGTCGACGATGGCGCAGCACCAACAGCAGATGGCACCGCAGCAGCAGCAGATGATGCCGCAGACTTATGATGTCAACGCCATGCCTGCTACTACTGCCGGTGACTTCAGCGGTTATTTCGTCGCCTAAGTTCTTGTTGATACTGTGCAGATACCTTGATCGGTGCTGCACAGTCTTTTCCAGCTTCATTTCTTTTCTGTTGTTTCATCTATCCATCTCTTCCCCTTCTCTAGGCTGCGAGCGGGCTGAGCAGGCTGCGCTAGCTGGTCGCTTTCCCAGCTCGCCCGCTCGCTGACTGCTGTGCGCTAAGTACGTACCTTTCATTTTTTTTTCCTTCTCTACCCCCCTTGACATTTATCGCCATTTTTTCAACCTTGAATCTTCCTTCGGGCGATAAATCTTTTGGATTTCAAAGCAACAGAAGAAAGATCGGGTCACGGCGTTCGGGTGTGTTTTTTGTCCAGAGGTTTCATACGTTCCTACCGTCCTCCTCTGCGAATTGCCTTTTCCTCACAGCTCGGTGTTCTTCGGTTCCATCAGCTTTCGGTCAAAGTGCATTTGGCAGCAGTCAGGGTCGTTTGGCGTTTTGTTGCTTGAAAAAATGTTTCCTTTTCCCTTTTCCTTTCCTGTTGGGGGGCGTTCAGCAGAATTCCAGTGCGGAGCTGAACCACACCACCCCTTTTTCTCACTATTTCCTTTTATTTTTCCTTTGTAGCGTATTGTGTCTCACGATGTCATGAGTCCGAAGCGAAAGTTAATAGTTTCGCCTTTCGATCTTCTTGTTTCTACTTTTCCCCACTTGTACTTTCTCCTTGTTTGCGAGTCTGTACGTATCTATCTCAGTCATTTCTTGAGCGATCGATTGTCTTCATAACTACATAGTTTGTTGTTGGAGATAATGCAGATGATGGGGAAAAGAGAAATCATATTTTGTCAAACAATACTCTCGTTCAAGTGATTGTGATAGTAGTGTTTGCAACAAAAATACTACGATAATGCTATTGTGACATATTCTCTATCTTCTTGCTTGCCTCTCTCTTCCTTTCGCTCTTGCGTTACGCACAGTACGGCTTGCTAGCCTTGGAATGATGACTGAAGTGTGCTCGACGACCACCTTCAACCTCCCGATCTCGCCAGGGCCGCAGACAGAGAGCTCCGAGGAGAAAGAACAGGAAAGCGACATCGGCAAGGCGGTGGTGGCAAAAGGTGCCTTCCCGTCCCCCATTCCGTGCTGACGCTGTAGGCGAGGCGTGGGCGGGGGACAATACTGTTGGGGAAAGGACAATGTTGGTGGAGTGGCTTTTTTTTTTCAGCCATGGTGGTGGTGGTGGTGGTGGTGGTGGCAAGACGATGATGGCGTTACCTACACACAAGAAAACGATATGTCGCCGATTCACACGCACGACGGGACGTTGAGGTGCGGCGAGAAATCGTGAGGCCACTCCTCCTCCTCCTCCTCCCCCGCCGTCAACATGCACGTTTGGCGATCCCTCGTTACGGATGTGAGGATCGACAGGGTAAGAGGGAGGTTTCTTTTCGTGAGGGTGTGTTGGACGGGGACCCTGGAAGAGCGGACTGCATGAGAGATGGATGGATGAGTGGAAGGTGAGGCGAATGCGGGTTGATGGATGTGGGAGTAGGGATCTCTGGGCCGCGTGTGTGATTGTTCCCTTCCTTGCGTGTGGGTGACGATGGTGATGGTGGTGCGTTCCGCTGTTCTTTTGCCGCATCCGGAGCTCCATGGTGATGGACAGGGGAGCTTTTTTCGATCCATGTCTTTCTCGGGATGGAGCAACGGTAAGGGGGGAACGTCTTGGGCAAGGTGCTCTAGCGTCGGGCTCTGTTCAACGGCGTACACGAGGCATTGAGGTAGCGCAGGGCTTCGGGGAATTCACAGAAGGATGAGAACGGGATCAGCAACTGATCGGCAGCGGTGTGTGGGTTCAGGAATTCAGCTGTGTACCTTTTCTATGTTTTCCGCCGCCGTGCATGAGCCACCGACACGGCGATGATGAAGCGGCTGGCGCCGGTGAGAAGACAACGGCGGTGTGGCGGGTTGGCGGGTTGGCGGTGCGAGACGGACTGACTGCGTGTCGGGATGCGGTGCAGTGCAGTGCGGTGCGGTGCAGTCTGGACCGTGCCGTGTCAGAGATCGGCAAGGCAGTGAGAAAACAATATGCTGCGGAACGAGCAAAAACGTGGGATGGCGTTGACGGGCAGCGGTGGCACAAGGCTGCAGGTGCAGGAGCAGGCGCCGGGGGTGCAGCGCGTTCGGAACGCAGCCGAGCGCGGTCTAGAGCGGGCGGCGGCCATCATTGCCCAGAAGCGGCGGCCCAGGGGAGCGGCGGCGGGCGCAGCGTGAGATCGTGATGTTCAGAGGCGCTTCTCGTGGTGGTGGCTGACATGGAATCGGGCTGCCGGGCTCGGTGACGCGGGTGCGGGACCGGGGGGGTAACCGGGCAACAACCATGTCGTCTCAGCCAACGTGCGTAATGTGCCTGCGCGCGCGCGACGTGTCGTACGCCGGCAGCTGCTGCGTAGTTAGGTCGCACTTGCTTTTTCGTCGCCCGGCCCGTGACGTCACCGCGACCCTGGCGATCCCCTCTTGGCTCTGTCCTCCCGACTTCCGCGCTGCACAACATGCCCGTTGCTTTTTCGCGTCCGTGTGGGTTTCAGCATCGTGGTTGCGACGAAACTCGCCTGCTTTCACATAGACTGCACTCGCCTCACTCCCAGAGTCTAATTGAGCTGATACACCAGATCCCCGCACCACGATACTGCGCTTCCTGGCTCAATCTACACAGCACAACCGACTCCCTCAAACAGCAAAGTCTCCAGTAAATGCCAAGCAACAAGCATCTCCATGGTTGCAATCAAGCTGCTTGTCGTGCTCGCCGCTCATGGTTTCTTGCTTGCCTTTGTGAACTCTCTCATTTCCTCGGCCTTCTGCAGTGTGGTCTCGACTGTTTGATCTTTTTGTTCGAGTTGACGTGGAAGCGTGTCTGAGGTCTGATTTGCAGAGTCCATGGCTGCCATAGCATGCGTCCGCACAGCGGTGCAAGCGGCTTGCTCTTTGTGGACAAATCTGTGCTCTCCCGAGCCAGTAAGCTCGGCTGTAGTCCCCGTTGGCAGCTGTGCTTGGTGAGCATCAGCAGCATCCAGGCTGTTCCCAGCAGAAGAAGTGAATTGAGCATGAGCTCGTTCTTGAGCTTGAGAACCGTGACCCGCCGTAGCGGCATTCGATGCTGGAGGAGTGAGGTTGGCGCAAGATGTTGCCAATAATTTTGCTGATATACTGACACTTCTCAAGGAAATGGAAAAACCGCTGCCTCACTTGCGGAGGGAACCGCCACGGTCAGTGGCGAGAGTGTGACAAGGAATGCTGCCATTGCAAGCAGAGCCTAGGCCTGACTGGGCCTAACAACCACAAGGGCCGTCCTTGCCCGAATGTCCCCTACCCCTCTCGATGGTGGAGGGACATTGCGGCAGCCACGTCGGAGAGACTAACTGGAACAAAAGCAAGATCCAGTCCCTGGAAGCTACGAACAGACAGCTTCAGGTCTACATCGGTCAACTTCAGACCACTCTCGACGACACTGGGACCGCATGTCAAAACCAGCAGATTGCCATCGAGCACCTGGCGGCCCGACAGAACGAACTCTGGACAGATTTGACAGACGCCAACCGAAAGTTGATCTCCGTCACCTCGGAGCTGCTCGAGGCGAAGCGAAACATGAGAGATCTGAATGACGAAAATGAAGATTTACGTGACCGCCTAAGGTACCGGGAGAGAAACCGTTCACGGTCGCGCTACGGCGGAAGGTATGACTCAATTGGGAGTGAGGCGATCTCATCGCCGTTCGTCTCGCCATTCATCTCGCCGTCGCGATCGTCACTCTCCATCCCCCAGCTCTTACAAACGACGCGAGAGACACCGGAGTTCCCATCGTCGAGACAACTCCGAACGCCACAGCCATCGCGCATCCAGGTCTCGCGAGCGTGAGACCGCCATGGTCCCCTCCAACGATCCCCCTTACCCTCCTCCGCCTTACTCTCCTCCCTCTTACCCTCCGACTGAAAATTTCCCGTCCAGCTCTTGAAAAGGACCACATGGCAGTAGTGAGATTAGTCACACCGCTACCCCCAATCAGCGCCTAGAATCCGGCTCAAGATTTGCTAGGCTTGGCACCCACAACGTCACGCGAGGCTACCACTACGAATTGCTGAAGGACACAGCCCCATTGGAGACGAAGATGAGCACATAGAAGTCCTCGAGCAGGGACATGGAAAATATTGATCAGTTGAGTTTGCGGCAGAACGCTTTTGGATATACCTTGAACTAACTTGTCTTCAGAAAAAAAGAGAAAAAAACTTCTCGACACTAGCACAGCGCCTTTGGACCACGCCTACAAACCAGAAGCCGGCGCCTATCTTGACAATACACAACCGATCTTGACGTCGAACAATGACAAGACTTGCCTTTGGCAGTTCTTCGGAGGAAAAAGATCAGGGCACTCTCTTGCTTGATTTCAGATTTGTCTTGGGAACACTCAACACTGACAGGACAGCCATTGAGGGATCCTCGTACCTGTTTCATGAGGGAGGGAGGGAAAAAAAGCGTGAAGGGGGATGGGAGGAAAAGGAGGAAAGGGAGTACAAGTTAAGAGAAAGAAAGCGTGAAAGGGAATGAGAAGAAAGGAAGGGGGAAGGGTGATCAATACTAAGGGCGAATTCAAGGTTGGCATTGTGCCATTTGGTTTTCTAATCCACTCAAGTTCAATCTACGATCTCAACATCTCTTCCTCCAGATATTCCGTGATACTCTTTCTGATACCGTCGTAAATGAGCATTTCTAAGGTTTGATCGGTGAGAGAACCGTTTGAGATGGAAGATAAGGCAAATAGAATATAGAATCAAATTCAAAAACGGACTTTGAAGACGAGCTCATCAACAAGCCAGCGAATCTGTGGCTAAGGACAGAAGAATTGCCAAATTTAAGTCGAGAGTCACGAATCGTGAGGACGACATATCCTCCAGAGATGCTCAGCTTGAGGAATTTCAGATAGTTTAAAAAAAAGAAAACAAGAAAACAATATCTCAAGGTGCCAACTGGATCAATTCATGGAAATGCGGGCAGGAGTTGTTGGAAACGTTTAGATTTGAACTATCTTAATCGAAATAACACAATGCCAGCACAAAGCTTTGGCCAGCCGGTCAGGAAAACCACGGATATCTCCTCCACGAGAAGGCGATTAATACTTCGAAGCGGGGTGTATGAATGTTTCCTTCCACGGGGAGAAGGCGAATAATATCTCCTCCGACGGTGAGAAGGCGATGAATATCTCCTCCGACGGGGAGAAGGCGATGAAGATCTTTCGGAAGAGTAAGAGCGAGAACGACGTTCACGAGAGCGATTCCTCCTTCTCTCTTCGTGTCCCGAACATCGACTGTCGTCGGCGACAACGAACCTCTTCCCATCGATAACAATCTCTTCAGTGTCCCGATATCGTGGACTCCTACTTCTGTATCTTTGGTGTCGCGCATGCGGGCTGCTGGGCGACCGAGAACGGCGGCGAGATCGTCTCTGATCCTCCCTGAATTCACGATTCCCCCCGCTGTAGGCGTCGTAGTCCTTGGGTCCCATTGTGGCTGACAGCTTTGGGGGCAATATGTCTGTCTGCGCGGCTTGGGTCCTGACACGACTCGCCTGCTGAGATGACAGTTGCCGGCGAAGGTGTTGGTTTTCGGTCTCCAGGAGCCGAATCCTTTCATTGCGAACGTTGAGCTGTGCTTGTAGTGCCGTGATCAAGCCCTTGCTGTACTTCCTACTCCAGTCCATTTGTCCCGCTTGGGAATCACCAACCTCATACCACCATTTGGGATGAAATTTGACATGGGAGCATGGTTCGCCTGGGTGAGCGTTGGAACCAGCGAATCCGGCCAACGTTCCACAGTGGTAGCATGGACGCTCGCACGCTGTCCAGTGCCCGTGGCTTTTTGACCCGCGCATGAGGCAGCGCTCTGCCCAGGCCCTGGAAAAACATGTCAGTAAAATTCAGCTCCTGTAGAACCTCATCGCCTTGATATGGAACTTGAAGATCCCCCCAGCAACAGCACCACGTAGTGCCACCCCTCATGATTCCAAATCAACGCTGTGCTGCATCAGTGAGAACTGGTGGAGATGACATGCGGCAATGGCTGCTGCCACTGCAGCCTCTCCCAAGTCTGGTGCCCATACAGTCGCTTCGGGAGGGAAACAAGCCCCAGGCGGGTTTGACAGCAGAGATATCAGACCGAATTACAAAGAAGAAAAAGACATCGACCAGGGCTTTTGAACCAGGGCTTTATCCCTCCGCGCCTTAATAGGAATCACTGGGTCCCGCTGGAGCGTGGGATTCCTGTGCTGGAGTGACTCGTGCTGGGTGGGACCACATGGGGCTGGGAGGTCGACCAGAGACGTATATATATCGAAGGGATATACTTGCCAAAACCAATCACTCTCAAGTCGGAGTGGAAGCAACGACTTCCACCACCGATGTACGACACCCACTTGTCGTACGAATTCCATGAACATACTTTGGTCCCGCCTGTTGCGTTGGGAAGACGGGGGGTTTGCATTCGTACTGACGCTGTGCATCAGTGAGCGCATCTGGCGCAGCGATTCATCATCATGATCATGTTTTTGCATTCCGCGAACAAGCGTTGCTGAAGCTCTTCAAAGGGGGCATGCTGACAGCCCTCGAAGGAGCCGAGCAAGTGGCATTCGTTGTTTTGGTCAGGCCAGCCAAGGCACGGAGTCGTCAGGGTCTGGCCATTCGGTTGGAGTGGTTTCGTTGGAACCCAAAGCTACGAAGCTTCGGTGCAAGTAATATTTAAACCCCCGTAAGGATCGCCGAGTCGGTAGGTCATCAGATGCGTGGAACTGAAACACGTGTACGAACACTCGTTGGCTGCACCAGGCCCGTCTCCGACAAGATGATAGGAAGCGGAAGCATTGAGTGCTAGGAGTCCGCACTGCGCCGGGCTAACATATACACCACCGCCATGCCATGCTGGAAGCCAATTGGAATAAGATAAGACAATACCATGCCGTGGCATCGACCCCAAAGCTAAAAGAAAAAACGCCACAAACTCCCTTCCATGCAGTCTCCTGCCCATTAAAAGAAGCTTAATCAAGCCCAGCGCACGCTTCCTCTCTTCCTCCCCCAATGATCACGCAACATCAGCTAGTGAGAAGCTCTCTCAAACCTTGTCATCGTGGAAGTAGAAATTGATATCCCTTGGCCTCTGCGTGTTGCGCCGCACGAAGTCGTCATCGCCGGGGGGCCGCTCGGCTAGCGTGTTGCCGGTGAGCATGCTCTGCAGGCTCATGCACACGCTCTGCACGTTGTGCACCGGGCTCCACCCCTGGCGATCCAACAAATCCAGGCAGATGATGCCGTTGCTGTAGATGTGCGGGTGCAGCGGGATGCCGATGTTATGCGGCGCCGGCACCGTGACGAACGTGACTTCGGGGGCCTCTGTTGGAAGGGTAGTGTCTTGGGTTAGCGAGAAAGAGCGGAGAGAGCAAGAGGGAGGGAGCGGAGCAGAGGCGTACCGATGGGGTAGCTGTTGGGGAACTTGAACTTCAACCGGTAGGTCTGCCCTGCGTAGATCGGGTTGTTCTCGTCCATGACGCGGATGTCCATGAACCACGTCTCGAAGTTGTCGGCCTCGACAAGTGTGATTCCTGGCGGAAGGCCTTCCCCGAGTTGGAGCTACGAACCGAGAGATTAGCCTACAGTCCAACACGCGTGTTTTCATATGGTGCGAAGGTATGTGCCGGGTGAGCGGATGCGTGCGCTAGGGTGCGCTGGGCACATGGTAGACAGGGAAGGTGTTGCGTGCGAGGCTTCCGGGATGTGTGGGAAGTATGCGCGTGTCGGTGCTCGGAGCTTTGATCGTGGACGCCGGATTGGATGCGTGTATGGAGCGCGGTATGATGCGGGGAAGCGGACGTACTTTGGACAATTCCTACATGGTTTGGTTAGCTGCCACATTCCCCGGAACAAGCAAGATGGTACACGCCTTGGCCAACCTCTTGGATGCGAGCATGGTGGTTTCGCGGTAGGTTCGAAGCGGGGCGGAGGTGCCTGTGGGGCAAGGCTGGAGCTTTGGCGATGGAGCTTGCAGGGGGATGCGGAAGCTGGCCGGCTTAAGAGTGGGATGCGTAAGAGACCCGGAACAATTGCGGCGGAGAAAAGCGGAGGAGGCTGACAGCTGAAGGAAACACAAGCCGTGCGAGGTCGAGGAAAAGTGTCGGCGGGCGGACTTGCGGCGGAACTTGAGCTGGTGACTCTCAGCCCTACGACCCCAGCTGCGTCACCGCCTGCCTTCCGCCCCACGTGCCGCCTTCTCAGTCGACAAACTGTCCTGACAATGATTGCAATCGTGTCTAGGACTGGTCCCGTGATGCTGCCGGGTTTGAAGAGTGCAAGCACGCTGGCTCCTTCAGACAATGCATTCCACGGTTCAGTGTTACCAAGGAATCTACCCAATAAAGGGGACTTCAGCTGCAGCAACCTCTAGATTCCCGTTCGCTGCATCACGTATTGTATCGTAGTTGCTCCCCTGAATACCCAAAGAAAACCGAACCCACCCACGAAATGGAAAGCCCTGAGAATTAGAGACAAGAATCTGGCTTTTCCGCAAGCCCCAAACCGGAAAGCGCTTTTGTACAAAGAAAGATGGGTAGGGCTCATCGCTGCTCCCCGCCGGAACACCTCCGACGCCTAGCAAAAAGAGAAATCAAGCCCGGTCGTTGATCGATAAACATCGTCCCCGCAAAATGTCGTCGTCGCTCGCTCCCCAATATTCGGATATCAACAACCCCGCCAATTCACACGCACCTGCCTTAGGATTGGAACATGTTCTTCTGGAAACTCTCCACGCCCATATCACCGGCCTTGCCCTCAATCGCCGGCGGAACCTTTGCCGACCCCATCTCGGCCTCAGGCTTCGTCATCGTGCCGGTCCTGCTTAAACCGGTGCTGCTCGTCATCGTCTGCGCCCTGCTGCCGGCCTGGCTGGCGCTCTGGATCTGCGCCTGCGGGCGGCGCTGGATGACCTCGAGGTAGGGGCTAGGCAGGTACCCCGTACGACCGTCGCGGGAGCGGCAGCGCCACCACTCAGACGCGTTGCCCATGGGATCGGTCTTGCCGAGGACGGCGACGAGGTCGCCCTTCTTGACCGCCAGATCGACGCCCTGCACGGCGTTGGTGTTGGCCTCGGGCGTGAAGTCGTACAAGACGCGGCAGAACTCGAGCTTTGTCGGGTCCATCTGCTGTTGCTGGTCCGCAGGCATGGCCTCCAGACGGCGACGCTCCTCCTCTTCTTGAGACCGAGCCATGGCGCGGATGAGTTTGCCCATCAGGTATGGAAGACCGATGACTGTGAGCATGAACATGATGAAAGGCTTCTTCGACGGGCGAGGAGCAGCCGGAGAGCCATCGGGCATGCGGCCGTTGAAAGAATGGAAGTTCGCCGGCGTCAATTCTTTGGAAGATGCGGGGGGAGCGCGGCCTGTAAGTTTGGCGATGGCGGTTCTGATCCACCGCATCAGGGTGAAGATTCCGAGAACGGAACCAAGCGTTTGACGCAGAGTACCAAACTGCTCGGCGACAGAGACCATGGCTAAGAGTAGGCGTTAGCTGATGTCTTTGCATTCTGGGAAGCGGTGACTTACCGAAGAACGATGAGTGGGTTGCCATGTACGTGCTCTCCAGCATCTGGGCGAAACCGCCAAACGCGCCGACGATGCTTTCTATCATCTGAAAGGTGGCAGCAGTGCTGTTGCTGAACGATTGAGTCAAGCCTTGCGGGTTGTTCGGATCGCCTGGCATGCCTCCCATGCCTCCCATGCCGCCATACATGCCGCCACCCATTCCATATCCGCCATACCCGCCTCCGTACATCCCGCCGCCGCCGTACATGGACCGTCCGTACATCGAGCTTCCGTAGCTACCATATCCTCCCATGCCTCCCATGCTTCCCATGCCTCCTATGCTTGAGTAGGGTGACGAGTAGGAGCTCCCGTAACTGCTCCCCATTCCGTAGGGCCTGTTCATGGTGGAGTAGTTGGAGGCGTTCTGGTTGACTGTGCTGCTGAGGGAACTGGGGCGTGAAGGGAGGGCGGGAGGCTCTGAAGTCGATGCAGATGCGGCGGTGCTGGAAGGGGCTGTAGCAGCAGCGGACACGCCTGGAACAAAGTTAGTCCCGCGGTTCACGTCTGGTCGCAGGCCTGGGAACGGGCGGCGGCCGTTGGCTCAGGTTGGGACTCACCGGTCGAAGTACCTCCAGCGCCAGCTCTCTCCCACGGCTTCGGCGGCGAAGCCATCGTCTCCTCAGGGTCGGACTGGGACGTCTCTCATATGCTTGCTCGACGGTCGGGCGCGCGGCGTTGGTGGAAGGGTTGCGTCGCTCGCGGTGATGTCAAAGAAGGGCCCGGCGACACGAGGTTGAATCTGGAAACGAAGAGCCGAGAATCTCACCGGCACCTTGCGAAATGCGGGGATGGGCCTTCGGTTGCACGGCGCGGCCCAGCAGCGCGAGAGGAGAAAACTGCGTTGCGACGGGACAAAGACTGCACAATGTTCGTTATGAAGGCGGGCAGACGGCTCGCAGCCATGGCGAAAAAGCCTTCGATGACAGAAGCCATCGGTAGTCTTGGGTGGCGGCCGCGTCTCGTGCGTACGGCGGATTGCCTCGGCTTGACGGCGCACAGCCCGCCTGTGATGGCCGGGTAGGGGACCAGTCCGCCGCGAACCGGCCTGCACCGATCCCCACGCGGAGCACGGCCACCACTTATTTTGACATCGGCTTGTCGCTCTTTGCCGGCGCCCTAGCGAGAGTGTATCTTCACCTCATCTCGTCTTTGCAAGTAGACCGGCAGTCTCATGGCCGTTATTTGAACTACTTTACACACTAGCAAGAAAAGTAAACCGCTGCAACCCGATGATGGGTACCCCGCCCATGCCAGTCATCGACTTCGTAAAAGCTTCTCGGGCTACGAGCCCGAGGCTGAGTAGAGCTGCTGCCCCGTTTGAGAAGGTATTAACTATACAGAAGGGTGTAGATCCGCCCGTGCCAGCAGAATGCGACCATGTCCAGCCTCCGTTATTTACGCTTGAACAGCTTACCAGCATATCCTCAGAAGCGAAGGTATCTTTTGATGCTAACATTCAACAGTCAGATCTCTTAAATCGACGCCATGGCGTAGATGGCCAGCTGGCCGAGGATGTTCGACACCTCGGTCTCGTTGTCCCTGCCGGTCCACTCGTCGATCTGAGCTTGAGTGATGCTCTTGGGAGCCTCGGTGCCGTCCTCGAGCACCTTGAGAACAAGAGTGTCGTCATCCAAGACGGCAATGGCGCTCATGTACGTGTCGAAGGGACGCTCAATGTAGTGAGAGTCACCACCGTTGAAGCCGGTGTTGCCGTGGAAGGTCGACTTCATACGCTTGTTGCCAGGGTTGAGGACCTCGAAGAGATCGAGCTCACCACAGCCGGTCTCCTGGCAGTTGCAGCCGTACTGGTCGGTCAAGATCTTGGCGTTGAGCGTCCAGATGGCGGGCATGTTGTCCGCAACGTACTTGTTCTCCATTTCGTTGACAGAGCAGTGAGTGCCAGCGTCAGGCATCTGGAACTCGAAGAAGAAGGCCTTCTTGGTGCCACCGAAGCCGTCTGCGAGCGTCAGTCAGGGTCCAAATGACCTTTGTCATTGGGATACTCACGGAAAGCCTCATCACCCTCCTTGAAGTAGGCGCACTCCGTGCCAATGTCCTCGGAGCAAGGGGAGTCGGTCATGATGATCAGCTCGTCAGCGTTGTCAAGCTCGCCACCAAAGCAAGTGGACTCAGAGGCCTGGACGGCGCTGGTAGCGCCGGCGTAGGCAAGCACATTCTGGTAAGGCGGGTGGGCGAGGAAAGTCATGCCGTCGTTGACCTTCTCCTCGGAGTTATAGTAAGAGATGCGAGTCCATTCGCCACTGGTTTCGGAGCTGTCCAGGCCGTCCTTGCCATCGTCAGACGCGGTCGAAGTGGCAGAAGTGGCAGCTGCAGCGACGGTGGTAGAAGTCGAAGTAGCGGCGGCGGCGCCAACGCTGAGGCCGACGCTGATGGCGACAGAGCCAGAGTCCGCAGCGGCAGCGGCATCAGCACCAGAGTCCGCAGCGGTGTCAGCGCCAGCGTTCGCGTCGGCGGCAGCAGTAGGACCCGCGTAAGTGTTGACCCACGAGACGACCTGACCGTCGATGACGGCAGTGACCATGTCGCCAAGGCCGCGCTTCTCCTTCTGGCGCTCGTGGAAGTGCTGGTGACCGTGGCCATGACGACGCTCGTGGGGGCTGGGGCGCGCAGAGCGCTTCGCCTTCTCGGCCTTGCGCTCCTCACCACGCTTCTTGAGCTTGCTCGCGGAGCCGTCGGCGCTGTAGGCGGCGAACTGACGCAGCTTCAGAGGGCCACGGAAAATGATGCCGATCTAGAAAGATTAACGAGTGACGTGCGATGGGAATGCGCCTGAAGCGTACCTCCTCGTCATAGGGCGCAAGGCTGCCGGCGTAGGACTTCTCGGCCCAGGCGCAGGAGCCGGCGGTGTCGATGTTGGTGACGGTGTTGTACTGGCCAGTGCCGCCGACGCCAGTGTACTTGATGGTGGTGACGGCGGGCTCGCAGTAGGCGTTGCCGGACTCGTCGAAGACATTGGTCTGGTCGGACGAGCAGCCATTGGTCATGCCCAAGACACCGCTGGTGAGGGCGCTGAAGGCAAGGAACCTCTTCATAGTGACGTTGATGGTGGTGCACGAACTGGAATGCGGATAATTTTCCGAAAATGGAAGGAAGATGGTCGTTGATCGCCGCTGGCGGGAGAGAGTGTTGTGTGAAAGAGTGGCGGTGGAATGAGTGACTGGGTGAGGGTGCAAAAGAAAGAGCGGCGTGCGACGAGCAGTTGGAAGGCAGGTGAGGCCGCGAAAAGAGAGGGCGCAGGCCGAACGATATATTCCCTTGTCTCCGTGGATCGGTTGCTGTGTTTCGCGCAGCCCGAAGCAGCCTAGGCGCCGCTCGGCATTGCAATACCCTGCTCCCTCCCCTGCTCCCTTAAATTAGAGATCTGCTTGGCCCTCGAGAGCAGCCAGGAACCGCGCGTCAGCCAATCGCGAACCGCCGCCTCCACCACCCGGCCGACCCCATCGCAAGGTCGTCTCGTGCGCTGCCGGCCACTCGCAGCTCGCAACCACGCACTCCGCCGGCCTCTTTGCCGCCCGCTGCAGCACCGCGCGCTGCTGTGCGAGCTGAATCCCTCGCCAAGTGCCCAGATCCTTGCGCCGGATCTCGCAGCCCACAGGCATTTCTTGGGGTCTTGGACTTGGACTTGGGCTGGCCGTTTCGTTTTCGCATCGCCCGCCAACAGTCAAGCCGCCGCGCTGAAACGCCGCCATCGGATTGACTTTCTAGCCTCAATCTCTGCGATGCCGCGCCAGTCAGGGATACCAAGACGTCCGACCGCGGGCTGCGGTCGATATATTATTTGCTCTTGGCCGCCAACGCTGACGACTCCAACACGCGCAATTGTCCACCAACGCTGCCAACAGCGGGCTGCGCCGCGCACGCTATGGAGTCGACCAATTTCACTCACCGTGGGCAATTTCCGGTGTGACGACGTCGACTGAGAAAAAAAGTGAAGGGCTCCACGCTGAAGCGCGCGCGCCGATCAGAATCACCCGGCCAGCGGTCGTAGCAGGACAACGCAGGCTATGCTTGGTCGGGAAGGTCATCCAGTCATTTCAGTAAGGCTGGTTGTTACACAGCTTTGATTCTGCCTGCCTCGCTCGTTCCACGCGCCGCATTTCGAACGGTGGTCCGTGTTTGCTCGCCGTCCGGCCCCCGTCGTGATGTCCGTGACCGACATTTGTCGCGGCGGCGGTGCCCCACGGAGACGTTGATCCGGGTGCGCGGCGGGTGCATGCGCCAAATGGCTGTTCCTGCGTGCGGCCGCTACGGTTGCCGAACCGCAGCTTTATGCTGTGCGGTGCAAACTCACTTTAACGCGACACGTCGATCGGTGACAGGCGGGGTTTCGCCTTTGCTGTCTAGTTGTGATCAGCCCTGTACTTGATGCAGCCGCGCGAAAGCGGCAGCGGTCCTGTAGCAGAGTTGCAACAGAAAGATGTACAACAGGCATCGCTACCTTCCGATCGCTAGTGGTGTGCCTGAGGCCTGGGCCGGGTCGCCTGCGAGTCGATCCAACGTCGTCGCTGTATCAGCCGCCAAATACGACCGCCACCGGGTCATCTTGGGACCACCGGGTGTAGACGAACGCCACTATCTCTGCAGCCACGCGAGCTATAATTGAAAGTAGAAGGTATAATATCCGTTTTCCGAATCACCGGTGTTCTGTGCAGTGGTAAAACTCAAATCTCCGAGTACAATCTTGCCTTCCATAGCAGTTCCATCGTCAGACAAGGATAAGACAGGCTGTACTGCACGACTCCTCGGTACCTATAAGTGTAGCTCATCGACTTTCAAGCGACACAATGCGCCCCCTCGAGTAACGACTTGCTTTCAATATGGGTTGAACTCCGTAAGTACAATGAGTGATGTCAAGACAACGCACAGCGCACAGCGCGACAGGGCACAAGTCAATCATGAGATTTATCAGGACGATGGTCATCTAGGTAACTACGCTTTCCGGCGGCGCTGGGCGCATTATGCGACGGAACTTTGCAGTTACGGTCGTCTACATATTTTACATGCGCAAAATAAGGCAATTCCATAACAGAAACGAGTACTTCTGCCTGAAAGTGCCACAATCTCGTGGTGCTGAGTCTGTCACCCACCAACACATGTGCTAGGCAGAGACATACAGCTCGCTGGCTGCAAAACTTCAGCCGGGGCTGATACAAACATGGCTGCATCTGCCCAACCCGAAAGATTATGCTCCAGCCACCAACTGGTACTGCCTGACACATCCCGACGAGGCGCACTGGCTGCAACTTCGTCGGGGGGCCAACTCCCAGCTGAGACCAAGTTTTACAACGTGCGCGACTGTTAGGGAGCTTCAACTCGTGCGTTGGGTGCTTTAGAAGGATCTGTGACGCAGAATGTTAGCACATGAAAGTGCGGAAAGTACAATCACAAAACGTATATGTTGGTGCTTGATCAAACAGTCCGTTGCGATCATCTGGAGCTATACGCAAGCGTATAGTCCATCTATCAAGAGGTGCCAATAAGAACAAATGTGTCCATTCATCATTGAAGCAGTAAGGCGAGGGGAGGATGTAGAGCATGTGGAGAGCTTACCTCTGGTGTTGTTAGTAAAAAATGATGCAGGTCCTGCAAACGTCGACTCGACGTACGAGGCCACGAAGCTGCCCGCCCAAGACGGCGGACTCTGCAAAGATATACGTAGACATGGTGCGCATTTTGCTGCAGAGCCTCGTCCGTCGGGGGAAGGTGCGACGTGAAGGAAAAAAGTTGCGATGTTGGAAAGAGACTGCGAGTTTGCGGCGGAAAGGCTTGTATGAAGACTGAGGTGGGTGCACGGGCCGCGGTCGGAGGAAAAAACAAGCGAGCGCCGGCACACAACGCCCAAGATTTTGCCGACCTCTCGCAAACCCTCAACACCAGCGACGACAGCCTCATCCCGCCAACCTCAACTACAGACAGCCGTCTTCCAAATCCGTAAAAATGGGTCGTCTTCACTCCAAGGGCAAGGTACGACATCGCACCGCATGCATCCGCCAGCGACCGTCTGCAGACATCCTCGCGCCGCTGCAGAATCACCGTCCGGGACAACATGTGCTAACACCGATCTTAGGGTATCGCCAGCTCGGCCATCCCCTACTCTCGCACTCCCCCTGCGTGGCTCAAGACCACCCCCGAGCAGGTTGTTGACCAGATCTGCAAGCTCGCCAAGTACGTCTCGCCGGAAGTTTTGAAGCAGGGAAGGGATTTCGATTGGGCTCCGTAACATGGGACCGCGCATTGTCTGGGTATTCGATGATCTGTATGGATGGAGTTGGAGCAAGCGGCCACTCGTGCCAGTTTTGGTCGGCCTCAAAATCCCTCCAAGCTGGAGACGGCTGCATTGCCGGAGATCTTCATCCACGAGCCGCATCATCGCGCAAGTGCGATTGGAGAGCAGGATTGAGGAGGACGCCAGGACTGGCAACCTGGGTGTGGAAGCGGGCACGTCATTCAGATACTTGGGCAGTGCGCGTCCAGGTGATGCGGAGGGCTTTCGATTTCCGGGGCTGCTGGCATCAGACTGGGGTCAGTCACTAACATCTGTACAGGAAGGGTGCCACCCCCTCGCAGATCGGTGTTGTCCTCCGTGACAGCCACGGTGTTGCCCAGGTCAAGGTCGTCACCGGTATGTGTTCTTTCCTCGTTCTTCAATGAGTACATGTTTTCTAACGATTCCCAGGCAACAAGATCCTCCGTATCCTGAAGTCCAGCGGTCAGTTGATTCCCGTCTGAACGGCACATTTGCACTGTAGTATCTGTCCAAAGGAGGTGATGCTCTATGGACATACTTCAGTGCAATGGTCGCCATAAACAACAGACAAAATATGCCTCTGATTGGTCTCAATGGCTGACAGAGTGATACCTACAGGTCTCGCCCCTGAGATCCCTGAGGACCTCTACTTGTGAGTCTTGAATACAAAATCCGCCTGTCTGGCTCGTGAGCTAATGCATCGTCCAGCCTCATCCGCAAGGCCGTCTCCGTCCGCAAGCACCTCGAGAGGAACCGCAAGGACCGCGACTCCAAGTTCCGCCTCATTCTGATCGAGTCCCGTATCCACCGTCTCTCTCGCTACTACAAGACCGTCGGTGTCCTGCCCCCGACCTGGAAGTACGAGAGCGCCACCGCCTCCACCCTCGTCGCTTAAGCGCTCAATGCTTGTGGCTTGGTCTGGCGTGGTTGTGTGGGGAGTTGTGTGGGTTGATGCATGAACGGCGAATTACCCGGCGGCGTCGAAACAGGCTGCCCCCACCTATGGAGGAAAAACGGCTGTCAAAAAGTGGCTTAGGATAAGCGGTTAACGTCAAGATTCGTCTGAAAAATGGCGATCAATAGGAACGACTTCCTTTGCCTTTTGTACTGTGCCGTGAATCGTCGGAGTTGTCTTTGATATCTTACTATGAATGACTGGACCATGTCACAAGCTCTAGCTTGATCTGCTCTTCAAGTTACCTTGCGAGCAAAATAAATTGATCCACCCCCGCATCGAAACCCACTTAACATTGCACCAGATCAGCTTCCCCGAAACTTAGTTCGAACCTCAATCCATACTCAAAATGTCAACGCCGCACGCTATGCAAACCCACATACATCCCTGGGTATTTTAGTTTTGTCTTTTCTCCCCAGCCATTCAACGAGCTTCCATCCCCAGCAAATCTTTTCCTTTTGTTTTGGCGATTTTCCCCCATCACACCCGCCAAACGAACACCCGTTGCTGTAATAGTCCATGAGCAAAAAATGCCGTTTCATCCATCCCCCTTTCCCCCTCCAGCCCAACCTCGAAGCAAAAATCTTCAGAGCCGATTTCGAACCATCATTCCCCTTCAATCGCGCTCATACTCCCTACTCCGCTCCGCCAAGAAGTTCGACAACCACTTCAACGGCTTCTCGGGCCTGCAGTTTTTAATATTGGCAGTTAGCACGGGGGGAAAACGGCACTCCCAATCCCCAGGAAATAGTAGAGAGAAAACGTACTCTTCCAGCGCAAGCTTCTTCATGCCCTCCAGCAGGTGCGGCGTCACGTTCTGGTTCAGATACACGCGCGTCGGGCTGCCGTGCGCGTTCGGCTGCGTCGGTAGGTCTTGCTGCTGTTGCTGCTGCTGCACTTGCTGCCCTTGCTGACCCTGCTGTCCCTGTTGCTGCGCCGCCGCCGCCGCGTATGCCTGTTGTTGCTGTCGGCTCGGCGTCGAGCTTCCGGCGCGGGGCGAGCCGGTGCGGCCCATGTTGGTTGTGGATGATGTTGTGGTGGTCGAGGCGGCGATCGGAGCGGCGGCTGCGGCTGCGGCTTGGGGCGGAGGTGTGGAGGTACTGCTGGCGGCGGCGACGGGCGGTGTCGCGTTGCCTGGCGTGTCGGCGGCGGCGGCGGAGGGGGCTGTTGTGGTTGTTCCTGCAGGGACGGGCGCGACGGCGGTGGCGGTGCCGGCGGGTGGGAGGGCGGTGGTGGCCTGGGGGATTGATTCGTTTTCAGTTATGGGCTCTCTCTCTCACTGTGTTTGGGGAGAGGCTTGGTTGTCGTGTGGTCGCCAGAATGTTTGGGGGACACATGATTGCTGTGCGAGCAAAGAAGAGGAAAATAGAGGAAGGAGGATAGTCATGGGAAGGGAGCGAAGAAGAGGAAAGGGTTTCGTTTACATCAGCTGGCGCATCATCCTCTTTCATCTCCACATCCACACTGCCATTTGTGTCGGTGCCATTTGTTGTCGCGGCGGCGACGGCGGCAGTGGCAGCATCGTGCTGCGGCGTTTGCGCGTCGACGCCATCAGGGAGAGTTGTCGCGTTTGGGTCGGCCATGGCGGGAATAGGTCACACGTTCGTATCACGGGAGGAAATGTCAATGGGCGGGTATGCGGCGCGTGTGTTGGCGTGGAGTCGAGAGATTGAGTCGCGCGTTAGTTTGCGCGCGCTTGGGCGGGCGAGCTTTCGAAGATCCCTGTCAGAGCTCCGTTGCCCGCCCGGCCCATTTCCGGGCCTTTTTCAACCTCACCTCTTGCGACCTTCCATCGAAGAAAATCCAGATGTTAAACTGACTCTTCTACATTGAAAGTGATCCTACTGTCTCGCTTATAGACTTTGCTCCACTCTATTAGGACCGGTCGCTCAGAGTACAGAGAGCTTTACCAAGCGCTCATGGCCAGAATAAGTCGTCTTCCTCACTTAGAACGGCTCGGCACTACGTCCATCAAAGTCCATCCACTACAAAAAGGCCCCCTTCCATCGTTCCTGCAATAATTGCTACCATCTCATGTATGCAAGTTCTCCTCGCATTCCGTGACAGAACATTATCCCATACCAGCATCTCTCAACCGCACATGCTCTTAAGCTCCTCTCTGAACCTCCTCACCCAGCTTTCTTCCTCATTATCGTCAAATGCTCCCCAAGGATGAATCCTGTCAATAGCGGCGGCCCTTCCCCCTCGGAAATTCCCAGCCCCCTCAATCCAGTGGCCGGATCTTGCAAAGAACGCTTCTGCCGCCTCCTCTGGCGAGTTGGAAATGACTTCATCTTCATACAGTTCGCCGGTGACTTCATTATAGTCGTACTCATGAGCAAAGCTGATTCCAAGACGATCAACATGGAGAAGTTTGTCGAAGATGGTGCAGTCGTTGGGAAGAAAGTGAATGGAAACATCCCGTAGGTAGATTTGAGAATGTCCAATACGGTTGAGCCACACCTTCGCTATTTCGGGATATCCGATCCCGAATTTGTTTCTTCCATAAAGTATTTGCACGGCTTCTTGATGGATGTGACGATTGATGCGGAGGAGACCAGGCGTGAGGCTCTCGCTCCACCGGAAGCCATCGCATCGGAAGCTCTTCGCGCTGTTCCCATCCACTAAAAGGCGCACCGGATTGGAGCTTCTATCCAATGAGATAAAAACGGTGTCAAATGGTTCTTCTTCGAGATTCGGAAAAGGCTTGTAGGTCATTGCATGACTGTATATCATGTCTCGGACGTGGCGAGGAAGTTTCATGAACGGAAAAGACAAGCTGGTTCGCGCAAGTATAGCAGCCTTGAGTCCAGATCGAATTGGTTCCATCATGAGACATCCTTCTCTGGCTTTGTATAATCTACCGTTGCAACGGAACAAGCAGGTTCTGTCGCAATTGATGGTGACGTAGTTTGCGGCGCGAGTCTCATCTCCGTGTACCAAAGCCACTCCTCGAATCCAGCGGTATAATTTGTCGAAGAATATATCGGCCAGATGTGCAGGGCCTTGGATTTGCACCTGAGTTCCCAATGGCATGCCTACCGATAGCTGTCGCAGGTGGACAAGAGGCTCCAGATACTTGCCAATGTTGGTCCTCTCCCAAAAACCGTCGGTCAAACACAGGCTGCGCAGGTAACCACTGGAATTTCCGAAATGAGTGAGAATGGAAGGCATGTCGTACATTGGATCCATTTCGAACACGTTAGCTCCATAAAGGATTGGCAGTGACTCTTGGTAGACCTGGCGACTGGTAACAAGTAGGCCTGGCGTGAGGCTCCGTTTCCGACTGACGTACTCCTTCTGGTATTCACTGCTTTCCTTGCTCGGCCGGGATAGCTTCCGGAGTGTGTCCTTTTTTGCTGGACCCGACCTAAGTCGTCCAAAACGGATAACTCCGTCATTACCTTCGAGATCTTCATACCCGAGATGCTCTAACAACTCCTGGGGGAAGATATCTCGGACCATGGCATATGCGTATATCTCATCTCTAGTCTCGCGTGGCAGCTTCAGGAAGGGGAAGGGTATCTCAGGCTTGATGGTGACAGTTTGACAGCCGGCCATCGGACCATCTGCGAAGTTTTCCTGAAAACAGTAAGCTCAGTGAACCCAGCGAAGAGGGAATGATCGGTGCATAGCAAGAGCCGAAGTACCCATACCGTATGGAGGACTTCGAACGAGAACGGGGAGTCTAGCTTGATGTATATTCCAGTCGACTTTTTCTGCGAGCCCACGTCAGTACGCCAGCAGTGAAGCGGGAGCCTTGAAATGCCTCTTACCTTCTCGGGTGGTACGCCAGTGTTTTTGTAGCACTTGACATGCGTCGTGCGGTCGCCTTCTCTCCGGATCTCATAGTCGAAGTCATCTTGATTGAGCTGTGAAGCGAGCTCTGCGTTAACATAAGTGCAGTCTCACTAATCTTTAAGGTAAAAAGATCTTACTGCGACGGCGGGCTGTTCCTCGACTCGCTCTGCGCCACTTCCGCCGCCGCGATTGGCGGGTGAACCGGTGTCAGCACCAGATGGAGCCATTTCGTGCGCCCTTTGGCTGCTGTATGTGTGTGGCGCGCTGGGCGATCAGCGCATGTGAGCTGAACACGTTGGTGGGCGAATAGGAGGGAGTGGTGGAGAGGCAGAATGGAGCAAAGGTAAGGTCTTTGTGGGAGCGGGTAGCGTGAAGCGCACGGACAAGAGAAGGCCTACTGCAGTGTTTGGGGAAGGAGCCTGCCCGGCCGCCATGTGCTGTCGGGCCATCCTGCGGAAGAGGATGGAAGCCGGGAGAGCCATGCGGAACAACCGCGCACATTTACATTACTCTCATGACTACTTGATTTTGCTTCGAATACTTCTGCTTCCAAGAAGGTCATCAGACATTACTGGCGCATCAGTCCAACTCCTTCCACCGCTGCAGCTCTCATACCAGCGTAGACACGTGCGCCTCCTCGGCGGCGTTGAACCGCAGTCCATAATGATTGTCCTCAGCCTCGACTGCATCGCCGACTCAATCGAGTCATACTTATCACGCTCCGCGCCGCCGAAGACGAGGAAGCAGGGAATTGTACGGACGAACATGTCAGCCTCCACGACGGAGCCACGGCGAGTGACAAACTGCCCGCCCAAAGCTGCCTTACACAGATGTCGCATCATCATATCTATACGCAGGTTAATACAAGATCCGGACACAAATGTAAGTTTCAAATGCGCGCATCTACGTCCAGATCTTGTATTCAACTACCCATCCCATGTCGAACTTTCTATGATACGGGTTTCGGCCGGCAGATCCAGAGAGCTAGGTCGTGTCGGGTCGGTGAGAAGGTGTAGGACGTATGTGTTATGTGATTACGCCCAGAGATCGCGTGCAGAATTTTTCAACGAGTAGCCATGTTTGCAAGCATTCATTTGGTTACAACAAAAGAACAGACAAAGATGCCGGTCGTTAGCGAACCAAGTAACCAAAAATGAGGCCCCGTTCTTGTTTGTCTGTCTTCGTTTGGTGACCAACCTGGCTTGCGTGAGCTCGCTCGTGGCAGGATTGCCCCATGTCTTCACTGAGAATTGAACTCCTCTGAGATTTTCCAAACACAAACCCGTCATCTCCGAGATTACTCTACACGCGACCTTGCAACGCGCTTCAGAAAGATCCAATCAGCAATCTTTGGCACAGAAACACCACTCCAATTTCAGTTTCCCTCCCCCTCCCCCGACATCCCGCATCCCATCAAGGCTTGCCATCAATGCTCGGAATCTTGTTGTCAAGGATCTTCCGCCCAGGCATCTTCCTCTTCCCTGCTGACTTCAACCGCACGGCCAACGGCGGATCCTCAACGTGCCTCCTCAAGATCTCCAAGACCCTCTCCGTATGCACCGCCCTTTACTTCCTAGTGTGCGTGTCGAACCCACCGCGGATGGCGATGTCCCGGCCGTCCAGCGCCGCGAACCCGTCGCCCTCGCGCTCGCCCAGCGCGCGGATCCAGCCCCTGATGCAAAAGTATGTACAAGCACAGGGCGACGCGGGCGAAGTCATCGGGGGGTCCGCAGGACGTGTGCGTCCAACCGGCGTGCGTCGACGCCGTCGAGCATGCCGTGGATGTGCATGCCGCTGACGTACTAACGCCGCGTTGGCCGGGCCCCAGCCGCCGCGGCGATCCACGGCATACAGCCGCTCGATGCGCCCCGATGACGATGACCACCTCGCACATCTTCCACATCTGCGACGAACGCCTCCCGGTTGATCTGGTGGTGTGGATAGCAGCATGCTGCTCGGCAGTACCGGCCGGATCTTGCTCGCCTGCGCTTGTCCGCCGCGTGCGTGTGCAGGGTGGAGGTGTAGATCAGGTTTCGGATCTCGCCGGGCAGGTCCATGAAGCAGAGCTCGGTGGAGTCGAGGCGGGCGGGCGACGGCTCCTCGGCGGGCGGGAGCGAGGGATGATGGTGGTGAGTGGAAGAAGTGAGAAGTCTCGTTGCCACTGAGAAGTGTTCAGAATATCTCCACCACTCAGCTCGCTAGCGACTTTGGACAGTGCTGTGGGGAGCGTCGCCGTGACTTTGTCAATACGGGCTCAAGAGCCCATGGCCGTAGCTCTTGAGCATCTGTATCACGTTTGAAAACTAGGTTGCACGTGGGTGAGCTGGCGGGTTGAAGGAGTGGCGAAGAGGCAGGTTGTGCGGAAGGAAGATCAAAGGTAGTTATGCGAAGCGAAGCGTTTGTGACCTACGGCAGGCGCAAATCATTGAGACAGGCACGCGTAGCACTGCACAGGGCACTCTCCTCCAACTTCTACACGCCTCCTGCGCAAGGTGTCAGTCGGCTGTTAGTAAGTGGGCTTGTTGCGGGCCATGTCTGAACTATCTCAACTTCGCAAACGATGTGGGAAGCGAGATCACTTGCGGAGTAGGAACTCACGGGCAATCCAAAGACCATTTTAGCGGCGACAGGACCCGACCAAACCATGGTCGGATCCTACGTTCATAACTCTAAAGTAGAACTATGAATCCTTGTCACCATATGCCATTCTCAACACTTGGCCGTGATGCCTCCCAGGTGGCAAAGAAAGAACCAATACCTGTCCTTGACCTTGTGGTGAACAGCCGTGATATTGCCTTTTCCAAATCCTGATCAACACCAAGTTATTCCAGCCAACCTATTCTTCCACCAATGTCAGTGTCCGGCTTCAAGCATTCAGCTGTAAGCGACTGGTAGCAATAACCCTCTCGAGGAAGGACCTCAGCTCATCCGACTTGTCACTCTCCGCGATGCGGTGGGTGTCCCAAGTGAACAGCTTGAGGCGCTCCAGCGCCTGCGAGTCACCTTCCTTTGCGGCAATCGCATCCAACCACTCACGGATGAGACTGAAGATCTTCATTGCCGCGCCGTCGGTGTCGACGTGATCGCCAAACCAGCGGCGGGTGAACTTAAACTCCACCGTCTCCAGGCTTGTCATGGCTAGAAGGGTCTTGTCCAGAGGGTCGCCAACAATCAATTCGGAATGATTCTTCGGCTGGATCCACTGGATCCACTCGGGCTGGTTCAAGTCAACATTCCACGGGAGGCTGCAGTCGGCGATGCAGACGAGACGTAGGTGAGTGATGTATGAGGCATTGCATGGGCCGATCACCTCAGCGAAGCGTTGCAGTGCGTTCCTCCGCGTCACACAGTCCTCGACCTTGAACTTGTTGCGTGCGTACAGGAAAGGCGCGGCCTCAGAGGTGACCTGCTTGTTGACAGCGAGCAAGCCTGGCGTCAGGCCGCCACCCTCAATTGCCTTTACCAAGACAGGAGGGTCCATCGTTCCAACGGGATTCCATTGGGCCATCGAGCAGGGCTCCAAGTGCCTTGAACCGGTGAAGTGGACGAAGTCAGATTCCGTCATCTCGAGGACCTTTTCGGCGTAGTTCGCCTCAAATTTGCGGATTGTGCGGCACATGTTGACTGAAACGCAGGAAAACATTTTATCGGGGACGCGTTTCATCACAGGCAACGGGGGCGGAGGTCCTGTCGGTGCAACGAGCAGCGTCCAATGATAGATCTCATTGCGGATTTCGGGGGGGAGATCGAGGAAGCAGGGTCTCGTGCGATCAAGGCGGTACTCGCGAGCTTTTTTGGCTACCGAAGAGTTGCTGGCGCTCTGCTGTACGTCGGGCGCGGGATTGGCAACGCCCTTGAGAAGTGTCAGTGTAGCATTGTCATTCGAAGCGCGCGGCTTTACGTGATGCCACCGCGAAAGGGATGACGGAAGATCTTGGAAAAACAAGCTTTGGTGCCCTCGTTAGCCATTAACGAGAAGCAATGGGCTTTTTGTTGGCTCACCTGTCCGCCCGGGTGAGGCGTATGCTTGTCGGCCATGGTGGCGAGTGCGCAGTTTGCAGTTTGGAATCAGCTGTTGGTGACTCGGTGAGGGCGAACCCTGAGCACCGGTCGTGGACGTGGGTTGCACGGTTTGCTTCAGCTGAAGGCTCGTGCGAAAGCGATGGTTGGGTGGAGGAGAGAGAGAAGCTGTCTGGTGGATGAGGACCATAATTTATACCTCGCAGCCTCGCTAAAATTACGCTAGTGCTGTGCGAGCACCAGATGTAGAAGGCACAACAGTTACTCAAATGTAGAAGGAACGACCTACCGCTTCACAAAGCTACGAGGCTGGTTCGTTTGGTATTACGTCATGATCGAAACCAGCAATATCCGAACGCGCACGTGTGGCTCGGGCTCTTCTCAGCCAGGAGCCCGGATGAGCTCCAACCTCGATATCTGCAAGCCAAAGAGGTTTACGAGAAGATGGAGGAAGGGAAGATTGCCTACGTCTACAAGAAAGATAGACAATGGAGAGCGGTAAAGAGTGGGGGGTGGTAGGACATTTCGGCCCAGAGCGATGCGCTCCCCATGACTGGGTGGACATGAGGCAATTGATGTGGTATCGCGGTGGACAAGCGATAGTGTTCGAAACAGACCAAAACAGCGTGGTGGTGTCTCAGCTCCAGAATGAACGAAGTGGAAAAAAGAAAGGGCAAAAAAGTAACTCAGGTCGGATTTTCGCACCTAGCCTACAGCTCTGACTTGGGGCGCAGGAACCGCAGTATGACGCCAAAGTCAGATTCGAACATTCGAACTCGTAAACTGGTGCTCACCTCCCCTTAAGAGGTAACCCAACGGATCACAAACCTGCGGGTTTTACAACTTCAAGGTTCCGGTGGCAATGTATAGGGCCGGAGCCTGCCCATCGCACTAACCGTCCGTATTTGATAATGGGGGCTTCGCTGCCGCAGTATACATATTGCAGGTTGGGCTGGTCCAATGTCAACTGTCGGGCGGTGACGTGGCCGCCGGGAAGCCGCGGCGGCGGCATGGTGCGGCGACGCGGATGGGGCAGTTGCACCGTCACGACATGGGCACTTGAAGCAGACGTCCGGCTGAGCTTGAAGACTTAAAGATGGTCTTGGACAGTTCCCAGCTCTCAAACTCCACCTCAATTGCTTGACGATCGAGTGAATTCGCAGCAATCCATATAATTGCAAAGATCTCACCTTGAATATATTCCGCAATCACCTACCTGAACGGGGTATCAGATATCCATCCCGCAATTCCCGAAGGAGACTTATCCGCATCAATGGCACTGCGGCCATACTCTTTCTATGTATCCCTTAAACATATCACAGACACAAACCCTCACTCGCACCGTTGTTCTGGATATATTCTTATTTTTTTTTGTCCTTTCAATATTTGTCTCGCACCGGCCCGCAGATGAAAGAAGAGTAGTGGTAAAGAAAAAAATCAAGTTCTGGTATCTTGGCCGAAGAAACATAGAGAAGAGCCGCCACCGTGCATCATCGTTATCATCACTCCGTCTTCACGACGACCTCATTGGAAGGCGGCAGTGGTGCAGCAGCCCCATTCGACGTTTCTTGGAGCACGTGTGGCCGCCACTTGGTGAGCAGCTTGGTAGTCAAACCCTTCGCGCCGTCATCTGGTAGACCCAAAGTTAGCTCGTTGCACGCATAACAGCCTGGATATCGAAGAGGGCACTTACAGTTCCTCCACAAGTCTTCGACAGCATCTATGCACTGATCCCGCACCGGCGGCCTCATGAGGATGAGGTAACTAAAGAGTCCACTGTCAGAGAAAGTAACCGCCGAGGGAACAACAGTCACTTACTGTATCGCGTTGACCGCCAAGGCGATTCTCTCCGGATCTCTCGCGAGCCCCTTCACACGGTCCAACAGGCCGGGAATGAGCTCGGGAACCTCGGAAAGGAAGCGAATGAGGACCTTATCCTTGGCGTCGAGGTACGGCAAGATGCCATCCAGCACCTTGAGTGCCCACTTCTCGTAGTGCGGCACCGGTTCGACGCCGCCCTCCGCAGTAACCTCAGCCTGCAGCCGGTCGTTGTACCACTCCTCGCACAGCCACGATGCGGCGACGTCGATGCGGCGCCGGAAGTCCTCGAGGACATACAGATACAGCGCGTCGCGGATGGCGTTGCTGATCGAGAACGCTCCACCTTTCCGTGCGATTTCCCCACCTTCCTCCTTCTTGACAACACTTTGGTCGTCTAGCCCTGCCGAGGCGCGCGTTGCCAGACGCGTGATTACCGTCACCCAGGCATCACGATCGTAGCCGCTGGCCGCCAGGCGGTTGAAGCCATGCTTCTGCGTCTGCGTCTTCCCGCGACCGGTGTCGTCGAGGGCGGACATGATGCCAAAGACGCGATTGATGGTGCCTTTGCTGTATTCGACGGTTTCCTGCTCCGTAAGAGCTGGCGGCGGGGCCAGGTTGAAGGTTCCTAATGCCACGTCCGGTTGCCGTCCTATGGCGTTCATATCTGCAGCGAACGTGCTATCGAGCCTGTTGATAATCTGCTCCGTGTCTTCCGATGGCTGGAAGACAGGCTCGTAGTCGTCATCTTCATCCACAACAGGCGCTCTCTGCGTTGCTGCTGCTGATGCATCCAGTGCGCTTCTAGGCTGAATCTTACTTAATGACAGATAACGTGCTCGCACAGCCTGAGAGTGTCAGTAATAGTCTTCGGTGCTGAAAGAGACGGACCTACGTTGATTGCGCTGTCCAACTGCGGTTTGTCAAGGGAGCCGAGGATGGGCACCAAGATCCGCACAAGAAGGTCAATTGGGATGGCTTGCACATCGAAATTTCTTGACCCTTCGTCCTGGGTTAACGTATAGAGCTGTGCGTAGCTTACTGGGCCAGGACCCAACGGAAGTGCACCGGGTGGGGTGGAGGTGTGGACGTCCGCCCCAAGCCGTTGCCTCTTTGCCAGGTCCAGGCCATCGGTTGGTTCGATGGGGGCAGGTCTCTTGCGACTTGTCTCGTCGAAAATTTCCAAACGAGTGTGGTGGAGTCTATCGACATGCTGTTGGATTCTCGGAGCTAATGGGTGATTGGGGTTTCTGATCATTTAGCGTGTATGACAAGAAAGGATGCGGGAGGACTTACTTCTTAACAACGTTTACCAGAAGGGCGCGGACGGTCCGCTCCATGGATTTTATCATAACCTTGGACTTGGGAGTCATGGGTGAATTCGCCAACTTGAGAGGATTGAAATTGAGAACAGTGGAGACGATTTTGTTGGCAATCGAGGCTCGAGTACGGATGAGACTCCCCAAGCAATTGAGGGTGGCAGTGACCAGGAGAGCATCACTACACACAGTCAGAATGTAAACTTTTACAGGAGGATGAATACCGACCTTATCTCGTCCTGGAGAATGCTCAATAGCCTATCCAGCAGACCTGATGCTTCGGCCTCAAGGTTCGGAGGTGGTATCAAAGGATGATCGCGCGGGACGAGGGCGAGGGAAATCTCATTATGTTCGGGACGCTGCTGCGGGTCAGAGAAGGCACGGCGAAGGGGCGATAAGGGAAGCGCACGCGTGGGTCGGCAATGAGGCCGGGAGTTTGGGTCTGGACGACGCGCTGGACGAACTTGATGCAGCAGATGCGCACGCCGGGCGGGGCCGAGTCCATACGGCGGAGGATGTTGGACTTGACCTGGGCCATCTTCTGCCAGTTCGCATTGTCGTGGGGATTGCCGATGCTGCGGGTGAGGTCAGAGAGGGCCGCGCGGGGGGCGGGCGTGAGGCATGGGCTTACATGTAGCGGAACAGCAGCGGGTAGATGCTCGCGGCCGTCTGGACGATGGCCTTGACGACAGAAACATCCTCGGCGGGCTGGTCCAGAAACTCGCGCAGGCGGTCGAGCACCAACAGGCTCAGCTGCTGCTTCTGTTCGGCGGGCAGCAGCGGCGAGGCGAACGTCTCAGCAAGGAACTCGGCACCCCATCTCCGCAGCTCAATGTCGGCGCCCGTGCCGATAATGGGCAGGATGCTGGGCAGAATGGCCGGATAGTTGTTCGGATTGTTGAGCACCACATCCCGCGCCTGGCGCAGCTGCTCCTTTATGCTGGCCTCCATCATCTACTACTGGCAGCCAATTATGCGCGCGACGCGTCCGTCCGCTGCGCGCGCTGCGCACAAATATCCGGGGGTGAACGGGCGGCGCAACGGTCGACCGGGACGTGTGCGGGCCTGGGGACAGGGGCGGAGCGGGCAGAGGCGTGGAGCAGCGAAGTTGGTGTTGAGGGCGAGGAAAGCTGCGAGCTTGCCGGCCGCGGTCAGTCTGGAGCTCTAGCCGCAGCGGAGCGGAGCGGGCCAAGCACCCCGACGCACGCGCCCGCAACAAAGCCTCGGTGACGATCGCATCGCCGCCGACACCACCACCCGCTCGAACCACCACCGCGCAAGTCACCATGGCGTGAGTCTCGCTCCTCGCTGCGCAGCCCGTCGCGCCGCTGACCTCGCCCGCAGCATCCCACGCTCTTCCTACTATGACAAGAACTACCGCCAGGCGCCGGCCCTGATCCGCGCCCGCCAGCCGTACCTGGTCAAAAACATCGTCACCGGCGCCGCAATCTTCAGCTTCGCGATTGGCGTCTGTAAGTTGCGCCACGAGCTTCTTCATGCGCTCCCGCTAATGTCCGAAGATGCCTTCACCATCCGCGCCGTTGCCCAGGACGAGTTCGAAGACGTCAAGGTCCCCGACCATCCCGCTCGCCCGTCGCATGCGAGCGCATGAGCTCGGTTTATTGAAAACAAGTTTCACTTCATTCGCTCTACTTCTGGCTGCATACAATTGGCGTTGTGGGATGTCCGTGGCTGCTTGATTCGCCCGGATAGGGACAGTATGCACGTACTTTCAGCTCAAACACATGGTTCAGAGAAGCACAATCCCGACATTTGATTCTGTGAGCACCACACTACCTCGATCCCGAATGCCTGACCATAGCCACCGCCAATGCCCAAACGACAGGTCATTATATGGTAAACCGGAAACCCTCCTGTATCGGGGGTCAGTGTGGTAACCTTTGGCAGGCTTGACGTTGGAAACTCACTGTTGCCTCGAGTATCTTCGTTCCCCGCTTTTGAGCCCTATTGGCAATCGTGAAGTAGAGCGAGAAGACCATTACGATGCCGACCATCAGTATATGCGAGCTGTCATAGCCGATCAGCAATTACCTCGCCACCAAACGCAGGCTGACCTACCCGATTGAGACCCAGACGGCAGTCGGATATCTCGGTGCTTCATTGCTGCGCACTATGTAACTGCCTGCAATGCCGCCTGCTCCATTGAACGCAGTGCATATCGCCGCGGTGAACACCCGCTTCCATTGTCTGCAGTGCCCCCCTTTTTAGCAAATGAACGTCGAACACATGGTGGTACACTTACCCGACGATGTTATTTGCCTGATATGCCATCAGAGCCGCCCAATTGGCCACATACGCTCCCGTGGCGAGAAACGTCCCGATATATCTCACTGTGACTTGTTGCGCCAACCCCAGCATACAAAACCCGACGACCACACAGACACAGTTGAAAGTGATGATGGGGGCGCGCATCCGATATCTGTCTCCCACCAAGGACGAAAGCAACGCGGGGATGACGGCGTAGTAGTAGGGCGGCGCCGACAGGAGAATGGACTCATTGGACGAAAAGCCCATGCCGCTCTGCAGGATGATGGGGAGAAAGTAGTTCAGCGCGGTGCTGACGACGTTCTGCAGGAAAAACAGGCAGCAGAGGCCGTAGATCTTGGGGTCCAGCGCGTGCACGAGGACCTTCTTGACGGCGAACGGATCGGCGTGCACGTCGGAGCGGTCTCTGTGGATGCGGCTGGCGGCCACGGCGCTCTCGTCCTTGGACAGGAACATGAAGCTGCGGTGGGCGTTTTCGGGGAAGTCGACCATCCACCAGTAGGTGACGATGCCGATGAAGCCGGTGATGGTGCCCTGCACGACGAACATCCATCGCCAGCCCGCGAGCCCGGCGTGGCCGTTCAGGTGGTTCAGCCCGAAGTTGACGATGCTGCCCGTTGCGAGGATGATGACTTGACCGCTTTGGAGGAACGCGAACCTGAGTTGCTGCTCTTCTCTGGTATACCTTTTGAGGTTAGAGCAATGGCGGAGTCTCTGGAGCTGGGACCCACCAAGTACTGATTAGGTAGCCAAGTCCGGGGTAGATCCCTGCCATGGATGCGCCGAGGAGGATTCGAAGCGCTACCATTTGCTTCCATGTCTGGATGAAGCCGGTGCACAAAGTGATCAAGCCAAAGCAGCAGGTGATGAAGGAAAACCAGCGGCGGGGACCAAACGTCCTCACGGCGACCGTCGACGGCAATTGAAAGAAAATGCTCGCAATCGTGAAGATGAAGATGGAAACGGAGTATCGGTTGCCTTTGTCGAGGTCGAGATCCGCGAGCATGGAAGTAACCGAGGCGCTGGAGATGACGCCACTATCGAGAAGGTTGAGACTGCAGAGGATTCCGGCGATGGTACAGAGGCGAAAGTCGACCTTCAGCCGGATCTGCCTCTCGCGAATCGCCTCTTCGTCGTCCAAATTATTGTGGCTGACTTCGGCAAGTTCAGAGTCGGGGGCGATCTTGGGGCCCGACATGTCGGCAGATGGGAAGGATGGAGACAGCGAATCCAGAGTGCCGTAGGAATTTGCAGAAGAGGCCTGAGGTTGTGCGAGAATAGATGCAGACATGGCGGCGGCAATTCAGCTCCTCGGCTCACGCAAGATTGGTCCGGAAGCCGATAAGGCGACGTGCATTGCAGAGGTGCAGTGCAGTTGCCCTGTCGGGTGTTGTCGATGGGGCTTGGCTAGACCTGGACCCCGCCACGGAATCCCTCCTTCGCTCTCCACTATTGGTAGGATAATGACTTCGCCTCGTTTCACTCGACATCCCTAATTGAGTGTCGTGCTCGCGTCTGAAGATCCACTTCTCGCTCGCCAAGTCCGGAACGAGCTTCCGGAGCATTGGACTCGGGGCATAATTGTTCTCACCCATGCTTGACCTTATCTTCTGTGAGTTGGAGGGTATAACTTTTTATATCAAACTTCGGGTCCAGCCTGTCTCATAAACTTTACTCGATCAACGATGCCGCGCCCTCAGTAGGTCGCAGAATTTGATTCTTTGTTGAAAAGTGAGTATAGCCCAACACGGGTTTTCTTCAACCCTTGGGTTCAGTTCGTGCTGGACAACAGCCATGATTGTAACGTTACTGCATCAAAAGCAAATTGTTCATCAGGTCACTGTCGGAATACTTAGGATGGTTGCACCGAGTACCGCTACTTTAGATCGCGTCAATGTCTTACATTCTGTTAGATCAAAAGGAAGGGCAAGCCGAATGTCTCACTCTGACCGCTCGAGAAACTCTGATTCTTGATAGACGTTGTGATGATACGGATTAACGGGCTTCCGGGGTCTCACAAAAATATGACTAATTTCGTAACCACTGATGCTCCCATTCTGAGGCAATTACTCTCAATTGGAACAGATTCCGTCTCATTTCCAGGTATAGAAAAAACAAGAAGCATATCTACAACGCTCGATAATCGTGGGCTATGCAGAGCACCGACGGAAACGCACGGTGCGGCATGCCGGATGGGAATAACAGGCCAAGTCCATGTAAATGCAAATCAATGACGCTTGATACATCATGTCTTCTTACCCACTCCCGGCTCAACTCCAGCTTTTCTCGCAGTAATGAGCATCTTGTCCACGAAGACCTGTACATCAGACGTTTTTACCGGAACTCTGTGATCGCCATCCCACTCCATGAGATCCGCCGAGTCCTTGGAGCAGTACCGGTCCAGCAGTTGGCGATGCAGATGTATGCCAACATCTTTCAATCCGTGAACATGAAGGGTAGGCAGCTTCAGCAGGGCCTCGTCCTGGACCAGGCCTCTGTCCTCGCCCGAATCGGCATCGCCGGCGGTTTGGAACGGGAGGGACTCGCTGTCCGGGCTGAACGCAACGAGCGGCGAGCGGCCGGCCATGAGCACGGCGAAGCGCCAGTCCTGGCTCCACAGCTTCGACTCCACGTTGTCGCCCTCGTAGCCACGCACCACCTGGCCTTTGCTCCGCAGGTCGCGGCGACGCTGGTGCTCGAACAGCAGGCTGGCGCTGACCTTGGCGCCCTGGCTGAAGCCCATGAAGCCGACCCACTCGCCCGTCGCGCCCTGCCGGTCGTCCTCCTCCATGGCGCCCTCGACGTGGTAGCGGATCTCCTCGACGGCGGTGTCGGCGTCGATGGGCTGGTGTTGGGGCAGCCAGCGCAGCCAGCGGCGGTACGGGCCCATGCCCGCGTAGACGGGGATGATGCCGGGGCCGGCGTCGCAGAAGAAGGGCGCGTCGGCGAAGACGAGGCGGAACGAGGTCGAGAGGTGGAAGACCAGGCCGCGCGCCTGGAGGCGGAAGATTTCGCCCGTCACACCGCCGCCTGTGTCGCGCGCAAAAACAGGATGGTCAGCCAATGAGCTTTGTCAGGGCGTGGTTGCTTTTTCAGCTTTGGGGAACATACCATGCAGGCAGAGGACGCGGGGCAGGTGAAGGGTGGGGTCGGCGGTGGTTGTGGTGCCCATGCTTGCGGCTTGCGTGCGTCGCTCAGGGTTGGTGAAGGGACCGCGGGTTATGGAGAGACGGAAGCATCGGGACGGTGGTCTTGAGCGACATGGTATATGTGGGCAGCTCCCGAAGCGGCTGATGCTTGGGCGCTGTTCGGAGTCCGATGAGGTGGGCGGTTTAGGGTTAGTTGCCGGCCCCAACCCGTTAATTGCTGGCCGGTCCGACGCGCAAACCCGGGAGGACGCGCGACGTTGACTTTTGGGTGGCTTGTGCTCGTCGGACCTCACCATGTCCATCCTCCGCAGCAACCCTTGTCTCAACTCAGCAGCCTTTTAGGCCACCGTTACATCCTCTATTCGGATCGTGTCGCCACTAGCGTCCCACATCATCTACATAACAGTCACAGTCTGACCGGTTGTTAAGGATCTAGGCATTCGGTCAATGGGCTAGAAGCGCTGTTAGGGAGCATGTATTTCCGATCCCTGGGGACTTCGGCTTCAATGGTGCATATTTCCTGGCGGACCTCGTACCATGTAACTGTACGATGCAGCTGCGCTTCCGCTCAAATCGCTTCTTCCATGGACTTGGGAGGAATTCAAGGGCCTGTTATCTCCCTCAGAACTGCCAGGGACCAATGGTGGAATTGTGATGCTACAGTGCCGCCGTTCAGCTCGAGACATCCTGACATGTGATAGGAATTTACCGCTCTGCGCACGCGCATTCTGCCCTATGATGCTCACGAAACAGTGGGGTGGGATAATTCACGCCCACTCCTTGGCCTTTGAGCCGTTGATACAGCCCAGCGACATCAGTATCGTTGCTGCAAAGGCTCCTTGCTGCGGACACGATGCGGAAAGCTGAGAAATCCCATTCGACCGCGTCAATACTGAAGGTTTGTGTCTCGTAGATCGCCACAGCAAGCTGGCTGCCTTGCTGCAGAAGAAGGTGTGGTGCTACACTTTTCCCTTTAGTGTTGACTGATGTTTCCTACCTCTTCTCGATAGTAAAGTTGCAGTCATGCTCGCAAGGCGGTCAGAAGTCAGGACTCCAACTTGGGCCGCGGTCCAATTTCCAAAGGAGACAAAATTTAAGGAATCTCGAAGCGGGAAGCTCGAAGAATTTGTGAGGCGGGAAGCCCAAGCCCTCGGAACGCACAGTCAGCTTGAAGGGAAGGTTGGGAAGGTTCCATGCATTATAATTATCCTCAGCTCAGCTCTTGCTCCCAAACCTTTGGGGCAGCCTGAGGTGTCAGCGGACATAAGCCTGGTAGATGGCGCAACAGCAGAATGTCAGCAACGGGATGAGGGTGCAGGATGACCGCACCAGTCCGGGGCGTGAGCACGACATTTGCAGGGGAATGGGATGGAAAGTAAGACGATTGATAGAGGGTAAACATTCCGCACAGCCGACGGACAGGCTTTTGCACGACGGCGAGGATGTGATTGTGACGGCGAGCGCACAGGCCGGGCTGAACATTGAAATAAGCTCGAGCTCGATGTGATGTGCAAGTGCTATGTCCACACGGTGTTCAATGTGACGGGTTTCCCTGAATTATGTGGACAACGACATGTTCATTTCCTTCCTCCTTTGCTTTGTGAATGCCCAAAGGGCTCGGCCGGCAGCTCCTGAGTCGGGGCAAAATCGATAATGGCGAACAACGCATCTGATAAACAGTGACAGGAACGCGTGATAAGCATGTGGCTTGGTATGGACCCCACATAGCCGTATCACCCGTGCAGACGTTGGCCAGTCAGAATCAACGTCAGCAGCGTGGTCTTCCGCTGTCCTCGTGAATGAGTCATGGGGGCAACTCTCTGCGAGCAAGGTGGTGGCCGTGAGCTCTCGGCGGTTACCGTATTGATGGCGTGGTGTTGGCTTAACATGCTGCCCCAAATGCTGGCGAATGGCTTCATGTCCGAGGCTCGGCGGTTCGGGGGATTCCCGAGGAATGATCCGACACGGACGTGTAAGCTGTGCACGAGTTTCACGTTTTTTTGACGGCGGGCTTGCTGCAAGGTGCCGCAAAATCCAATAGACGGCGCGCGCGCCCCATATTTCTGATGTAAAAAAGCGTCGACCGACAGCAAAAGGCCTCCACAGGGACGGAAATATCGCTCAATCAGTTGTTTGATTCCACTCCGGTCAGGGTCTGGCCGGAATGTGGTCGAGGAACGGTTGAGCAGGTCCGGGGCCGTGGTTTCACGCCTCACGTGCGCCCGGCAATGGCTCCAGGGCGTAGCCAAGAGTATAGCCGGCTGTGGTATTATAGCACACCCTCTTCGAGACGAGATGGCTGGAATGGGTGTCTTCGGCCTAGCGGCTGGAATGGGCATATCCGGTCGATCCGCAGATTGGTGGGCCTCCTGCTTTTCTGGTGTGCAGTAAGAAGCGCCGATAGACCAGCGAGTCGAGATCCGCGAGCTCCGCACATGATAGTGGCACATCCAGCTTCTCCGCATGGTCTGCCCTGCCACTGCAGCCGGGAACGATCCCCCCGGCCAATCAGCAGCGGAGGCACACCTCACAAACACAGCAATTGGAGCCACATACGTTACCGGGTATTTATGGAAATGGCCGCGGAGGGAAAGGATCACTGTGGACGTGTACAACCATTGTCCCAGCAACGGTCGAGCCGGGCGAGGGCAGCGCTTTCCTGCCTGAGCCGCTGGCTGCACTCGCCGTCAGGCAGCACGCGACGGGTGCCGAGGCCGCCAGCGCGGGGTAGCAGTAGTGCCAGAGGGTGTCCTCGACGGCCCTCAGGCAGAGCTGGACGTCCGGAGCTGGGGAGGACCAAGTCCCTGAGTGGGGTTTGGACACTGCAGGTACGGATGACGAGTTCATTGGCAGGCATGTAAGCAATGACGAGCAAGCGCATGCTGCTGCACCCCGAGGCGGGCAGCCTGTTCGAGATAAGAACGGTGCGGCGGGCTGCGGTCCCCGGGCACGCCAGAGGCCTTGCGCCGTCGCAGCCGCAGATGCAGATGCAGAGCAGACGTCGCGGCGGCGGCGGTGAGGTTGTTGCGGCGGCGGTCGTCGTATGACGATGGGGCGACGGGCACGAGGGCTGGCGGCGGGCGGGCTGCAGATTCACAGAGAAGACGATCAGTCGCTGGCCGCGAGCAATCCCTGCTGGCGCGCGCGGATCGGCGAGACGGGAGCGCGGCGTGCGACGGCGAGACAGCGACGGCGAAGGTGTGGGCTGGCCGTCGTGCCTGGCGCGCCATCGGGGCGCGGTGAGGGAGCGTGCTGGACGAGGGCGCAGTCAGTTTCGCAGGCCATGCCATCCGATGCGGCGCTTTGTTTTAGTGCTGCGCGCCGCAGACCCACCGCACATGACCCTGCTAGTGCCGCACCAGCCGTTGTTCAAGACTCCAGTGCACCGTTCAACCTGCTCGTCCGCCCACGGACCCCGCTGGGCGCCGCTCTGCCGCCAGTGTGCTCGACCTCCCAGAAACTGCCCGCCTGCAACCACCGCACGCCCGACACGCTCTTTTCCCACCAGCGACACCCGGGCCATGCCCCGACCCTGCTGAGCGCGCCGCCAACAACCACCCACGCCTCCGACCCTGCCCGTGCCCTGCGCCGTATCGTCCTAGGCGCGCCCGAACCGCGCCCCGACGCCCCCCAATTCCGCCCATCGCGACTCCCGCCATGATGGTCGGCTGCTCCACTGTCGCATAACTGCTAGTGTTGCCTGCCTTGCCCGCGGCGCGGCCTGCCGCGACGGGTAGAGCGGTGGCCCGCCCATTCCCCCGACGCTCGATACACCAGAGCCATGGACGACCCTCAGCAACCGCCGCTGGCGCCGCCGAAAGTCACAGCCCTGCGGCTGGGGGCTTTGAATCCACACAACCCCAAGGTGCCCATGGAGAGAACCGTCAGCCAGAACATCCGCGACGAAATGCAAGAGCTCAAGGAGGCCGCCGAGCAGACGCTCAATGTGCTCGTGGACCTCAACCTGGACGGCACCATTCGCTCCGTCAGCCCCTCGTGGCGCGAGGTCGTGGGCTCCGAGCCCGACTCGGTCATTGGGAAGCCCATCGACGACATGCTCCTGGGCAACAAGCGTGCGTTTACCGACGTGGTCGACAACATGCGCCAAGACGATGCCCGAAGCCGCGTCATTCGGTTTTCCATGAAGATGGGTCCCTTTTCGAAGCTGAGGTCCAAGCCAACCCCACCCGAAGCACCCGCTGGAGACGACGTCGAGGCTAGCCGTCCCGAAGAAGAATCCGAGCAAATACTGAACCTTGAGGCCCAAGGAATCATGTCCTACAATCCCGCCTCGGGTGATGACTGCCACGTAGGTCCCTCCCTGCTGGTCGGTCCTAAATTTACTATACTGATCTGCCTTAGACCATGTGGATGATGCGACCTTCCGTGGTTCGGGAGGTGACAATTGACCTTCCCGAGATTCTAGTCGAGTCTCTTGGGGTTGGAGCTGAGGTGCTTGCACGCTATCTGACCGAACTAGCAGAAGCCGGAACAGGCGATCCCTCCTCCCATCCTCCGCCGCCTCCCGTGTTGTGTCGCATCTGCGAGCGCCATATCACCCCGTGGTGGTTCGAGAAACACACCGATCTCTGTTTGCAAGAGCACAAGGCGGAGATGGAGGTGCAAATGGCTCAGGAAGCTCTTACTGACCACCGCAACGCAATCGTCAAAGTTTTAGACGCTCTGGAAGCAAGCTCGCAACGCCAGACCCGGGCTGCCGCCGGAGACGCCAACCAGCCCATTGCCGGACCCCCTCCGGAGTACAAAGGACTCGCCATATCCCCCGCTTCGACCCCCTCCTCCGGCGTCTCTTCAGGAAGGGCGTCACCCGCTTCACCGCCTTCGCGTTCTCGAGACCGCTCAACCGGTCTGGGTCACCGCAGAGCCAGGTCTTTTGCGGTCAGGAGACCTCTATCGAGGATTGTCGAGCTGGTACTGGATCTTTGTGACACCGCTCTGGAAATCAACACGCCCGCCATCAAGGATACCCGCGGCCAGCTGTCTACGGAACTGAGGACGCAGTCGCCCCAGTCGGAAAACCGCATATCTCAAGTGCTCCAGTGGCAGTCCCCAAACATGGGGGCTAACGAAGGAGAGCAAGGCTTGTCGGCTCTTTGTGAAGACACCGCCAGGTATTGCAGGGCGAAGGTGGATGCAATCTTCCGGTACCGCAGGATTCTGGAGTATTCGGAACGCATTCGCGTCGAGTTTGAAGTTTTGGTACAGGAGTGTGTCGAGGCCGCAATAAGCAAGGCTGCAAGTATCGCTCGCGGCGAGCTGAGCGACTCAACAGATACTTCTGACACTGCCAGCCAGCCAGACGAGACCCCTACTGAGGGCGAACCCCCTGATATTCCGCAGGAAGAAGGCATGTTCTCCTGTTCACTAGAAAACCCGTCCGCCATGAGTCAGGCTTTCCGGAGCGCTTCCGAAATATCCCTAGCCTCGTCCTCTCACCTGGATCGCCGTCCTTCATCAGCAGCCACGTCGACTAGGTCTAGCAGCCCCCGCGGCAGCCAGACGCCTCGATCGCACGCAGGGGCAATGAACATCGTTTCCCACAGCAAAAGAACGTCGATGCACCTCGAAAGTGATGCCGGAGCCGATAGTGACAGTAGCGTCAGGTCTTCGGTCTTGTCTGGGCCACGAAGAGCCGATTCACCGGGCTCGGAGGTGAGTCTTAGCAGAGTTGCAAGCTCTCGCGAGCGCAAGCGGAGGAGCCTCATACTCCCCAGCGTCATGTCAAGTAGGCAGCAGTCTCCTGCCAGAGCTGGCATGCAGCCGCCACCTTCGCCCCTTAGAATGAAAGGACGTATATCCATAGGGCCAGACGGTATACACTCTCCCATCACATCTCCCGTCCTATCAACAAGCGATTTCTCTTCTCCTGCCCTTGCGGCCTATCCGATCCACCACCATCGACGACAATCCTCGACTGCCGGGTCTGACATCGCCAAACCACCCGTTTCTCCGCGGTTGATCCCGAGCAGTAATCCTCAACCAAGGGCAGTACCGCCTTCCATCAAAGATTTCGAAATCATCAAACCAATCAGCAAAGGTGCTTTTGGTAGCGTTTACCTTTCGAAGAAGAAGTCCACGGGTGACTATTTTGCCATCAAGGTGCTCAAAAAGGCAGACATGGTCGCGAAAAACCAAGTTACCAATGTCAAGGCTGAGAGAGCCATCATGATGTGGCAAGGCGAGAGCGATTTCGTCGCAAAGCTGTACTGGACGTTCTCCAGCAAGGACTACCTCTATCTTGTGATGGAGTATCTCAATGGCGGCGACTGCGCGTCGTTGATCAAGGTCCTTGGTGCTCTCCCGGAGGATTGGGCAAAGAAATATTTGGCGGAAGTCGTACTTGGCGTAGAGCATCTCCACAGTCGTGGCATTGTCCACCGCGATCTGAAGCCGGACAATCTCTTGATTGACCAAAAGGGCCACCTCAAACTGACCGACTTTGGTCTGTCTCGTATGGGTTTGATCGGCAGACAGAAGAGAGCGCTCAATAGCAAGTCTGATGAACAAGCACCCGATCTTCTCAAAGGAGGGCCTTTTCATCGCGCGCTGTCCGTTACCTCTTCTAGATCTGCTTCTTTCGACGCCCAAGGGTCTCAACACTCGCCCCAAAACACCCCATCTCTTATGCCTGCTAGCGGTGATCTCAACCAACCATCCTACTTCAGCCTGTCCAAGGAGCCAGCCCGTGAACTATCACGCCGGACCTCGAACAACCGTAGCGATAGCGGAGATAGCGACGCCCTCCAGAACATGTTCCGCCGCTTTTCCATCGCCGACGATGCTGTCAGTGGTCAACGCCGGTCCCCCATCGACGAAGAGGTGTACATGAGCGAAGACGGTGGCTCACCGGATCCCTACGCTCTTCAGCCAACGGTTAGCCATTCCAGCGCTGCACACAATGCAAACCCCCCTCAGAACTCTGGTATGCTACCTCCTCCTTTGGCTCTGTTCGATCCTGAAGACAGCAACCGTCGATTTGTCGGCACGCCCGACTACCTTGCCCCTGAGACAATCAATGGAAGCGGCCAAGATGAAGTCAGCGATTGGTGGTCACTTGGATGTATTCTGTTCGAGTGTCTTTATGGGTACCCTCCATTCCACGCCGAAACTCCGGACGAGGTGTTCCAGAACATCTTGGAACGTAAGATTGACTGGCCGCCGGAAGATGAGTACGAGGTTTCAGAGGAGGCCACCGACTTGATGAACCGCCTAATGTGCACCGATCCAAGGAAGAGACTTGGTGCCAACATTGATGATAAATTCTCTTGCGGAGGCGAGGAAATTAGGAACCACCCGTGGTTCGCTGATACTAATTGGGACTCGCTGCGTGACGATGAAGCGTCTTTCGTGCCTGCTTCCGAGAACCCAGAAGACACGGAGTACTTTGATGCAAGAGGAGCAACGATGCAGAACTTCGCTGCAGAGTTTGAAGACCAGGCCGTATCTTCGGCTGGGACCCCTGGTGCGGACTACCATGACAGGCCTCACGATGCGTTGTCACGCGTGCGCTCTCAGGTCCAAGTCAATTCAGTCAAGAGGAGCTTAATGCCACTGCACATTCCGCCACATGTACGAGAGGGTAGAAGCAGGCGACTCAGCGAGCCCATGGCGACGGACGATTTCGGTGCATTTGCATTCAAAAATTTGCCTGTTCTCGAGAAGGCGAACAAAGATGTCATCCAGAAGCTTCGTGCAGAAGCCATGCAAGCCCAAAGCAAGGCTCCGTCAACAGCGACGTCCCCATCCGTCACTTCGCCGACCCCTTCGCTTGAATCCAGTCCGATGGTGCCGATGCCATTGAAGAGGACACACTCAACTACTGGAAAGGGCGGCCGGCCTGCATCGCCTTCCGTCAGCCAGGTCAGCTCTTCTCCTAGTCGCGCATCTCAACCTTCGTCGCCCCTGCTTGTGTCGTTCAGCACAGGGCAAAACCATGAACGCAGGAAGACTTCCAGCGGAACTTCGTCATTATCTCATCAACCCAGCAACACGAGTACGACTAGCAGTTCCCTCCAGCCTGGAAGCTTTTTCGAGCCGAAGTTGGCCGGTAAACCCGCCAAAACGCCAGGTGTCCCGGTTCCTGCGGAGAAATCAAGCGCCATCACGCAGGCACGGCAGAACAGTCTCCCTCCTGGGGCGGTATCTTCTCCCAGAGCTCGCTCGCAGACTTTGGATTCCCAGGATGGCGAATTTGCATCTAGCCAGCACAAGAGACGAAGTCAGGTTTTGGACGTATCACCGTCATCATCTGACACGGAAGAGTCACGTCAGAAAGCCCTTCTTCGGGTACACCGCCGCAGACAGAGTTCCCGCCGAATGTCTCACATTGCAGCAGACGGGCCTTACTTCAGGCCCTTGGACATCCTCATTTGTGAGGACCATCCCGTGTCGCGTCTGGTTATGGAAAAGCTGTTGGAAAAGTTGCGCTGTCGCGCGATCAAGGTCCAGACTGGGCCGGAAGCGATGCGCTATGCCATGAGTGAAGTCAAGTTTGACATCATCATGATGGAGTATCGGCTGCCACAAGTCAACGGAGCTGACGTCGCTCGCATGATCCGAGAAACCAAGAACGCCAACAGCCACACGCCAATTGTTGCCGTCACTGGATACCTCAAAGAGCTACAAGCACCTCACCATTTCGATGCGTTGATCGAAAAGCCTCCGACCATTGCCAAATTGACGGAGGTGATTGGACGACTATGCCAATGGAAATCCCCACCGCCAAACTGGACTCCGTCAATGCTGACGTCGGTCGTCCCGTCCAATCTCCGCCAAGAGACTTCGCGGATGGAAGATAGCCCAACGTCGAACTCATCCAGCTTTGCCGCAATGCCGTCGGGCAGTTACCGAGGCTCCAGTCGCGAGGACTCCATCAGTTCAAGCTTCTTTGGAGACAATGAGAACAAAAACGACGAAGTTGCCGTGGTCATTGACCGCCAGCCAACCGACGACTGGAGAGATCGTGACATGGCCCACGCGTTTGGTGGACTGGGAATATCCGACGAACCAGCCGTTGCTAAAGATGCAAAAGATGCGAAGAACCTCCTAGCAATTCCGACAACCGTTCCTCTTCGCCAGGAAGCCTCGGCGCCCGCTGCCATGGAGCATACTCCGCACACCCCGGTCCGTAAGCAGAGGTCTTCTGAGCAAATCAATGCTAAGCGGCGCTCGCTGGAGAACAAGAAACACGAGTCGGCCGAGTCTGGCGATGATGAAGACGAGGAGTTGGGAAACTCACAGACAAGGACGAAGAGTCCCAAAGGTAGGACACGAGGCTCTTCGAAACTCGGTCTTGAGATGATGCGTACGAACAGCCATGGTAGCGTCGTGTCAGTAGAGGAGATGGCGGCGGTGGACAGCCTGAGTGCCTCGCCTCCACCGGCAATCTCCGAGGAACAGTGCATCGACGATTCGCAGGCCGAGGCGGCGCCGGTGACGCCTGCGAAGATGGAAGATGAAGTGGAACAGCCCGAGAAGGCAAGTTTAACCATCACGCCTCCGGAGATGCTCCCTCATCTACCCGGAAACGCGGTTAAGGAGATCGAAATGGATACAGACGCCACGCCGAAGGCCTCGCACACGGAGCCTGATCCAGATCCTACGCCGAAGGCATCCACATCTCCATCCCGAAACCGAGAGTAGACGAGCGTTCAAAGTATGACCTAACAAATTGGCTCCCTCCACAATCATCTTTCTATTCTTAGCGCTCCGTGGAGCGTTCAACCTTAGCCAGCAGCCTCTTCAGATTGTCAAGGCTGCCCCTTTCGTTCATTATATACCTTCGCCAGTTTCCTTCAAAATGAGTACCCAAAGTTTTTTCTTCGTTGATAGCAAGCGAGGAGTTGGTGGCCACAAGTCCAAATCTTTCCTTCGTGTTCTTTCTCACCTCAATTGGAGACTGTAGCGGGCAGATGTACTTTTCTTTCGCCTCTGGGAGTTCTTTGGGAAAGGATGGCAGCGCAGACCATCGAGAGTCAGAACGGTGGTTTGCCGGGTGGCGGAAAAACGGTCGCGCTTTCGACGGTGCTTTCAAGTGTACAATTTCTGCAAAGCAACGGTGACATCAGATTGCAAAAAAAAAGAAACAAACAAACAGCCCTCAGCTGAGTCAGCAGACGGGACAAAAAAGCATTCTTGTTTTCTATCAACCGAAGACCAACACGCATTTCGTTGCTTTCTGTGTAGTTTGATGTTGGATCAGCGCGTCCGGTAAGCAGGATGGAGGCAAGACAAGGACCCGGATTGTAGATATCACCCTTCTCATAGGAGGCAGAGCTCTGAATCAAAGTCAACCGCGCGTCCTGCGGTGCGCTCGACACATCCTACCAGATACAAGTGCTAGATTGTGTGGTGAGCATGGGCGCCGTTGTGTTGGAACGCACACTTTTTGTCTGTTCTATTTTTTCCCTTTCCCTTCGTTTCTGGTCGTAAGCCCTGCCGGTGGATCCCCGCCCAATCACGCCAGACCAACAATGGGGATGCCTCGTCGGCATTGTCGAACCAACTTTTGAGTAGTGAGGCGGACTGCCGCGCGAGCCGGCATCAACGTCATGCCCGTCTGCAAGCAGCCTGCAACGTAGCGCTGCAGTTTTTCTCAGAATAGCAGTGCTCCGCCACAGATCGTCGTGCGGAGTGCCGCCGAGCCTAGCAAACAGAGGTCGACATTCCCTGCTCCCATCCACCGCGAGAGGGCTATTCGGAGAAATGGCGCAGGCGGCTAATCTCGGTGAGCAGCTGCTGCAGGTCCTGGTCGGAGATCTTGTCCTGAAGCGAAGGGACGAGGGTCTTGGCCTCGTCGGCAGTCTCGCAGCATAGAGTGCCTGGGGGTGGGCAGGCATGTCAGCGCTAAGAACTAGAGGGAGACGGGGAAGGCGCACCGAGCTGGGAGCGCTCAAAGCCGGCCAGGTCGTTGCGGGTGCGCAGCAGGTTGTCGATGGAGTCGCAGTCCTCGCGGTCCTTGAAGCGCGAGAAGACGTCGAGGTAGGCGCGCATCTTGGTGAGGGTCTCGGTCTCGTTGAGGGCAATCTTGTGCTTCTTGCGGTGCTCGACGATGGCGTCGATGATCAGACGCGCCTCGGACAGCGTGAGGGTGGTGACGTTCTGGAACTCGCCCAGCTTGAGCTCGACACCAGCCTCCTCGTCGCCGGCGGCGTCGCCGCGGCCGCGTCGCGCAGACATTGGGGCGGGTGCGGAGGGTGGAGGGGTGGAGGGTCGGGGCGGGCGAGGCGGAGGCTGCGGCGGAGGACGCGGCGGGTGGGTTGTAGAGGTGCTGGCTGGGGCGGTGGAGCTATGCCGTCAGACGCGGCGGAGGGGATGGGAGGGTGAGGGCGGAGAAACGCGGCCACGGCGCAGGGCAGGCGGAGGGCGATAGGGCGTCGCGCAGCACATGGCGCTGAGTAGCACACGGCGCGGGCGCGCTCTCTCGCGCAGTCAGTCTCTGGCGCTGTCGCGCTGCGATCAACACGCCTGCCGCTCAAGCACGGGGCCATCCAATCTACGACCAAGCGGCCCCCAGGGCCTCCTCTCGCAGCACTCACCTCCCGCAAGCCCCCCGTAACTAACACCCACCTCATCCACTCCACCCGCACCCCCCCAGCAGCCCGCCCGCCCGCTCTCGCCCGCGACCAGCCGCCCTCGTCGACCGAGAGAGCGAGAGGCCTACCGCGCCGCTGTTGCATGGCGGCGAGCGTCTCGTCGCGCTGCCACTCCCAAGTTGCGTTTCAGCCTCTCGTCCGCTTCCCTTTCCCCTGCAGGGATCGAGCACCCGCTGCCGCTGCCGACACCACCGCGCCCAAACCGCACGCCTCTCGCCGCATGCTGTGGACGGCGAGCTGAGCAGCCCGCATCACCACCCACAGCCCCCCCGCGCTGCCCCCGACTCAAGCACACCCCAGCTCAGCCCAGCAGCAACCGCAATAGCGCCCGCTCAGAGCGCCCCAGAGCGCCGCGCCCGCGCCGTGCCCGCCACGCCTGCTCGACCCAACCCCCGAGTGCCAGGAACCTCCGCCCTGAGCGCGCCCTCGCGACCGCCCGCGTCCCCCGTCTCCTCCCCCGCCCGCCCGCCCGCCCACGCGCCCCTCCGGTCGCCGCACGACAAGAGGTCTTGGGGATCCGGCCATGGCTACACCCTCCGAGGGCCCGCCGTCCAGAGACGGGCTCAGCCCGCCCGACGACGCCATGCTCGGCCCCGGCGACAACAACAACCAGTTGGGCCCGGACGAGCGTGAGCGCTCCCGACACCGGGAGAACGGCGGCGACTCGTCGCGCCCGTCGCGCGAGCGCTCGCGCAACGGCTCCCGGAGGCCCAGCGGCTCGCGGGTCTGCGGGAAGTGCGCCGGACACCTGACGGGCCAGTTCGTCCGAGCATTGGGCGACACGTACCATCTCGAGTGCTTCACCTGCCATGTCGGTCCCAGTCCTGCCCTTGTCTGGTGCGCCGGAGAGCTGACATAACGTGCTGTAGGATTGCGACAAGATTGTGGCCTCCAAGTTCTTCCCCGTGCCCGAGCAGGGGCCCAATCAATATCCGCTGTGCGAGACGGATTACTTCCGCCGTCTCGACCTCCTCTGCTTCTCCTGCGGCGGCGCGCTGCGCGGCTCGTACATAACCGCCCTCGACCGTAAATACCACATCGAGCACTTCACCTGCTCCGTTTGTCCCACCGTGTTCGGTGCCCAGGACAGCTACTACGAGCACGATGGCAGCGTGTATTGCCATTTCCATTATTCCACAAAATTTGCCCAGCGCTGCAACGGCTGCCAGACCGCCATCCTGAAGCAGTTCGTTGAGATTTTCAGAAACGGCCAGAACCAACATTGGCATCCGGAGTGCTACATGATTCACAAATTCTGGAACGTGCGCCTCCACACCACCGGCCAACCGGTTGTTGAGAAGGCCATGGCGGGAGAAGAAGACACTAATGAGCTGAGGAAAGACGTCAGGATGGAGGAAGAGAAAATTGAGGAGCGTGTCAACTGGATCTGGAAGACGCTGTCGGCCTTCGAGGAGCGCTCCGCCACTTGCATCTCCGACATGCTGCTCCATGTCAGCAATGGCGCATATTTCGACGGAGTTCTGGCTGCTCGGAGATTCATTGTCCACATCGATCTTCTGTTTGACGGTGCCGACGAGCTCGACAAAGTCTTGGTCGAACAGACCCCGAAAGGTAAGCCATCTCAAAAGCCTAGACCGAGTGCACTGTCTAACACTCGTCGATCTAGGCCTGTCTTACTCCCGCGAGGCCAAGCTGCTATGTAAGAAAGTCGTGGCCTTCTTCCAGCTGCTTGCCCAATCACAAGACACAGGAGTACGACGATTGGGCGTTACGCAGGAACTACTTTCGCTAGTCACCGGTCTCGCACACTACCTCAAGCTTCTGATCCGCATCTGCCTGCAGGGTGCGCTCAAGCTCGAGCGAGAGACCGGCAGTGCATCGGGACTCAGTGGGTTCATGGACCAGATCAACTCTCTCGAACCGAAGCTCGAGCAAGACGACGGCACCGACGCTGGTAGCGACTCTTTGGCCCTTGTTCAGCGAACGGCGGATACTTGCCCGGTCTGTGACAAACCCGTTGAAGACAAATGCTACATGGCCAGCAACAGGGTCTTCCATGTTGCTTGCATGAAGTGCCAAACCTGCGACAAAGAGCTTCGAGACCACCATGAGGCCCGATGGAGCCGGTCGAGCGGGAAGCTGCTGTGCGCCAATGATGCGGCAGGTGTCTCAGACGCCGAGGCCGGCTTTGTACAAGTGACGAGGCTACGGCAATACGTCCACCTTCTTAGAGTTGCGCACGCGCGTCTCCTTGCAACTCTTCGCACAAGCGGCGCGCTTCCTCACACCTCAGGTAAGCCCCGGTCGCGACGAAGAAGGAAAGAATAGCTTTGGACTGATTAAACGAACACCCAGACGACCCCAACTTGATGGACTATGACTCCAACTCCGGCCACCGCGTCTCCCCCGCAGGCTCCGAACCAGCAGCAGAACCACCGCTGCTCAGGTCGGATACCAGATCGAAGTCCTACACTGGCCACAACAACGAGAGGGCCACCCCCTCGTCCTACGAACAGACCCTCGGCGACATTCGACGACTGCGGTCCACACGACTCGACAAGCATCTGTCTCAAACCATGAAACGTGCGAGGACTTCCCGGGTCATGGATGGTCCGGAGGGCATCCGGCCCGGATCCGCTGGTGACGCCCAGGGAGGCAGCGGCCCTAACATGACTATTGAGCAGGGACGCGACTACAACGAGACCGGACCCTTGACTTTCGGTACCAACGGAGGCATTGCCCTGGACGACATCCCGCGAATCGTCGCTGCAGAGCAGGCGAAAGACCAAAGACCAAATGCGGCCAAGTATGCACGCGATCACCTTGTTGGACAAGAACCAAGACCAAAGCTCGTTAACGGCCACAGGAGAGATGTATCAGGGGCACAAGAGCTGGAGAAGGCTATAGCTGGAGAAGGTCACTACGGCAAAAAGTACTTCTCGGAGCTCACGGCTTTGGAGTACTTCATTGTCCGCCACGTCGCGGTCCTTTCGATGGAACCGTTGCTGGAGGGTCACTTCAACCAGGAGGAGCTTTTGGAGCTCATCGAGAACCAGAAGCGACCGACGTTCTGGGGCAAGTTTGGCAAGGCGTTCAAGGGCAACGAGAAGCCGAAGGGTGGGAAGAGGAAGGGCGTCTTCGGCAAGAGTTTGGAGTACGTCGTGGAAAAAGACGGCGCAGAATCCACCGATTGCGTAGGTCCCGGAACACTCAAGGTCCCCGCCCTGGTTCAGGATGCAGTGTCTGCCATGCGTACCATGGACATGTCGGTTGAAGGTGTCTTCCGGAAAAACGGAAACATCAAGCGCCTGCGAGAACTCACGGAAGAGATCGACGCAAAGGGCGGAGATGCCGTCGACCTGACGCGTGAGAGCCCCGTGCAAGTTGCAGCGCTGCTGAAGAAGTTCCTTCGTGAGCTGCCCGACCCGGTCATGACCTTCAAGCTGCATCGGCTGTTCATCACCGGAGCAAAGATTCAAGATGAGGACAAGCGGAGACGCGTGTTACATCTCACGTGCTGTCTTATGCCTAAGGTCCACCGTGACACAATGGAGGTGTTGTTCACATTCCTCAACTGGGTATCGTCCTTTTCCACGGTGGATGAGGACACGGGCAGCAAAATGGACATCCACAACTTGGCCACGGTCATTGCCCCCAACATCCTGTACTCCAGCATGAAGAGCCCGGATATGGACTCCAGTTTCCTTGCAATCGAAGCGGTGCACTCTCTCATCCAGTGCAACGAGTCCATGTGCGAGGTAGGTGACGCGGTTAGGACCCTCTCTTCGAACGAAGCTGACATGAACAGGTTCCGGAGGATCTTCAGTCAATACTGGCGGATTCGTCCATGTTCGACCTCAACGCCGAACTCACGACGAAGGAAATCCTCAAGCGGGTGGGCGAGCTCGGCAAGACCCCGCAGGCCACGGTGCCGGGGCCGCAGCAGGTAAACCGCAACTCGGGCAGCCGGTCGTCTGCGCCGGTGGTCGCACGCATCGAATCTGATCCGGCATCGTACCAGGCAGAGAGCTCGGTGCGGCACGTAGGAGGGCGAAGAGACAACGGAGAGCTGGGACCGCCGGCGCCGTACGGCAACGCATCGTCGGACTCACACAGCGACCGCGGCTCGCCGAGCAGATATAGGGAGAACCGGTCATCACAGTACCGGGGGCCTGGGGTGGGAGTTACCGGAGCAGGGTAGGCGCTCGAGATGTTAAGGCTTTCTTCACGCATGCGGCTTGGAGTCTTGGGCAGCTTTCTCATGTATTCGCTTCATGTTTCGTTTTTCAGATTCCACTGCAGGTCAGCATCTTGGGAAGGTGCGAGGAGGCGTTTTCTTGCGGGGACCTGTGCGCACATCACACCGGGAGAAAAGTTGATAATGGAGGGGGGTTGGATCACATGTCGAGGCGGCCGCATAGGAGGACGGCAGATTTGCGATTTAATCTGCACAGGCCCGGTGGGGCCTTGTTTTAGGAAAGCTTGGGCATTGAGCAGCGAGCGATTTTGTTGGAGCAGCAGGAGCGCGGAATTCTCTTCTTTTCTCTTTTTATTCGTTTCCCCTCCATCCCCCGGCGCGTGGTGCGGAGGCGGATTTCGAGGTCAGTAGTAGCCACGGAGCCGCGGGGCCCGTGGCGATTTTGTAGTCTAAGGTTATTTTGGCCCGGCGGCCGGCAAGGGGAGGTTTTCTGCTGTCGTTTCTTCCTGGGAACCGGCGAGAGGCGTGAGCTGAGGCATAATAATTGTGGTGCGTGATATCATGATCACCGCGAAATTCAGGGAGCTTGGGCGAGCGGCCTCGACGAACCCCTGGTCGCGGCCTGAAGTCTTGGCGGTAGTTCGTCCGCCTCGCCGTCGGAATGGCAGCGGGGGACGCGTGCGCGGGAACGCCGTTGGGATCCGATGCTGCGCTGGCCCAACCCACCCGCGCGTCTTTGCGGTCCACCGCCCGAAAAGCAAAAGACGTGGCCGGCGTGGTTCCAGGCTCACCGACTGACGCAGACGTTGGAGCCCTATCAACAAGAACGCGCGCGCACCCTTCAACCTTAATTTTTTTTGTATCAGGTCTCATAGCTCCCTCTGCTAGCACTGCCGCCCCTTTCCCGCAACCTGCTCTTAAAAGCTCTCCGCGTCACGACCTCACGATCCCATCCTTCACTGGTCCTCGGTCCTTCCCTCGGTCTCCGCCGCTCCGCCACACAGGCCCAACAACAAATCCGCAGGCGCCGCCGTCGCCGCAGCGCAAGCTTTCAGCATGTCGTCCATGTTCACGCTCCCCTCGATCCGCCTCCCCAGCTTCGGCCTCGGCTCCAAAGGTCCCCGCGTCGAGCTCCCGTCCGTCGAAATTCACGATGTCGAGACCGCGGCGGAGAAGCGCCCGCGCACGCTGAAGCATCTGCTCCGCGCAAACCACGCCAACCACAGCATCGTGTACAAGGACGGAAGGTGTCGGAACAACACTGCTCACGTACGTGCCAATTCTCTTTCTTCACCTGCTCGACAGACGTCGTTCCACTGCCGGCTCCTACCCCGCGCCACTACCCCGCTCGTCTGGCTGGTCATGTTACTCCGGTTGTTTGTTGTTGTTGTTGTTCGTTGTCACCCGGCGAGTCGTGTGCTCAGCTTCCCTGCAACAAGAAGCGGTGAGCATGCGGTCTGGCCAGCCGGACCAGCAAAACTACTTCCATGGCTCACAGCCTAGCTACGTGAAACGTCAAAGCTTCCTGCGGAGCTCTGAGTCGCGTGTGTGCTGTCAACCTGCGCATTGGGATGGGGTAGCTGGGCATTGAAGCTTCTGGAACACGGAACTGACCTTGGCGCAGATTCTAGGTGCTGCCTACGTCCTCGGCGCAACGGCCGACCACATGAACGAGATTTACGACCGAGAAGCCGAGCAGCTCGAGCCCTGGCAAGATGCCCCATGCGAGATCGCGAAGCACGACTGGCGCGACTTTCTGGGCAAGAGGGAATACCAGCGCGCCTTCGTCGACTTCTTCGAGGACCAGCTGGTGCAGTACAGCTATGACTGGAAGAAGATGCTGGATGACTACCTTTTTGGCGGCGAACAACCGCTGATCAACAACTTCATTGCTGGATGTGAGTTTGCCGACGTCGTCGCTGAATTGGACTTGCGCTAACATGTTCTGCTGCGCAGTCGGCCATCCGCTCATCCACCTTGGATATGCTTTCGAACTGAAGTCCCGCACCCTCGCGATCGAGGCGCTCGCATTCAGCACCTGCTACTACAACTTCATGCACCGCTACCTCGATGACCCCAAGTACACCCGCGCCCCCACCAACCCGACCACGTCCCTCGCGGAGATTCTGAAGCGCGTTGCGGCGGACAAGCGCTTCGATGGTCTATTCGACAGCCCGGGCGCCGGGAATGTCGAGTCCTTGTTCGATTTAAAGGAAGAGGCAGTGCTGGAACATTGGAACAACTGGCAGATCTATGGCTACAACAGCAGCAGCAGCAGCGGCAGCTCGAGCCCCACTGGAACCACAAGCCCGACCAGCCCACGGGAGAGGATCACTTTTACGGAGCAGTTCCTCGAGGCGCAGAAGCTGGTGGTTGCATTGCTCATGGCGAAGAGCAGCGGCGACAGAAAGAGACGGTACGACTTCTACGCCACGCAGCTGGTGACGGCGAGCCACGCCGTACGGGTGCTGCTTCCGTTGATTCCGACCAAATTCCACGTTCCGTTGGTGAGGCAATGGTGGCTGTTTGTGCTCTCCACATACATTGCGCAGATGCGTCCCAAGGTTGACGTCGTGGCATTCGAAAATGAAGACTTGGAGGAGGGCAGAGGCTGGAGCGATGTGCAGAGCTGCGCGCTCAAGGGACGTTTCTGCCTGGATGGAAACTACGTCAAAGGTATGGTTTGATGAGACCGCGCGGCTTTTTGAGGATATCGTCGAGCTAACGGAAACCGAAACAGCGCTCCGCGCCATGCAAGACGCAGCGAAGACGTGGCCCGACGACAAGCGGTTCTTCTTGAAGGCGGCAGTACGCTTCGCGACCGAGTTCGACGGGTGGGGAGGGTTCGGGGCGTTTGGCGACGAGGACGTGCGCCTCCACACGCGCACCCGCCAACCCAGCATCGTGGGCGATCTGGGCGAGGACGCTTACCGCGCGGGCGGTGGCCGCAGGACCAGCATCATCGACCAACCCGGTGTTGGCGGCATAGCTGGCCCCGGCAGACGGACTAGCTGGGCACCGACGTTTACGACTAGCGGAAGTGAGGGAAGCAGCCGAAGAAGCTCCTAGGGGCGGCATCGCATCAACCAAAAAAAAGGGGAGGAACTTTTAGAAAGGAGTCACGGTGGGTTATGCTTCGTACCGCGCGCGCGAAGGAACCGCAGGTGTATATTGTACAGGAATTCGGGCGTTCATGGGGGGTCACTTGGCTGGAGCGTTCTTCTTCTTTTTTTTTCTTTTCGGTGGGAGGATGTGCATATGTGCAAAAGTTCGATATATACCCTACTCGTTCACTCTTTCAATTTAGGATGTCTTGGAACAACATGCATTTTGGTACTTGGCTTACGGATAGCTCTTGAAGGGCGCATTATTTTCATGGGAGGCCATCACATGCCCAGGGGAGAGAGCCCGACCCCCCCTTTGCCGTTCGGGTTCGTGTTATTAGGAGTCTGCTGTGGAAAGGGTGCTAGGTATACTAGAGGTTGTCGCACGGTCTGGCTGGGGGGGAAGGCGTTTTGACGTGGAGATGGTCCCAACGTTGGCAAAGCAGGAACCGTCCCCCTTTCGGCGCGGATGATAGATTGCGAGCGACTATTGCTTCCTCTTCCCTCTTCCCCCCCTCTCTCTCTCCTATTATTATTATTATTTGGGATTTTGTTGCCATGTGACGTACGCATGGAGCGGTCCAGAAGGAGGGGGGGCGGGCCTCGTAACGGGACTACGTACATACGGAGGATGGTCACGAATCGAGCGGTGATGATGAATGGCGGTAACAAATATAGCATTCATTCGCCAGGGAAAATGAAGGGCACCGGCGGCAAAATAATGTATTCATGTAGCAGATCCTTGTTTTCTGGTGGTTGTTCTCCACACGCTGCGCGCGCAAAGGGTCGAATTAAGCATCGGCATCGGGGTGGGGACCGCAATTGTCGACCACGGAAAAGCAGGCGATTGGTTGGGGGGTGGGGCTCCCAATAATGCTCGTGTGATGAGAGGGTAGGGTGAGAGATAGATGGTCCAGACTTTTGCTCGATGTGATGTCACTCTTGCGCAACGCGCCAGTCCGGGGCACCAGCCACAGCTGGGTGGAGGGAGCTTGGCAGATTGATGATGATCCCCAAACGGGGCGCGGACCAAGACATGAGGAATGGCATTAACAGGTTCTGCGAGCGAAATGAGCGTAGATCGCTCAGCCGTCATGCGCTATCGATGCAACGAAGGGACGAAGCTGGTTTTCGGGCGTGGGTTAGAGGCTTGATTCGTCACGGGCTGAGAGGGAGCGAGTATGGGGTCGGGTTTCACGTTTGGGGCGTTGGCGCAGGAGGTGTGGCGGTGGTTGAGTGGGTGGTGGGAAAGCGGGAAGAAGTGCATGGGGGCGGTGATGCGGATGTGCGGGCGCCGCCAGGGATCAGGGCAGCAGCCCGATGCATCAGAGATCTCGTTGCTGTGGCCGCCACGCATCGACAAGACTGGTCCAAGGCTGGCGACTAGACGTGCACAGGGCCGCGCGCTACGACAATAAGCCGGTGGGGCAGCGGCGAGTGTGGTCGAGGGCATGGCCGCCATCATCGATCGCAGGTTGAGGTGGGAGCCTCTCTCTCTTCGTGTCGCAACCGCGGGCGCTTCCGAGCCGGCCGCAAGGGCCCGGGCAGCCCGGAAGTTTGAGGAAGGCACGGAAGGTCTATTTCTGCCGCGTGACAGCAAGGTGGTTCGGGCGCAGGGTGCAGATTTGTTGAACTCGTCCGCTACGGCCTTCGGGGCGCTGGCGCTTCCGTCCGAGAGCCCGATGACGAGATGCACAGAGGCTCCTCAGGTCTCGAACGGACGCACTGCGGGCTGCTGACTAGGCTCGCCGGCCATGCCAGCGCAGTAGAAGGCGCGCTGATAGGCAGGCCGGATGTGCCGGACGCGGGCCAGCGCCGCTTCACCTGCTCTGTTTGCTTTGTGTCGGCGGTCAGCAGCCACTGTTGCGCTGCGGGAAGCGGCCGGCGACGAGCAGAGAATTGGCAGGGACGGGCACGGCCATGGGCAGCGGCTTTGTCATTCGCTGCAAGCAGAGCAGGCCCGCGAGAAGCCTCGCCAAGCAGCGATGACGCGCCACGCGGAGTCCGCTTTGGCGTGCTCCAAGCTTCCCGCGCCGCGAAGGGAACCCAGCCCGGCCGCCGCTTATGACGTGGGTTCCATGGTCGGCTCTCCCAGCCCCAGCGCGCCCATTCAAATCCCACCGCGCCGCCGCTGCCCAAGCCGCTTCTTGCTCCTCACCTAAACTTCCCGCCGCAGGCATTGTCTCGTCTAAGACGTCTGTGAGCCTCCCCCGCCCACACCCTGCGAGCATCCCGACCTCCGTCGCTATCCGCGCCCGCCAAACACATCCTTCCGGCCTGATTGTCGCCGCACCGTCGCCATGCCTGCCGCCCTGAAAAAGGCGCTTAGCAAGCTCAAGACCGGCGGCCAGTCGTCCGATTCGGACGCGTCGACCAAGAGCCCCAAGCCAAATGGCACCGACTCGCCCGTTGCCCCCTCTCCCGCGGGCATTTCCTCGCCCATCATGAAGAACTCGCCCAAGTCGTCGCCGCGCTCCTCGGGCATCTTCAGCCGCAGCAGCGGCACCTTTGACAGGAAAGAGACCGTCGGCCGTTCCAGCGGCACCTTCGACCGCAAGGAGCACCGCTCCAGTGCCACCTTCGACCGTTCCAACCACCGCCAGAGCACCACCTTCAGCGAGAAGGCTTCGCACAGCCCTGTGCGCGCCCTGCGCGAGAAGCTGCACCTGGGCCATGACTCGGACTCCGACTCGGCTGACGTTCCGCTCAACCGTGACGGTGAGCCGATGAGCAAGGCTCAGCTCAAGAAACAGGAGAAGCAAGCCGAATGGGAAGAGCACAAGCGCCAAGTCGAGGAGAAGCACAAGGCCCAGCTGCACAAGCGCCGCGAGATGGAGGAGCGCGCCAAAACCGAGGAGACTCCCGAGCAGAGGGCCAAGTACGGCGAGGTGCCCGTCAACAGCTATGCCAGCGAATGGAAGCACGAAGACCGCTGCGACATCGGCACCTTGTCCATCGACGACGCGGGCAAGGAGGTTATCTTCCGCGCCCGTATCCACCACATCCGTAAGATGAGCGCCCACCTTGTCTTCTTCGTCCTCCGCCAGCAGACCATCACTGTTCAAGGCGTGCTTCACGAGCACGGTTCCATTTCCCCCCACTTCGTCTACTGGGCCGAGCACCTTGACGTGGAGTCCATCGTCCTCGTCAAGGGTATCGTACAAATGCCCAAGGCCAAGGAAGGAGAGATCAAGGGCGCGTCCATCCACGATGTTGAGATTTCGGTTCACGAGCTTCACGTCGAATCGAAAGTCACAACCCCCCTTCCCTTCAGCGTCGCCGAGGCCGAGGTCACCAAGGCCGAGACCGAGCAGGAGGGCGATACCAGAGTCCGCATTTCCGACCGCACTCGTCTTTCCAACCGCATCATCGACCTGCGGTCCACCACTTCCCAAGCAATCTTCCGTATTCAGTCCGGTCTCTGCAACTGTTTCCGTTCTTATCTTGATACCCAGGGTTTTGTTGAAATTCACACTCCCAAGCTTCAGGGGGGTGCTACCGAATCTGGCGCTAGCGTGTTCAAACTTGACTACTTTGGTCGTCCCGCATTCTTAGCTCAGAGCCCGCAGTTGGCCAAGCAGATGTGCATTTCCGCCGACTTTGGCAGGGTGTATGAGATCGGTGCTGTCTTCCGTGCTGAGAACAGCAACACCCACAGACACTTGACCGAGTACACTGGTCTTGATCTCGAGATGGCTATTGACGAGCACTACCACGAGGTCCTGCGCATGCTCGACAACACCTTCAAGTTCATGTTCAAGGGCATCTACGAGAAGTACAGGCACGAACTCGATGTGGTCAAGCGCCAGTTCCCGCACGAGGACCTCGTTTGGCATGACAAGACTCTTACGCTTTCTTTCGCCGAAGCCGTCCGTCTCCTGAACGAGTCCGGCTGGAGGGATGACGAGGGCAACCCTCTGCCAGAGAATGAGGATCTTGGCACGAGAGATGAGATCCAGCTTGGAAGGGTCATCAAGGCGAAGTACAACACTGACTACTACATCATCGACAAGTTCCCGGTGTCTGCCCGTCCGTTCTACGCCATGGCCGACCCCCACAACTCGGACGTCACCAACTCGTTCGATATCTTCCTGCGTGGTCAGGAGATCTTGTCGGGTGGACAGCGTATCCATGATGCAGACATGCTGGTCAGGAACATGGAGAAGCTCAAGATGGATCCCAAGACGCTCGAGGAGTATGTGCAAGGCTTTGAGTGGGGTGCTCCTCCTCACGGAGGTGGTGGCATTGGCTTGGAGCGCATGCTCATGCTTTTCCTCAACCTCGGCGACATCAGGCACGCCTGCTTGTTCCCCAGGGATCCCAGGAGCTTGCCTGCGAAGCCGGTGATCAAGCAACTGCGTCACCCCGATTACAGCACGCTTCACCCGCCGTGGGAGGGTCAGGACCGTGTCACGGCCTCGATCGATTTCCAGCCCATCGAGAAGCTTATCGCCAACTATGGTGACGCTTCCAACACGTCTTGGCTGGAGCCACGCACGCAGATTTGGCGTGATGACTTCACCGGCGCTGCGGTTGGTTTCGTGCCGCAGGGCGACTACGCGATCACCGTGGGTGACCCGCTGTGCCACCAGTCGCAGTATGTCAAGACCATCTCGGGCTATCTCAGGTGGATCAAGAAGGAGCGCAACCTCAAGCCTCTGTGGCTGCTGGTCGGCTCGGAGGTTGAGGAAGTGCTGGCCACTCGCTTCAACTGGCGCACATTCTCGGTTGTGGCCGAGCAGCGCCTCGATCCGTCCAACAACCCGGCCGCGCATGACAGCGACTTGCAGCGCAAGATCAGGCACTCGGAGAAGGAGGGCATCAAGATTTTCGACTACCCGATCGGATCGCCGCCGCCCCAAGAGATCCGCGAGAAGATCGACAAGCGCGTGCAGGACTGGTTGGGCAACCGCAAGGGCAAGCAGGTCCACTTGACGGACATCCACCCATGGCAGGACGAGGAGCACAGGTGGTACTTCCACGCCCAGGACAAGGAGGGCAACATTGCGGCGTTTGTCGCTCTGGCGCAGCTCTCGCCTGACCACGGCTGGCAGGTCAAGTACTCGCTCGACTTCCCTGGCGCTCCGTCGGGCGCGATCGAGCACATTGTCACGGTGGCGCTCAAGAAGCTCGCGGAGAACGGCGAGACCAACGTCACTTTCGGTGGTGGTGCCAGCTCCAAGTTCACGCCTGGCCACAACATGAAGAAGCCGCGTGTCAAGGTGCTGAGCAAGGCGTACCATGCCATTGCCACGGAGCTCAAGCTCATCAACAAGAGCGAGTTCCGTGAGAAGCTGGGCGCGCAGGAGGATCCGGTTTACGTGTGCTACCCTCCTCATGGCCTTGGCCCCATGGCCGTGAAGGCTATTCTGAGCTTCTTCGAGGATGACGAGTAGAGAGAAGTATGAGCGGCGGCGGCGGAGGGTTTACTTTGGGGTTTCGTCGTTTTGGTATTGAACATGGCAGATTCCCCCAGGTATCGATTGGTTGATTGTTGCGTTTCATTTTGCTCTCTTCACCTTATTCCCCAGATATGTAGATTCCCCCAATCCATGAGACACGCTGTAAAAGACCAGTATTCCTTAACCTAATTTAATCCATGACATTGATTGCAACTTTACCTTGGTGTCTATGCTTCGGGCATGTCCTGCTTGGCTGGCTAAACGTGTAACGACCGATGGAGCAGTACCGCTGATGGACGTGAGGTCTCATCCGTGACGCCGCTGACGTCAGAAGGGTCTGGCATGATTTGCAGCGCTCAGACTGTTACAACGAGTCGCGCTGCAGCAGACTCGTAGCACGTGATTAGCGCCACCGCGGGGCTGTCGACAGGGTACCTTGACTTGGTCCGTTCGCAGTTTTTGCTTGTCCTCACCGCGCGCCGCGCCCGCGGCAACAACATCCACAACAACACATATATACCGACAACATTTCCCTTCTTCCCCCCGCTACACCGCGCCGACGACGACACGACGTACCACGAAGAAAGTGGCGTCGTCGCTCACCGGGCCCCCCACCCAACGACTCACTCGTTTCGCCATGTCGCTCTCGTCCCCGCCGCCGTCATCCTCCATCCTCCACCTCTACGCCGAACTCCTCCTGCACATCCGAACCGTCACCTTCTTCGCCTCGCTTCGCACCGACGACTGCACCACTACCACCACCACTCGTGCCGACCTCTCCGCCGACGGCGCGTCCGTCACGCTCACGCACGCAGGCGAGAGCGCGTCGTTGCGGCTGCCTGCTAGGGTTCAGGGCGTTAGTGGTGGTGGTGGTGGGGTGCTGTATGAGGGTCCGTCGGACAGGGCTGGAGAGGTGTCGTTGAGGCTGAGGGTGAGGGAGGGCGGTCCCGGTGGTGGTGCTGGTGGTGGGGAAAACGTCGTGCCGTGGGATGCGGGGAGGTTGGAGGAGGGGTGCGGGAGGGTGGGGTGTCGGGGCTGCGGGGAGGAGGTTGTCAAGGTGCGGCGAGCGGCTGAGGAGGAAGACCGTGATGGTGGTGGTGGCGGTGTCAAGAGGTGGATGGATCTGCCGAATGAGAATTGGGCGGAGATGATGGACTTTTGGCACTGCCACAAGCCGCATGAGCATCATCTGCCGGGCCACACGCACGATCAAATGCCGGACGACGACGTAGGTAAGGAAAAGGGTTATGCCGCGAGTAATCGGATCGTGGCGAAGAGGGGTGTGGGGTATGTGGATTTGACTTATCTGCTCCTTGCGGGGGAGGACTGTCCGGGCGTGCAGGTAAGATTGCGATCACACCCATATCCACTTTCAAGCAGGTTTGTTACGTCGTTGCGCACCTGGTTTCTTCATTCGGTCTACGTTGGGGTTGCTGCGGGTGACAAGAAGGAGGCCGTGCCAGAGTCTTGTGCTCACGTCAGTGGCGAGGTCTTCGATACAATCACCCAAAATCAATGCGAAGCATGCGGCGGGCTGGAACTGCATACCCCCTTTGCACCTCCGGGGCAATCGCTGCGGTTACTTTTCCGTCGTCCCACCGAATGCAATCATGGGTTTCAATCCCGCGCCCTGCTCATCTTCAAGACGCGGGATGATTAAGACATGATACATACATGCTCCGTCACTTGGAGCCACCTTAGTGCACACAACACGATCAATCCACTACCTCTTCTTCCTCCCATATCCTCACCATGTGACCTGCGAAACCGTCCCGCATACCAGATACTCTGACACTTTTTTCTTCGTGCTAGCCTTCAACACCTACTACCACATCATCGTCAAGCGACGCCACTGCCGAGCGCCGCCAATTGATCTGCTCGTCTTGCAAAGCCATCGTCGGCGTGACGGACCCCCGTGCTGAGGGCTGGCGCATCTGGAAATGGACCATCGCCGTCACGCCCAAGGGGGAAAAGACGACGACGACGACGACGACGACGACAAGCGCGCGGGCGTACAGCGTGCGCAAGTGGATCGCCGCACAGCTGCTTTACCTGATCGAGAACCAGGCGGTGCGCAAGTTCACAGTCGTGGTCGACTCGGATGGCATTTCCGAAGGAGCGGATGAAGAGGGTGAGGGTGGTCCTCTAGCAAGAGCGGCGGCACGGGATCCGATCATGGTATGTTAAAGCGCTGCGTTTCTTTCTTTTCTTCATCTCACTCTCGGAACCATGACTACTCTTCCGACTGTTGCTGATCTTTGGTTATAGATTTGGGTCTTCGCTCCCGACCTCTCCTTCTCCGCATCCATCGATCCTCCTCCTCCTTCTTCTTCATCCTCCTCCGCTACTGGCGAGAACGGCCGACACCACCACGATCCCACCCGCGCCATGAAGATTCTGTGGAAGCCTACTGCTATCGCTCCCGCCCGGAATGGCGAAGTTGCCTCGGTGGGACAGGCATTGGATAAGCAGAGCTTGTCGACGGAAGAGTTGAGCTTGCCGCCGTTGGCATTCGATGCTTTGAAAGAGGGGTTGAGGGAGAGCGGGGCGTTGTTGCCGGCGAGTGCAAGGACGTTCCAGGAGTGGAATGTTGGGTTGCTGGAGAGGTTTTCGGAGGATGAGGTGAGGTGAGGCGGATGGAGGAGAGGGGGAGAGAGGGACGGGTAATTGGGGGATTCGAGGAGTGGGAATGGTCGGCATGAAAGGTTGGAGCAGAAGCGAGGTGGCTTCAGTTGAGCGTCGAAGTAGATTTTTCACTGGTATATACCTACTCCTTCAAGCCCATCTTCCTGGCTGAAACCGCTAGAAATTCAACAGAAAGCCACAGAAACCTCAGACCGTGCTTTCCCCCGGTAAAGTGACAAAATCAAGGAGCTGGAGCAGATTCCCCAGAGACAACATTCCCACGCATACTTGGCTGATGGTTCATACAGCATTGTTTCGTAACCCTCTGCTCGTACTCACGCGACCCTTCGACCGCCTGGTGGACTTTGGTTTTGATTCCCGACAAGGTCAACCCGGGAGCTTCTCTCGGCCCTTCAACGACAGGCAGCGGCGGCGGTGCTGGCTTCCTCAGACACCCTCTGAGGCTCAACAACCTCTTCTTCATCGTCCCAACGATACCGCTGCTACTATCACTCTTCTTCACCCCCATCTCCTCAGCCCTTGGATCCCCCTCCCTCGCTTCACCCTTCCGATTCCGCGGCTCGACGACGGGTTGTTCAGACAGCCAGAACCGCCACCCGCGCCTCTTCTTCCCTCTCGTTTCGAACGACGATACCGAGGGCAGGGGAGGGGGATAGTCAGGAGGTGGCGGTGGTGGCGTCGATAAGAAGCGACGGTCCTGGAGGGTGAGGAGGTTGCTGCTTCCTCCTCCTCCCGTTCCTCCTCCTCCTCCTCCTCCTCCTCCTCCTCCTCCTCCTCCTCCTCCTCCTCCTCCTCCTCCTCGACGACTCGCGCGATGCTCACCACCACCCGTCCAGTCGACTTCCGTGAACGACGGCCGACTCTCGTCGTGGTCGTGGTCGTGGTGGTCGTCGTCGTCCTCCCTCCTCAGGATCGATGCCAACGATGCATAGTAACGTGCCGGAGGAGAGGAACGGACTGACGCCAGTGGTGGTGGTGGTTTTGGTAGGACCTTGTCGGTGGCGCCTTCTCCTCCTTGGGTGGTTTTTAGGGAGGAGTCGGGCTTTGGTGGCGGCGGTGGTGGTGTTCGTCGTAGTCGTAGTCGTAGTCGTTTTCGCTGCTGTCCGCGGACGACCGAGGTCCGCGGAGAGACGTTGGTGTCGTTGCTGCCGTTTCTGCTCTTGCCAGCACTACTACCGTTCTCACCACGCGGGGCAGTGGCGTATTGGTCCATTTTAGGGTGAGGTTGTTTGTGTTGTTTTGCGCATGCCAGCAATTTTCTTCGTCTTTGGGTAGATAGTAGAACTGGACACGCGACACAACGTTTTATACTGCTCCTCCGGTCCAAAATAACGGAATCGATTAGGCACTTTTTCCCTGTGTGCGCTGTGGCTCGCCACGACTACTGATTCCTCCCAAGTTTGGTGCATCTACGTCACCATCACCAAAGCGCGTTGAGGGCCGTTTTACTTGGTATTTCTCACCCATTCTGTTCAAGTGGTGTGTGTATGTGTGGTAAGAAGCCGAAATTTGAAAACCTGCACGCTCTAGATGAACAGACTCTTGCGTATCATGTTCAAGTAATCTTCCGGCTTGACTGAACCAAGGGGGCCATATTCCCTTACTGAATGACATATACGCTCATGCAGTGAAGTGATGACCATGCCCCGTGTCCCTATTAATCACGAAATAGTTGATCCAACACCAACCTACTCCATGTAGCACAAGTGAGTGACGCCTAAGTACACATCACAAAAGGAACTCAACGCATTGATCACCAGTCATGGTTGTGCACCAAGCATTTTCAAATGATGTGTATTTTGTGGAGTGACGTATGCATCCATCGTAACCCGTGTCCCTTTCAACCGTGGTACTAATCTATGCTACAAGTGGAATGGGCTCTAGAAGCCTCAACCCACGGGGCCCCATCAGAGGGGGCCGTGAAGAAGTTGGGAGTGTGCCCATTCTGGGGGAAAACCAATATTACCGCGCCTCAACTGGAAAAGCACATTCTGATCCAATCTGGTGTGGAGAGAGTGTGAAAGAGTAAAGCGTGCAAAAGCTGGCAAACAAAACTCGAGCCTTTTTTTTTTCTGGCGTTTTCGTTTCCCGTTCCCTGCTTCTGCTCTGGTTCCTACCAGGACCGGATCGAAATGGTATCCCATCCACATCCCACTGGATGCGGGGCTTCCCTTTGTGAAGCCACCTGACACCGTCAATCTATGGTGATCTCACTCACCACGTCGTATAAGAAATAACGAAATCGCTGAAAAAACGCTCATCAGAAGTTTGGAAGCCTCAACACGACCGTCAACTGCGGCGTGGAAGGAAAGGAAATAGAAGGAGAAATCTTATGCAAACATCGCAAACCACGGCGCGTGAGCCGATGGCTTACTGGAAGTCGTACGCAGCCATGTCGTTGAAGGTTTCAGGCTGGCAGAAGACGTTGTCGAACTGACCGCCGAAGTTCGACAGGTCCTGGAACCACTTGCTGCTGCCCTCGCCATTGCTGTTGGCCGAAGCATTGCCGATCGAGTCAAAGAGCGTGAAATCCCCAGATGGAAGGAAGTCATCGCCAAAGCCCTCGTCGATCATGTTGTTGTTATTGTTGGTGGTCATGGGGCTGAACAGAGTCAAGTCGGGCTGAGCGCCGGGAGACAAGTGTGTGCTGTTCGCCGAACCAAACCCGGTGAGGTTGAGGTTCTGGTTGTTCATCGACAACGGAGGGAAGTGATCAGCAAAGATGTTATCATCGGTGAGAGCGGGCGTTGGCTGCTGAACGCTGGGGTTGAAGCTGAAGTTTTGATCGAACATCAGGCTGTCCGCAGAGTGGTTGAAGTCCGTGTCAGGGGTGGTGATGGCCTCCTCAAAGGACGTGGGTTGCGCAGGCGAGTGCGAGGACGAGCCGGTCAACGAAGTGCCGGCCGTCGTGATGGACTCACGGCGCCAGTCCGGCTGGAAGTCGGTGTTCAGCAGCGGGAGGTTGCTGCTGTAATTGAAGTTGTTATCAAACTCAAATTCGCTCCCAATCGACGGGGGCATGGCGGGCGAGTTGTCAAACGGAGTCACAGGCGTGTTCATTTGGTGCATCGGACCCGAAGCAGGCGTGTTGATGAATGGAGTAAGAGGAGTAGAAGGAGTAAGAGAAGTGGAGCTGCCCGAGGGCTTCTTCACGCCCTTGCCGTTCGCCTTGGATCGGACGTAGGTCCAGCCGTGAGCCTTCTCCATGTGCTGCTTGCAGTTGGACTCGCGCTTGGAAGCGTAGGCGCACGGAGTGAACAGGCACTTGTACTGGGGCGGGGCCGTCGTGTGCTTGTCGTTCACGTGACGGTCGCGCTCCTTCTCAGTTGGCCAGCCAAGGTCGTGGTACTTGCACTTGGCCTCGGTGCACTTCCATGGCCGCGAGTGCGTCTTCTCGTGCTTGGTCAAGTCGCACGGACGCTTGAACTCCTTCTTGCAGTCGGCACACCTGTGCATGACGTCGCCGGGACGGTCAGACTTGCGCCTGCGAGCCATCGAACGGTGGACGCTGTCCTCGTCCTCGTCATCCTCATCCACATCCAACGGGCGCTTGAAAGTAGCGTTCAGTGCCGATCCCTCGGCCTCAGTGGCGATGGGGATCATCTTGCCGTTCCTCTCACGCACAAGCTCTGCGGGCTTGCCGTTGTGGCTCAGGCCACCCCTCAGGGTGACCTTTTCATCTCTGAAGGAATTCATTAGCTTTAGTTCGTTGAAGCCCCGGGATGTTCGGGGAACGTCTGGCTCCAAGGGTCCAACATACGGGTGATAGTCCATCTCGTCCAGCGCCTCTCCAGAGGCCTCCTTCTCCCGGGTGGCAGCCATGATGGCGGCGTAGCGGCGAATCTGCTCGACGAGATCGAGGAAGTAGTTGTTAGTGTAAGGGCGGTCAGTCGGCAGGCGCTGGTCGGCTTCGCAGAGGTAGCCGACGGTATTGGCGATAAAGGTGACGCTTGTTTCGCAGAATCGTTGATATTTGGCTGGCGAGACGGCGTATTCCTTTATGCAATGAAGCACATGAGCAAATGAACTGCAGAACGTATACTCATCTGAACTTACGGGAGCGAGGAAGATGAGGGTCTTCTCGAGATCGCGCAGGTTGGTGATCTCCTTGGCGCCAATGCGACGCGGGACGTCCTTGATGAGTGGGTGGAACTCCTTCAGGGCGGCCTCCTGAAGGATGGGCCTAACGATGCGCCTCTGAATGTGCTTGAAGGCGGATTCGCTCAGGCCGCGGACCTTTTCGGCGCTGACAGAGAGGCCCGAGTAGGACTTGGTCACTGCCGAGCGGGTGGTGGTAGCAGAGGAGCGCACCGAGCGACGGGCAGAGTGAGCGTCTTTATAGTCGTTAGTCGCGGTGGGTGAGGGGGTGAGGGCGGAAGGTGCAGTACCGTAAACGGAGCCGCTGACAGAGGAACCTAGACCGCTGTCGGAGGCGTGGTGGTGGTCAACCACTTCCAGCTTGGGCTTGGTGTCCAGCTCCATCATGTCGGGGTCAGCGACGGGAGCGTGGTTGTCCAGCATGAAGCTAGGGACAGGAAGGACCCTGCTGTCGGCCAAGATGCTGGCATCCGACGACGTCTTGCCGGCAATGACGTTGTCGAAGGAGGTGAGCAGGTCCGAGATCCTCTTCTCGCCGGCGTCGATGAGGATCTGCTCGAGGGCCTGCGGGTTGGTCTCGGAACGCCTGGGCATGGAGTAGCCGGGGGCAAGCGGGTCGACGAGGTCGCTGGAGACGTGCGTCGGCGAGTGGAAAGTACCTGACTTGCGCAGGTTGGAGGTGGTGAGAGAGGGAGGAGCCATGGCGGAGCCGGAGACCTTTTGAGGCCGACGGCGGGGGTGGATTTGGTTGGTCGAGTCCATGTTGGAGGAAGGTTTGCTCCTATGCGATGTCATTAGTCGCTGCTGCGGGCGGTGTTCCGGAGGGCCCTTTCGGTATGACTCACTGGAGGGAGGCTCTGGGAGGTGAATCACTTAGGACCGATCAGTTGACAACGGGAGGTCCAGATCGGGCCTAACGGCCTTAGTCGGCAAGCAGCGGGCAGTGCAGAAGGGAGCGGCAGCAGGATGGCAGGACGGTCCGGAGCGGGTCATCCAAGCAAGGCTGAGGTGGCAGGTGGTGGAGCGGGACTGCAGCGCTGGGGACCGGAGGGCAGACGGGTTGGTTGCGGGGGTGGCCAAAAAAAACTGAGGGCGGTCGGGCGAGGGAAGCCGGTGTCAGGGCGGTGCTTGGGCGGAGGGTGAGTATATGAAGAGGGCGAAGGGCGGCGAGATTGGCGTATGAGGGCGGGTCTGCAGGATACCCCGGAAGGGCGATGGGTCCAGCCAAGCAAAAGGCGGCGATGACGAGGCCGTGCGACAAGCGGAAACAACGGTTGCGGCACAGAGCAAACAGCGCGGTCGGGCGAGGGCGAGGGAGGGCGTAGGTTTTGGTGCTGGCTGGCGGCGGAGGTGACTGACGTTCAGCGGAGCGTTTAGGCAACAGCGCGAGCTACGCACCCGCGCTAGGCCGGATGAGGGGCGCGCGCTGATGTGCGGCAAGGCTGTGCTGCGGGCCACGGACGAGCGCGAGCGGCCGAAGCGCGAGGTGCTGGGCAGGGCGGGTCCCCGGGCGCGGATTGGCCACGGGCAGCGTCACGAGCAGCGGCGAGGGCTCGCTGCTGCCCGCCTTTTGAGCCGCATGGGCGGGTGCCCGCGTCGCCGTCGCTGCGGATGGCGTCGGTGAGGGCCAGCCCTGGGTTGCGGCCCCCACACACGCCAGCGACCGGTCGACGGGCACTCGTCTTCGATCTCGCTTTCGCTGTCCGTTTCTAATCACCGCGCATCTCCACTCTCCGCACGATCAAGCTTCTGCTCGCAACCAATACGCCATGTGGCACGGGCGGCCGGCGCCAGCCAGCCAGACGCGAGCATCCGCGGCGGCGTGTTGGTTCCTGGGATGGCCTGATGCGACGAGTCTGCCCTGTGAGTCAGCCTTGCAAAGGATCAAACACACAGCCAGCGTGCACCGCCCGGGTGAAATCATACTGCCGCACCGCGTTCACCGTAGCTTCTGCGCGCGCACCCCGTGCTCCGGGAGCTCCCCGCCGCAGCGGCAGTGCTGCGGGTCGCTTGCTGCTCAATCTCGCAGACCCTGATGGATCATTGGCCAATGCGCCCAACATTTGCCGAGATAGGCAAATCCTCTGGCGCTGGCAACTTCCGGCCTGCCCGCCGAGCCCTAGTCCGTGTCCGGTCGCAGAGGAACACCAAGCTCTCTCTCGCGCACTATAAGACAACGCGTGTCCTCACAACGCGCGCCCTTCTGGTCCATTTCTTGCTGCCTGAGGGCCGCGTCGCGTCCTCGTCCGCCGCTGGCGTGCTCTCCGCGCGTATGCCAACCCCGCCATGGCCACGATTTATTCTGCTGCCTGACCCCGCCAAGAGGAATGCGCAATTTACCATGGGGACATATGAAAGTCCCCGAGACTGATGACCACATCCATCTGCTTTAGGTAGCTTGTCGATAACCACTACGCTATGCCCGTCCATTTTGTTGGTATGATGCTGGACCCTTTCTCAATGGAAAACGGTACTGTACCAGTCTTTTGACCACACGTTTTTATTTTTATTTTTTTATCTCTGCAAAGTGAACGCCGCCTTTTCGTCTCCTCCACCATGATTCTTCACAATGACTAAGGCGCACGCTCGAACCCACCGTCTCCGCCGGGTGCTTCGTGGCCTGCGGCTGCTGACGGGTTGTATCCCAAGCCGCCACAAGCCCCGCCCTTGCAGCGATGCGCCCACCAGTCCCATGTTACTCCACCATCTCCCCATGGACATTGTACTCATCATCGGAGAGTGGCTGGATGACGCAGCCCTCCGCAACCTCCGAGCCGTCTCTCGAGATTTCGACCATGCCATGTACAGCCTATTCGTGCGCTCCTGCGTCGCCAAACTCCGTTCGAATCCCGAGATAACAATCGGGATGCCGTCGTCAACGTCGTTTTCCCAGGCAGAAGCGATATCAGGAATCCCAGCTATCGCTGACGCCATCTCGGCCGTGCATATTCGCGTCTGCATCCCGTCATCCCACGAAACCGCCCCCTTTGACCCCCAAGCTTCCGAAGCCTATGACAAGAATTACAACATTCTCCGTCGCTATACGGCGGCTGCGAACAAGCAAGAACCCCCCGCAGCACCGAATGCTTGCACCCAGCTTCTGGGGAGTTTGGCCAACCTCCGCAAGATTCGGGTCGAGTTGCTCGACGTTCCGCCTCCTGCGCGCGGCGATCCCAGCGATTTGGACCGGGAAGATGCCAAATCAGCATCTGAATACACCGAGAGGCTCTTCTCCGACGCCCTTGCTGCTGTCTCAACCGTCGCCGAGCATCTCCAGTTCCTCCAAGTTGACAACGATGCGACGATTTCCCCCGGAATCCTCGCCACTGGCAACACAAACATTTGGAGGAAGCACATGAACGGAGCCATGGCAAATCTCACTGCACTGACGTTGGTCCTGCCCAGCTGGGGGTTGAGCACCGCTTCTTTCGAGAGCAGTGAAGACCTCCACGGCGCAGTCATCATATCCCAACTCCTGCGGGCAGCGCCGAACCTCGAGGAGCTCAACCTATCCGGGACATGCTACGCTTGCCTTGACCCGCCAGTCATGTCTGCCATTGAGACGGAAATGCGGCCTGGGGCACTGAGAGTCCTGACCCTCGCTCATTTCGTCACCACCTCGGGAACACTTGAGCGCATCTTCGCAGCGCAGAGCCCATCACTCAGAACACTGAAGCTCCGGGAGGGAGCCTTGATTGTAGGCAACTGGGAGACGGTTCTCTACAACCTCCCCGACAGAATTCACCTGCACGAATCACAAATTTCCTCCCTTTTCAACCTGTATGCGGCCAGTTTCGGCTGCATCGGCTTCTCTCAAGACCCTTGGCTCCAATACGCAGAACGCGTGTGTGAAGAGTGCTGCAAGGCCACGGAGGAGGAACTCTTGTGCCGCGACGCATTCCTGAACTCAGCAATGACGTGCTCAGAGTGTCCTGGGAACCCATACCATGCAGAATTCGTCCCCGTGGGGTTTTTCAAGAAATTCAGAGTAAGGTCACTCATGGCAGCCATCATTGCAGTAAGTGCTGACTCTTTACGCAGGCGCCAAGCTACGCCATCCAAGAATACGCATCCAACGTTTTCCAGCTCCACTCGGAATCCGCCACGTTCCGAGCCAAGCAGAAAGCCGCCTTCGAGGAGGGTCGTCTGAAGACAGCAACTGATCGCCTGCAGACGCTCTCCCAGTAACACCACTTGTAGTCTTTTGATCAGAACAAGTAGATTCCGTATCCACCAAAACTTTTGCTTCCCACTTCGTCCAGTGCACAAACGAGACGTGAAACCCCTCACTGCTTCTCCCCCCAGTACTGCTCAAGCATCGCCCTGACCGTCAGGGGCTTGATCTCGGGAAACCTCGCGTTCAGCACCGGCGGGATGGCGCAGATGGCTTCGTCCGTCGTGAACTGCTCGAAAATGGCCATGAAGCGCTGGTACGCCGGCTTCGGGAAGAGTTCGTAACTCGCGGCGTGGCCCGGCAGCTCCGTGATCTCGCCGCGTTTCAGCTTCTCCACGTCGTCGTACACGACCTTGAACTTGATGCCTGCAATACACACACCCGCGAATATGTCAGCTGCCGCAACAGTCAGTCCTCAACCTCACAGCAATAACTCACCCCTCACCTCCTCCGCCAAGCCCACAAACTCATTCCACGTCACCACATCCCCCGCCAAGCAGGCCTCCTCCCTCCCCCACACCTCGTCCCCCCCGACATCCACCGCCTCCACCACAAACCTCGCCACATCCCCCGTCCACGTAAACGCCACCCTCTTCCCCCCATCCCCCGGCACCGCCGCAACCCCCGCCCCAACATCGACCCCAAAACAATTCGGCCTCGTCAACCCCCCTTCCCTCCCCATATAATAATCCAAGAACACCCCACAAAAAAACGCCGTCCACGCCAGTCTCCCTTCCCTCCTCGCCTCCCGCAGCGCGTCGATAGCAGCGAAGTACCCGTCCAGCATCGGCAGGTCAGCGCAGGCGGACAAAGGGTACCGGACCGCCCACGCGCTGGGGGCGAAGCGGGCGGTTGTGGGGGAGGCGGCGGCGGCACGGATGAGGTTGAGTTGCGCGGTGGAGAGCGCGGTGCCGTGGTAGCCGAGGGTGCTGATGATGGTGTGGATTGAGGAGGCTGTGAGGGTGTGGGTGAGGGAGGGGATGGAGGTGTAGTCGACGACGAGGGTGGTGGTGGTGGTGGTGGTGGTGGCGGGGGCTGGTTCGGCGAGGGGCTAAACGGGGCGTGGTGTGAGTGAGTAGTGGACGGAGGTTGCGGGGGGTTTGCTGATGTCTCTCTCTCTCTCTCTCTGTATGTGTGTGGAGAGAGAGAGAGAGGGGATGGGGAGTTGCAACGAACCTTGCGGGAGAGGATGAAGACGCGGTGGTGGGGGGCGTATTTTTGTAGCGCATCGACGATAATGCGGCCGAGGTCGCCTGTGCCGCCGGCGATTGCTACGTTGACCATGTTGGAGGTTCGTTGCGGGGAGCGGGAGGTGGTGGTTGAAGTTGGTTGGACCTTGGGAGAATGGCTTCCTCTGGAGAGACTGTGTGTCTTTAAGAGGCGCTATACGAGCTGACCTTTCGCCTCCCGCGGACACCGTGGAGGATGGTCATACATCGAATTTCCAAATGCGGGTAGACTGAAAGTCGGTGCGGAGCAATGATGGCGTGAATGAGCAGCATACATTCGGCCGAGGGGGAACTTCGGTCAATGGAGTAACCAATGGAGCTGCAGCTTGAGCGGACGATTTCCCCCATGTTGCTCCAAAGAAGGTATGCAGAAGAAGCCATGTCCATCTGCGGACGAATTATTGTCCAGATCGGACAGAATAGAATCCAGTAGTACCCGTCTGTCCATCTTTTGTCCTTCGTTGCACAGGCCGGAGTGAATGTCGACATCACGTCGGTCGTTTCATACGTGACAGAGCACTCTTCATTTGCCCGAGTGCGGAGTGGGTCTCCAGCACATTCATCTCTTGATCGTGATATGCTGTGACATGGTCCTGCGCTCTTTCGTCTTCTCTCTCGTTTCGGCTGTTGACCCACATCATCCACACTGCCCAAAGCGCCAGGACAACCACGGTCAGGGGGATGGAGATGGCTAGGTAGATCCAGAACTGGCCCGGCTTGTAGTCGACCACATCCATTCCAAACACAGTCTACCCCGGTGTGAGTAGATATACATGGACGGTCACACCGCCATGACTTACCGCGATAAAGGTTCCGGGTAGGAAGACAGTAGTCAGCACGGCGATTGTCTTCATGGACGAGCTATCGCGTTTGGATGCGCTGGCCAGCCGCCGAGAATCCCGGGCCATGGCAAGATTCAGCTTGCTGTCGCGCTGTCCGAGAAGAGTGTACATCTGTCGTGCAAGTCTGAGCATTGCTTTCATGCGAAGTATGACCCGAGTGAACTTACGCCGCTAATCTGCACCTCGACTCGTTTCTGGAGTGCGCTGAAGCTTGCCGCGACACTGGAGTTGGATTGCCGCAGGTACTCGACTAGGTATTCCAAGTCCAACGACTGCCGTGTCATGCGGTCCTGGCTCGCCGTATTCACCATTTGTTGATTGACTAGGCCGATGCTGGCAGCGATCGTGTCCATGAAGTTCTTATCCAGCATCTCTGTGTCGGCTTTGTGGTTCGTGATCATCGTGAGATGCTCCAGGGTTTGGCGCATGGCGCTTTCTGTTTGGTTCAAGAAAGTCTCGTCTGTCGTCCAGTTCCGACGCAGGCCAATTTTCCGTTCGATGTCCAAAGTCGTTTGGTTGTCTTGTTCTCTCAAGTATATAAGCCTGTCTGTTTCCTGTGCCAGGATAACCAGGGGAACAAGCATCGGATGACAGGCGTACGCTTGGAATCTGAAGCAGCTGTCGATCAGGGCATCCAGTCTCGAAGCTTCTGCAAACACAACTCCTCTGACGGTGTTGGTCTTGACGCAGTACGACAAAGATGCCGCGTGCGAAAGTTGCCGCAGCACCCATGCTGTTATGATGGGAGTTAGCAGGCCGCTGGCTTGGTTCCGGTACCACAACACACTTACACAAACTACCTTCGGAAGCCAATTGTGATTTGCAACAGACCAAAAGTCTATTCCCGGTCGAACATGCTTGGAGTACGGTCGTCAACAGGTTAAATTCTTTGAACAGTACGTCGCAGGTAGCTTCAGAGAAGGGCCACTTCAGGTCGTCCCACAGCCTTAGCGAGGTAGGTGCAACACTGTTTAAGAGTTAGTAGGCTGCATTGCGCAAAGTACTTGAACTGCCTACAGAAGACGAAGTCCTCCAACACTGTCAGACGAGCGCCGGCGATGACCCTCCTGTGCTGCTGTAAGTAAAATGTAGACCTCTTGATTGCTCGATACACCTGGAATGAGAAGAAAAAGACAACGTTTCACCCTTACATTCTGTTTCACCCAATCTTCGATCTCGCCTGGTTGCAGCGTACCCGCATAGCTCAAAGCATCTCCATCTGCGTTCTGCCAGAGTTCAACGAACTTGCAAGGCCCGGGTACAAATTTGCGCTTGTCCTTCAGGGACTTCTCGATCCACGGGTCCGGGGGCATCATGACGCTCTAAGCGTGGAGCTGGTGAACGGAATAGCTTCAGAGTAAAGTGCTACTGTCCATGTTGGAGGAAGCAAAGGTGAAAGCGTTGGCAAAGGCTGGCGGGGGGGCTTGTGACGTATTATACGACTGAGAAAGCGGCGCAAGTAAGCCACAGCTGCAAGAATTATGTGCAGCCTCTCCCGGGGCTTGGGGGCTGGAAAAAGCAACGGGGTAGCTCGTTCGAGCATGGTTTCGGTAAGCCGATCGGCGGGTGGCTGGCATGAAACTCAGCCTGACCGACACTTCGTCACTGCGAGCCATGGGGATGCACAAACGTCGGAAAACTGCGAGGAAAGGCAGAGCGCATCTGTAGGTATGATATTCAAGGTCCGGCTCGACGCAGAGCGCTTACGCATAGAGGAACGTAGGGCATCAGCAAGTAGCGTGGGAATCTGGCCCGTGCGCGTAGGATTCAGCTGAGGTTCCGGCAGGGTTGATTGGGTTGCAGCAGTGCCGTTTCATTGGAAGGAGGATATATGCGCGACCATTCAACTCCAAAATGCTTCGAATCGACGAAACAAAAATATACAAGTTGGAGACCCCCGCCCTCAAATCATGCCCAAAGCTCCGAGTCGGACTCAGCCTTCTTCTCAGCCTTCTTCTCAGCCATCCGGTGCTCCGCCTTCTTCCACAGGCGCCTGAAGACGATGACGCCCCAGATCTGAGCGGCGCTGAAGACGACGTGGAGGATCGGGGTGGCGACCTTGAACGCGATTGTCCACTTGTGCCACAGGCTGCCGAAGAGCCACATGACAACCGCCGTCTCAATGGTGGTGCTTACGAGCTCCGTGAAGGCACAAGCTTTGAACACCTTGACCTGAAAGCGGTAGTTGTTGGGGTATACGCGATACATAATCATGGTGAGGTGTGGCCAGAACTCTGCAACGATGTCGAAAGCACCTATGAAAAAGCATTAGTCGGGAACCATCGTTTTCCGGAAGCACGACAAGACCTACCCCATACAAAACAAAGTATGAATTCAATCCTAGCGTCCTCTTCGTGGCTCGGGTCCATGCTAATGATGACGGCAGTCTGCCCGATGACCATCGCTCCAATGTGATGAAGGGCGCTGACAACCGAGATGCTGGTCCGGTAGAAGAGCTCGAACACGTACATGCCGATGAAGATCTGTGAGCACACGACCATCATGTCGCCCATGGTGACGATGCTGCCCCGCGACATGGGCGTGTGTAGCGAGGAGTGGCCAGAGGCGACCGAGATGAGGGGGTATATGGCTGTCGCCATGAGCACGATCTTGATGGACCCGGCAATATGATGGTTGACGAAGCCTCGGCGATCATAGTCGCTCATTTCCGTGTACGTTTTGCCGTAGACTTTCCTGAGGAGGAACCTCTCGAAAACATAAAAACGAACCAGGAATATAACGACGAGGCAGATGAGGAGGATTAGGCCACTGTAAGGAACGAGCCTCGACACGATGTTATTCTCCATTTTGACCACATCTGGTGAATGAAGGGACCTTGGGGCCGAGCTGAAAGCCATGGTCGTGGTTGTGGATGTTGCCTGTGGGAAACCTGAAATGATTGTAATGCGGTTGAGTAAACGAGAGGAAAGGGCGGTTGTGTGCTGCAGTGAAGCATGAGGACGCTTGTTTGCAAGGGCCTGCAGCTTAAGTACCTGGATTCACGAGATGTAGCTGTGCATCGTGAATAGAAACGCTAAAGGCAGGTGGAAGGCGGCCAGAACAATCTGGTACAGAATGGTCCAACAGTACAGAATGGTCCAACGGCACAGCAGGCCAAGACACTACCACGGGGCAGCCCTGGCCAGCTATTTTCCAGATCAAGTTAGTCAAGCCAGAAGAGGCTCCTGTGTTCCACAGCGTTGCATGGAGGCGCAGCACACGGCGCAGTACTAAACCCGCCGGCGACATCGACTGTCCCCCGCTCGTGGGTGTTCAGGTGCTGTCTGCACCAAAACGGATACGCGTCAATCCAGCCGCGTTGGGTATGAAAGCGGGCCAGTGGTTATGCCTCGTGTAAAGCCTGAAGCACTTCTTTGATCCGCCGTGGTAGTGAGCTGTCAGGTCTTGCATATCGCAGCATGCTGGCTGTCTTGTGGGGAGAAGTTGGTGGGTTGGGTGCGGGCGGGAAGCTCGACCCGTGGTTAAGCTTCAGCTCCCGGTGGGTAGCGTGGGCGTAGCCATATGAACCGGGTAACCCGAACCCCACTTTGCATTCTTTAGCCCCGGCAGCTTCCAGCCAACGCTTTCCAGCCAACGCTCTCCAGCCCATCGGAACAACAACTGCCTCCTCTCAACTTTGCAGTGTATCCAATCCGGTTGCGATGAGTATCTTGACCGCATTTCTTGTTTGGTTCCTCATTCTCGCTGTATGTATCTTGTGAAAGTGTTAGGAAAGAGAGTCGCGACTTCCCTAGGCGGCGCCTGCGGCTGAAAGCGCGCCAAACTGTCAACCAGCACGTGCAACCCTGGGTAAACCAGCAGAATTGGGTTAAATTATTGCCGAGACCCTTTTGGTGAGGTGCCATTCGCTCCGTATCAAAGCCAAGAGGCGGAACCATGGTAGCGGCGGGAACGGAACGTCGCAACGAAGAGTCCCCTCCGTTCTAGTGCCCTGTAACGTATACCAGTCGCTTGGCAAGGCCGTCGCAGCTCGGACACGCATGCCAGCTCCAACACCGGGAGGGGCCGATGGCTGCTATTTTGCGGTTCTGTCGGCCAGCTGAACTTGGCGATGTCCGGCCTCCTAGGTGGACGGAATAACGCGAGAGATGTCGGTTTGTAGTGCGAAATTGATCGGCAGAGACTAGCTCCGGGACGAGGGCGAAAGGATATGGTTCCGAAACGGACTGCGGGGAATTTACCCCGTATTTCTGGTGGATGGTGCGGGGAATCGCCATTATTTACTTGCCTTGGTAGACGTGTCTCTTCCGAAGTGTTGAGGTCAGTTCCAAGTAGATGCGTGGATTTTTTTTCTTTTGAGCTCGAGCAGTGAAGTGATAGTTGTGTTGAAGAGGGTCTTCACGCTCGGACTGATGCAGATGGGACTCGGCTCAGGCGAGGGCCAACCGGAGAATTGTGTGGCTTGGTATCGCCATGTTCGGTACGGGTTCGTAAATGGAGAGCGCCCACTTCGGAGAGACGGTGGGGTCCCAACACGCCAATCTTCAAACTGCCATACCGAAAAGTCCGAGCAACCGTAAGATCAGATCAGGGCTAGTAGCCTCATCATTCTGCCTTTAAAATCCTCCTGCCCCCCTCAACGAGTGACCAATATCGATCCCACCTTTTTCAGCCGCACCGAGCTTCCCTTGCTTCGGCACCACCAATCCCCTGCAATAATCATTTGCCCTCCAATAAAGGTTTCTCCACTTCGCGCACCGACCAACTCTTGCTTTCATCCTTAGCGATAATTTCATGATGAATGGCTGACGATGTGCAGTTGCGTTACGGACAAACTTTGTATTCGTCTTTGTAACCACGGGCCAAGTACCATGCCTCGACTCAATGAAATCGCGAACGAAGGCCTGTGCTTTCCCGGTTGATGAGAAGAGTGAAGGAGAGGTTTGAGGTTGGGAAGGAGCGAGAAAACGACGGTAGTCGCCTCAGTGATCATCCCCACAACCATGCCGGACTAGGTATAGTCTTCCCGCCCACCAGGCACCACGCGTCGCGTCGCGTCTCCTCGCGTCTCCTCGCGCTTTCCCTCGTCATTTACTTCTGTCGAGCAGCCATGTCTTCCTCTTCGGCATCCCCGGATCAGCGGTGGTGTAGGCAATGCTGCATCGTAAAGCCGAGTTCGGAGTTTCGCAAGAGATACCCCGCCTACTGGAAACACTGTGCATCCTGTCGAGCAAAGGTATGTTTGTATATCTTCCTCGACCCCATCCGCGACCTCAATTTGACAAATGTCCTTTAGGCTACCGCGCGTAAAGCACGATATCCTCGGACCCGGTCTTTGCCCTTGGACGCCCATGCTCCCGAATCGCCCTCATCGCTCTCTCATACACGCCACCTACCCGCTCAGCTTGATTCAAATGTGAATGAGCGGTCCCACAAGCGCCGCCGCATCGACCAGCATCTAGAATCCGATGCATCCACGCCGACAACCGAACACGGTCATCTCGCTCGCCTGCTTATGTACGCGCCCGCCCCCGCAGCCATCCAGGATCCGCACGAAATGCTCGTGACGCCTTGCTCGGCAAAAAGGCCACAAGAAAGCGTAAGAGAAGCAATTTATGTTGACACACAAACACATCGATAACATATACATCTAGGGAAACTTCGAAAACCCAACATGTATCGCGGACGGTGACCGTCAGAAAAACGCCCCGGCGGCGGCGGGCGTCGAACACGGCCAGCCCACCACCTACCCAAGCCCGCCTCCTTCACGAAGAAGCGGACCTCCTCCCTACCCAGCGATTGAGGGGGGCAACACGCAGCACTTCTTCCAACCGCCGTCGTCGCCGCCGCCGCCGACATCCACACACTACCACGTCTCCGGCCCGACCGTCCCGCCCTCTGGAATCTTGTAATAACTCTCCCCCCTCCCGTCCGCCGTATCCGCGTACCCGACCGTCCCCCACCACCTGACGCTCGCGCCGGGATAGCTGACGGCAAAGAAGATGACCAAGCCCGCAAGCGCGACGCTGCTGTCCAGCGCCGCGCTGGTCACGTAGTTGTACTTGGCCCACCAGGCGGGCCCGCGGCGCTTGACGGCCCAGTTGAAGACGGTGCCGACGAGGAACCACGCGGTGAAATTGATGCCGGTGGCGGGCGGGATGTTCGCGGTGCCGCCGAGCAGCAGCGGCCACGACGCGCGCGCGACCCAGGTGCGCTTGAGCCGCGGCCGCGCGCGCAGCAGCGCCCACGTCAGCGCCGGCAGCGCCGCGCCGATCCAGAACATGTGCAGCAGCCCGCTGTACCGCTGGCCGGCGGCGTACAGCCGCGCCGGCCCGACGCCGCCCCACACGACGCTCGCCACGAAGTTGGTGCGCCCCTGCGGGCACGTGAACTTGTCCGCCTGGCCCGTCGTGCAGATGCCCGGGATGTGGTTGAGCGCCCAGGTGAGCACGCCGGTCTGCACGACGGTCGAGAGCAGCGCCGCGAGCATCTGGCACGCGAAGGTGACGCGCTTGGGGATCTTAGAGTAGGTGCCGAGCTTCATGTCGGCGCCGAAGGACATGGCTTGCGAGACGCCCGTGTAGATGAGGTATTTGAAGCTGGAGTTGACGATGGGGCGGCCGCGCATGAGGAAGCCACTACGTTATCGTCAGTTACAGGGCATGCGCGGCGATGGGGGGAAGAGAGGGATAGAGTAGAGAAAACGTACGCTATGATCTCCCCGAGCGCCCACAGCATGTTCACGTTCTGGTTCGACGTCGCCATGACGATGGACATGGGGATGACGAAGCCCCCCGCCAGCACGAAGGCCAGAAAGATGGCCCACACCGGGAAGCCCGTCGCGTACCGCTCGGCCGAGCCGACGGCGATGCCGAAGCAGACGGCGAGGATCGCGGCGTACCACCACTTGGGCACGTCGCGGTAACGCTGCATCAGGCGCTGGTGGATGTCGTACGTGTTTTGGCCGGTGATGGCCGCGCGGATCTGGTGGCCGTGGAAAAGGATGGTGTAGACGGGCAGGCAGGTCAGCAACGCGAAGGCGACGCCGAAGCAGATGGCGAACGAGGTGGGCAGGAAGATGGGCGAGTATGCCCGGTAGGCCTCGTAGTCGAAGACGCCGTTGGAGTCGATGACGCGGGACATGTTGTAGTCGGCACCACTGAATCAACGATTAGTAGACATGCGACACATCTCGGACGCAGAGCACTCACGTGTTGTCATAAGCCGCATTCGCATTTATCTGGAAGTAGCCGGTGTACCAGATGTTTTTGTAGTAGATGATGCACGGCAGGATGGCATAGAAAAAGGCCCAGCCGATGATGACATTGACCTGCGCAACGAACGGACTGACAAGTGGGGAGTTATTGTAGGCGACTTGGGCCCAGTCGAACGTGATTGGAGACCAGCCCAGTCCAGAAATCTGACCAAAGAGCTGGTTGACGACGACATTGTTGGGGGCAATCCAGCAGATCCAAGTGAAGTTGCTGAGGGCGGTGAAGAGGAAGCCAGGACCCCAGTACCACACGAACGAGGCGACAAAGACGTATATGAAGTAGCGATAGCGGGATATTCTCCAGCCGTCGGCAACGGCGTTCTCCCTCGAGTGCAGCGTGCGGAAGAGAGCCATGTTGGCCAGGGTGCTGGGCCAGTACATTTCAGAAGGCTCAACGAAGATTTCCGAGCACAGTCCGGCCATGGCCAGACCGAGGAACTGGGTAGACAGGATGGACATGAAGATGTAGCCAGCGGGGGCGTCAATGCCCATGAAGCCCTTTTGCATTTCAATGACATTGGCCATTGAGGCGTACGGGAAGGCCAGGTTGGCCATGATGGTGATTAAAGTGTGCTCCTATAAGCAATAAGCAAAACCAGCGTGGTCTGATTGGCTGTTGGATTACCTACTTTGACATTGAAGTGGCGGTCCGGGTTGAAGCGGCCAATAGGAAGGGTTTTGGCCAGAAAGCAGCCACATGGATAGCTCACCAATTGGGCAACCAACGATGTAATCTGCACGCTGGGATAGCGCAGAGAAAAGAAAATGTTGACGCCGGAGCCCAGCAGCACGAACAAGATGCCCAGGACCCAGGCTCTGAAGGTGCTGCACGGCATGTCTGGATCGTCCGTGTTCGGCACCGCGGCCCGGACCTCTTCGATCGGCGAATTCTCTGCCTCGACATCATTGGCCGCCAGCTCGTCCTCGACCGCGTGAAGCCCGTCCAGCTTTTCCGCGTCAGAGCCGCTTTCGCTGTCCCGAGCTCTTTCAATCCCCGCCTCCTCGTCTCTCGCGCGCGACTCGGGGGCATTGGTGGCGGGCGGCTGCAGGTCTGCCATGACTGCAGACCCTATGCGGCGCAGACGGGGTCGCTGGTTTTAGGCACGCAGCAATAGCAGGGAAAGAGAGCAGAAAAAAAAATTAGGCGTGGAATGATGATCAGCCGACGTTGGAGCGGGAGAGTCATTGTTTTAGCTGAGGCTCTCTAGCCGGAGCTCGCAAAAAAGCCTAGATCACGCCTCATATAAGCGTTGCCATCCCTGGCGCTTGCTCCACCGCTCCTGGCCTGCCGGACGCCGGATACGCGCTTTCGGCATGGCGGCCGCGGAGCATGGCGAGGACTCGATAGGTACCGTTGCCTCCGCGGCTGAGGGTGGGGTGCATGATGCCGTGAGAGACCTCAATGGATCCCTGCGGCCAGTGAGATAAGTAGGGTGGCACCGATAGCGAAGTAGATATGGGCGAATGAGTGGTGTTGAGAAGAAATACCCCGCGTCAAATCCGACAAGGACCAGAGACCCCACCTTCGCCGGCACCAGCACCACTATCGCACGACGCTTCCTTCCCTCAGTAATCCTGCGGCTCGAGCGGAATTAAGAGCGCCTGAGTCAAATAGCTCACCTCTTCTGTCCTCCACCTCTGCTCACACAATCCCCTCCTCTCCACCTGCTCGAAGATGGCCGAGTCTGCAAATTTTCCCGTCATCTCCTTTGCGCCCTTTCTGGATCCAAATGCTCCCGAGTCGGAGCAGATGGCCGTGGCGCAGAAGCTGTATGATGCTTTCCACACCTACGGCTGGGTCTACCTGAGGGACTTTGGCATCAGCGACGAGGAAGTCGCCGACATGTTTGCCCTGGTAAGTGCCTTCCTTGTTCGGTAATCGCTCGGTCGCCGCCCGAACCGGAGGGCGCGAAACACCACGTACCATGTATCACTAGCCCGAAATGCTCGTCATGTTCCGTGATAATAACACTTCTTAGAGCAAATCTTACTTCGACCAACCCATCGACGCGAAGCTTGCCAACGCATTGTCCGACCCTGCCGTGAACCAAGGTTACACTGCAGACGGGGCAGAAGTCGGTGCCAGCAGGAAACCAGACCACAAGGAATGCTACGGTAAGATGCTCATATTAAAGAGACAAAAGAAAGAGACTGCTTATCAACACCCACTAAGAATACCGCCGCTTCAACAACCCCCACGTCCCCGACCCTGCCGCGCTCCCCGACTTCGAACCGCGTCTCCGCATCTTCTACGACAAATGCCACCAGCTCTCCCTCTCGGTGCTCTCCGCCCTGGCCCTCTCCATCGGCCTGCCCCGCGACTTCTTCGTCCGCCACCTAGCCCGCGCCGACCCGCAGCTGCGCCTATTGCACTACATGCCCATCCCGGCCGCGACCCTCGCCAACCCGGACGAGCACTCGCGCATCCACGCCCACACTGATTTCGGTGCGTCGATCCTCTCTCTACTCCCTCCCCTCCTTTCCTCCCCCCTCCCCCCACCCCCACCAGCGTTACGTCCCCTTCGCCTAACCACCCGCAAAGGCCTCTGCACGATCCTCTTCCAAGACGCCACGGGCGGCCTCGAAGTCGACCCCTTCCACACGAACACTTTCCTACCCGCGACGCCGCTGCCCGGCACCTGCGTCATCAACGTCGCCGACCTTTTGCAGCGCTGGTCCAACGACCGCCTGCGCAGCACGCGGCACCGCGTCGTCTCCCCTCCCAATCCCTCTTCCTCTCCCATGCTCCCCGCCCGCTACTCCACCGCCTTCTTCGTCCACCCGAGCGCCGACACGATGGTGGCTCCTATCGTTATGGATGGGGAGGCTGGCGGCGAGAAGGAGAAGGCGAGGTATGAGCCGGTGAATGCGGGGGAGTGGCGGACGGGCATTACGGCGGCGAATTATTCGTTGCCCGTGGAGGCTAAGGCGGCGGCTGCTGCTGCTGCGTCGTGAGGAAAGAAAGGGGGGGAAGTGTGTTTGAATGAGAGGGATGTGGGGGGAAAGAGATAGAGAGAAAAACGATTGGGGGAGGGGGGAGAGCGGACCCGGGAGACGAAGATCACGGTTTGTAAATTGGAGGGGAAATTGGTTGGATTAATCGGGTTTCGTTGTGTTGATATGCGAGAGGGAGGGAGGGAGAATGGAGTGATCCTTAGGTGGGATAGTGCGTCGTTATACTCACATGCATACGATGTACAGAAAAAATTGTAGATTTCCTAAACATTGAACTGAACAAACCACATGAATTTTTTTTCTCCGTCTTCCGTGTCTTCTCTGATAGGTTTCTATCTACCTACCCATCCATCATCATTAAGGCATTTGAAATCTCCGTCTTTCATCTAACCATCTACACCTTGGTCTCCTTTAAGCTCTTCTCCAGATCCTGCACCTTCTTCTCCTCGCTCAGCGGCCTCGCAGGCACCTCGACGAAGACCTTGCTGCCCTTCTCGCTCGTGCTGCTCTCCCAGCCCTCGCCGGGCTCCGCGTCGCCCTCGGCCAGCAGCTTGACCTCGCCGATGGCCTTGCCCGACAGCCACTGCACGCTGACGATGCTGCCGGCCGCCTCCTTGTCGTCGGCCTTGGCGAGCCTGACGGCCGCCTTGGCGCCCTTGACGCCGTGCTGGGCGGCGAGGCTGCGGGCCGCGGCCGCGGCGTCGAGGATGATCTCGTAGCTGGCCTCGGACGTGGCGTCGTCCCAGTCGGGACGGTATTGCGGGTAGGCCGCGCGCATGATCGTCTCCGTCTTGTCTTCGGGGCGACGCACCAGGCGCTGCCAGAGCTCCTCGGTGAGGAAAGGCATGTACGGGTGCAGCATCGTTAGACCGCCCTCGAGCGCCGTGTACAGTGTGTTGACGGCGGAGCGACGGGCCTCGGGCGTGCCGTCCTGGATGATGGGCTTGGTGTATTCCTACACGACAGTTAGAGCTAGTCGCCACTGCGTCATATATCAGCAGCACTTACAATGAAGACGTCGCAAAGATCATCGTGGAAGTAGTGGTAGGCGATCTGGGTCGACTTGGCAAATTCACGGTCCTCCAGAGCCTTGTTGATGTCCCTGGAGGCGACGCTAAGCCTGTGAAGGATCCAGCGCTCGGCGAGCGTCTCGTTGCCGGTCTTGTCGGCCGTAGCCGGCGGGACGTAGTCGGCATCGATCTTGCCAAGCACATACTTGGTGGCCTGGTAAACCTTGTTGCAGAAACGCCTAAAAGCGTGCATGACCTTAACATCGAAGTTGATGTCACCGCCGCCAGTGGTGTACGACACAAGGGAGAAGCGCAGCGCATCGGCACCGCACTCGGGAATACCCTGGGGGAAAGATGTTTGCTGGTACTTGGTAGCAGTCTTGAGCTCCTTGGGGTCAAGGTTGCCCTCCAGCAGCTTCTCGTGAAGCTGGTTAAGCTGGATACCCTCCATAATATCCACGGGGTCGATGACATTGCCGAGAGACTTGGACATCTTGCGACCCTCCGAGTCACGGATGAGAGAGTGGCAGTAGACCTCCCTAAAGGGAACGTTGCCAGTGAGCTTCAGGCCGAAGATGATCATACGGGCGACCCAGAAGAACAGGATATCCCAACCAGTCTCGAGAATGCTAGTTGGGTACAGCTTGGCCATGTCGGGAGTCTCGTTGGGCCAGCCGAGGGTGGAGAACGGCCAAAGACCAGACGAGAACCAAGTGTCCAGCACATCCTCGTCACGTCTCAGCGTGAACTTCTTGCCGGGGAACTTCTTCGCCGCCTTCTCCTGGGCCTCCTCGTCGGTGCGGCCGACAATCCAGTACTGGTCATCCGAATCACTGTTCTTCTCGCCTTCGATCTCAACGAAGTAGGCGGGAGCCTGATGACCCCACCACAGCTGTCTCGACAAGCACCAGTCCTGAATGTTCTCGAGCCACCTGAAGTAGTCAGCCTCAGCGGTTGCAGGCCGAATCTTGATATCGCCATTGCGGACAGCCGCGATGGCAGGCTCAGCCAGGCTCTTCATGCGCATCCACCACTGGGGCTTGACAATTGGCTCAATGACGTCCTTGGTCCTCTGGCAGAGGGGAATCCTCATGGGGTTGTTCTCCTTCTTAACATAGAGGCCAAGCTTGGTCAGCTCGTCAACAACGGTGTAACGAACATCGAAACGCTTCTGGCCAGCGAACTGACCACCGTTCTGGTTCAGCAGACCGTCATCGGTAAGCACGTTGATGAACTCGAGCTTGTGGCGCTGTCCAAGGGTGAAATCGTTGGGGTCGTGGGCAGGGGTGATCTTGACGGCACCAGTACCGAACTCGGGGTCGACGTAGGTATCGGCGACGATAGGCAGGAGGCGGTCAACGAAGGGATGCTTGGCCTTCTTGCCGACGAGGTGCTTGTAGCGCTTGTCATCGGGGTGGACGGCGATACCGGAATCACCGAGCATGGTCTCCGGACGAGTAGTGGCGACCTCGATAGTCTCCTCACTGCCCTCAATGGGGTACTTGAAGTGGGTGATCACACCGAACTCGACCTTGCGCTCGTAGCCGGGAACGTCGAGGAGAGTACGGCCCTCGATGTCCTTGTTGTCCACCTCCAAGTTCGACAGAGCCGTCCGGAGGGTAGTGCACCAGTTGACGAGACGGTCAGATCTGTAGATAAGACCCTCCTCGTGAAGCCTGACGAAAGTCTCGGTAACGGCCTTGGACAAGTTCTCGTCCATGGTGAAAGCCTCCCTCGACCAATCGAAAGAGCCACCCATTCTCCTCAGGACATTGTTGATGCGTTGGTGGTAATCGCCCTTCCATTCCCAAATCCTCTTGACCATCGCCGGGCGACCAAGGTCGTGCCTGGTCTTTTGTTCTCTCCTCCACAGCATTTTCTCGACAACGCTCTGGGTAGAAATACCGGCGTGATCGCAGCCGGGCAGGTAGAGGGTGGTCAGACCCTTCATGCGGTTCCATCTGATCATGGTGTCCTGGAGGGCGTTGGCCAGGGCGTGGCCGCAGTGAAGGGCACCGGTGACGTTTGGTGGGGGCTCAGAGATGACGAAGTAGCCCGCGGGCTTCACGTTGCCATCGGCACCAAACTCGGGCTCGAAGTAGCCCTGCTTCTCCCACCAGTCGTACCATGCAGACTCGACGACGGAGGGAATGTAGGCCTTGTGGTACTCGTCATCGAGGGACTTGAGAACTGCGCGGAGTCAGCCACACCAAACTCGCTGTCCTACCAGGTGGACTCTGACGTACTCTTCTTCTCGCCCTTGGGAGTCTCCTCAACGTACGGCTTGGTCTCCTCCTTGGCGGCGACCTTCTTCTTGGTAGCATTCTTTGTGGTGGCAGCAGCCAGCGCCTGCTTCTTGGCCTCCTTCTCCGCGAACTTCTTCGCCTTCTCGGCCTTCTGGCGCTCCTTCTCGACTATGTCCGCAAGTCAGCCCTCGATTCATGAGCTAAAGTACAACCTCGCCAGCATCCACTACTTCAGCAGGAGCTCGAGTCGAATTGGGTATCCGTACGCTGTTTCGGGGTCTTGGGCTTCTCGCCCTCCGTCACCTCGCCATCCTTGCCCGGCGCTTGCTGTCCCACAGGGTCCTGCTTCGCCGATTCGGAGACGGCGGCGGCGGTTTCGCTCGAGACGGGAGGAGGAGGACCGGTGGCGGGGCCGGTCTTCTCGCCCGCTGTATGGTGGCACCATCGTCAGCTAATCTTGCGAAGTGAAGGATTGCAGGCAGAGAACATACTCGGGTTGTGGGAGGCGTGGTTGAGAGCCATTCTGTAGGCAAATGCGCGTGTAGGACGCAGAGGGCGCGATATGCGGAGAATGGGGCGCCCGAGAAGCGCGCGCGACAGCGTTTTGAATATTTTGCCCACGGGCAGCAAGTGGGGGAGGGGTAAAGAGCAATGACTGGGTAGCTGTGACTCCAACTTTCTGCGGGCGCCGCAGCGGGACAATCTCCAGCTTGGCGCCTGCTTTGCTTCGTTTGCAGCCTTAGTCAGCGTTTTTGTGTCCGTCATTCCTAGTCATACCGCACCAACTCATTCTTGCTCATCACAAGCACGCAATCGCCATTGACCTGAGTCATATCCAACGTGTCATAAGGAGTATCGTTGGATTATTGGTATCTACAGCTGCACGCAAAAGAAAAGTCACACTCGCCTCCGCCAATGCCCCCGCCGTCGCTTGAATCTCCGCGCTTCATTCCCCCATCGCTCCTGCCGCTGGGTCTTCGTCTCCCCCGGGAAATACCGAACTGATGTTGTGAGGATCGGAAGGAGGCGGAATGCTCTGGCCGTGGGTCTTCAGTCCTTAGTTCACGCAGCTATCGAGCGATACCGAGGTGCCGCATCTTCGGGACTCCGAGATCCCGAAGATGTAGAAGGTAGTTAATCAAAAGAGGCACGTTTTGTCAATCATGAAGAGCTCGTGTTGTTCTGCATGCACGCCTGGCGGACTGGGTTGAAGTACGGGTGGGCCATGGCCTCCTTGGCGGTAAGACGCTCCTGCTTGAAATTAGGCTGTGTATTGTAAAAAACCAGTGTGTTGGAGCTTACCTGGTGGTCGTAACGGAGAAGCTTGTCAAGGAAGTCAATGGCATCGTTACTGACGAACCGCTGGTTTTCGGCGTTGATAAAACTGTGCCAGCTCTTCTTGGGGAAGCGGCCGAGAATGTCGTCGTACTGAGCATCAAGCTCGATGTCGTACTTGTCGAGGTAGTCGAAGAGATCTTCAGTACCCAAGACCTTGGCAATCTTGACCAGCTGATCCGAGTTGCTGTTTCCGTGGAAGAAGGGCTCCTTGCGGAAGATCATGGAGGCAAACATGGCACCAAGCGACCACATGTCGAGAGAGTAGTCGTACTCCTGGAAGTCGACAAGAAGCTCCGGGCCCTTGAAGTAGCGGGACGCCACACGGACGTTGTACTCGGTGCCGGCATGGTAGAACTCAGCGAGACCCCAGTCGATGAGCCTCAGCTAGTGCGAAACGCAAGTCAGCGCGAATCCCAAGAGGCGGAGGTACGGCGGTACTGACCTTGCGTTTCTCGTGGTCGATCATGACGTTGTGCGGTTTGACGTCTCGGTGCATAATACCCTTGCTGTGGCAGAAGTCCAGGGCCTGTACGCGTCAGCCTTGCACTGGAACACAGAGCCGGGAAACCCACCTTCAGCAGCTCGAAAATGTAGAAGCGCACGTCGTAGTCCTGGAACTTGGGGTATAGGCTTCTGAAGTCGGTGTTGTTCACGTATTCGAAGATCAGCGATGGAGTCTTGCTCTGAGCGCGCGGTTAGCCACCGTTACTTTGCGGGCCGGACCATGCGGGTTGAGCGGGAGACACGAACCTGGTTGTCGCGAACGACGTCCAGCAGAGCGACGATGTTGGGCCCACCGCTGAGGTTCTGCAGAATCTTGATCTCGCGCTTTATCTTCTTCTTCTTGACAGGCTTGAGGACCTTGATGACACATTTCTGGTAGTTGACGATGTTGATGCCCTCAAACACCTCCGAGTATTTGCCCCGACCTGGTGCGCGGGCGTCAGCAGGCGTTGCCAGGGAGCGACAGCGAGCGGGGAAGCGTACCGATCTTGCGGACAACCTCGTAGTTCTCGAGAACGCCCCACGAGATATTGACCGAGTCGTAGTCCCAGTAGGACCGCGGCATGTTCGCGTTCACATCTGCTCGGGGTCAGCACAAAGCGGAGACGGTTTGGGCAGGCACCGACCTGCGTAAACACGCGCCATGCTGGGCGCCGGGTCTATGTTTTCCACTCGTATTTCCGACACCCTGGCGGTATTTTGGGGGCTCTTGGGGGAGAGAGCGAGCGAGACGAACGCGGCGAAAACGGCAACGGCGAGGGCGAGCGCAACAGCGGTGGTGGTGCTGGGGGCGCGGGAGCGGGGTGGTTGGGCTACTGCAGGCGGGCTGTGGTTGGAAGTGGTGGTTGCGGTGGTTTTGATCGCGGGGCCGGGCCTGCGATCGCCGGCATCCTTGTTGCCTGCGGCCTCAGGCCACAACTGGCGCGCCCGCTTGAGTAGTCGCTGCATCGCGCTGCCACTCTGCCTTACTCCAGCACCGGCCGCGGCGAGTTCGACCTGACCTTATAGGCTGCGGGCTGCAAAAAGAATTCCCCGCGCGACGTACTGCATTCTTCCCGGCTCCATCTAGGGTCTCAACGGACTGCATAAGGGCCCGACAATTTTCGCGACAACCCTTCCGTCTAGCCACGGACGATCTGCTGGCTGCCTCGCTCGCAATGTTCTACGACCTGAACGTCCCTTGGTCCGCTAAGGATCCCGAGCTGCCGCGCACCATTGCGTTCCTCGCTGATCGTGAGCCCGCCTCCCCGAACGGTGCAGCTGAGGCGGCTAACGTCTCGCAGTCGGCTACAACGTCGTCGCTCTGTCCCATACGCTGTCCGGCAAGCTCCCCGCCGACCTGGTACCGCTGGCTTCACTCTGAAACCTGGCGCCAAGCACTGACCAGAGCAGACATCCCCGATTCTCGATCCGCTGCCTTTCGCCGTCCCCAAGCACGTCCGCATCCTGCGCCGCTGTACCCTCGTCCTGGCCGACACGGCGCAGAACCACCGCATCAACAACCTCGCGCCAGCATATGACATCCTCGCTGTAAGACCCGTTGATGAGAAGACGCTGCAGCAAGCATGCCAGTCGCTGGACTGCGACATCATCTCCATCGACATGACGCAGCGGCTTGGCTTCTTCTTCAAGTTCAAGATGCTGTCGCAAGCCATTGAGCGGGGCGTGAAGTTTGAGATCTGCTATGCGCCCGGCATCATGGCAAAGGACAGCTCCGCCCGGAGGAACCTCATTCAGAACACCACACAGCTGATTCGCGCTTCAAGAGGTAGGGGTCTGATAATAAGCAGCGAGGCCAAGTCGGCTGTTGGTTGCCGAGCGCCTTGGGACGTGATCAACCTTGCTGCTGTTTGGGGCCTAGGCCAGGAGCGCGGCCACGAGGCTGTATCCAAAGAGGCTCGTGCTGCCGTCGTCAGCGCCCAGATGAAGCGGACTAGCTTTAGGGGCGTCATTGACGTCGTGTATGGAGGCGAGAAGCCTGAGAAGAAAGAAAACCAGGCCAAGAATAAGCAAGAAAGTCAGAAGCGTAAAGCCGAGGGCATGGCAAAGAGCTCCGAGAACGTCTCTGAGCAAGGCAAGGCTCCGTCAAAGAGCCAGCTCAAAAAGCAAGCCAAGAGAGCACGAGTTGAAGGCTCCAAGCCCGCCCAACCTGGTAACGACAAGAAGACTGTTGCCGCAGAGCCTATGGATACGTCCTGAAAGCCTACGAACTCTCATCTAGGAACCACGATCACATTTGCAGGACCGAGTCAGCGCCGTCGACCTGCATGCTTCCACTGCCCTCCTGCAGGCACCGTGCCTAGTTGCACGACATTCAGCATTGATATAGCAGAATGGGCCGGCCGTCTCTATCTGGTCGACGAGGAATGATACCATGAGGGGATCCAAAAGGAAAATTTCCGCCCTTGCGACGGGACTCACGGAAAAGGTCGAAGATAGAAAGACGCCATAGGCCGGAAGATCCAATACCCATTATCAACTTGATTATACATTAACTTCCTATACTTGCACTGGTCTTGCCGTAAATCAACCCGCGAAGTGAATCGTCAAACGCCCCAACGACGTCTACGACGTTCTCGTTCTAACTATCGTCGCCACCTTCGCCTTGTGGCTCCTTACCTCCAACGCGACCTTTCACGAAGCCCCTTCAATACGGACCTCCGGGATCAGCTAAAGAAAAAAAAGGGCTGAAGAGGGACCCATTCCGTTCGACGGGAATTACCAGAGCTGAAAGTAAGGGGAGCTCCCCATCACCTTCCACGCGCTCTGATTACCATTCTCGTCATTCCCATCATCCTCACCGCCAGTTCGAGCAAGCGTGGTTTCCCTAGACATGGAATTCGCAGGGCTCCCCGCATATACACTCTTTGCCGTCTTTCCGACCAGCAACGACCCCTCTCGCCTTGTTTCCACAGACTGAGACGTGGCTTAGTGTCCGCCCGGTGTGGCGGGTGATGGCGGTGGCTATTTGACTCGGGTCAAAATTCGCGGGCGTCGGTTGTACGTCCACAGTTGAAGTGGATGACTCAATCCAATGATAATGAAAGCAGAACCCTTTTGACGAAGGGCGAGGTCGCTTCTAGAAACGAATTCCGGTTCGCTCCAGAGTCTTCTTGCTCCGTTTCGGACGTCCCCCCGGGGTACCACCATCAAGACCTGCGTGGCTTTCTCCCAGCGAAATGATTCTTCTTATTCTTCCTCTTCACACTCTTTCACGCCTTACCATCCCTCCCCGCGTCCTTCTCGAACAAGGCGCTATCGCCCGGCAACTCGGCAATCACCGCGTTCGCCGCCGGCGCCTCAACCGGATGCATCTGGCTGGCCGGCAGCTCCGCCGCGAACGCGGTGCTCCCCTGCATCTCCATCGCGGCCGTGGAGGGCGGCCCCGCCGAACCAGGAGTCACCGGCGACACGGGGCTGTTCGCGACGCCGCCATTGTTCGGCACGGCCAGGTTGTCCTCGGACAGGTGGTGATACGAGTCGCCGGGCTTCATCTCCTGGTCGGATGCCGTCTGGCTGAGCAGCAGCCGGTGCCGCTTCTGGTCGGACCGCCGCCGCCAGAGCAGGTACGCGCCGACGGCCAGCGCGATGACGCCGGCGACGGCGCCGACGATGATGCCGATCTGCGCGCCGGTGGACAGGCCGCTGCCGCTGCCGCCGCTGCTGTCGTCGCTACCGTTCGTAACACTACTGCCGCCGGCGGTGCTCGACGCCGTTGCGGCGGCGGTGGTGCGAGCGGCGGTGGACGCCGTGGCCGACGTCGCCGTCATGATCTGGCCGTAGACGGTAGGATTCGTCTCGAGGCGGGACAGGTCGGCGTCGCGCCAGCGCACCTGGATGGCGTAAACCAGCTCGGACGTGGTGGTGACGAAGGCGGGCGTGATCTCGTTGGACGTCGTGTACGACGTCGCGGCGGTGGAGCGGCACTTGCTGTACGGCCACGGCTGGTAGAACGAGTCGCCCGGGTCGCACGTGTAGCCGCGCGGGCAGCAGATGTGGCCCGTCTCCGTTTGCGTACCGTCCGTCGCGAGCGGCCCACCGAGCGATATACCCGTCGCGAGGGACGTCGGGATCGCGCAGCCCCGCGTGTAGCCCAAGGGGCAGATGGCCGGCGAGAAGAAGCCCGCCCGCAGGTTCCAGTACTCGGTCCACCCGTCGGGCGGCATGCAGATGGAGCTGGACAGCGCGGGCGTGCCGACGTCGCTCCACGCGCCCGACGAGCAGAAGTCCGGCGTCGTGAAGACGGTCGTGAGGGGCCCCGCGCCGCCGGGTTTTATCGACGTGACGGCCATGGTGTACTGTGTTTGCGGTTTTGGCGTGTTTTTTCACGGAGGGGAGTTTTGATATTTTTTTTCTTTGGCGGTCTGCGCGCGCCCGCGGCCGGTTGGATGTAGTGACGTCGACCCGTTCGTGCGGTGTGGTGTGGCGATCTACTTTCTTGCTTTGGCTTCGTATTTTTGGATGGCAGGGCGCGGATTGGAACGAGCGGGGGGGTCAATGCCGGCTTTCTTCAACCCTCACGGAGAGCCTGAGAGGGGAGTGTCGATTATTATCGCGGGAGAAGCGGAGGGGGGAACGGACACGCGGGACGCGCACAGGGGAGATTGTGAGACGGGCGTCGATCTCGCGTGCTGTCAGACCGGGGGGCAAGCAGCTTGGAGCTCATCTTGGACCGAACGGGGGGAGGAGACTTGGCTTTGGCTCTCTGGGCCGTGTTGCCGTGTGTCTTCACATGGTTTCGGGCTGAGGTTTGACTGACACGTTTCGACGCCGGCACTCCATTTTCCCGCCGACACACGGCGAGCGCTCGGGTCTCTTGGGCGTTGGATTAGGATGAAGGGTGTTCGGTGATCCACTCACGCGAGTCATTGCGGATGCTCCGGTTGCCGCTTCTAGAAAGATATTCTGGCCGTGCACGAGTCAGCGTGGCGTCTGGGCCCGGCTCCGCGTGGTACGATACAGGCTTAGAGAATCCATTCACTATTTACAACTAAGTCTTCGAGAAGAGTACCATGGTCTGAACGAAAGCAGCCGAGGTCGTAAGCTCTCCGTCACTGATCTAGCATCCCTCGAGCTGTCTCCTTCATGAACCTGAAATCCTCTCGCACCTATACTTCTCACGCCGTCTTCGCGTCCGGCCTGTTGGCGAACTTCTTCTTGGCGAACATGGCCATGTGTGTGGAAATGGCGGTTTTTGACGTCTACATTGCGTTAGTCACGCTTCTCCCAATCTTCGAACAGCTATGAGACTCACGCTAAACCCGCCTGGACCGGCTTCCCATCTCTTAAACCCCGGTTGCAAGGGCTCGTCATAAGAATGGGGTCCCCACATACTGTGCCGCGTGCTGGTGCGATACAGCAATTCATGAACGTCCGCCACCACGCCCATGTTGTACCGGCCTGGAGCCCAAGGAGCGTTCGCGTATCCACATATCGTACGGGCTTTGGCGAAGCCGGGATGCTGTGCTTCGTAGCCGTTGAGATACATGCCCGAAACAACTTCCCGGTCGAGTTTGTCCACATCGACCCGGGGCACGGGGAGATGGTCTGCAAAGGTTGACCAGTGGTAGCAGTCTTCCTCCAGGAGGTAGAGCGGCCCGAGCTTGAAGGATCCCAGCTCGCAGCTGAGCATGACATCGAACACCGCAGCCCAGGATCCTCCAATGAGGTGGCCGTCAGTGAAGCCGACGGCGTATAAGGTCGAGGTGCGCTGGTCTAGAAACTGCATGAGCGCAGTGGAATAGGCCACGAAGTTGTGGAGATGTATGTCCCGCAGCTTCTTTGGAAGGGCTCGCAAGATGCTTTCAGTAAAGTCGGGCCCGAAGGAGGTCTTGTAGTTGGCGGCCAGCTCAAAAACTCCGAGATTTGGGGTCATGGCGAGCAGTCGTTGCAGCCCACGCGATGGCTTATCATCCATCCAGGTCTCCGGCAAGAGGAAGGTGGCTTCGTAGCTTTTAGCATTGCTGACCGCCAGGCTGAGCGTCTTGAGCCCGGCAAAACAGGTAGGCAGCCGCTTCCACAAGCCATCGGGGAGCTGATCGAATGTGCTGATACTGACGACTCCTTTGCGAAAGCCGCGCGAAACGCTGAAATTCTCCAGCTCGGTCTGGTTAGCAGCCAACGCGGAGAGGACGGCCAAAAGCATGCGGTCATGCTGGGATGGCTCCTGGTATTGCGCCTCCCAGAACGGCAGCCCACCGAAGCTTCGGAATCCCGTCCTCGCCAACTTGTTGTAGTCACTCGACAAGAGGCGACGCTGCCAGTAGCAACTAAGGACACCTCCCCTGGGGACTGTGATGTGATGCGGGCCGATCAGGACCGTCTTGAGGTTCTTCAGCCGCGCAAACAGCATCGTCATGTTGGCCTTGTCCCGGTTGCTTGTAACTTGTTGCTCGTAGTCCTCGACAATTGACTTCAGAGCATGGCGAAGGGAGATGGCAGTTTTGACACCAAGTCCACGAATCTCCGTCTCCAACAGGCGAACCTGGCAGTTGGTGGGGTAGTCCGTACCGATGGTCAAAGTACGAAGCTCTTGCGCCACTCGGTCATCCTCGGTGATGCCCAGGATGGTCTGCATATTCGCTGGAAGGGTGTAAACAAGTGTTCCCTCGCTGAGCTTTCCCTGCGGGTTCTCGAGTATCTTATCGATGAAGACATCGTACATGGAGAAAGCCATCATCTTGCAGGTCAGGCGCAGTTTGAACATATCCGTGGGTACAAGATGGGTAGCGATCTTGCGTAGCAGCTCTTCTGGAAGTGCTTGGAGCCTAGGGCCACAGGAGATTTTGGTTGGCGCAACGCTCATTGGTGTGGTACCAGGGTGGGAATCCGGGTCATGACGCGGTACCGACAGTCTCTTAGTGGTTGTCAAAAGTGATTCAATGATAGTCACAGATGGGTTGAGGTGACTTACGCTCATTTTTAGTGGATCGGAAATCGACAACGGTTACGCCGGCATGGATATGCTTTGAGTGGACGCAATTGCAATGAGGTGCAAGGTTGAAGGTCAGAAGAAGAAGAGCCGGCGGAAGAAGTTAAGAGACGCAGATGCGGCAGTGATTGAACCGACTTGCTTATGTAACCCCGCCGTCCAACCGCCGTGGTGCGCCGAATCATTCACTCTTCTCACCTTGTAAGTTACCATCAACGGGCAGTTGAAGCATCCATTCACCCGGCGGAAATCACTCACGGCCTTACAGACCGGATAATGCACGTAAATGGCCTGCCTCCTTTGGCTGCATATCTCCGCACCACAATATATCATTCTCTCCGCGTTCTTGATCTCGTTCCAGGCAGCGTCACTTCGCCTCGCGCTCACCTCCACCCAACCTTAAATTGTCTATAAGGAAAGTCATGTAGCGCCCTTCACAAAGATTGTCGGTCTCTAACCCACATGCCTGTGAAACTTCAACAAACTCTACTTTGCATATCGAGGATAGTGCTCTCATGCGTCGTAGGAGAGGTGAAGCATCGTAAGCTGGTGAGAAAGAGGGTGGACCAGTGCCAGGAACAAGAAGCGCGCCACACCAGTGAGACGTTGGCGAAGTGCAATGCGGTAAATATCGGGCCACTGGTATGCATTGATGGAGTGGTAGAGCCGATGGAAAATATTTTCCGGGGCGACCGTGAGAGAAGTCACAGTATTTAGATAATAGCTGATGATGTTTTCCAGTACTAAGATGAGTTGATGGAGAGAAAGACGATTAGGAGACAATGTCGATGCTCCTCAACAGGTAGTCATGATGAGTAGTGCATAACCTCAATGGCATACAGAGCTCTCGTACTTCCGCAAGTGAAGTCGTTTGATGGGAACCAAATCCAGATTATGCCAATTAACCGCTCCACGAGAGCAGTCATGACGACGGTGTCTTGAAGGATTGTCTATGGTCTCATGGGTAGCAACGTCTGTCTCTGAGTGTAACGTCAGTGTCGCGGTACTCGGTCAGTATTGGAGCAGATATATCCTGTCAGTGCATTCCAAAGAAAGCAGACTCAACCCTTCTCGTGTGACCGTTCGCCACCATAGACATGATTCCCACACGTGCCTCAAATAAAGCTGTTCGAATTGCCTTTTCACAACAGCCGTATCCCGCAGACTCTGGGAGCCAGTAGAACCATGATTCCGCAACAGGTATCCACACCACAATCGTTCACTAGTAGCCGTAGTTACCATTACACGACTTAGTCCTTCGATCTCCCTCTCGCTCCTAAGGATAAAAAATTTGGGATTATAACATTGTAACCCTCACCAAGTGGGTATTTAGGCGCCACCTCTTCATGTAATAATGGAGTCCATCATCAAACATCCGAAATGCTGCTTGTAAGCATTATAATTCAGTTCCCATCGCAACCATCAGCTGTAGAAACTCAGTATGGCCCTTCTTTGCTACTAGCGTTTCAGGCGAGACAACGCCTCACGAGTCGTAATAATCGATGTAGTGAGTGCACCCAGAAAACTCCAGTGTCTAACTCAACGGTGCCTGTAGATTATCACAGGAATACCCGCGGCCTTTATCAAGTACCGAAAGACGACTCACACATATCAGAAGCACCTTTATACTCAGCACTCCCCACACATCCCCGCTCACGGGCACCTGGAGTCCCAGCTTCTCACAACACAGCAGCTGATCCGCTGCTCATTCACCTGCATCACTCGTTTCCGCACCCCAACCAACCACAAGCAAAACCAAGCCGCGCCGGTGGCATGGTCCGTCGGGTACCAGCCACGTGTACATATGCACCTGCAGCCGCATCTCCTCCCCCATGACCCCCTCACCCCCTTCCAGCCCACGTCACAGCAGCGTCCCCAGTGTCATATGCCAAAGCCGCACGCGGACGTCGACGCCACTCTCCCTGCACTCACCCATGATCATATCCCCGCCATGTCCTCGCAACTAATTCCCCCATCATAAAAGCACACCCTTCTCCCGCGTTTTCTAGATATCGTCATCATCGTTGACTCGTCGTCAAAAGACGGAGACAATTACACAACAATAAGTAAACGCACTTCTTCGGTCTCAGATTGGGGTTCCACTTCGCGTGTGATCAGCGGAAAGACCAGTCTGTCTGGCAGTATCGAGGCTGTAAGTGACGAGCGGTGCTGCTCAGGAGCATCATTTACGTTTGATGATGACGAGCAGCGATGGCGTTGTATAACAGTGTGCCTCAGCATGTTCAGCAGATGCATTTTCGACTGACCAGACAGACAGACAGAACCCCGCCGACAGTCGCTTTGCATCAAGAACCAAGAAAGACCGCCGCACCGTGACGGCTGTTACTTCCAAATCCCGACAAGGCAAGTACATTTTTTTGACTGCCTAGTTGAAGCATGCCTTCAGTCCCATCTTGTACGCAGAGAAAGAGAGAGGGAGAACGGGCAGACAGTCCGCAGTCTTTTATAGCGTCTCAGATCCCCACCGCGCAAGACGCACACACATGACAACGCGGCACCAGACCGACCGACCGCACACGCACAGATTTGTGATTGAAACTGATCCAATCATGGTCATTCATTACATATTCCCGTACATAACATCCAAATGCATTATGACCTCAACGAATCAAGCCTTCAAGCCAAGATCGCTCTCCCTATTCCCCCACGCGCCCGCCTTCGCCGCGCGCGCATTCTCGCTCTGCTCGCTCAACGTCGGTAGGCCGACACGAGAGTTGATCCAATCAAAGACGGCCGTGTGCCACAGCAGGCTGTTCTCCGGCTTGATGACCCAATGGTTCTCGTCGGGGAACGACAGGAACGCGCTCTCGACGCTGCGGCCTTGCAGCACGTTGAACGCAGCCAGGCCCTCGGCGATGGTGAGGCGGTAGTCCAGCTCGTTGTGGATGATCAGGTGCGGCGTCGCCCACTTGTCCACGTGCGCCGACGGGTCCCACTCGAGCCACGACTCGCGGTTCTCCCAGTACTTGCCCTCCAGGTCGTGCTCCGGGAACCACTGCTCCTCCGACGCCAGCTGCGCCGTCATGCTGAAGACGCCGTCGTGCGTGACGAGCGCCTTGAACTTGCGGCCCAGGTCGTGGCCCTGGATCCAGTTGGTCATGTAGCCGCCGTACGACGCGCCCAGCTCGACCGCCCGGTCCGTGTCGACGTACTTGAGGTTGTTCTCGATGTACGTGAAGCCGTTGACGATGTCCTGGTAAGGAAGACCGCCCCACTCGCCCTGAATGGCATCGGTGAGAGCCTTGCCGTAGCCAGTTGATCCGGTGGGGTTGGGCGTGACAACAACGTAGCCCTGCTCGGCCCACACGAGAGGATTCCACCCTGATGTAAGACGGTTAGCCGAGTATTCAAAGACTAAGGGAGCGGTTAGCACATACTTGTGGACCATGAATCCTCCCAGGCGCCCTGAGGACCGCCATGGATAAGGTATGCGAGCGGCCAGGTAGAGTTGGCGGTGAAGTTGGAAGGCACAATGACCCAGGCGTGGATCTTGGTGCCGTTGGCAGCGCCGGGATACCAGATCTCAGAAACCTGGCTACGGGACAGACCGAAAAGCGCACCGTTCTTCGAGTTGGAGGAAACTTGAACGGGCTCCTCGCCAGGGGTCAGGAGGAAGTAGACGGAGTTGTCAATGAGATTTGTGCCGGAGATGAAGACATCGCCGGTCTCAAGGGCATGCGCGTCAGAAACAGCACCGTCGTTGAAGATGAGAGTGGGTTCCTTGCTGCTGGTAGCGTTGCCGCTGGGAGTGGGAAGAGAGTACAGGGAAACACGGCCGATATTCTCAGCGGTCAAGTACAGCGTCTTGCCGTCAGCAGACCAGGTAACGGCAGACGGGCTGCGGTCCCAGGAACCAAGGTTACCGGCAGCAGGGAGAGCGTTCACGGCAACAGCGCTGGAAACATCGGAAACGACAAACAGCTGAAGCTTGTCGGACTCGTACTGGATCTCTCTCATACGGAGAAAGGCCAGAGACTTGCCATCGGGGGAGAAAACAGGGGAAGTGCTCTGACCCTGGAAACCAGCAGTCTCGACCTGGACAGGGGCAGGGGCGGTCGACTCAGTGAAGGTCGAAAGGGGAACATAGTATACGTTGATCTTGGTCCAGACAGAGGGTAGCAGCTCAGGGTCTTTGGCAACAAAAGCCAGTCCACTGCTGCTAACGTCGAAGTTGTCGGTGCCACCAAACGGAGGAACCGGGCTTTCAAGCTTGGTACCCTTCAAAGCGTTGACAAGAGAAGACAGGCTGTACTCCTCGCCGTCCTTGGCCAAAGTACCGTACCAAACAGCATTACGGTTGGGAGTAAGGTATGTGTCCCAGTGACGGACAAAGGTGGCTTCGTAGTACCTGCCAGTGGAAGGGACCGAAGCAGCCTTCTCGGCGTTGTAGATGGAGCCATCCGGCTTAGCGAGGGCGGTGATGGCAAATGCAAACTTGCCATCACCGAGCGAAGCTACCTTGACGCTGCTGGCGGAGCCATCAATGTTGCCGGCCGTGTAGTTGCTACAATTGAGTTAGCATTATGTAAAGTCGAGATAGTGGTATTGCCGTTTGGGATGTTGAATCTAGTGGTTTTGTGCTAAGCAACGAAAACCGCTAGTTTTGCAGCTTTGACGAGCTCCAGGGAATATTGAGTTACATAGGGTTCCGTCATTCCGTGTCCAATCTTCATTCGTGGGTAGTTGAAGGGAGATCCGAACGTAGATGCGAGTCAACCTGCACATTTACATCCGGATACAGCATCCAACCACCCCCATAAGTTGGATGCTGCTCCCGTGCACGTGATTGGGACACGGAATGAAGAGTCTCGATTGCATTGAAAATGAACACAACTAACCTGTTCGCAAAATCATCATACGGGCCAACCAGCACGTCCGTAGTGCCATTGGAGCCGGGGAGCAGGAGCAGGATGTCGGAGCCGTCGAGCCAAGTGGGCTCGGAAGCATCGCCGTTGTCCGAGACGACAGTGCTCTCGCCAGAGGCGACGTCAAGCACACGGACCTCGGCAGTGGACGCGTGGTCGGCGAACGAGTAAGTCGAGACCGTGTACAGCACCTTGGAGCCGTCGGCGTTGGGCACGCCGGCGGAGCGGCGCGGGGCGCTCAGCAGCACCTCGGGCGTGAACTTGGCCGCCTTGATCGTCATGGCCAGGAGTGCCACCAGCAGGGCGAGGTAGGTCGAGAGGAGGCCTGCGCGCGCCATGGTGGGAGATTGGCTTCAGCGTCTCTTTTGGCGGTGACGGGGAACTGGCGACCGCTTTGCTGCAGGGCGAGTGCAGCTAAGGGACGGCGGGGGGGAGGGCAGGACGAGGGGGCGACGGCGGGTGCGGGAGCGAAACATTGGGCAAGCAGGGCGGCGGCGATAATATATAGTCGGCCTTGGCCATGGATGTTGATCTGCTTACCTCAATGGCGTGGGAGATGGTTAATCCCGCGGACCGGGAACGTGGGTCCCCAGTGGAAGCAAACAGATAGCAAGTAACCAGCTGTGCGCCGAAGCTTGCCTCGTTGGGGCAGCTGTCGTGTCGGCGGGCGATGTAACGGTGGGTGAGGGCGGCCTGTCGGGCTGCGGAGAAGTCCAGCCGGGGCCGGGGAGCAGTCGAGCAAAGAGTGCCAAGGCAGATGCCAGTCGTCGATAAGCCGTGCGTTGCGAAGGCCAAGGCTCGGAGGATGAGGAGAGGGTGATATGAGCGGCGCGGTGATATACAGGTCCGCCGCTGGAAACGGAAGGTGCATCGCCCGACACGAGTCCTCCCCGCTCGCGAGCATGACGAGCCTGTTTAGTCGTTGCCGCCTGTGCCCAGCTGCAGCTTCCTGCGAATCCTGCGCGGGGGCCGAGATGCGCAATCCGGGGTGCTCTTGTCGCCACGAGGCAACTGTGTATCTGCACGCCTGTCCGCAACCCTCCGGCGACAATCCTTCAGCAGCGTGGAGGCGAGCTCCGGCGTTGGACGCGGAGGCCATGAGTATTACGGGGCAAGGACGTGCTAGTGGAGTAGCCGCTCCGCCTTCGCTAAGCGGTCAAGCTCTGCTGCCATGGCCTGCTCGAAGCCGCAATATTCGCCATCGTTGGCTCATCTCGCACGGCATCGCTTTCCCTGGTTCTCGACTGCAGCCGACGCGGCTGCACGACATGCATTGTGCTGGATCCAGAAGCAGCAAACGGCTAGGGCCGGCGTCCCCCGGACTCTTGTCAGGTACAGCCGATGCGCAATCGACACCCATGTCCGGCAAAAGACATTTCGAAATTGAAGGTCGCCCGCAGCGTGACTCGGTCTGCATTGACCTGGAATCCCTCGCTAGTCTGACGTGACGGCTGGCTGCATCTACCGTCGACATGGTCTCACATCCGTGCGACGCGACTGAAGCTGAATTATATTTCATCAAATGCTGTCTCCTGCCGGCTGGTCTTGAGAAAGCTTATTCTCGGACCAAACCTGCATGCAAGACCAAAGCAACGAGAATTAAAATGGCAGCCCCGCACCAGTGAACACCCAATTGCCAATAAACGTGCCTGACGCCTGCCCGGGTATCAAAACAGCACTCCGCAACCTCTCCTCAGCTTCAGTCGTCAACCCCGTCGTCCTCGGGCAGCGCCGTAATCACATCCTCCACAATCCGAATCAGCTCATCCACGTCCGGCCGCTCCGACGGCTCGACGCTCAAACATTGTCTCACCACCTCCTTGACCTGGTCGCTGATGCTGCCTTCCTGCCGAGTCGCAGTTGTGGCCGCCTGCTTCTGCCTCCCGTGCTGTTCCTGCGCCGAGCTCTCATCCGGGAAGCGCCAGTCGCCGCCAAGCACGCAGAGACTCAGGCTGCCGCCAGTCTCCTCGGAGCGCGCCTCAAAAGGCGACTTGCCCACGAGACATGCATACAGCGTACAGCCAAGAGACCAAATGTCAACCTTGGTATCGACTGCTGTGTCAGTCTTGACATCGAACAATTCCGGGGCCCGGTACGGCATGGTGCTGTGTTCGGCTGCCGTGTCTTGCACCTGCAGAGCTAACGAGCGCGATGTGATCTGGATGGGCGATGGTGCAAGAGAGCCCAGATCCATAAGGATGGGCGTCTTGCCGTCGTCCGCAATCATGATGTTGCCTGGGCTACAGTCAGTCGAGCTCCTTTTGATGCGAGATGGAGTGCTCACCTGGTTTGATATCCCTGTGCGCGTACGCGCGCTGTTGCCCCGGCGCAACCCCATCCTGAGCCGCCGTGACCTCGTCGTCCATCAGAGGCTCTGCCGCCTCGTCGCCAGCCTCATCCGCAGCCTCCGCATCAGCCCGAGCAGCCTGCTGTCTCACCCTCTTCGCCTTTGCCTGGCTCGCCGTTCCACCGGGCGCCCCCTTGACCTTGTACTGATGCATGGCCTTCAGCGCCCTGCACACGCCGAGAAACAGAATCATCAGCCGGCGCTCCGGGAAGTTCGTGTGGTTGACGAGGTTCGCATTGATCATGTCCTGCAGGTTGCCTCTTCGGTAGTACGGAAGTAGAATGTACACCGTCTTCGCGCCCGGGTCCGACTTGTCCGACGCGATGCTGTGGTCTATGCAATGAATGATGTTGGGGTGCGGCGAGAATAGGCTGTACGCCTCGACTTCCTTGAGCGCCTGCGACACCGACTCCTGGCCGAAGGGACACCGTATCTTCTTGAGCGCATACAGGTTCGCGCCGGAGCCGTCTTGAACGAGGTAGACGTAGGAGAAGCCGCCCTGCACGAAGAGTCGCCTCATTAGCATCGCGCCAATCTTCGGCTGCACCGAGGGGATGCTGGACCGCCTGGACGTACCTCGCCGAGAAGGCGCAAGATCTTGAAGCTGCGGCCATTGATTTTAAGTTGCGGCGTGCCGGGGAAGCATGACATGCAATTGGTCAGGGAATAGACTAGGTCGAGGACGTATGAGCCTAATGATGCCATGCTGAAGCGGGAGGCGACGCCGTCCGGATAGGAATCGTCTCGGAAGGACGAGTGGTGGTCGGGGAAATCGGGGTGGTAACCGCTACGGGCGATGCGCGATAACTCCAGTTTGGCTGATTCGAGGGTGATGGTGATGGGATGTGATACAAGGGTCTCTTGGCAGGCGGAGTGCGGGAAGGTGCGGATTGTGCAAACGTGGAAAGAAGTTGGAGCTGTTGTTGCTGGCTGCGCCTGCGGCTTACGACAGGGCGAGCTTGGGCCGGGAGTCCGGCCGCCTGGCCGCCTGAGGCAGCGACCCTGACACGTGCTCGGCCAGCCGAACTGATGTCTACCAGCGTCTACCACGAGGTGAGATTGCGCTTTCCGTGGGTGAACTCTAGCACTTCCAGGCCGATGTCGGTATCAGTGAAGGCATTCTACATAGAGCCATGATTCACCATGCTGTGGCCAACGTCATGCGGAGGACCATGCGGTCCATATATTGGGTTCCTTGGACACGACCGCAACCCCTCATTCGGCGTGAGACATTCCTGCAGCTTTGAGCGATAATTCCCCACGTCTGACTGGTCACTAAGCTCGTTCAATGGTCCTGTTATCATTCCGATATCGGACCTTCCACATGTAGCACTACTCCTCCAACATCAACATAAATACCCCGCAAGCTTGCTTCAACAATCCGTAGAACACCGCAAGTGTTAAGTCTGCACCTGAATTAGGCGGCAATCATGGCTGCGTCTCAAGATGAGAAGAAAGACCGCTGGTCTTCCAAAGTCAGTATCTTCGTGCAATTCCACGCGACATCGTCGCAATCCAAGACATAGCTCAACCTATGACTCCGGCAACCCTTACAGCTCTAGAGTGTCCTAACGCTATGGACGACAACTAACCATTCCCAACCTCCAGGAATACAACACCGCCGCCTCCTTCGTCCCCCAGCTCACCAAGACCGTCCTCTCCTACCTCTCCCCCGACTCGACCGACCACATCCTCGACATCGGTTGCGGCGACGGGCCCCTCACCGCGTATCTTGCTTCGCTCGTCCCGCAAGGCTCCGTCCTCGGCCTCGACGCCTCCCCCTCCATGATCCAGACCGCGCAAGAAGAGCACGCCTCCCTCCCCAACATCTCCTTCCGAGTCGCCGACTGCGTAAGTTCTCTTCATTCCCATCCGCAAAAGGAAAAAAAAAAACCCCTCCCAAAACTACTCAGTACTCCCCTGACTAACACCCCCGGCCAACACAACAGTCCGACCTCCCCACCTCCGCCCCCGACCTCTTCACCACCACCACCCCCTCATCCCCTCCGTTCACCAAAATCTTCTCCAACGCCGCCCTCCACTGGATCCTCCGCGCCCCCCACGCGCGCGGCGTCAGCAGCGTCGGCGTCGACTCCGAAAAGACGAAGACGAAGACAATCTTCCACCACCTCTCCACGCTCCTCCAGCCAAACGGCACGTTAGTCCTCGAAACCGGCGGCGCCGGCAACGTCGCCGAAGTCCTCACGGCCCTCACCGCCGCTCTCGCGCACCACGGCGCCGCCCCCTCGCTGGCGGCGGCGCGCGAGGTCAGCCCGTGGTACTTTGCGTCCGAGGCGTGGATGCGGGCGAGGCTGGAGGAGGCGGGGTTGGTGGTGGAGAGGGTGGAGAGCGAGTACCGGCCGACGCGGATGACGGACGAGAGCGGGGGCGGGGTGGAGGGGTGGGTAAGGTTGTTCGGGAAGGCGTTTTTGGAGCGCGTGCCCGAGGAGGGGGGTAGGCGGGAGGAGGTGGTGAGGTGGGTGGTGGAGGCGTTGAGGGGGAGTTGCGAGAGAGAGGATGGGAGTTGGTGGTTGGGGTATGTGCGGTTGAGGGCGGTGGCGAGGAAGCCGGCGTGCTGATGCTTGATCCTTGATTTTTTTTTTTCGTTGTGTGCTGCGTCTTGGTGAGGGGTGATGACAAACAATGGCATGCTTTTTTTTCGTTAGACCTGCGACTGTCTCAACTGCCCGTTGCTGCTACAGCCGCTGCAGCCGCCTTTCTCCGCCTCATCAGCTCGCTCAGCGGCACGTCGTCCTCGTCGTAAAACTCCGCCTCCTCATCCACACCAAAGTCCCTCAGCCTCTCCCCTTCCGAGTTCCTCCACGCCTCCTCTCCGGACTCTTCTCCACTGCCGTCGCCCTCATCCTCACTCGCCGTCTCATCGCCGGGGTCGAAGCTGCCCTCTCGTCCAGCAGGACCGTTGCCAATGCGCTTGTGGAAGGGGCGTCTGCGCTGCAGGCCCGGGCTTTGCCAGCGCTTGAGGTCCTCTTCCTGTCGCCTCTTGAAATCCACCATGGCCTGCTGGTCGTCGTAGTCCGGGACGGAGTGGGTAAAGGCGTCTTCGGGGTTGAACGTGCGCTTGGGGCGGGGCATGCGGTCCGGGTCGGGAGGAGGCCAAGTGACGGATAGGTCTTTTGAACTAACATGAGTTCCGGCTCTGTTGGGGGTTTCAATAGTTACTTACCTTCGAAGCCGTTGACCTCGAAATTGAGGCCAGTTTCATTTGGCGGGGTTGCTGCAAGTGGCCAGAGCCACGCCAGGGGCTATGCCTTGATGTCAGTGGCGTGGACAGAGAAGGGGTTGTTCGAGATGGGTGAACCCACGTTCCCGGTGCCCATGGCCTGCGCCATGTTGGCGAAGATGCCGATATCGTACGGAAACTCCTGCTTCTTGATCCTGACCCTCTTCCCATCCGGCGCCTCCAGCTGCCCACCCAGATACCGTGCCCGGTTTACCAGCGTCTCGTGCCTCTCAATCTCCCAGCTCTCGATTGTGGTGACGTTCTGGCCGAACATCTGGCCGAAGCGCAGCGTCATGATGCCGACGCCGAAGAGGGTGAGCGAGTTGACGACGATCAAGACGAAGAGGTGGGAGAGCTGGGGGGCGGTTGGGCCGAGGTACTGTCCGTCGGATGAGTAGGAAGCAGGGCAGCGGGAGCAGAAGGCGTAACGCACGCTTGGGAGATGCCTCTTATGCCAGATCTCAGCGCAGCGGACGTAGAGCAAGTACTCGTTGTAGCCTAGCGCAAGAGTGGCGTAGACAATGGTGCGCAGGAAGTGCGGGTAGGTGGTGTGGGAGACACAGTTTGCCAGCCACGGGCAGTGGTGGTCCATCTTGGGAATACATCTACATTCGTTATTAACCTATCTACTGGGAGCGCTTAGGGCAGTACCTTTGGCAGGTCTTGCAGTGGTGGGTGCGCGGCGGCTTGGGAGCGTCACATTTGCTGCACCAGCGCGGCCGCACTGTAGGAGCATCCTCATCCTTCGCCTTCACGGGGGTGTCCTCTCCATGCACTCTCACGGGTTCGGGCACCCAGCCTTTCGGCACGCGACCCGGGTCAGCCAGGCAGGCACGGGCGAAGCTGATGAGCAGACACGCGAGAAGGACATTCAACTTTATGGCCTGGTCTTTCTCCAGAGGGTGTGGGTCGAGGTGCGGGTACAGGAGCTGCGACGAGTAACCAAGCACGGCGATGAGGATGACGACGGCGGGAACAGCGAGCGACGAGGCCGCGAAGGCGGCCATTGCGGGTGAGCGGGAAGCCGAAGTCGCGGTGATATGGAGGCGGAAGGTTTACGCGTGGATCAGCGGCGATCCATGGGCATCTGTAACGGCCGTGGTGGCAGGCGTGTTGCGCGGAGGTGGACGGGGAGCATGGCGGAGCGAGGCTGTGGGAGGTGACGCGCCGCCGCCGCTCGCTTGCCGACATCAAGCAATCAACACCTCCCTCTGCCTTCAACGCCCATTCCTCCACCACTGCGCTCCTTTTCTTGCGGAACAGAACGACATGAGCCGCCACAATGAATCCGATCCTTGGTGAGTCTGCTCTCCCCCGCCTGTCTCGTTACACACGATTCTGATTGCAGCGGCAGAATCATTCCTCTCGCTTCTTATTCCGGCCGTCATCCTGCTCCACCTGGCGTGGGCCCCTTACACCAAAGTCGAGGAATCATTCAATATCCAGGCCGTCCATGACATCCTCGTCCACGGCGTCCCGACCGAAAACGCCTCGGATTTCTTTGCTGAGCACTATGACCACGTTTCCTTTCCTGGCTCCGTCCCCCGCACCTTCGCCGGCGCATTGGTGCTCGCCGGCTTGTCCAGGCCATTCGTGACTTGGCTGAGCTCGCCTCCCCAGGTGCAATTGCTTGGTAAACGCTCCGCCAAAGTGGCATGCTTCTCGTGCTGAAGGTGACCAGTTCGCGCAATCCTCGGCCTGCTCAATGCATTCGCCCTACTCTCCTTCCGCAGGGCCGTGTGGAAGGTTTTCGGGAAGGCTGCCAGCAACTGGTTTGTTCTGTTCCAAGCAACCCAATTCCATCTCATGTACTATGCATCCCGTACTCTTCCCAACATGTACGCTTTTGCAATGAGTGAGTGCCTCCCTTCCCTCTCCCTTCCACATCTAACCGTATCGAGGCACACTCGCATTGAGCTTCTACCTGCAGTCCCTCGTCACCCCTAACGGGGTGCTGGCAACCAAACGGCTCCGCCTCTGCTTCTACCTCCTCACCATCGCCGGCATAGTCTTCCGTTCCGAGCTCGCCCTGTTCCTCATCTGCCTCGTCCTGCACCAGCTCCTGCAGCGCGTCCCCACCAGCGGCCTCTTCCCCTTCCTCAACTTCGTCATCCCCTCGGGCCTCGCCGGTGCCTTCATCGGCCTCCTCATCACCGTCCCCATCGACACCTACTTCTGGCGCACCTACCCCCGCCCCCTGTGGCCCGAATGGTCCGCCTTTGCCTACAACACCCTGCAAGGCCACGCCTCGGACTGGGGCACCTCGCCCGCGCACTACTACTTCCTCTCCGCCCTCCCTAAGCTCCTCCTCAACCCCCTCACCTACGCCCTCCTCCTCCCCCTCTCCCTCCTCAACGCCGCCACCCGCGGACCCGCCGCCGCCCTCCTCGGCCCCTGCTTCGCCTTCATCACCATCTACAGCGCCCTCCCCCACAAGGAGTGGCGCTTCGTCATCTACGTCGTGCCCGCGCTGACGGCCTGCGCCGCCGCCAGCGCCGGCTGGATCTCGACCCGCTACGCCAAGGCCCGCGCCTACCGCATCGCCAGCTGGGCGCTGCTGGCCTCGGTCGCGCTCTCGGGCGTCGTCAGCGCCGCGCTGCTCGCCATCTCGGCGCAAAACTACCCCGGCGGCGCCGCGCTGGTGCGGCTGCACGGCATCGTCGCCATGCAGGAAGACGCGGGCGGCAACGCCGTCGAGCTGCGGCCGCGCGTCCGGGTGCACCTCGACAACCTCGCGTGCCAGACGGGCGTCACGCATTTCCTCGAAAAGGGCGGGCCGGGCCTGCTGCTGCTGCCTGACGAGAGCGACGGTGGCGAGAACGCACAGCAGCAGCCGGAGCGCGACGGCGAATGGGCGCTCCGCGCCGACGGCGGCATCGACTACGTCCCGTACACGGACGCGGAAAAGGCGCGCCGCGCGGAGGAACGGCAACAGTCGTCCTCCTTGTCGTCCGCGGACCGCTGGGTCTACGACAAGACGGACGACCCGGACGCCCTGCTCGACCCGGCTTTCTGGCAGGGCTTCGACTTCGCCCTGGCCGAGCGCCCCGAGAAGGTCATCGGCAAGTGGGAGGTCGTCGACGTCGTCTACGCGTACGGCGGCATCCGCATCGTGCGGCCCGGCGAGAAGTTGGGCGAGGTGCTGGGCGGCGTCGAAGAGGGGCTCGCGCCGCGGAGCGAGAGCTTGAGGCGGTTGGTGTTGGGCGTTGACGAGAGGAAGACCGGGTGGGTTTGGGGCGCGCTGGAGGATCTGGTGAGGGAGAAGGTTATGAGGGGGTGGTGGGTGGGCGTAAGGTTGGAGCCGAAGATTCGGATTTTGAAGAGGTTGGCGGGGGTGTAGATGATGTGGTAGGGTGTGGTGTGGTTTTGGATGTTGGGGACTGAGTTGGCGTCGTTCGGGCTGGTGGACATTGCCCTCTTCCATGTCTCACGAATGTACTGCAGTCTTTCTGTGTGGGCGCTTGAAGGAGAGACCTGGACGCAGATGTAGGATTCGAAACTACGAAAATACCTGGACGTTAACCTCGGCCGCGCACGTAGGTAAAGTGTAGTGTTTAGCGGGAAGGTTTTGAGAAATGCCAGATTCATTTACGACCGATTGCATCGGATAGGTAATACTTGACTCGTGATAAGAGGGCATTAAGCTTAGGCCAGCTCACATGTGTATGAACGGAGCCGCACCAGACCTACCCGACGCCTTGCATCTTTAAAAGCAACTAGTAGACCGCTCGTACTTTCTCTTTTCCTCTTCATATAGTGTGCCTTTTCGTCGGTGATTGAGTACAACTGGGTGCCTACTGTGTCGGTGACCAGGACGAAGCCGAAATAATATTTCACTCCACCACTGATATATGCGGCGCTCGCCCGCATCAAGCACCAATGAAGCTCGGGAGCTAATCGCGCTACTGATGGAGATCATCATATCTCATGAGCGCTGCAATCACCCTCTCCACCCCGGCATTATAGGCGTAGGCGAAGTGACGCGAAAGACACGACCGCGGAGAGAAGAGCAGTACGTAGCCAGCTAACCGAGGTTAGTTAACCTTTGTGCGTTGCATTTTCAACCGAGCAGTACTACCATGCGTAGGAAGCTTTACTCGACTGCCAGTGCTGGCTCTCTGCTTCCCCAGACTCCATGTACGGATAATGGAGGTTCAAATAGCGTCAGGAACATCAGAGCTGGGTGTCACCGGGCCCTTCGCATGGGGGCGTGCGTTGTCAGTGCGCGTTTTCCCGGGTGGCTGGTCAGCTGTGTGATGTGGTTGGGGCTCATCCGGTGCGTGTGGGCTCGCGGACGGGGTTTCTGGAGCATAAAAAGGAGGGTCGTGCTTCTCATGCCGTCCAGCTTTCGAAGTACACACAATGCTGAGCCTGTAGTCTTGACAATACTACGATACGATGGCACTTTGTTTGCCTTACACTATCTTGAACAACTACTTGACTCACCTATGCGAGCGGTGGAAAGGCGGTGTATCCAAAGATGAGCAGTATTTTTGAATGATGATGGCTGAGGAGCGAAGGGTAATGCTGTGGAACAGTATCTGTTTGTAGAGGATGGGATATCATTTTCAAGGCTTCTGGGAGCGTCTATCCCTTTCCCAAAACCAGAAAGAGCAATAGCGCTTATGTCCAGCTAATCGCTCCAATTCGCTCCAAGATGACCCAGATGATATGTGTCCTATCAGATAGGGAAGCATGACTCTTAGCATCAGGTTGTTAAGCTGATTGTACTCATGATTTTATGATGCTGCGTATCATCTCCACGCATTCAATGGCATGATGTGAAGTGCTGACGAAGTATCGTAAACCTTCCAGGGAGAGTGCAGAACGAGTGAATTGTGTATTCATCTCTACTGAAATCCTACAGACTGTTGCCGCTGTGTCAAGGTAATTGCACCTCCATCCAAGGGCGGCCTATATGCATGCTGTGAAACTTCCCCGGATCATGTGCCATGCAGTTCCTACGGATCTTATGGTAAATGGCCTGACGTCATCTTTTCCTCCGAGACATTCTCGTTCTTATATAAAAGGAGATCAGTTCGCCATGGGTCGTTCTTCATCGCCGAAGGAAATCATATCATCCAACAGGGCTAAACCACTGTCTGTGGTCGCTGCCGTCTTCAGCATTTTCATCAGGAAACTCGACTTCTTTGTTTCTGTCTCCGGGGTTCTTGGTGGGTTAGTCACTCCCAGACCAGTACCAGCGGGGTCCCTGCTCCCATATAACTAGTTGGTGGCCCTCAGCATGAGGATGTCATGCTGCAGTTCTGCCGCAATGCTTCAAGCCGCAAACCCGGACATCATCTTCTGAGTTCAGCGCTCTCTACCATTATGTTCTGCTGATCGAGAGAGACTCGGCATGATATTTTGATTTCTCCGCGTTGGGTGGAAGGCTACGCAATCTTCACCGAGGGGGCCACGGCACCAGTGTTTTCCGTGCATTCCCCGAGGCCTCTTAGCAGAACTTGTCCTTGACAGATTCAGAAAGGTTTCAAGACGCACACAGCTGTCTTTAAATACATATTTGAAGGGAGACTTCCACGGTGGAATTTGAGGCGGCACAGGCCAAGGCGTCCGTTGGATGTGCACCGGTCACCGGGTGATGCCTATCACAGGGACATTTGCTGAAGATCCGGGGGTCTGCGGCGCCTGATAAGCTTGAGTATATCACGCATGTTGCGGAGTGCGGTGAATAAAAGGTCATTGACCGATCCTTTCCATGCTTCGGTATGCAACCAGCGTTCATGGACTTGAACCGCACAAGTTCGAAACTAAGGAGAATAGAGCATCACGAACTGTGTTGAGTTGCGTGAGGTTCTTATGCAAGTTTCCTCGATCCTCACAGCAGGTAATCGGTCAGGCCGTATCACCAGCAATGGGGGTTGATGGCGAGTACCTGCACACGCGCTCCATGATGCCGAGCAGCAAGAAGCATAGAAACTGCGCCATGCGAGATTCATGGCAACGGTCCACCACAGGCTGCGACCTTGTATGTACATCTCGCCAACTTAGTCGGGGCACAGCGAACTCTTGGAGTATGTAGGCATACTGGGTCATACCACACCAGTTCTCTACCCACATCCTCACACTTCTCAGGTACCAAGACAGCACGTACTGAACGTTTTATACCGAGGACACGTACCACGAGACTGGAAACACACGCGCGCGGCCTTCCATCACGAGCCACCGCACCCCGCATAGAACGCAAAAGCCAGTCTGTCACGAGGCAAACGTTCCTGCCTGCATGCCCTGCAACCTGCCATCTACCAGCCATAAAAACCCCGCCTTCTCAACCAGCTTTTACCTCTCCACTCCAGGGCAAAGATGAGCTTCACTCACAATTACTAATGTATGACAGCAAGCATACTGCTGTTGTGGCGGGCCCGCGTCCGTGCAAGATTAAGTTCCACTTCCCCGCCGTCGTTCCAATCATTCAGTCAGTCAGTCAGTCAGTCAGTCAGTCAGTCAGTCAGTCAGTCAGTCAGTCAGTCAGTCAGTCAGTCAGTCAGTCAACCAGTCACCCCGAGTCCGGCATCTTCACCAACCCTCATCTCACTGGCGCTGATCAGCATCGTAGAAAGATGATGGTGGTGTGCGGCAAGTCCTGATGCTGACGACGACGACGATTTAGTCATCGTGAGGCTGACATGTGGATGGATGGAGAAGATGGCGCCGCCCGCCAGCACTGATCTGTGGCGAGTCAGCTTGTGAGTGTAGAGGGAGAGACAAGGGCCCGCCAGTTCGTATCGCCTTCAACATCTGTCCATGCCCGTGCAGAAGTGTTGTTTCTGGAAGAAGCGTAGAGGCGCCGGACGAGCCCCCTTTTTATATGGCTGGTTATTCGCCACGACCGAAGTGCACGAGAGCTTGTTAGCGGAGCGGGCGGGTCACGAGTGAGATGTATTCGCCTCTCCTTGAGTGAAGCGGCAGTTTCATCCGTGGGTAGCTGAGGCAAACAACTGGGCGTAGATGCAGACTTTCAAAGCCATACCAAGACATCCAGACAGACGTGATCTTCAACGTCCCAAGTAAACGGTACAAAAGATCACCTCCGAGACAACGTCTGAAAAGAGTTTAAATCATCGTGACATAACATGTCCGTACCATGCTGTTCAAATTCTTCTTTCCATATGCATATGCATTTCCCTTCTCATGTATAATCCTAGAGAGAGAAGACTCCGTATATATGCCCGCCCGCCAGAACGCCATGCTCAAGAAAGACATCCAAGACTTTTTGTATTTCAAGCATTCCATTCAAATGACCACCCATCTTTGATCTCGTCCGACCAATCCCGTCATCTCAAGCCGGCACATCCTTCGCGCTCGCGCTCGCACTCCCACCGCTCTTCTCCCCCTCGCCATCCCCCAGCACATCCACGGCGCTGCCCCCGTCCACCGACCTCTTCTCGCCGGTCGTCTCTGCCGCGGTAGCAACAGTCGTTCCCGTCAAGCCCGTCATGCCGGACTTGGCCGTCGCGCGCGACTGGGCGCCCGCCGCGCTGCGCTTCGCCGCCCTCCTCTCCTCGTCCGCCTCCATGCCCGCCTTCTGGTCCTCGTGGCTGTTCGCCAGCGTCTTGCTCCTGATGAGCAGCGACACCAGCAGCCCCAGGCCCGCGAAGCACACGTACACGATCCACATCTGCGACAGCGAGTCCGCAAACGCCTCCCGCGCGACCTCCCTCTGCGCCGGCGGCAGGGCGCCGACGATTTCCGAGTTGGCGCCCGCGGAGCCGCCGGCGAGTTGGCCGGCGAGTTGCGGGCCGAGCGAGCGCGACAGCGTGGCCTGGTGTTTCTGCATCTCGTTCTGGAAGACGACGCCGCCGATGACGACGGAGATGGCCGTGGCCAGGTTGCGCACGAAGCCGAACGTCGCCGTCGCCGTTGCGATGTCCTTCGGGTGGACGTGCGCCTGCAATGCGATGAGGGGCGACTGGAAGTTCGGACCGACGCCGATGCCGGCGACGATTTGGTACAGGATGATCTTTGTCCAGGACGAGTGCGCGTCGATGTCGGTGTAGAGGCCGAAGCCGAGGGTCAGGACGGCGAAACCGAAGATGATGCAAGGCAAGTAAGCGCCTGTTTTCTTGATGACGATGCCGGTGGTGGCCGAGACAACGGAAAGAGAGAGGGCGAAGGCGAGAAGGTAGACGCCTGACATGATGGGGCCGGCGCCGCGGACGGCTTGGTAGTAGAGCGGCAGGTAGTACGTCGCCGAGATGAAGACGAAGCCGTGCAGGAAGCACGCCGCCAGAGACGCCAGGTTGGAGCGGTTGGAGAAGATTCGGAGAGGCATGATTGGATACTTGGCCACCTTCCACTCAAGCGCAAGGAAGACGGCGATGGTGACGATGCCGAAGACGATGAGACAGACGACGGTGGGCGAAGACCAGGGGTACGTGACGCCGCCGAACTCGAGGCCGAGGAGCAGCATGACGGTGCCGCCGATGACGGTGAGCGAGCCGGCCCAGTCAATGGCGCGCAGGCCGGCGCCGATGGGGGTGCGTGGGTTGTGCACGTCGAGGAAGAGGACGATGATTGCGAAGGCAACACCGTCGAGCGGCAGGTTGATGTAGAAGCACCATCTCCACGACACGCGCTGAGTGAGGGCACCGCCGATGACGGGCCCCAGGGCGGAGGCCAGCGCCCACACCATGCCGATGATGCCGAAGTACTGGCCGCGGCTACGCATGGAGAAGAGGTCGCTGATGACGATGTTGACCAGGATGATCAGGCCGCCGCCGCCGACGCCCTGGATGGCACGCGCGATGATGAGCATACCAATGTTGATGGACAGGGCAGCGATCAGCGAGCCGATAAAGAAGACGATGTTAGCCACGAGCAGGACTGGCTTGCGGCCGAAAATGTCCGAGAGCTTGCCCCAGAGAGGCGTCGAGGCGGCCGCGGCAAGGTTGAAGGCTGAACCGATCCAGGTGTAGCCGGCGGCAGAGTGGAAGTGAGCACTGATGGTCGGCAGGGCGGTGGTGATGATGGTGATGTCCATTGCGGCGAGGAAGACGGCCATCTGGGAAAGTGTTAGTGAATCCTTGATCTTCCGTCTTTTTCCTATTCATCTCCGACAGTCCATCCAAAAGAAGACCTCTCTTTCTTTTAATCATCCCATCGTCGAAGAAAAAGAATGACACGTACCCCCAGCGCAAACATGATAATGGCAATCTTGGCGGCACTCCTCTCCTTCTCGGGCTCCGGCTTGGCCTCGCCGACATTTGCTCCCTGCAGCGGTGCACCAGCTTCTGCGCTCGCACCGTCCAGCGGCGCGGCGGCAGCGGTTACATTCCTGGGGGCAGAATCGTCGGTGACCGAGGCACCGAATCCAGGCTCGGGGTTAAGGTCGAGGGCGGTGGCGGATTTTGCCGCATCGTCGTCGTGCGGCGAGGACATGATGATTTTGCTCCTATCCAGGTGGCGATGGCCCTGTTGAGGGAGGAGTGTGGACAATTTAAGAAAGCAGTCCGGCAGTTATGCGGCGGGCAAAGCCGTGCGGGTCGGTGTGGCGCGACGCTACGGTGACGCGGCGATAAAAAGTCCAAAGCACGAGGTCCGAGGAGTGGAGGCTATTGCCTTCCGCACGGGTGACTGTTCCTGGTGGTCTCCTGGTGGAAGGAAGAGGGTGAGGCGGTGGGTTTATGGGAGGCCGGAACAAAGAGGACCAAAGGAGGGAGCGGGCTCCGGACCGGGAGTGGGAGCGGGGGAGGGTTGGCAGGGGCAGGGTTGGTGGTGAGGACTCGAAGGGCGAGCGAGAGGGCGAGTGAATGGTTTTAGAGGAGCTGCACGCGGCCGAAACGCGCTCAACTGCCTTGCGGCGGGAAGTGGGCCACGGGCGGTGGCCTCCGGGGTTAAGATCGACTGATGCCGATTTGCTGCTTGATTTGTGCTGCAGATCGGGTGCCTTCCTGTTTGTCGGCGCGGTTAGGTAAGTGCAACTGCCTCTCTTTCTCGCCCTCGCCCTCGGCCTCGGCTTTGGCGTATGGCGACAGCGAAGAGGCGGAGAGCACCAGGGCCCCCGTCGGTGAGCACAGGCATCCATCCTTTGCTGCCTCCATTGGGAAAGACGTTCGGCCATGAAGATTCGAGACGACGCCTCCGACCCCAACGGGCAAAGTGCCGACAACCGGAGATGCAGCCGCGATCGACATGGTCTTCCCGGTCGAAAATACATACAAACGCAGGCTGTGGATACCCTTAGGCCAAGCTTTTTTGGCTGGTGACAAGCTTACCTCGACCGCAACACCGTCGCACCCCGTGGACCTCCCTGTTCCCAGTCACCGCAAACGCCCGGCGGCAGCAGCAGCAGCCCACCCAGGCCCCTGTGTTCCCTTGTCCTCCAATGGCGTCATTAGTGCCCGCCCCTCACCGCCAAGCCGGACGCTTGTAATCTTACGCGACGTCGCCTGATGGCCCTCTGGCCGGGCGGAATTGCGATGGGCCAGCATTTGTTTTGGGAACCTGGTTGTTTCATGCGTGGACGATTTCGCGTCGAGATGAATGGTGGCCGTTCGAAACTGGCCCGGCTGCTGGCCGATCGCCCGTTTCATCCCTTTGTGACGTGCACATGTGATCGTCGCCGAGAACGTGGGCTAAATGCTCCGAATGCGGTAGCAGCCTGGGTCGTTGTCCGCCAATCGATTCATGCAGAGAGCCCGTCGTCGTCGCAAGCAGGTCCATCATCGCGTTTCAACCTGGCTTCGGCTGATGGGCTTCGTATCACAAAGGACATTCTACGCTCGTGAGGGCCTCGCTTGCCATTGTCATTTAAATAATTGCCTCGACCTCAAGCAAAATGCTCTAGTCAACGCAAGCCTCAGCAACAGGAATCCCTAACAAGTTTATGTACGACCGCGCCAGACAAAAACTGCGACTGTTTGTCGGGTCTGCTGCATCTCGAGTGCATCCCTTCGCCAACAAGTGTACTTCTTCAAACCAGCCACACCGATGCTTCTCAACACCATTACTCAATGATGCGTATACCCATCAACTATGCTCAATCTCAATCTGTGAATATTGCCACGACATTCAACGCCTACAGTCGACGTGAGATTTGCACCACAAAGAGACCCAAGTGAATATTGGGGACAGTATCCATTCCGGGATCGGATACTACCAAGCAGATGGTAGGTCTTGCAGGCCGAGTCTCAAACGGAGAGGTTTCCCAATTGATATACTTGAAGCTGCACTGTTCAGCTCGCTCACCTGCGGCACGATACCCGGACGCATTCGGCAGCACGCGTCCGGCAGCAGTGGCAAGCAGGTCGAAGTGCATGTGGACCGTACGTGACCGAGCGTGTCCTGCTGATGTGGTGTCCACTGTTGTCTCCTTGGGACAGGCGGGCAGACACCCAGGCACCCATAATTAAATAGCGCGCTGAGCCAGATCTTGTTTGTACATACAGCAGGAGAACCGGCCAAGATATCGACTATTCAGGGTTTTTATGGACATTGGGTTCATACATGTCGACTTTGGCTTTTGTTTTGTTGTGCCTTCTTCGATTCGCCTCGCCCATTTGAGGGCGGTGGCGTTCGGAACAATCGAGGGAAGTGACTTGATGCTGTCGTCGAAAACATTATGATGCTGAAAATCATCATTATCATGGAAGAGACATACTACTTACTACAGGCTGATGATCCGGAACATATGGAACCCGCACTGCCTTTTGACGCCGGCTGGAGAGAGTAACGAAGTATGCATGTGTTGATGCAGGTGCTTCCAATAGAGTCTGCACCCCAACCCGCATTCAAGAGACCCAGCTTTCGCTCTGCCTGATGAAGATATATTAGCCTGGAAAATGCTTCTTTTACACCATCTTCGTATCTCCGTCGAGTGATATGACGCACGAGTCCACTTTCGACTTCATCAGGACCTTCACCCGCCGTACACCTGCCACTTAACTGTTTGCACATCGGGCATTGCCCATAAATACCAAGGCAATTTGAACACATAGGACTCGGACATGAAGAACAGTCGCATCTTCCGGCTTCGGTCAACACAGATCAAAGGTACGACTTTCTTCTTGCGTGTGCCCGATTGCTATAGCAACCTAATATCCTGTGGATTCAATTGGGCAAGCGCATGGTCACTGACGCTGATGCTCATAAAACCTTGATGCTGCTCAACGTCGCAGTCACTTGGTGCAAGTCTCCAACAGTATGAGTTTTGGAAAATCATATCCTTCCATAGGCTAAGGCGTACACTATACTCTCTCTTCATGAACAGTCAAGGTAAACATGCACATAAAGTTGTAGGCTCATGTCCGTGCATCTCACGAACCGACATCACCAATATCACGGTACCATGATCCGCACCATTCTACCTTTATTCCGCTGACCAGTTGATGCCAGAAAATAAAAGCTCCTCGGTCTCTTATGCTGCTGGGAGTCTAGACAGCCCAGCGAGTACTTCGAAAAGATTTTGTGAAAGGAAAGTCATCTACGTTTCCTTAAGTTCACAGTTTGATACCTGTAGTAAAGGTTTAGCTGTCACACTTCAAAGAAAGGATGCGAAGCTTTTAAACGTTTCTCAAAGTCTTGTCAACACATGTGAAAGTAATATCCGCGTAATTTACATCACGCTCTTCAGATGTGTCGTGTGAAGCAACGCCATGTGCCCGATCGACAAGCACGCGGTTAAGCCGGTGACAGCATCACGCGCGTCATGTGCATTTCCGCAAGCAGACGCTCTATCTGACCCATATTCTCCTCAAAGCAAATATAAAGGCACCTCTCGTCCCAGTATTTGAGTGGAACAAGAAACCAATACCTCTACTCGTCAACACTCACCACACCGCAAGTGTGCAACTGTTTCCCCCCCATGTCTGTCCCATAGAAGTCAAGAAAGTCTCCGCAAATTCCCTTGCATGCCTTGGTGCGGGACATGAGCCAACCACTGCCCATCGTCAGCGTCAGGAAGCCACCCACAGCCTCATCATCACCTTTCGATGTCTTCCATCATGACCGTATGCTACCTTCTCGCACCAATTATCGGACATCACCCAAGTCCCAGGCGTAGGGTAGAACAAAGCAGAGGGCATGCGGACGAAAAGTCGTCTCGGCCGTATCTTCACAAAACACCCGAAAAGAAGGGCAGTACTTTGTGGGCCCCACCATATTTGATCCAAAAAGCCTTTGAGCGTGAAGCGAACATGGAGAACGCCACCTCAATGTCCTTTTAAACTGTATCCGGGTCATTCGTCGAGGGGGCATGTTACATCATGGGGCATTCATTTCATAAAAGCACATGTCGTGGCTATGCACGACGTAAGTCACTGGTTCGATCACCGCACACAGACGTTTTCTACATACAGCGACTTGGTGGCCATAAAGATCCCCTCAATCTCGCAGACAGTTCGAAGAGCCACTCGACCTACTACTGAACGTGTGTATCATCATTTCCCGTCTACATTATCAAACCTCCCCCCGGACGAGCGCCCCAACAACTGCCCATGTGCGATGGCTCGTTTCCTCCCCCCTTCCCACCTCCCTTTCGCAAAAAGTAACGCGCGCATCGTACAATTGTTTCTTGCGGTTGGACCCGGGCAATACAGACGCTTACACAACAAAGTACAACACAGCTTGGTGGGCGAGACATCACCCGAAGAAGAATTCGAGGGCGAGGACAACAAGCCCTTCTCTTTCTTGTTACCAGCGAACACCACGCCGCTCAGTCCCACTTCAGCCCCGGCCAATAGAAGAAGAGATCGAAGTCTGATCCATGTGAGAGCCGCACTGGTGGTCACCGACATCTCGGACAAGTTTTCATCAAGAAAAAAAAAAAAAAGGCACAAGACACACGCATCATCCATCAAAAGGAATGGAAGGAGAAGATTCCATCTTACATTCACACCTTCATTTTTCCCTTTCTCTCTTCGCTCTCTCCCTGCTCCTGTTCCCCCACTCTCTGCCCCTCTGTTCGAAGAAAGTAGAGGTGAGAAAAAAGGACCGTCGAGAAGAAAGGTAAACGGAAAGAGACCGACTGACTGCAACTACCGCGCAACCTACTATCACTACTACTTCCACCAAGGAAAAAAAAAGGGAAGAAAAGAAGAATCAAGTACCGAACACAGAAAGGGTATAATCGACACGAAAGAGAATCAAACTCGGTAGTAGGAAAGAAGAGAAAAAAAAGAGGTACCAGTATCCGCGAGAAAATGGCCAGGTCGAGAACGCAAGTTGGGGGGAGCTTCGGTTACTGAGGTGAAGCATATAGATCAGGACCGCCAGCATCAAATGAAGCAGGAAGAAAGACGAGAGAGTAAAAAGAAAAGCGGCCATCAACCGATTACCGCGGATATTCGCCCCACGTCTTTTCCCCGTATTTCTACCTCCATATTATGTGAGAACTGAAAAGCTCTCCCTCCTCCTCCTCATCCTCCTCCTTTGTCCCTCTTACCGCACACAACCTCATGTGTCTTTTGTGTATGTTTTCCGGCGACCCGAAGAAAAAATGCAGAGAGACGCAGCCAAGGAAATTTACTGGGTGTGTGTTGTGACGTGTACGCTCATGGTGTGCGCGCGCGAAAAGAAAAAAAAATCGATTAGGAGAATCATTCCGCGGTTTGCCGATTCTAAATGCGCAACAAAGAAGGGATTAACTCGAACGCAGACGCGAGAGAAAAAGAGATGGGAGGGAGTCGGGAGTTGCCGAGTCTATGAAACTGACGGAATGTAACCAGGCGCAATTTGGTATCTCGAACAGAAACTGGGGGCAGACGCAAATTCTTCGTTCTGGCAGTATTATGTGATTCATGGTCGGGGAATCGCGATAAAATACGGCCATAGCCGTCGTTGGAAATGTAAAGGACATGGGGCCGAAGTCAGGTCTGCAAAAACGCTCAGAGAAGATACTGGATCGAAAGTCGCGGCGGATATCGTTTCTAGCGACGGGCGCCAGTGACGATGTTGCCAGACTGATCCATGTTGCCGGTCAGCTCCGCGACACGGGCTTTGATGCGCGCAACGCGAGACTCGATCGTCTCTTCACCGCTGGTGTCGCCGTCGTCGACGGTCGTGCGAGACGTCTGGCTCTCGCTGATGCGCGGGCGCGAGTACGACGTCTGGTCCTCGCTCATGCGCGCGGCACGGTCAGCCGCGTTCCTGCGGATCTGTGCCCAGCGATCCTGGGTGGGCGACACCTGTTGCGCCAAGTCGATGGAAGCCGACGAGATGGACGAGACATCCGCCTGGGAAACGTCATCGCCGCCGGGAGTCTCGGGTTCTTCATGCGCATCCTGGAAGTGAGTGGCATGGGGAGTGAGAGCCTCGTCATCCGTGTCCTCGGGGACGAAAGCGGGCTGGTCATCCAGAGGACCCTGATCGAAGCGGGAGAATTGCGCCTCAGCCTCCTCACGCTCGTCGGTGTGGACACGAGAGAGCGGCGGGCGGTCCTCGGTATACATGACAGCTTCGTTACGCATAGGTGCGGCAGGCTCAGCCTTCTCGCCGGGAGCTTCCGGAGCAGGCGCAGCGGGTATCGGCTTCTTGCGGCCCATTCCGGAAAGAGTACGAACCAAACCGTTGCCTTGCTGTTGGGGAACCTGGAGGCCACCGCTGGCAACCGGAGCAGGTTCAGAGCTTTGCGGCTGAACTGGCTCGGTGGCAGCCTTCTTCTTGCCAAACAGCTTCTTGAAGCCACCACCGCCGCCGCCGCCCGTCTGCGCAGACTTCTTGAGCTTCTTGTGCTCTTCCTTCTTGATCTCAGGGCCAACAATGGCAGAAGCTTGCTTCTCTTCAAACATTCTGCGCCTCTCAGCAACACCAGAAGGTGAGACAGTCTTCTTCTTCTGATCCTCACGAAGAGCGGGGTGCACGTTGTTGGGAGGCTTGTCCATCTTGGTGTCCAGCTTAGGCGGAGGGAGGGGCACCTGAGCAGCCGCAGCCGCGGCTTCGTTGGAGGTCTTCTCGTCCTTGGGAGTGGGAGGAAGAGGGGATGGAGCCAGAGCTTTGCGCTGGACACTCTTCGGGGTTCCGGGCTCTTTAGGCAGAGGCGGGAGCTCGCTCTTCGTCGACGGTGCGCCAGGAGAAGTGGGACCACCATTCGAAAAGGTCGGACTGGGGGACAGAGCAAGATTCTCACGCGAAAGACCTCTGCCAGCACCGGGGTCGCCGAGGTATTGAGCGCGAATCGTCTCCTTGTCGAAGGCACGCGCCCACTTCATCGCTGGACCGGCCTCGCTCACGACCATAGGCTGCAAAGTCATTACGCTGTTAGTCTTCGCCGCCGACTCTTCGCTTCTGCCGCGACGCTGAGCGGCCTCTTGCGACTCTTGCTCCTTCTGCTGCGAAGCCAAACGCGCTGCGGCAGCTTGAATGCGAGCGTGCTGGTCTGGTCCAATGCTGGACTTGCTCGTGGGGGTATCCGTTTGGGTCCGGTCGTAAGGTTCCTTTACCGGCAGCTTCTTGCCGGTCGATTTCCGGCGGCCAAGGCGACCACGCCTGGTGAAGCTGAATTTGCTCTTCTTCTCCACGATGTAGGCGCCCTCAGCGGGCTCCGAAGCGCCCTTCACCTGTTCCTCCAGCACAAGCCACCTTCCACTTGAGATGTTCGTCTCAAGCAGTGCACAGCGACCAAAGACCGCCTTCCGCTCATTGGGCTCTTCGATTGCCAAACTTGTCATCCAAACCCACCAGAATGTGTCGTCAAGGTCGAAAGTCTGGATGCTCGCGAGTTCTCCAGGTTCCAGGTCATCCTCAGACGTTCTCAAATGAGACTGCGAACTCTGGACACGTGCGACTTCGCCAATCGGAGGAAGAATCTTGTCCGGGGGGAGCAACATGGGAGGGGAAGAGGTCTGCGACTGTCCCTCCGCGAAGCCAGTTGACAAAAAGTCGGCCCACGAGGGAGTGGTTGGCCGTCCTCCGGTGTTGGAGCGAACGCGTGGCGTGGTCCGGAGTCCGATGGCGGGGCTCGAGGACGTAGGACCACTGCTAGTGCTGGTAGGAGACGATAGCGAAGTATCCAAGAAACCGAAACCCAAATCTTCAAACCTCGACCAGGAGGGATCGGTAGAACCTTCGGTAGCGGCAGTACTTGACTGATTGGCCGATGAAATTGCAATCAGGACACGGCGACACTCGTCCGTCAAAGCCTGGACGGGGTCTTCGTATTGAGAGAATTTTTGAAGAAGTCTGTCGTCGTCACGGTATTCGAAGTTCTTTGCTCTGCGCAAGAGGGCAAACGGAGTTGGCGACACGGAATCGACGATCATCACCACTTTCGTAGTAGTGGTCTGCATTAAAGTCGGCGGCTCGGGAGGGTATTCGGTCTGATTGACCAAGGCCTGGAGTGAGCGCGGGAGGGTGTTGATGCCACTAAGGTTCCTGTCCTCCGGAGCTAGCGAGCGCAGGTAGGCGAAGAAGAGATGGCTCGTGGCATCGGCGGCGCTAAAGCTGTCAGCAACGTTTCCCGACTCGGAGCAGACCAATTTACCTCTTCCACGTCTTGTATCCGTCGTCAAAACCCTTTCCGTGATCCGGGTGCTCAAAGGCCCACCAGCCGGCCATTCTTGACAGTTTCCTTCCTCCAAGACCGTTGTTTTTGCCACGCGCAGAGATGGCCGCCAACAGGTCGAAGAAGTCGGTGATGATCTGCTTGCGTGCTTCTGAATCAACGCTAATTGGGATGAATGTATCGAATGCATGCTTAGCCATGCCAGAGTCTGAGACGGTCAGCTTTTTTGCGCGGCCTTTTCGACCCGGGGCCGCTTACCCTGCTCTCCCGAGCGGAATAGCTCGTACGCGTCCCAGGTGACGACGCCACCAGGGAGCCTGCTCCAGCACCACTTCATGATGCTACAGAGAACCTGAATCCCAGTCAGCCCACGCACACGCAATGCCCGCCATGTATGTCCTCACCATTGGCTCCGTCAAGCGCAGCTCTGCCCGCAGAGCTCCCCCGCGATATTGGTCTCCGCCCTCGTAGGCATCCCTGAAGAAGCTCCGAATAAAGCTCCGCGCGGAGGTGGCATCGGAGCCCGGCCGGAAGGGAAGGAGCAGGAACGGCGTGTCGAGCGCTGGCACTTGTCAATCACTGAAGCAACCACGGAAGCGGATCTACGTACCTCGCGACTTCAGTTCCTGGGTGCAGACGTGGATGAGCTCCTCGACCTCGTCGGGCGAGACCTCCTTGCGGGTCCACGACTCCTCCCAGCGCGGCTTGGGCGGCGGGAGCGGCTGGGCGTGGGCATCGTCCAGCTTGCCCTTCTTCCCGCCGTCGCGCGGCTTGAAGACCTTGGCGAAGAACGGCATTTTCGCGGATTTGCTGTGGTAAGGCGACGAGCCGGATCGCATCGACTGCGCTATGGCGCGGGCGAAGGGGGGAGCAGCGGTGGATCAGCCGCGCGCAGGGGGGTGCGGGAGTCGAGCGGGCGGCGGCGGCGGCGGAAGGTTATAGGAGTGGTGGAGACGGGATTGGGATGGAGCGAGCGCAGCGCGCATGCATAGGTGGGCGAACGAGCGACTTGGGGCGGCGTGGAGCAATTGACCGCGAGCGGACCCTGCGCAGTATCTGGATGCGCGTGGTGGAGAGTGACCAGGGGTCGCGTCCTCGGGCGATGAGCACGGTGGTGGTACGGAGCTCGCTGAGGGCAGCGCGTCGGATACGTTTCGTGCGGCGCGCAAAACTGCTAACAGAGACCTGGACAGGCGCTGACCGAGGGGCGCAAGGCGTGTTTTGGGGCGCTGGAGGATGGGGCTTTGCCGTGCTTTAATTTCTCAGGGGAGTTGAACGCATGGCGATCAAGCTAAGCTGCTTCCCTTGTCTCGCGCCCACGCGCCGCGGCCTGTCAACCGTGCCAGCGCAGCGCAGCCTGCCTCCAACATCGCCACACCTCTCGCCCAGATGCAAGTTCGCCAGGCCAGCACACCAGGCCTGCCGCGCTGGCCCGGCTGAAACACTGATACCCCGCCCGCCGCCGCTGCCATGCCGCGAGGGCGCCGCTCGCGACGGCCACCTGGCCCAGCCTTACGACTCGTAGCCCATCTCCGAAGAGCTTCCTTTTGGCACCGCCGCACGCAGGGACGCCGCGAGCAAGCCACCCGCCCGTCACCCTGATTGGCTCCCGCGCCCGCATGACGGCCCATTGTCGCCCTTGGGCGCAAAGTGCGCGCGGAATCTCGCTACGCTGGGCCACGCGAGCCTGCAACGACTCCAGCGCGGTGAATCGCTTTCGATTCCTTCTTCGTGCTGGCTCCAGGGGCCCTACCCTGCGGAATCTGCAGCCTTTGCACCCGCTGGCATTCTTCTGGTCTAACAAGTGCGTCAGGGCCTGTGGTCCCGCTAATTGCTTTTTTCGGGGACGCGGCGGCGTATCAAATCACGAAGCCACCAGCCGCAGACGTGCGTGAGGCGCCAATGGCTTGCCGCGCCCTATCACCCGCGGCCGCCGTCTTCAGGCCATCTGTAGCGACCTCAGCTCGCTGCCGCAGCTGCGAAAGGCGTGCCGGGAGACGCATGGCCGTCGATTTCTGCGTGGTGTCTTAGTCAAACGGCTGTCTGCACGACCATGGGGCGGCTGTCGAGGATAATCCCTCCACCTGCCGGAAGGCTACCTGGCTCTGGGGACGCGCCACTTCTGAAGTAGCACCCAGCTGCGCGTGCAACAACGCGACGCGTCCAGATTCTAGAGCGGAGGGTAAATAACAATAGCGGTCGTGCCAACGGCTCAACTAACGTTTAGTGCCACGCTTTTGGACAGCCTCATTTCTCGTTTCGTCCAGATCTACCATCAATCAACCACAAACATCTTCTTTGTCCTAGACACTGTTCTCCGCCTCTCCCGCTGATTGGCCGGCTTCTCTTATTGCCTTGAAACATTTGGAAGTCCGCGCACGCGCCAACCGCCGTGGCTTGTCTTGCAAACACGATGTTCCGTTTCTCCATCCCGCACGTGATGCGCGTCATACATTTTCGTCCATTGTCTACGTACCTGCGTCTGAAAAGGACGTCTACTCTGCTTGCCCCCAAACATCCTCTGAGCCTGGATCACCACTCTTCTTACGTTGGCGCCACTTGCAAAGCACACTTCAGTTCAACATCCCGCAAAATGGTCAAGGATACCGAAACTGTCATTAAGTATGGGCCCTCATGTATGCTGCAAAGTCACACTGACACCGGACAGGGAGTTCAATGAACTCGTCAACATGTCACCCAAAGAGTTGACGGACTGGTTGGGTAAAGAGGAGTCGGCCGGCTCCGGTTGGGGCAAGGACGATGGGTAGGCATTCTTCATTTCCTCTGCATTCTCTTGGCTAATGTCCCTTCAAGTTCCGGAGAAACAATTGGACACGAAAGGTATTGGATCCTGCCTGCATTCTTAAATGCTTTCTGCTAATCAGGACACAGTGGGCGGAAGATTATCAAAATCCTCGAGAAGAACCCCAAGAAGGATCCGGAAGAGTATGATGAAGAGGACATCGACCATATGAGACGGGTTGTTGCGTACTGCAAGCGCCATCTCGCGCAAGAAGAGAAGGCAAAGCAAGATACCGACAGCAAAAGCTACAAGTATGCATGCGCCTCCCGCCGTTGTGAAGCAGTGCTGACCTCACCGGCAGGAGCTTGAAGAACTGGGGTCATGATGCTCAGAAGGCCTAGACGAAGGCGAATTCAATGATACTCCTATCAAGAATCGTCTACATGTAACACGTCTTTAACGATCGCACGACCTCAATTCCAGTTGAGTATATACGCTACGCAATCACAACTTCAATGTACACTTGTACCACGCTTTCGCCAATACTACGCGCTTTTAGCCCTTTCGAAGGCCAGTTCTGGCGCAATTTGAATTCCAAAAAGAACCCGGTGTCCCAATGCCTCGACGTCAAGCGAGAGCTAACATCATGATCTGCCGCTTCCTTAGGCAGTGTCGATCATGTTTTTGAATCGCGCACGTCCATCGGGGCGGCCGGCCGGCAACTGCACGACGATCTATTGCAGGAGCAGGCCCCGCAAAGACATTACGCACCTCAAATATCGGAGCCTATGCTCGATATGGACGCGCCGAGTGAGATGTTGTGATTGCATCGATCCCAACGTACGGAGTAGCGCACAAGCATGGTCGCGATGCGCTGGTACGAGCAGACTCATCCCATTGCCATATCACCTCTGCCTCAGGCATGCTTACTTGTTGACGTCATGAACTTCCACGTGTACGCCTCTTCTTCGGCGCTTCCTTCCATCCCAACTGTGAAGATCACCCGAAGCTGATGATCACACGGAAGACAATAAGAAAACCAATGTACGCTAATTAGCAGCTTAGCTTGAAACTTAGAAACTAACACAGTATTGGCTGCAGAAGTACGACCTCTGGTAGCCAATACAAGCGGTGTTGGCCGACCAAACAGGTGCACCGGCAATCGACAAGCATCTGTAGCATGCCCACGATCCGTTTGGAATTTCACGGGCATTGGGGTGAGAAATCGATGAGTACCCGCAACCACGACCAATCCAAAGGACGTCAGCTCGGCGGACAGGCCAATCAAGACGAGGCCAACATCCATCTGCCCTTTTAACATAGATGGAGTCGTAGAAGGGGTTCAGGCTTAAACTTGTTCTTGTTTGCTAATGAATACTTCCCAAAAACACTCGCTAAAGTAGCAGTAGCGCTCTTGCCATCCTCGCGGCGAGAGGAATATTTCCAGTACTCAACCTTAATCCTTCCGCGGGTCCACTCTGTTCATGATGATTGGAGCCTCAAACTCACGACATCAACGTGGACCAATGATGACCACCCACGAGGCACGCTATCAGAACGTAGCGGCGAAAAGCAAGACATTGCTGAGGCTCACGGAAATGTAGTTTTCGCCAACGACCCCAGAAAATCTCGACAGAAATGATGGATTTGCCAACAGTATCATAGATATGTGCCCGCTATTCGACGAAGGGTACCCTCTCTGCAAAGGAATGATGAAGAAATTACCCAACGAAAACCAAGAATGTCCAGGGAAGCTCACAGGAATTCTGGATCGGTAGCTTCGGGCAGAATCAATATATGGAAGTCACGAGCGACATCCCAGGCAACACAACACCCCATTATCGATACGAAAAGTCTGGGCCACAACTACTTCATAAGATCTGACCTCGTTTGCAAGGCTCTTCAGAGACACGTCCATGTGGACTACTACTTCGAGAGCAATCACTCCACAGGCAAAAAAAAAAAAAAAGAAGAAGAAGAAGAAGAAGAAGTCATGGGATTGACATGGTGAGAGACTGCTTTCCGTACTCAGATGGAAGCGCCATCCCAAGGAACCAACACGGCGCACTCCCTTCTACCGGGCGAGGATGATTGCTTAAGAAGCGCCCGGCATGAGTCGTGGTCGTCCTATTTCGAGAAGCGGACGGGAAAGGTCCTCGTCGAGCACGAAAGATAAACACGGGACGATCAACGGTGGCGACTGCCCTGGATAGCCGCTTTGGCGCCAATTGCCTTCAGGCGTTCCGCTGAGCCATCGAGAAGAGAGCGTCTATCAACTATATCGATAGCAAATAATAAGTACGGTGGGGTTGGAAAGCAACAACGAGGCGGATTTCGCCGCGCGCGCGCGGGTGCAAGGCAGAAGCGGTGTCGCCGCCGCCCCGCCCCCATTCTTCTTCTTCTTTCTTCCTTTTCCCCACACCACCACAACACGAGGGTCATGCGGAAGGAAAAGAAAGAAAAGAACGAGGCTAGAAACACACGATGATCGCCCACGCGCCGCCTCGCGCCGCCGCCGCCGCGCCGTTGGCCGATTGTTACCCGTTCCCCCCGCCCTCCTTCCGCTCGCCCCCAGTGATATTGTGTCATCGTCGAAGTGGCTGATGATGCATGTGCGCGTGCGCCCCAAAAAAGAGGGGAGGATGGGCAGTTACGCGGGCCCTGCGCCGCAGATCGCCGCTGCGCGGCTCTTACTGTTTCAGCGGCAACGGTAATCCAGGCTGGGGCTCATCAGTAGTTGACAGCGGCCGAGGAGGGGAAGGGGGAAGGGGAAGGGGAGGGGAGCCCGGGGCACTGGCATTGGCATGGATGAACGAGGCGCAGACGCGCGAAACCGCACCCGCCCAGCGCGAGACCGGGCGGCCGCAGCCGCGGCGGCCTACTCGTCTCTGAGCTCGTTCGATTTGTGATACGTTACCATGACGCTGGTGCTGGTGCTGGTGGGCGCATGCTCTGTTCTTTGTACCATCCAGCATAGCCTCACCATGTGGCTCTGAGCGGAGACCGGGAGTGGAAGCGTTTCGCCAGCGTTCATGATGGGGAGCAAGGTGGTTGTGAAGGTGTCGGTGCAGTTCACTATGGCCAGGGCGACGTCGAAATTACGGCAACAATGGGCAGCTGAAGCATCGGGGGTGCAGGGTTCCTTGGCTTCTGGAACGATCCCGATCGGACTGAAGCTTTACTCTTCCTTTTCCAGAAGCAATGCCTCGTCCTATGCATGACTCAGCATGAGATATCATCGGTCTGCAGCAATTCTTCGTACCCCTTCAGCTCCACTTCGGCAACAGTCGTCAGTCATGACAAATGCGGACGTGTCTACCGGCACGAAGGCAGCGTGTCAGCATCCAGGGCCCATTGGATACGGAGCAGGCCAAGGCCGGTGATTCTGTTCAAAACGACCAACGGCGGGTGGCTGCTCGTCCGAACGCAAGGCTGGCCTGTAATTGTGCGGTTGCTGCCGGTCGGATCAGCCGCAGAAGCTCCACGCAACGCGCTGCAGCGGTGGTGAATGGATCCGTGGGCTGTGTGCATGCAGGGTGGGAGGAGAGTCGTGATGACGGCATAGCAGAGCTGTATCCCGGCCGGGCTGGTACAGTGCTTCAACGGCTGCGGCCCGCGGCTGTACCTGGTACCGGCATGCTGTTCAGCGGGGCGTTTGGAAGCGCAAGGAAGGGCCAGCCGACGGCATTGGGCTGGATAGAGTTATCTAAAGAACAGATTCCGCGATGTGGTTTAGGCCGGGCTGTGGGGGAGTTCTCAGCTCGGCTGCGACGATGCAGCATCGGTTAGCAGGGCATCGTACGAGGAGGTTGCGGTCATGGAGCGCTCCGTCATGCTGTTCCGGCAGGCTGGCTCGCGATCTGATCGCAGGCAGACAGAGGTGGTGTCGCTGGCGCGGGCGAGTTATTTTTAGAGACTCTAAGCGCCAGAGGGTCTCCAGCCACATCCGCGGAGAACGGATCGTGTATCGCTCCCGCTTGCAGGCCACGCTAAACACTATCGATCCCAGATGGGCGGACCTTATCGATGGCCGCCCGCCGCCGCCGCTCCTCGAGGAGCCTGTCTCATCTGCACGTCACTCGGGGCCGTTTTTTGCTGAAGGTTCTGACGGCCGCCCGCACCGTTCGCGCCCGTTCCTGCGGCGCGCAGCTGTCCATGAAGGCGCGCAGCTGTCTGCGAAGGCGCAGGCTCGCCCATGCCCCGTTGTGCTGGTGCTGGTGCTGGTGCTGGTGCTGGAGGGCGGGGCAGCGGTATGGACGAGGGCTCGGGCTGCTGAAACGGGCGGGCGGGTGATTGGCGAGCGGCGCGCGCAAGGGTGGAGGCTTGCCTGAAGAAGCAGCAGGCGGAAGGTTGCACTACGTCGCCGGTTGCCTTGGCCGCGGTGGTATGTCAGCATGGCATAGAGATGCTCCGGCTTCAGGGGCCTTGTCCTATTCCGTCCATCGTCATTTCCTGTCGGCTAATAGGTGCTTCAGGTCCAGTGTGCCCCGCCCGCGCGCCCGACCCTGCTGCGTCGCGGCCAGCCAGCTGCCGTCGCGCGAGACATGGCAGCGCTGCACCACGGTACAGCCCCTATCAGCAATATTGGTTCCGTCCGGCTAAAGTCGCGTGCCAGTGGAGCGCGAGCGAGGCAGCGCGCTCGCAGCGCCGATTGCCGCATAATTGCCTCGTCGCGGCCTAGCACTGCCAAGGATCCAATAATTGCCGCAAATTCGCCTGATTGGGAGCCGGGCTAGGCCACGAAGCGTGTGCGTGCCATGTCCGACGGCTCGGCGCACTCTCTCCCTCTAATTTATTAATAGAAGCAAGACCCGCCGCGAAACCTGAGCTGCTCTTGTCACCGGCCTTGCTCGAGAGCCGCATCCCACCACCACCCATCGCGCCCGCGATCCCCCCCAGCTTCGCGCATACATAACGGTCGCCACTGCCGTCGGACCCCGACTCGGACCCCGTGCGTCTCCCCCCACGAACAAAGCGCCCTCGGCCTCGACCTGCCCTCCGCCAAGACGCGTCGCCCGTCGCCGCGAGCCCTCGAATCCGCCTCCACCACGCGTCCGCGTTCCATGCGCCCCCGGTAATCGTTGTCGCATCACCATGGGTCGCCGAAAGATCGAGATCAAAGCCATCAAGGACGACAGGAACCGCTCTGTGTACGTACCCGTCCCGCCTGGAACAATGGTTTCAATCGCGTGCGCACGCTAACCCGCCACTCCACAGCACCTTTCTCAAGCGCAAGGGCGGCCTGTTCAAGAAGGCGCACGAGCTCTCCGTCTTGTGCTCTGTTGACGTCGCCGTCATCATTTTCGGTCACAACAAGAAGTTATACGAGTTTTCATCTGGCGACATCCACGAAACCATCGGGAGATACCAATATGTGCGTAGCGCTCCCACGGCGGGTTGCAAAGGAGTCGAGCCGCAATGCACCCTACCTCCATGGGTAGTTGAATGCTATGTCTGGATGGATTTGTACCGTTTACAAACGCACATCTACGTCCGGATATTTCCTTCGACTGCCTGCATGGGGAGCGGGTGTCATTCACGAGGCATCGAGTCTTTTGCACCTTACCGTCCCGAATCTTGTCCCGCAACTGCTAACGTGCATTCAGTATGGCGGCGCACATGAACATAAGGGTCCTGAAGACTTCATGGGCAAAGCTGAAGGAGATGAGGATGAGGAGGGCGAAGACGACGCGCACACGCAACAACCAGGCTCGCGCTCGCCACCGGAGCATCCCATGATGATGCCTCACCCTCTACAGAACCAGCAATTCCAGCACATCCGCCATGCGACGCCATCCGGCTCACCACCCATACCGAACGGCATGCCTTTCCACCACCGCGCCTCTCCCCAGCCTCAGAACATCTCCCGCCCGAATTCCCGCGCGCACGTTCGTCGGCCGAGCTCGAATCTTGCCCCTCCTCAACCGTACCCCCCTCAGCCCGCCCCTCCGCCGCAGAACGGTTATGCGTATAGACCGAACCCGCCATTTTACACAGGACCGGCCCAGGGTATGCCGCCGCAAGGCCCTCCAGGTCCCCCGCATCCGTCGCATCCACCGCACCCGCCGCAAGCCGCCTACTCGCACCCGCCTCCGCATGCTCAGGTCCAACAAGTATATATGCAAGAACAGCGCAGACAGTCAATGCCCCCAGCCTTCTCTCAGGCTCCACAGGAACCGCCGCGTCAAGCCTCTGTAGTCCCCTCGCCTCCGCAGCCTGAACAGCACAACTTCCAGAGCCCGCCGATGCCGCAACCCAAACCTCTCAACGCAGCCGCCAGGAACCAGAGCATTTTCACCCCAATCGATGATAGTAGATCACTACTTGCCCAACATTGGGGGCCTAGCACGACAACAGCGGAACCAATGAAAGCTGAACCGGCACCCATCATGGAACGACCGCAGTCCATTGATGTTGCATCAGTTGGAAAACACAATCACGCTTCACCGCAGCAACCCACTCCTACGTCTCTCCCGAATCAACCGCAAAGAACCGCGTCTACCTCGTCGCTGCCAACCATTCCGCCTCCCACACGAACCAGCAGTGTAGCCACTGATGCCAAGCGTCCTCGACTCAAGGTGCAGATTCCCGATGAGCACTCGGAGGCCGAGAATACGCATGCTTCTGGTTCTCCCAAGGATTACAGCACAACAGGACCCACTCCAGCGAGAGGCAGCAAAGAAACGTCGAATGCTTCCGGTGTAGTTTTACCTCCGCCGTCACCCAGTGCCAGTGCTCTACTTAGCGCTGGAGCAACCGGGCCACCAAACCCATTTGCTAGACCCGCTCCTCCAGTCAACAACGCAAACAACAACTCGTCGCAACACAATCGGAACGAAACCATGGAGACGCCAGTTTCGGCACTTCCGAGCCGCTTCATGACTGGCGATCTACTACCGTCGCCGTCGAGCTTTTATCCGGAGTGGGGCTTCGGCAACAATTCGTCAAACATGCTGCCCAGCCCGTTGACGTTCCAGACGCCGGTGGTGCAAAACGGGCCAAGCTTCCGGGATGATCCAGAGGAGAGGAAGCGCAAGACGTCCGAAGGTTCCGACGGTGGAACAAGCAAACGGGTGAAAACTTGAACACCAATTCTTTGCTCGACAGCATCCATTTTGTGAAATCTTATTCTTTTGTCATCTTCTCTCATTTTCCACGTCGGTCAAATTCCGTGGGGGGGTTCAAAAGTCGTCTGGCATGTGGATGTTGTTTAGATTGTCTTGGCTCGCCCTCGATTGTACTATGCACGGTGGTTTATCGTTTTCACTTCTTCCCATACCCTTTTTGCGCGCTATACGGTTTTAGTTGCTCTCTGCTCCTGGATACCCTGAGGTTTCGACACTCGTTCTCTCCTTCGCCTTCTTCTCGAATCCCTTGGGGGATGACGACGGATTTCTAGTCCTTCTTTTCCTGGCACGATGTGCAGTGCGTTGAGGTGGGCGGGTTTGAGGCGTTTGTCCCCGATTTTCTTGCTGGTGTTTGGCGGCGATCCTAGGTGTGGTTGTTCTGCCAGTCTACCAGGGAGGTTGGCTTGCTCGTTTTGCTTTGGTCTGTTTTTCGTTTATAAGAAATGTGTGTAGATAGCTCACCTGAAATACGCGGGTTCGCTTCTACACTCCATCGTTTTGATTGCAAGAACACAAGGTGGCTTTCATGCAAGATTGATAATCATATTAGTAAATGTACCAACTGCATTGTCGAGCTGATGGATTGAGCATGTGCCCTGCACTTCTCGTCTGGATTGGCGCGAGACGAATCCAGATGACTTGTCGTCAAGCAGTTGGACGTATTTGACATACTCGGAGTTAAACGGACGGACTCGCTCGGCGGGGCTGGGGCGTCGCGGACGCGTTCTTGACCAAGATTGCTCCTGTTTCTCGCTAGCTTTCCCGCGCCATGAATCTGATGGCGAACACGCGTCGTGGGGCTATGTAGGCAGCCGTCGGTTTGGACGGGATGACGCCTTTGGCAACGCCAACGCCCGCTGACATGGCCAGTTGAGGCTGACGCGAAGGAAGAAGGGATTTCTATATAGGACCGAGCGAGAGACGGTTGCGGAGGCTACCCGAGTCTGCCGAACAGAGCGTTGCAGCCACAGACCTCCACCGGGCCTGATCGTATTCGCGTTGCGGCTGCGAAGTTGACGACGTCAAAGGCGCCCAACAGCGACTGAATCGCGCAGGTGCCGTCCTGCCCTGCGCGCCCGACCCCACCAAACGCCGTCGACCGCTGTCGTTGCCGCTGCCCACTAACGTTATCCCTGATCGACCAGAATATTCGCACCGAGCGCGCCATCCGTTCCTTCGCCAGCTGTTCCCGGAGTGTGATCTCCACTGACGCCCATTGACTCGCCTGTTTGCGCCGCCGCTTCACCGTGTGACTTGCCGCCAACCGCACCGGACACACCGTTCAGCCGCACGGGGCTGTCAAGAACCAAGGAAGCCCAAAGGACGCGCTCTTGCCTCAAATACCCCTCCTCCGCCCGAGTCCCTTTCCGAACGCCGCCCCTCCACCTTCACAGCACGCATACCATGGCCTACAACAAGGGCTACAACCCGGACGCGCTGCCCGCGCACGCCGAACCTGACCAGGTCCGCTCCAGCTCCTCCCCCGCAGCCCCGCGCCTCGATACTGACCGAGTCCATCTTCCTGCAGGCGGCCGCCATGCTGTCTCAGGCCCAGCACCAGCGCATCTCCCCACGCCCTTCATACTCGTCGCCGCGCCCCACCGGGCCCGCCGACTACAACAAGCCGCCGCCCCCACTGCCCAGCCACGGCGGCGGCTCCTACTACAACGACGGCCGCCAGCACAGCCCGCGCTTCGGCGGCGGGCCTCCTCCCCCGCCGAGCCACGGCCACCCCGGCGGCGGCAGCGTTGGCGGCTACGCGTCGCCGCCGCCGCAGAACTACGGCGCGGCGCCCGCGCCCAACAGCTTCAACCACGGCCGCCCGCAGCTGAGCCCGTCGGCTCGCCCGCCGCCGACGCCGGCGCCCCCGCGCGACCCCAACGACCGCGACGCGCTGTGGCGCCTCTTCGCCGCGGTCGACAAGAACCGCAGCGGGCAGCTCAGCGAGAGGGAGCTCGGCTCGGCGCTGGTCAATGGCGACTGGACGACGTTCGACTCGCACACGGTGCGGATGATGATCAGGTATGGTTGAATGCTGGAGGCTCGTTTTTCCCCCTCCTCTGCGAGTGGGAAAGCGAGCTGGCTTTGTCTGCTAAAACTTGGGCATGGAGGAGCTGACGGGGACCGTTTGAAAAACAGAATGTTCGACACGGACCGCTCTGGCACCATTAACTTCGAAGAATTCTGGTACGCCGATCACGTTTCCTCTCGGTTGTATGATGTCTCGTTCCCCCCTTCTGACACGAGCTATCATGTAGTGGGCTTTGGGCCTTCCTCGCCGCCTGGCGCCAGCTTTTCGACCGCTTCGACACGGACCGCAGCGGCGCCATCTCGTTCAACGAGTTCGCGGATGCGTTGGTGGCGTTCGGGTACAGGCTTAGCCCGCAGTTCGTCACGATTTTGTTCCGGACGTACGACCGCCGCAATCAGAACGCCATCGGCTTCGATTTGTTCGTGCAGGCTTGCATCAGTTTGAAACGCATGACGGACGTGTTCAAGAAGTATGACGAGGACCGTGATGGATATATCACTCTTAGTTTGTGAGTGGACCCAGTTTGCTATCTTTTGGATTGGACGGCGTGCTGACTTTGGACCTCTTTTCGAAAATCACAGCGAGGAGTTTCTCACAGGTGCCCAATCCCTCTTCCTGTTCAACTCGATATCCGCGAGAACTGATACCGGTCTCTATTAAAAGAAATCGTTGGACAAGCAGTCTAATGACGTCGCTTGCTCCTGCTTTCCCTGGACAAGGATGGGCTTTTCGACAAACGCCTCGGTTATTGCGTACAAGTAGCCTCCTGAATCTGGATCCAACAAAAAATACTTCATGGCCGACACATGATGTTGATGGCAGCTCCTCCACTTGATTTACGAGCTTCATGCATGAACTGGCGCGAGGAGAACATCGGAAGCTTACCTACCCGTGGACGCCTTCTTCCGACCACGTTTCCGGCATTATCCGTCGCCCTACGCCAAGGCTGGGCATGGATCTCACTTTTTTCGGGGGTCTTGGCTGGAGGGGAGGGAAAGGGGAAAGGGGGGGGAATGGTTTCACCGTGGGGGTTAATTGCCACACTTATTAGACGATGCTCATCAGTTTTTTGTTTCCCCCCGCGGTTGGAGTGGAGAAAGAAGAAAGTGCGCGACAAACAGCAGCTTGTTTCCCTTCCCCCCATTCTACTCGTATCTATCGTCATCATCCTCTTCCTCCTCCTCCTCCTGCCTGCTTGCCTTTTTTTGTTCTCGCTGTCCCCATATATACCCTGTCTTTCGGAGAAGTAAAGAAAAAAAAAGGAACAAAAAGAAAACTTTTATCCACCCCGCTTTACTGACTTGGCCACTTTTTTGTTTGTGCGCGCGGAGAAAGAGAAAAAAAGTGTGAGAGAGGCGTTAGGCGCGCGCACGCGCGACGAAGTTGGATTGATTGTTTTCGTCGGCTGGGCTTGGCCTGGCCTGGCCTTTTTTTTTTTTTTTGTGGTTTCATCGTTGTTTGTTGCTGTTGATGTTGATGTGATAGTGATGGTGATGAAGATTGGCATCAATTGATATACATGGCCCAATTCATGCGCAGATGATAATCTTTTTCCACACCGGGTGGGTCTGTTTGTGCGTGCCATTGCCCCCGGTTCGAACGGCTGCTCGAGTGTCGATTTGAGAGTGGCTGGAGAGAGAGGGAGGGAGAGAGAGAGAGAGAGAGAGAGAGAGAGAGAGAGAGAGAGAGAGAGAGAGCGAGAGAGAGAGAGATTTTACTGCTGTAGTATCGGCAACGGCCGCAGTAGCGTCCTCTTTCCTGTAGAGCTTGGAAAGTGGGCTTGGTGGGAAGTGGATTGGTCGAAGTGCGGTTTGGGAAGTGAGTGAGTGGGTGGGGTGGATCGGTCACTTCGTGCGAGGGATTGGCAGTTCCCGTCCGTGGCGATGTCTCGTGCGCAATTTGCTTCCTTCTTTGACGGGCGGGACTTGGGGACGTGTGTGGTGAGTGGGGTATATGAGGGTGGGCGGTGTTGCCGTCTCCTTTCTTTCTCTCTCTACTTCGAGGTTCATCGTGCGTTTCTTGGCATGGTGACTGAGGAACCAGCACACAGAAATCGCACACTGTTTCCGCTCGTCTGGTTTTTCTATCCACAGCTACGAAATCTTCAGTTCGGGGGAGCGAGCGGGTGGGCAACGTTGTCCGTAGTGGATGGAGACCGCCAGCAAGTAGAATTGTGAGTAAGCAGCATGAAGGAACTTTGATCAGCGAGCTTCAGTATGCGTGCCGTGGTCTTAGATGCGCGAATTGGAGATCGGCCAAGTTGGGATATGGGTCATGCGTCGGAGCGAGGGAGGGCGGGAGTCAAGTCCTACCATTCCAATTCCCGCTTTGCTCTATAATGTACTCGCAAGCTGTTCTGCTCGTTAAGAATGGAAGATACTAGGTTGCGTGAGGACGAAGGCTTTTAAAGATGCGGGAGGAAGGAAAGAGAGCGTGTCCGCGTGTGCGTGGACCCGGGTGGTGTAGCGTGGTCACGTTGCTGTGATGGCCGTGTGCCGAAGAGTTGGGGTTCGGAGGCCGGCCTGCTGCTGCTGCTTTGGCTGCCGCTCATGGGACTGGAAGGAGGTTTTTGAGACACAAAAGGCGGGTGTGGACTCGGCGTGAACGAATTCATTGAGCCAGAAGCGAACTTTGGTCTTGCACTATTGCGTTGCCAGAGCGCTCCCAGATACTCGTTGTTCTGTTTCTTCCTCCGCTTGATTTACGACAAAACTGGAAGTGCCCACGGGCGGCGATAAAGCGGGCGGTTCGGCGCTCTACATTAGTTTTGAATGTCATGACGATCGTCAGCATTGAGCGCGAATGATGAAGAGCAGTTTGACTGCATGATGATGAGGATCATCAAAACCACTTCATGGTTGAGCTTCTTTTGTAGCACTCTGACGGCGTCGTCGGGGTCTGCAACCGGGCAGTAGAAAGCGTTGCGGGCCCACTCGGGGTGGAAGGGAGAGCTCGGATCGACGCGGCCAAGGGTAATGTTCTTGCTGCGCTTAACGAGCATCTCGATAAAATGCTCCTGTGCCATATTAGCAGTGGTTCTCGTGCGGAATTCAGTCGCACAACAAGGTAGTCAAAAGGTGAAGTCAAAAGGTGGAGTAGAGTTGAACGTGAAATTGGAGCGGTCCTCTGAAGGCGCCTTTGATGATAGATAGTCCATCATCTCAAATTAAGTATCTAGTTATACTTATATGGAACGAAGTGTCATGCGAGAAGCTGAAATGTGCTCATGCGGACGTTGTAGCACGGGGGCTGAACAATTTGCTGATCAGACCATATACTTGGTATCACGAGGAAGGACTAATATCAATGGCTGAGCTCACCCGGGCAGAGGTATAAAAGTAAGTATTCCTTTTCGAGGGTTCTGAGTAACAGCGACGCTTCGCCAAAAGGAACCATTCACTGACCTCGGTTACTTTTGGTGTCTGTGTGGCAATAGACACCGTCGCACTTCGGGGCGGGAGATGGGTCCAAGAAGATTTGCGCTGCATAGCGTAGATACCCGTTCAGGTAGGCACCAACAAGCTCTATCAGCAGGTAATAATGATCATCTTCACCACGTTCCATCCATGCTGCCCAACTCCGACATGATCGTAGTGTACTGATCGTGAGTTCATTACTACTGTATGTGAATTAGCATTGTAGCAAACCGTAAAAGCCAGGACAAAGAGTGTTGCGTCTAAATTATGACTTCCGGCAAGTGGGAGCGTCACGGCGAGGTGTGACCCTGGTGCGAAATGAAGTGTTGGCTGGCTGGGCCACGGAATCCTGTACCTGCGATGCAATGCTCGAATAAAAATCTGCAACAAGAGTTCCACTGCTCACTTGTGTTGTTTTCCTGTCCGTATCCAAAGTGGAAATGGCCCTTCTGCTCCGATATATCACGACTCGGCCCTTGTTCGTATAGGTCAATACGGAAAAGGGAGATGTCGAAGCACAAAGAAAGGCACGTGAATCCTATATGTCTCTCAATTACAACTTCTAGAGCTTAGCGTGAACGCTACATTGGGGAAAAGGTTCCGTGGTAGCCGTTGTCTTCAGCTTCATCTCCGGGTGTGGGAAGAGCAAGAGCAATATGCTCAAAGCCTCACAATGATAACAGACAAGCGTTCAAACAGACTCCAGTGGTATTTGGACAGAGCCAGACTCGTTCTTCTCCTTCTCCTGGCCATGGTATAGGCCCACAGTGAACTCTCGTGGAAGGTAAAAGCCTGGATGGTTGCGGTTGAATGTCCAGTAGCACACTGTCAAAGAGCACCAGTCAGATAGTACATATGGGTGGAAGACAGAAATGGTGCTTACGGATGAGGAGAAAGAGATCTGCAATGTAGTAAAAATCACCCACGTGTGCAGCCCACATGCCATACACGGATCGAACCTTGCATCGAGTTCAGCTGTCAGCGAACCGTTCATACATGTCAAGTAGATAGCACTGGAACTAACCGTCAGGATGATGGATATCCGCAAGGTTGCAGAATAGAGGCTCTTCCATTGACCCGGATCGCTGGGGCCGAGAGGCGTGGTCTGCTGCTTCAGGCGAGCCCCTTCGGCGATTTGGCGCCTCTTGATCAAGTGAATAGCCAGGAAATAGAGGCAGAAGGGGAAGGTCAGATACGGGGCGTAGTAGCGCTGCTGCGGCCAAAAGAAGAAGAGGACAACGGCGGCACTGAGGCCGAGCAGCACGTAGCCTACGCGGACGAAGCGCGGCGTGTGGAAAACGGCGTTGGGGCCGGGCGGTTGCGTGTAAAAGACAAGGCGGGTGAAGGCGATGAAGGCGGCCTGCATGAAACAGAAGACTCCCACGCTATCGTGCCGAGAAGGTTAGATTTTGCTATGATCAGGTGGAAGGCGGCGTGTACGTACTCGACGAAGGCGTTCGTCGCCCACACCGTCTCACGACGCGGACTTATTATTGGGTGGCCGGCGAAGCGGCGAGAGATATCTCCAACTGCCAACAGCGGGCCGGCAAGGACGGCCATCCATGTGCACCGCGCTTGGTGACGTTTCAGGCGGACGTGCGCCTCGGATGCGGCGTATACGTAGAAGAGGGTTGGGCCGAAAAGGAGCAGAAGCCAGATGAACGGCCCAACGAGCGAGTATATAGCATCCCAGTTCATCTTCCGGGCCACTCTGATGCGACTGAAGAGGAAGAAATATGGCAAGAGCGCAGGTGGCTGGTGCTCCTATTTTAAACCACGGCGGCTGCGGGGCGTCATGCGTGCCCAGGAATCCTTCCAGCCTGGCTGGAATTCCATGCGTCAGCAAGGCTGTGTGTTGGCCCCCAAAGACCCAGGCAAAACCAAGACCTGCAATGATTGGACCGAGCTGCCTGCAGCCGCCGTATTGCCTGCAGCTGCCGTATTGCCTGCAACCGAAGCCCCACAAATATCTATGTTAAGTATTGCATCGTTTTCGCTAACCATCTGGACGAAGCAACAATCTGAATAATCACTCCTTCCGACACCAATACGGGCCACAGCTTTCGCGTGAGCTACGAGCCTACGATATCATTACGTGCTACATCTCAGCATGATACACCGTAGACGTTGCCCATCATTTCTTTTTGATGCTGCAAAGCCTTGGTAAGCGCTTTCTCATGGCAGCCTCCAGCCGGACGCAACAAACCCAACCCCGCCGCGAGGAAGTCACGTTTCTGAGACATTGTGTCAAAAAAATGGACAACGGCATTAGGAATGACTTTCTTCAGGTCTTAGTGAGGCACTGAGAGAATGTCAGCTTTTTGTATGACCCAGTCTTGGATACACGCTGCTGCCACGATGCAAAATAACGATAAAGCAACTCGTGGTCACCGGGACAGACCTTTGGGGCGGTTCTATCACACGTGAATCCGATAAGCACAGACTTTTCGCTGTGGAAGCGGAAGGTGGCGAACCGGATATAACAGCACCCTGAGCGTGAAGAGAATTCTTGTATCTGTACCAGATGCTGTTCTGAAGTGAGAACAATCTATTACTCCGCATATTCCAGCTGCTGCAACATACGATAACCACTTACTTGTTCGTGGGCGTTTCCTTCCCCCATTTCCCGCCTCCCACGGGTGCTTTCTCCATGCAGGGATCCCAGGCATCGAGACAGATGAATGTCAATCACCACCCAGGCCCCAACTTTGTACTCATCATCATTCTTGTAAAATGATGCGCATCAGCTCCACGGAGTGCTTCAAGAGCTTCGCAGACTAAAGCAGAACGCGCCTGGCAAGCGCCAGAGTTTGTAGTGATGAGGAAAGAAACGGCTGTAGCGATCATAAGCACTTGTAGCAAGCCAGCTTGCCAAACCGACAAGTGAGATGTATGGCTTATATTCTCAAGCTCGGTACTGCTCATTGCATGAACACGCGGCAAAGCCCATCGTGTAGCCAAGCTCATATGTACCAGTTTTTCCGAGATGGGAAGTCCAGGGCTCAAGGCAAGCCTCGAGTCACGCGGTGCTCATGACGGTGGCCCTGGACGATACTTCACTCTGAAATGGCATCTGTGACAGCGGAAGGTCCTTCTATCACCGTCAAAGCTGCCAGGTCGCCACTCACTTCACTCTCATCAGCGAACATTGAAAGAAATTCATGGGTGTTGGATCATTCTATGAAGCTGTGCAAGTAAAGCAAAGAGTACTCCGTGGTCAACGCAAAGGTCCCATGCCGAGACAAGACGCTGACAATGCCGCTAGGACGTTGATGCCGATGGAAGAAAGAACGCTGTGTGAAAGCCGAGACAATGGCTGAAAAGAAGTTGGACAGAACAAGGGCCTCCCAACAAAGAACAAACACCCACGGCCCAAGCAAACCACCCACGTGGCCGCAGGAGACAAGAAGGTCGGGCCAGCACACGCGCGCCTAGACACCGTGCCAGCGCCTCCACAGCTTGTCCCGGGCGCGCTCGGCGTCCTTTGCCTGCTCAATCTCGCGCTCAAGGCGAGCCTCAGCAAAGCGGAGCTGGGCGAGCGTCTCGTCGACGGGCGTGTCGCAGCCGCGCAGGCCGACGAACCGGCCAAACTTGCGCAGCTTGATGCGGACGCGGTCGGCGTCGGCCAGGGCCGGGTCGGCGAGGAAGTCGGCGTCCCAGCCCATGGCGGCCGGGTACTGGCCCGTCCACTCGTCGGGCGCGCTCTGCGAGTAGTAGCGCGCCAGCGCGTCCAGCTGCGCCTCCGTCAGCAGGTGGAACTGCAGCATCGTCGCCGGGAAGTCGCGGTGCGGCGGCCCGTCCGGCAGCGGGTAGATGGGCGCGATGCTGAGCCGCAGGTGCGCCAGCTTGCGGGCGAAGGCCGGGCTTTTCTTGACGGTGGTGCTGCTGGTGGACGACTGCATGGTTGTGGTGTCGGACGGGGCTTGGAGGGGGGTTAGCTGGCGCCGCCTTCTTTGCGAGCGATGGATGGAGACTTGATGTATGGTAGCTTGCGGCCGGCACGGATGGCTTGAAGGGGAATATGCGACAGTGTTGTCTACGTCCTGCGTAGTTGTTAGAAGGACTCGAAGCTGCCAGCGAACGTGGATGAGCAGTTGAGGCTCATGGTCGTGGGAGCGCGGGGGATTTATCTTGCGTACAAGAGCTTTGTTGGTGTCGCTTCTTTGTATGCGGGTCTGAGAATAGAAGCGCGTCGATAAAGAGCGCGGTGTTGAGACAAAGGGTTGGTTGATGACTTGAGGTTTCGGGAGAGAGCAGATTTATGGAAAACAGACGCGTCTTGAGAGCGTCACGTAGAAGGACAGGGAAAGGGACCGAGGCGCGTGTTCTGCTGGCCGTGATGCAGATACAGAAGACTCATGGCCACACAGGGTCTGGTCAGTAGTTCAATGGTAGCGATCGGGTGATGGAGCTCGTGCATTGCACACACCAATTCCTGCATGAGGCTTAGTTCTAGTTTGTGGCATTGCAATCACGAAGACAGAAGATCCAATGAAGGCTGTTGAGCATTGTGGTTCAGGGTCCCGGATGGATTGTGCCTGAGGCTGGAGTGCTGCGCACGGACCAAGAGAGTGCTTTCCCGAAAAATGCGCTGCGTTCTCTGGGTCTGCGGAGATGGAGAGCAGGTTCCATGCGCCATGAGCAGAGGCCCGTCCAAATCCCATCATTTCTGGACGGATGGGCGGAGAAGAGGTTGTGGTGGAGGATCGAGAGCGGCGGCGGCAGCGAGTTTCGCCGATTCCTTCCAGTGGACACGCGGGCTGGCGCCTGGCGCGTCATGTCGCGTCCACGCGCCGCGTAAAAAGCCCAGGTCTCGTCTCCAGGCAGCGCAGCTCCACTGCTTCAACCACACCACCTCTTGCGCCGCCCAAAGCCTGCAACCCGTGCTCACCTTCAGCGATACCCCAATTCGTGTTTTAGGACCCTTTCATCATCCCTTCCGCCACATACCGTCAAGAGTACGCTGCATCTTTCCCGCGACCCCGCAGAGCTGTCGCTGACGTCTTACAGTGCTTGAGGCGCGTCTAGAGCAGGCCAACCTGCTGAAGAAGGTCCGTCGCTTGCCCATGTCGCCCATATGCCAAGCTGACTCTGCTCCAGGTCGTCGATGCTATCAAGAACCTGGTTCAGGATTGCAACTTCGACTGCAATGACTCGGGCATTGCCCTGCAGGCCATGGACAACTCCCACGTTGCCCTCGTGTCGATGATGCTCAAATCCGAGAGCTTCTCGCCCTTCCGCTGCGACAGAAACATTGCCCTCGGCATCAACTTGACCTCGCTCACCAAGGTCCTCCGCTGCGCACAAAACGAGGATATCCTCACCCTCAAGGCCGAGGATGCTCCCGATGTCGTCAACTTCACCTTCGAGAGCGCCCAGAGCGATAGGATCAGCGAGTACGATATCAAGCTCATGGATATCGACCAGGAGCACTTGGGTATTCCTGAGACCGACTACGCTGCCACCATCTCCATGCCTTCCGGCGAGTTTCAGAGGATCACCAGGGACCTGATGGCCCTTTCTGAGTCCGGTATGACACGAACGATCCCCGATACAAAACACAAGCTGACGGCGCGTAGTGGCCATTGAGTGCACCAAGGAGGGTGTCAAGTTCTCGTGCCAGGGCGACATTGGCTCCGGCTCGGTTACCCTGCGCCCGCACACTGATGTCGAGAAGGACGAGAACAACGTGGAGATCGATCTGTCGGAGCCCGTGTCCCTGACCTTCTCTCTCAAGTACCTGTCCAACTTCACCGCCGCCACCGGCTTGTCGTCCAAGGTCAGGCTTTGCCTGTCGAATGAGGTGCCGCTGCTGGTCGAGTACTCGCTTTCGAACAACAGCTACCTGAGATTCTACCTCGCGCCCAAGGTAAGTCGCACATGCACCCGAGATTATGATCGCATGCTGATGGAAATATTAGATCGGCGACGAGGAGTAAATTTAGTTGCATGTTGGCTATCGCAGGGTTCACGAATAATAAACACGATGATATCAGCAAGTGTAGGAATACTGCAAGGGTGCATGGGTTGGGTTGCAGATCGTTCCGGGCAAAATGGCGAGGTTAGACGACATGTTCTAGGTGCAAAAACGGTGGGCTTTTCATTTCTTCATTTCATTCGACGATATGCGGGTGGGACATCTTTTCGACAGCGATTCGGTCCAATTCCAGGCGCGGGCCGGGTATCGCGGGGTAGCCCCACACGTCACTGTGCGTGTGTCGCGCAGATAAGGCGCAAGAAATTCCAATCCGCCAGATCCCACATCTTACTTTTCTTGCATATCTCGTTCGATCCTTGTGCAAACATGTCCCGAGAACCCTCGATACCAGAGACTCACGTCCTCGCGATCGCTAGCCATGTAAGCATCTCGTCAGCTCTCAAAAACAATGGCTGATCGCGCGCGCCGCCGTCCGACAGGTCGTCCATGGGTGAGTCGAAGTCACCGCGCACCCGCGCTCGACCGCATACTAAGACGTCGCGCGACCATGTAGCTACGTCGGGAACAAGATGGCGACCTTCATCATGCAAGCACTCGGGTGCGAAGTATCCGCCATCAACACGGTCCACTACAGTCAGTCATCAGCCCACCCCGACCGACCTCACGATCGCTATGACTCTTTTGCACACGAACCGAACCCATTGCTTACACGTTACCGATGCCGTCGTCGCACAGGCAACCACACGGCGTACAAGCAGGTCAAGGGCCGCAAGACGACGGCGGATGAGATCCTCGAGCTCTACGAGGGCCTGAAGCAGTCAGACCTGAACAACTTCGACGTCCTGCTGTCCGGATACATGCCCAGCGCCGAGGCGGTGCAGGCGGTGGGCAAGATCGGGCGGGATTTGAGGCTCAACGCCTCGGTCAAGCCGGGGAGCTTCTTCTGGGGTACGTTTGGGTGTTGGTCATGATTCGAGAGGGGTTGGGAGTCATACTTCGGGGGTGGTGGTGCGAGAGAGGTGGCTGACGGATTGGCAGTGTTGGACCCCGTCATGGGCGACCAGGGACGGTGCTACGTCCCCGAAGACGAGATCCCGCAGTACAAGGCGCTGCTGCGCGAGGCCGACCTCATCCTGCCGAACCAGTTCGAGGCCGAGTAAGAAAAGATCCCCCCTCCTACTTTCCACCCACCCAGCCAGCCACCCACTCACCCGAAACCCCTGCAACAACAAAAACGCATCGAATTCACCACCACCACCACCAAACTAACCCGGAAAAAGACTCCTCTCCGACACCAAAATCACCAACCTCACCACCCTCGCCACCGCCATCCAACGCCTGCACCAGACCTACCACATCCCGCACATCATCATCACCTCGCTGCGCCTCTCGCCTGCCGACGACCACACCATCCTGCCGGCGTCCGCGCCCGACAACCCCACGCACCTCACCGTCGTCGGCTCGACGGCGACCAGCACACACGCGCCGCGCCTCTTCCGGCTCGACGCGCCCGCCTTCCCGCACTTCTTTTCTGGGACGGGCGACATGTTCGCCGCGCTGACGGTGGCGCGGCTGCGCGAGGCGTGCGCGGAAGAGCGGGAAGAAGGAACGAACGGCGGGACGTTGCTGGGGCAGCCAAGCTGGAAGAGCGCCGACGACGTCGAGCCCGCGCGGCTGCCGCTGGCGCGCGCGGCGGAGAGGGTGCTGCAGAGCATGCACGCGGTGCTGGGCAAGACGGCGGCGGCGTGCGAGGACGAGATGGCGCGGCTGGACGCCGAGGAGGGCCGCGCGCCGTGCGAGGAGCGTGATGAGGTTGGTAGCGAGGCGGCGCGCGAGCGCGCGTTCAAGCGCCACCTGAGGCGCATGCGGGCGAGCGAGGTGCAGGTGGTAAGGAATGTGGGGGATCTGCTGCTGCTGGGGGGCGAGGAGGAGAGGGATAGGTTCGTTGCGAGGGCGGTCGAGGTGCAGGGATGGGATGTTGAGGCGGGCAAGCCCCAGCCGGATGAGTTGGGCGTGACGGACTTGGGTGTGGGTGCGAGTGCGGGTGCCGTGCAGGTGGAGACGGCGTATAGATGAGAGGGAGGGAGGGGCGTTGAGGTGGATTCAATAGCGCGGACGATTCTGGTCAGGCGCGGGTAGAAAAATAAACTGTAGATAGACGTAGACTGTGTTGGTATATTGTTCTCCAGTTTTCTTCCGCAATGCCCATGCGGGGCTCTTTTTTCTCATGACCTGAATTCATCGAAACCTGCCCTATCCTTAGCACGTGGTGATACCCCAGCGTAGCTCTGGCCCATGCCCTTGGTAAAACGCCATTTTAGAACACATATTGAACTGGCTTAGCTTTCTTTCGCCCAGCTTCTCATCAGTTTTTTTTGTTTTTTCTCCACTCCAATTTCAAGCACCGTTCTTGGCGCCGAAGCCACCCGTGCTGCCAAAGCCGCCAGCACCGCGGACCGTGTCCTCGATCTTCTCGACAACGGCCACGTCGGCCATAACGCACTTCTCAATGACGAGCTGCGCGATGCGGTCGTGCTTCTTGACCTCGAAGTCGGCATCAGACAGGTTGGCGAGAAGCACGCCGACCGGGCCGCGGTAGTCGGCGTCAATGACACCGGCGAGGGTGTCAATGCCATGCTTGTAGGCAAGGCCAGAGCGAGGGGCAACACGGCCGTCTGATTAGGTGTTAGCGGGCGCTTCAGTACATTGCGGTTGGCAATGATGATTCAGAAAGGGGTAGGGAAGCGAGCATGATTGGGCGGCGAAAAGGGGAAGGAGATGTGCGGCTGAAGGAAAAAGGGGAAGGTAATAAAACGGGCGAGGACCGATCAGGGAATTGTGACGTACAGGTTCCAGCCGGTACCGAGATCTTGATGTCGGTAGGGACCAGCGCCCACTTGCGCGCGGGGATGACCGTGTCGGCGGCGCTGTAGAGATCGTGACCGGCGGCGAAGGCGGAGCCCTTGGTTGGGGCTTTGGCGTTCTCCGACAGCAGCTCGACCTGCATGGTCGTCGATTCAGGCGCTGGGGCCGGGGCGGCAGTAGTGGTGGACATTGCGATGGGCGTGGGAGTTGCGGTACCGGATTCGTCGCCGGCGGCTGCTGTTGAGGCGTGGAGCGCGCTTGTGGCGGTGGTAGCGGAAGCGAGCGACGGTTCTGGCTCAATGTGCTTCGTGCGCTTGCGGTGCTGTGAGGCTTGTCAGAAGGCGGTTCGATCTCGACGCCAAGGGCCGTGGTCAAGTGGGAGCATTCGCCAGCAGTGGTCGACGGCACGACGTAGACGAGACGCGACGCATAAGGCAATCAATGCTCTAGATCCCCGGATCCGATCCAGCAGCTCTTGCGCATAACGGACGAGACGATGCTGAAACCGGATGCGTGAGACTGCAAGATATTGGCTACCCATGAGAAGCTAGTCGCGCCAATCGGCATACGCCCGCACATCTTGAGCTGCAGGTGGACGCCAAGGAGTCCTACCGGAGAGGAGGGCAGAGATGGAGGGTCGTGGGACAGGGAAGGCGTGGCGGAAGGGTCGTGGGTGAATTCAGACATACTAGGCGTGCGAGGTGCAAGATGGGTTGAGTGGTGATACGCAGCAATGGTGAAGCGCGGCGCGCTGGAATGAAATTCATGGAGACGCGCCAGGCACACGCGTGGGCGGACGCGATGACGGAAGGGACGCGATGCCGTCACGGACGCGCGTGCCTAAGGCGGCAACGCGCCCGGGCGCAAATCGGAGCTGCGCCGTGGGCAGGGCAACGAGCTGCGTCCGCCCAGCTGCTGCCGCCCAGCTTCGGGCTCTCAACGTGCCGCTTTTCGTGCCCTGCAGCTCCTTCCCGCCCGCCGCTACGTCTCCCCCCTGGGCCCATGTCTTTTTGTCACGCCTGCTGCAGCTGCGCAACAACATAAACAACACCTCCACGACCGCCGCCTCGCCCTCTCGCGCCTCTTCTCCGCATGCTTCCCTGAGCTCCATGCGCCCCACGCGACCCCATTTCAGCGAGAAACGCCCGTCTTAGACCCCGCTACGACAGCTCAAACACTCCGCGCGCAACCCGAGCCGGGCGCTCCTTACCTGCCCGCAGCCGCAGCCCAAGGACTTCGCACCCCAAGGACCACGCGGTAGCACAACGCCGGAACCCAACGTCAACATGCAGACTCCGCGCCGCACAAACATCCGCCCGTCGCTGGCGAAGCCTGGCATCAACACTGCCTCGACGCCGCACCTCTCGTCTGCCGCACGCACCGCCCTCGATCGCAAGGCCTCGCTGCACGCGCTAACGGCAGGCGGTTCTCCTGTCACGCGCACGCCCGGCGCGAACGGCGGCATGCCAGCTGGCGGCGATGGCGGCCCACTTGCTGTTGGCGACCATGTGGACGTGCCTGGAGGAATGTACGGTGTGGTCAAGTTCGTTGGCGGTGTGAACGGAAAGAAAGGAACATTTGTTGGCGTCGAGTTGGCGAGGGAGTACGCTGCTCGCGGAAAGAATGACGGCGACGTCGACGGGTGAGTGCTTTTATATACGCTTGCGGCCCGGAGTCGAAGAAGGCATTCCTTCTCAAATTGCTAACACTGCGCAAGAACGCACTATTTCCACACCTCCGTTCCTGGCTCCGGAATCTTCCTTCCCCTCCATCGTGCCTCGAAGCGCGCATCCATCGCCGACAGCTCTGAGAGCTTTCCCGCAACACCAAGCACCCCGGGCGCGACCTTCAGCGGCGATGGCGGCGCTTCTCCCACACCGCCGATGCCCAAGTTCTCCCAGTCGGTAGGCCCCGGCGCTCATGGAGCCAGTCCCCAGGGAAAGAGGATGGTAAGGCCCTCGCTATCACGACCAGGATCCCCGGTCAAGAACAAGCCAAACCTGACGCCTACGCCAAAGATGCCCACACCGGGCAGGAATATGAGTGGATTCTCCAAGAGCGCAATTGGACCGCCTCGCGGCATTACTCCGAGCCCTATGCCCAACCGGACGATCGGTTCGCGGACTCCCCAGCCTCCCAAATCCCCTTCTCGATCCGGGTCAAGGATGGACGAAGAGCAGGACCTTGCTTCTGTCTCTGCGCTGAGTGAAGCTGATAGGTCCGTTTCGGGCGCAATGTCGAACCGCGGTAATGATGAGGAAGTTATGAGGTTGCAGAGAGCGCTTGCGGAACGCGACAAGCAGCTGTTGGACCAGGCACACAGTCTCGCAGAGATGGAGAGCAGCCTGCAAGAGATCCAGAGCCTACTTCCTACAGACGGATCGGAAATCTCGAGATCGTCACAGGGTGGCGAGATGGATGCAGACGCTGCACACCTCCGCGCGTTGTTGCGGGAGAAGAATGAGAAGATCTCGATGCTAACGGCAGAATTCGACATGCACCGTGCTGACTTCCGCAGCACAATAGATACCTTGGAGATGGCTTCGTCCGAAACGCAGCGCGTTTACGAGCAACGAATTGATGACCTGATGGGTGAGATCCGCGAGTTGCAGGAACAGACCGAGGATGTCGAGAGCGTGGCCGAACAACTAAAGCAGTTGGAAGAGCTTGTCCAGGAGTTAGAAGAGGGCCTTGAGGACGCTCGCCGAGGAGAGGCTGAGGCCCGTGGAGAAGTTGAGTTCTTGCGCGGAGAGGTCGAGCGTGGAAGGAGCGAGCTGCGGCGGGAGAGGGAGAAGGCGGCTCAGGCGCTCAAGGACGCTCAATCCCTCGACTCAGGCTCCTCCTCACGGGAAATGGAGCAACGAGACGATGAGATTCGTGGCCTCAAGGCCATCATCCACTCCCTCAGCTCCGGCGGTGATGTGCAAAGTCCCAAGCTGGACAAGCGGAGCTCACTCAACGGCCCCAGTGAGGCTGAGATGGAAGAGTTGAAGACGTCGCTGGAGCGGATGGAGCGCGAGAAGGAGGAGCTCCGCGGCCTCATCGAGCGCAAGTCCTTCCGCGAGGAGGAACTGGAGCGGGAAGTTGAGCGTCTCCGCACCGAGGCAACCCTCAGCGGCGGCGAGCCCGCCCGCGACAGCGTCATCAGCAACAAGACCAACGACCACGCCACTCCTCGGGACTCCAAGAGCACGATCGTCAGCTGGCGCGGCTACCAGAAGCAGCAGCAACACGAGCGCAACGGCTCGGAGGCCAAGAAGCTCACTCCCATGGCCGAGGCCGACCACGACGACCGCGCCTCCAGCGCCGGCGTCAGCGAGCTGTGGTGCGAAATCTGCGAGACGGGCGGTCACGACATCCTCAACTGCACCAACGACCTGGGCGGCGCCGGCAAAAAGGCCTCGTTCGGCAACGGCGGCGCCATCAACGAGCACCACAACGAACTGCACATGGCCGACATGTCGGCCGAAGACACGGACATCGCCAGCTCCGTCGCCGACGACATCATCCAGAACATGGAGAAAATGTCGCTCAGCCGGTCCTCCAACGACGCCCCCGCCCCCCTCTCTTCCTCCCTCGGCAGCCCCAGCCCGGCGCCCAAGGCTGCTGCTCCCCCGCCGGCCGCCCCGGCCCCCGCACCTCCCGTCGCGTCGAGCGCCGCCATCCCTAACCCCTACGACGAAGGCCTCGTGGCGGGCAACGGACAGGAGGTCGACGCGGACAAGTGGTGCGCGCTGTGCGAGCGGGACGGCCACGACGCCACCGCTTGCCCGTTTGAGGATATGTTGTAGATGTTTTTACATGTTTTGAAGGGGTGGTTTTCTTTTCTTTTCTTTTCCTTTTCTTCTTCTATCCGGGGCAAATGAGAGAGAGAACTGGAAAAGGGAAAAAACGGGACGCAACGACCCCCTTGGCACACACACACAAGAAAGAAAGGACGAATGGAAAGGATTGGAGATGGGACGAGGATTGAGTTTTGTTTCTTCTTCTTCTTCTTCTTCCTCTGACATTCGAGAGTTTTCATTTCGAACGTTCTGTCGTTGTTCGCTGCTTTGTTGATGAGAAGAATATACTTAGGTAATTAATCACTTTGTTGTGTGTGAGTGCGAGAGATGAGGGAGAGAAAGACACAGAGATTCGTTCATGTTGGTATTCTTTCGCGGATGGGATGACGGTAGTGTCTTTGCTTTCGTTCTTGTTTTTTTGGTCTTCGGTCTTCTTGGCTTCATTGAGCGCGTTAGCGAAATGTTTTGCGTCGCGTCGCGTTGCTTTGCCGCTGTCGTTGTCGTCGTCGTCGTCGCTATTGTCGTCAGTTTTTTTCGTCGGTCGTGTGTGGAGAGAGAAGAGGGATGTTTGAGACATTTACGTGGAAAGAGAAGGAAGAGGTAACGCGGAAACACACAGACAATTCGATTGATTGCTTTTTTCCCTTCCCTCCCCCCTATCCGGATGTGGCACTATACCTCTTTGTTGCGTTGCTTCTTCGCCGAATGTATGCGTGGCGATGTATCATTTTGCGTCGCAGCGTGTCTAGTCTCGGTCGGTCCCTTGCAATCGTTGTTGGTGCTTGCTTAGATAGATGATATCCTACCTAGAGGCAATAGCTTATGTTTCTCTCTTTCTCTTTCTCGCGTCTTGCTTTACTCGGCCGTTGGCGCAAGCGTTTTTCTGCCTGCGTGCTAAGCTCGCTAGGTGTGTGAGGTGGATGGGCAAGAATCTATGAGAGCTCAGGAGACGAGTTATCTATTCACATGCTGTACATACTAGAAGAGGCTTAATAGAACAGACAGTGTAACCAAGAAACGCAACCACACAGATGCTTCTTGTCAAGGAACCAGAAGTTTTGAATACCGAGCGTAATGATATTAACACAGGAAGAAAAGGATGGATGTATGTATGCATGCACCTCCTCCAAAACCGCGCCCGAGAATAGGTTAGAAAAAAGAGGCCGCCACCCTCTCCAATCGCGCTGGGTATCTTGAAAGAAAATAAAAAATCGGAAAAGAAGGAGGAAATACAAAAGACAACAACCACCAACCAAACAAGCAAAAAACCCCTCCCTCCAATAAACCAACATTTCCCCCTCCCTTCCCAACCTCATCTCACCAGCCAATAGTCCCAACAACCAAACCCACATTCGACATCCCATCCCCATCCCAACAAACTAACTCTACTACTCTACTGCAAACTACTCCCCCACCACCCCCTCCATCCCGCCAATATCGTACCAGTACTCCTCGTCCAGCCCCTCGCGGCTCGGCAGCGCCGGCTCGCCGCTATCCAGCTCCTCGAAGCGCACGTTCAGCAGGCGGATCTTGAGGCCGTAGCCGCCGACGAGCTGGACGAGCTTGTTGGTGTCGGCCGTGATGGGCTGCTGGTTGAGCAGCATCAGCAGGCCGTCGAGCCACTCGGACGCGAGCGTGTGGCTCTGCGGGTGCAGCGTCAGGAGGACGCTTTCCTTGGTGCTGGCCGCGGCCGAGGCTCCGTCTTTGAGGCTGGCGCTGCCGCCGCCGTCTTTGGAGGTGGGGACGGAGCGTGAGGAGTGCGAGGTGGTGGGGTGGTGGTGCGAGGACTTCTCGTTGGCGTAGCCGAAGATGGTGATTTTCGTGTTGGTGCTGGCGGGGAGGGTGCGCAGGGTCGAGGCCGACGAGGCGGTTGTGGGCGTGCTGGCGGAGACGTTGGAGACGACCGAGGAGACTGTGGTGAGGTCGACTGAGGAAAACGGTTGGTCAGCTCTGCTGAAAAGAAATGGCAAAGCATGCAACGCTGGCTTACTTTGGTTCTGCAGTTGATCGAGGCGCGGGTCGTGTTCTAGCTTGTTCTCGAAGTCCGCGTAGTGCAGGTAACGGCGGTTGTGCGAGAGACGGACATAGCGCCATGAAGACGGTACCATGCGGTTGAGCGAGTTCTTGGTGACAGGACCACTCTCGTCCCTGTATCCAAGCGTGTGGGGGAACCATGAGCCTGCGAGTAGGCACCTGATGCGTTGCTCTTTGACAAACTGGAGAGCCTCGTGGTTGAGCTCATCTCGAACTTGGCTAAGTGTGCGTTGCCTGTTAGAATATCGATGGAGTCGTCTTCAGGGGGGAACGTGATGCATACCGAAGATGATGGCCCCAAGCGTCCTCATACGTGAGCTCAAGCAGCTCTATCTGCAACTCACGGAGTCTCTTGTAGTCAAACTCGGCAAGCTCCTCCTCGACCTCGGGAAGATCCTTCTGACGAGACGCCTGGCCAATTACCTGTTCGAACAAGATCTGAACCAGCTCCTCAACCTTTTGGAAGTCCTCGGCCTCGGCACCGGTAGCCTGCCAGAGCCGGAAGAAAGCCTGAAGACCGGCGACATGCAAGCGGGACCACTGAAGCAGAAGTGGTCTGAAGGCGCGGTCGAAATTGGTGCGTGATTCCAAGATGGTGTATCGTTGCTGGTCTTCGTTCTCGCACTTCTCCACATCAAAGTGGTCGTACAAGATCAGAGTCACGGCAAGACTAGCACGGGCAATTGGACATCTTTGCTCCTGGGGCTGGATGGACTGTTCCAGGAGAAGCTTCTGATACGCGTCTTCGTGCTTGCGGACGTAGTCAGTGAGATCCATCAGGCCCAGATAACCCGTGTCGTCAAACTCCCAGGACGGAGATTCTCCCTCGAAGCCCAGCCTGCGCCACTTCTCTGGGTGGTGCTTCTTGCTACCCTTGCTGCCTTTACTCGTGCTTGACGGCGGTCTTTCCGGGTTGCTGGCAAGGTGAAGCCCCTTGAGCGCGCGGCGGTGCTCCGACTTCTCCAAATCCACTTTGAGCTCCCTCCACTTCCTCAGCAGAACCTTACTCAGCGACTGGAACTCGAACAGGGGGTGCGCCAGGTCCTGCAGCGCACTGCTCTGCATCAGAGTGTAAACCGCCTCTATCACGCCCAGATCCTGCAGCTTCTTGATGAAGGCGTGCCACTCAGCCTCCGAGTCGTTCGTGATGGCGTCGCGCATGAGCGAGTTGATCAGCTGCAGCGCATTGGCGCAGAGGGCGTGGTCGGCCGACGACAGGCGGCTCACGAGCATCTCCAGAAACTGCGGGTACACGGCGACGGCGGGCTTGAGGGCGCGGAAGCCAAAGGTGCCCGGCGGGATCGAGGCGCGCGTGTGCGGATGGGACACGACGGCGACGAGGATGGACATGGCGCCGCGGAGGATGTTGACGAGCGGCTGGCTCACGACGAGCTCGACGACCTGCAGCATGCGCGATCAGCGTTTGGGGCCCTCCCGAACCTAACCCTTGCCTCCTCCTCCTAAGCTGGCAACGCCGCCCGTAGGCTTACCCGTTCAATGAGGGCCTGGTTGACATGGTCCCAGCCCTGGTCGAGATCCAGCAAACGCGAAAACGACGTCAGGGCGTATGCAAGCGTGTTGCCGGTGGCGTTCAAGCAGAGGTAGCGCAGCTTCGGGAGGCCGCCTTCCAGCGTGAAGACGTCGGCGAACGACGGGTCGCCGATGACGGACTGCAGCTTGAAGACGGCCATCTTGCGGACCGAGTCCTCCTCGGCGCCGAGGCGCTCGACGAGCTCGGGAATGTTGATGTTCTCCATAGTGTCGAAGTCGGGGGTGGCCCGGCAGGAAGACACGCGACGTGACGCAGGACAGGGGTGGGCGACGGGTGGTACAGCGCGAGGTCGAGGCGGCAGCCCCAATCAGATCATTGCCGGCGGCTGCTGGTATCCGACGGCGGGCAGCGAGGGCGGAGGAGTGGTTGTCGCTGTCGCGGAGAGAGGTACGAGTCGCAGCAGCCAGGGTGGGATGGGGCGCGCGTGTCTCGTGGCGGAGATCGTCAGGGCCTTTCCCCACAGCTGCCAAGCGCTGTAAGTTGGGCCTCCAGCCGACAAAACATCGGATCCTGGTGCCGCTGATCTCACCCAAACGCCGTGTCACAACCACGCACAACAGAGTCATGGCTGCTGCGGACCCCTACACCCCCAGCCGCCAGCCGCCAGCCGTCACGAGCTGCGCGAACCTGCGTCCAAGATGCCCCTTGAGTAGCGTGTACCACCTCGCTTGTGCGCTACTGACGTCCTGCGGCACATGGCAATATTAACAGTCGTGCAGCACACCGCTACATGTCCACGCAAGGCACGGCAATGACGCCACTGCTTCGTCTATGTGTTGGTTGTATTCAAATCTCCACAAGCTATTTTACCCAGCCAGCTCTATTGAAACACGTTGTTTAACGGCTTGCCACCAGATATCTCGCTGACGTCGGCGCATCCAGAGCAATGTCAAACACGATGGATTGTTGTGGAATCCGCTGCATCGTATGTGCCAATGCGATATGCTCCGTCCACATAGGATGGAAAAAAAAAAAGATGGAAAAACAAGGCGGTAAATGCAGAACTCCCGATCCCCATGTCCCTTAGGTTTCCAAGATCCTTGATTCGCTCGTGCAAGTGCAACGAGGATGAAATATCCGTGAAACACCGGTACCGGCCCAATGCTGTTATGACCATCAGTCAACTCCTGTTCCCCTCAACTGCGCCACCCGACGTTCCAGATGACGTGCGCGATGTCTTTCGCCGTGTTCACCGTGTCTACCACTTTGCCAAACAGTCCTGCGGCAACGATGTCGTCCTCGTCCTCTTCGTACGGCATGAACATCCCAGACGGCGTGCGTCGCAATCCGCCCGACTGGCTATCTTCACCCTCGTCAACTTGGCCAAAGTGCTGGTTGAACGAAACGTTGCTCCGTTGCCCAGAGAAGCTGTTGGACGGCTCCCACGAGTATTCCTCATCGTCGTCATCGTCCTCCCCCAGCAGGAAATTACTCGTCGGCCGCGAGGGCTTGAGTGTCTCCTGAGACGGCGAAGGAGAAAGCCGACTTGACCTCCAGAATCCTAACGAATGAGCTGGCGTGTGGTCGGGAACATCAGGTGAATCCACCCGGTATTTCAGCGTCGTGTCGGGCAGCTTCTGGATCGTCTTGTTCTCCGCTCCGACATTAGTCTTCGAGTTGCTTCGCGATAACCGCCTTGGCTTCGTCCTGATCTCAAGCCCGTCGTCCGACGAGTCGTCATCCTCTTCGTTTGTCCAGCTTTCCTCATCGTAATCATCATCCGCATCTTTACATTCTACTGCGATACACTGCTCCACCTTGTCGTCGAACCGAATGTGCTTTCTCTCGCAGTCTCCGGGTGTCTGGAGACCAGAAGTCGATTGCGACGTGTGCGAGGTGAAGTCCGTAGCTTCTCTACTTGTGCTCTTGGATGGGATCGACGGCGTCGTCACATAGTCTGAGGTCGATCGCCCGTAAGAGGGACGAGGGCTCAACGCCGGAGCGCCGCTGCGTTCGGCCTGCACCGCAGCAGCTGCCTGTTTGATGAGCGACGAGTTCGATATCGAACGCTGGAGCATCACCTCCGACATGCTCCGCTTCTTGAGGATCGGTTTCTTGTTGATGAATGAGTTGCTCTTCGAGAGCATCGTGCTCCCAGTCTCGGAGACGGGGTGGGTAAGAGGAGTGTAGGAGGAAGTTTGCAATGGGCCGTACAGCCATGTGACGTCGCAGTCCTTGAGCCTAAAAACTAGTTAGCCCACCTGTAATCGGTTTAGATAATATTGAATGAGACCGTGCGCTTAGGATTGTTTGCTAGTGGGAAATGAAAGTGCGAAAGCTCTAAGAATGCAAACCCAGTCGTACATGAAGACAGAAAAATTTGACGCCGCATCGCTCAAAAGGTGTGCCACTGAGGTAAAACTGTTCAACAAGATCCATTCAGGTGGACGTGGATCAAGACGTTTCGCCTGTCTGGAGGATGCGTGATAGTTTTGGTTGACATGGACATCTCAACCGTCTCGTCGACATGCTCAAAAGACACCGCTGTTCTGCTTATTGCAAAAGAAAAAGACATGAACTCACCAATTGAGTGTCTCGGGCGAGACGGTCCGTAATTGATATTTCGCCTTGGCCCAAGTCCGCCATGATGCGTTCTCTAGTCGTGATCGTTGCCCGTAGGTCTTGCGGTTGGTAGTGATGTGTCGCCATGAGGACCAGATGTCTTCTTCTCTCCAGTCATGCGAGAGATAGTCGACATGCCGAGTCGGCTCGGGCTTTATGGCCGAGTCATCTTCGGCTATAGGTATGGGCTCGGGGGTGGAGGTTGTGTTGGTTGAAATTACGGAATCGCTGGCGGAGGACGGGGGAGCGTAGGTATCCGCTTTCGAGCTGCTGTCGTCGTCCTGGCGGCCGTCGATGTCGTACGACGGGAATCCAATCGCCTCATCGTCGTCATCTTCATCGGTGTCGTCGTGCAATTTCGTGTCCGAGTGCAGCTGCGGCAGAAAGCGGCCTCCGTCGGACGAGAGGAAGGATTTGATCGGGCGGTCACACTCGTCGATGTTGACAGGCGACTCGACAAGCGGTGGCGATGCCACGATGAGGGTCGGTGCACGCTCGGTGCTTGCGAACCTCGCTTGGCGGGTTGAGGGCGACGGGGTGTAGGTGGGCGAGCCCACCAAGAAAGTCGGTTGCGATGGGGAAGAGCGGCGTAGCGGTGCCGGCGAAAAGTACGACTGGCCGTCGGGCAACTGGGCGGGAAGCACTTCAGCCATGGCCTGGGAGTGGTGAGACGTCTCCGCAGTAGTGACAGTGGCGGTGGCCGTTGTGGCTTTGACGTGGTGTCCCGGGCGGTCCAACCCCTCCACCTTCACGCACGCAGTCTCGTGGTTGTTATGCGTCGCTGCCACCCCACATGGACCAGCGCGGTTGGAATCCAGGAATTGAGCGTGGGGGTGGTCGATTGGGGGTCGAAGGGAGGCACGAGCGGTCCGAGGATATAGGTCGGCTCGGAGGAGGAACCAAGGGAAGATTCCGGTCTGGCGGCGGCGGGGACACGGCTGGGGCTCTGGCAGTTAAGTGAAGCCGGGACGGGCAGAGAGGGTCCTCGCACGATAAGCAAGGATCTGGGACGGGCCCGGGTGGTGAAGAGGGCTCTTGGCTGGCAGCTGGGAAGCCCCGGCACGTACAATGCGGGGAAGGGCGCGGCTTTGAGGAGGGCGAGGGTGGAACGCGGAGAGGTATTTGACGCTCGGGGCGAACAGAGCTGGAAGCATCGAGGTAAAATTGCAGCGCTTGGGGCCTGCAGAGTGGAGGCGCTCCAGGTGGAGTTGGCGGGCGTGCGTCGCGGCACGTAGGGCCTGGGCTCAGCGAGGATTTGGCGACCAGGCGGCGCGAAAGAACTAGCAGGGCGTGGGCGAAAACAGCCAGGATCGGCGCTCCATGCACCGCCGTGGTCACCGTTACCGTTGATGATGCTTCCGCTAAGCCGCGCCAGAGCAAATCAGGCGCGCGCGGGCTGCCAGCAGCGAGGATCATGGCAGATCCAGGTGCGCTGCGCGGCGCTGGGGTTGCGAGTCTCGATCGCTGGAGCCACCGGCTGCGCGAGGCGTGGGCTGCCCGTGCAGCCAAACCGATCCTCTCCGCTTAACGCCCCCGCGCTCCAGCGCTGCGTTGCCGACGTCCCCAGGCAAGGGGCGCTGCGAGCATTATTGCGGCCGCCGACGACACTGCAGCGTGGCGAGCGCAGCTGCAGCGATAAGGAAGGAATGCTGCAGCCCATCCCTGACGCAGGCCGCGCCGGATCTTCGCCAACGGCTGGTGCTGGCGAGGTGCTGGGGCCCGGGTTCGCCGCTAGAGGGCTAGATAGAGAAAGTCGCGGCCGCCCTCAGCCCTGCAACGCCGTGCCACCGCGCTGCGCTGCTTGGCCTGGCCGTGCGATCGCGTTGCTGGTCGCTCGCGGGCGTGCTCTGACGTCCGCGCGCGGATGCGGGGTTTATCGAGATTCTCCGCCTCTGCGATCCTGGCGCCCAATGGCGTGCCGCTGCCCTCGCGCTGCGCAAAGAACGTGATTGCCAACCGATTCGCGCCATGGATGCGCCGCTGTTGTTGCGAATGCCAGGCCACGGCCAACCCCGGCGGGCCCCAAGTACCAGTACCTACTGAATTTCTCCGCAACGGCGGGAGGGTCCATCTCGCGCCCAGTAGGAAGCGCGCGGCGACGGCCGCTATTGCCGTCCACCCTCTGTGCTCTCCCTCCCTGGCCCGCCCGCGATTCGGCGATTAGCAATCGAAACAACGATCAGCACTCGACGCAGGTGCGCTGTGGCTCTGCGGCGTCGCGGATTGACACGCCGCTCCCTGGCTGCGCGGCGGCGGGTGTGCCATTCCGCAGCCGCTGGCTTTGAGCTTATCTCAGTTGCGTGTATTCCCCTCTGCGCCATTCGCCCGCGCGCCGCTCTCGTGCAAGGCGTGGGGCGTGAGCCGATGAGTGCATGCCCGCTCATGAAAACGGGCGCGGCGAAGGGCGTTGCAAGTGCGGTCCAAACTCTATGGTGTTTGGCGTTGATAAGACGCGCGCGCCGGGGGGTTCCATGGATGCCCTGGCGAGGCTCCCAGAATGCTCCGCGGCGGGAGAGAGATGACAGCATCACGGCCGTGTTGTTGTTCGACGGCCAGCAGGGTGCCCGGCAACGACCCCACACAGGCCTGCCCTTCCGTCCCTTGGTCCCTTGGTCGCACAAGTCGCAGAAAAGCTTCCGTCTCGCTTCGCTACCCCCAACCGCAAACGTGTCCTGCAGCCGCGCCATCCCACGATTCCCACCTCGCTCCCGCTGTAACGGTACCCGCTGGCCAGCCGCCCTGCCACTACGTCGGCCCAGTTTCCTCGTCTTACGTCCGCCGAGGCGACGCTGCCGGCCACCGGCCAAAGCCCGATCTGCCCCGACTCTCCCGTCCTCCGCTCCGGTCTGCCCGGCCTGCTGCTGACGGCCAATTACGACGTTGCACCGGCACCTTGGGTCCGCCAGCCGCATCGGGCCAGGCTCGATGCGTCCACAGGGGTCTATTGTTATTATTGTCCTCGATAGCGATGCTGGAAGGGACGGCGGCGCCGTTGACGATTATGTGGACCCTCCCGCCCTTGGTTGAGACGCGCGAACACAACCAGCGTCACCCGGCATGATGATGCCACCCAGTGCGGCCGTGATGTGCCAGCACCCCGAGGCCTCTGGCACCGCAAAGGGCCATTGTCCTGTTCGAGCCGGTGGCGGCCCTGGCCATGCTCGTCATTGCGCAGGATTTGCTCATGCATGGCATGCAATGCAAATAAGCTGCCACAGCCCGCTTTTCCTCGCCCATTGCTCCTGTTTGGCCATCCGCCGAGTCCACATGAAAGTCACAGAGCGGGCTTTGAACAGCACGGCCTCCTGCAATTGGGGGCCTCCGTGCCGCTGAACCTTGGATCGTTGGCCGCAGCAGGGGCAGCGAAGATACGAGCAATATCTCTCATGTCACTGGCTACCCCACCGGCCTTCCGCATCTGTACGTACCGCGCCGGTGTCAAGACTGTTCTATCAGCCGAGCCGGTCGCGGTGCGTGGAACTGTACTCGTCATGGCTTCTGGTCTACCTGCCACAAATGCCGTCCTCCCTTTACGCACGCCGCTATTCATCACTTCGCCTATAGCGGGCTCTCCCCGTCAAAGACACTGGCATCGTCGGGCAGCGCCCAGCTATCTTCCTCGAACAAGCCCCGCCATGCAATATACGTATACCTGCGACCCGCGGCGATTAACTTTCCAGCCTCGTATCTCCTTACCCAAGACGGAATAGGGCGCTTCTCGACATTCCGAATACTGCTATTGTACGCTTTCAACCCAGGGCTGGCTGGCTAGGGCACGATAAGGATCTGGCGTTCTGATGTGAACAAGTCGTTTCGACACGTCCACTTCTTCGAGAAGTACCGTAAGGTGTTGTTGGTCGAGCTTGCCATGGTTGGCGCTATCAACGCAACTTGCCAAGTACCCCGCCTTTCGTTTGCGGCACTCAGCTCCTTCCTAAGCGCCCCGCAACCTCCGGAAGCCCTCAGCACGCCGTTTCATAATCTTCGAACATCTTCGACGTCCACAACCAGTTGGTCCGGCTCTGTCAAGGGCTCCTGAAACACTACGGCTTCAACACTCTCCCTTGTCAGGTGCCACTCGGCAGATCACTTGACCGCCTTTCAGTCGATCCTATGGTGTTCATGGCAAGTTTGGCTTCAAGCACCCCTCGAAATCGGTCATGAGGACACATTGCTGTGCCGACAGCCTCACTTCATGCCTCGCCATGCTCTTCGGGCCGAGCGTCGTCCTCCGTCATTCGCCGACGTGGTGTCAGGTACGGCCAACGAACTGAGCTGCTGCACGAACCGCTTACATGCGTAATTCTCTTCTGCTTCCGCTTCCCCATACTTTCTCCCCAAATCAAAGTATGCGTTGGGACAGTCGTCGGTCGGGTCAGAAAAGCATTACCGAAGGAAATAGGACGGGTCGTCGGATGGTCCTGCATTGTCCCGAGGCCCCCTTTAGTCGGCATTAGCGCTTCTTAGGTTGTTGGGCAGAGTGCAGCCAGCCTTATAGGTTACGGCACACTATGCAGTGCCACGCGTGAGACCCGGATGCCAAACCGGTGTACGACCGGTTTCTCCGGGCTCACTGCATGATTTCTTCCGTCCTCGATCGGAGCCTCTTACTCAGCACTGAGCGGGGGCACTAATCCTTCCTAGATCAAGAGCAAAGCCTAATGAGGAGGCGGGAGATCATGAAGAGGCAACACCAGCCCACAGCGGTCAGTTGTCGGGTGAAAGAGCTGCTGCAGTAGAAAACATGGTGGCAGGGACGGCAGTGTTGTGGCTACTTGTCGGGCGGCTACAGATGGCTGGACGGGAAGTCCTGCAGCTTTTCAATCTTGACCGGTTTTCCGTTAACGGTAGGCTTGCGGAACGGCTGGCCGCGTTTCCGTCTCACAGTATGCTCAGCAAAGCTCCACTGGTAGAGGTTTCGAAGGCCTTGCGTATATCTGACAGTGCATCCACGCGGCGTCTGCATCCACAAGGCGGCGAAACCACTGTCCCGGCTTTCCAACAAGCTTGCATCAAAGGCAATCCGTGTCAACAGCGTCACTTCCATTTCTCCCGGTCTCCTCGCTTGCGGCAGCGAATGAATCCCTGGGTGACACCCTCGCTTGGGCGCTCGCATGGTTTTCTCCACTTTCCGGGTGTCAGCGCTCTCGAACTCAAAATTCCATCTGCACGGCCATTGCCAGACGGCCGAGGATGCTGTTTCCTGAAATTGCCTGGAGGATCATTAGACTTTTCTGTACGTTCGTAAGCTCATAGCCAATTCCGCGGCTGGTTGCGATGTTGTTCGAGCATGAAATCGACTTGAGCACCAGAAGCGTGGCGATCACTGTGGCAATAGGGATCGACCGTCACACGAGATATCTAATACCTGCACAGCTTGAAGGAGAATGTCGAATTGCCACAGCAACTACATCAGAAGCAGCCTCGGGTCGAAACCAATGCCGGAGCGGATCCCGCCGGTCGCACGTCACCATCCATATCCTTTGTCCTCGCTTGAGCCTCAAGAATGCGGTATGTTATTGACATGAATTCGGCAGGTCCGCTATCTCAGACGATCTGTATAGATAGAAGAACGCACGGCGGTTGGGGCTAGCTGAAATGCGCAATCCTTGCCGCCTCCTAGCATGCATACTCCGCTTGTGTGCTGGGAAGACTACACACCTGTAAGTTCAGTTGCTTTCTTGCAAGTGGTTGCCTGCGATTGGCACGCGCAAAGTCTCGTCGGGACTACTCGGTCCTGTGGTCTCTCAAGAGTCACTGTTGAAGCAGATATCGCGTGAGGGGAAGGGAGGAGCAACACTGGGATCTTCAGGCTGGCTGAGGGGATTCGGCGTATGCACATGCGACTAGCGTGCAGGAGCAATGGACCTGTAGCGTCAAAGACAAGTCTGACTCGTTGGCGGATCCTTAGTTGGACCGGCTTCATCTGCACGGAAGGGTCACGCTGAACATTCACCCCGCTCCGTTCGCTCCCTCATAAGCTTTCCGCATTTCTTCACGCTGATCCTTACGCCTAGACTGCGTTTTCGAGGCACCGAGTTCGCTACCAAAAGGTTTGGGATTTCCACCATGTGCTCCGGTACGTGGCTGAAGTTGCTACCGCTTGCACAGCCTCGTCGATGCAGGTGCGGCTCAGCTCAGTCGATAGTATCGCTTCGCTCTCCGCTTGAGTGTTTAGGCGGGGTTTGCCAGCCACCAATCAGCCTGCTGATCAGAGTCTCTGGCTCATCATGTCTGCCTACGCCAAGGCGCAACGTCTCCGTCATAACGCTGCTGCTCTCCTCACAACAGGCTCCGACGCCTCGAGGACCCACACCTATAGGGAACATCCATCTTAGATCTTCACCCCGATCGACTTCCATGGATCAGTCATTGACATCTGACGCTGAATCTTGCTCCAGTTCATTCGCGCATACCGAGAAGGCAAGATAGCAGCCGTCTGCAAGCCATATGCCTCTGGCCGATGCTGTGTAGCGTCGCTTGCTCCAACGTCCAACATCCGCCGTGCCAGCTAAGCGGCGACTCCACAGGCAGCGCGGAGCAGGCAAGCAGGCAAACATGAAGGAGACCCTCAAGAGAGCCTTCTCCGCCACCGCAGGCCTATAGTGGCCTGTATTATATCCTGGTAGACGTCACAGCGGCACCTCATCCTGCCCAATCCAGCGACGGACATGTGGACGAGGCAGGTTGCAGAAGCGCCGGTATGGGGATGGTCCCACAGCCGACGCAGGGTCCCATCAATGCGCACTGGGGTCGGCTCGTCGCGAACCAGCGCAGCACTGCAGAAGACGCGGCGAACAGGCCGATACGCATAAGGCAGAGAAGGGGCTCGCGCAGCTCTCTATACATTGGCTCCACTGCCGATGACTCCACAAACGGCCGTCTACATACACGAGAAGGTCCAGCCTCCCAATAATATCTGTTGCCGCCGGAGCGCTCGAATGTATTCTTCACCCTCCGCCGGCGCCGGAAGAAAAGCAGCAGAGAGCAACAGCAACGCTGCAGATAAGCTCGTGTCTGACGCACATTGCATGGGCGGGAGTTCCCACTTTAAGCCCACGTCCCATTGGCCGACAGGGGACTGACGCGACCAAATGGACGCGCAACGTCGACCGCGCAAGAATTGATGATTCGCCGCCCAAAGAAGAAAAAGCCCGCTCCGAAGGTTGTTTTTCTTCAACCCTAGGTCGCACGACGCTTCGAGCCCTACACTTGCCCCATATCTTTTGCTCTCTCACACATGGGTGATGTTGGAGCCATGGCACCATTTCTCGCCAGGGATCTCACACTGCCCCCCTGTCACCTTTTCCCCCCATGTTTGTCTGTCTGCGCCTCGGCCCCCTCCAGGTCCTCGACCCACCACCCCAGCCACCCTCCCTCTCACCCCGGGCCGTCCACCCAAACCCGGCCGCTTGGTTCGTCCGACCTCCCACCCGCCCCATGTCGCGCCAATCACGCTTCACATGTCTGTACTCCAACAACGGGACTGACTTACTCATCACAACTCGTCCATCCACTCCTCGCGCTCGTTCCGGTGAGAGAGGGGAAGTGGCGATTCTATTCGCCCTCGACCTCTCTCTTTCGCTTCTTGTTCTGACTGACCGGCCCGGTTTTTGCTATCTTTCGATGACCGTAATTTCGTATTTCGTATTGTGGTTACGATGGACATGGCTCTGCGATCGGACCTTCGATCTTCTCTTGGCCTCGCACTGCCTAGATGCGAAGAAGAAGCCGTGGCGGGGGATCTGCGGCTCGTGTCGTGATGTCCAGACGGCGGACGATCTGGTGGATGATCGCTCTCTTTCTTTCCTCTACTATTGTCTCTGTCTCGTTTCCTCCTCTTTGCTGTGTGCGAGGGCGATTATGAAACTGGGTTGTCATGGCTTATCTCCGGCGTGCCGCAGGGAAGAGAGTACAGAGGAAATGGGGAAGAGGACGTCAGTGGTGTAGCAAACCACATCTCTCTCTCTCTCTCTCTCTCTCTCTCTCTCTCTCTCTTGCTATTCCATCGGTCCATCGCCGCCCCGCCCCTCCACATGATTGACAACGAGGCGCAAAACAACGATAGTCCACGCGCGCACCACCTACCCCACCGTGAAGATCCCTCTCTCTCGCAAAGCGCGCGCCGCGCCCCGGGGGACCATCGTCGTCATCGCAATTTCTTGAAAGCGCGTAGTACATACAGAGCATGATGTGGAAGAGTAGAGAGAGCGTCAGTCTCCATCGGACCCACTTCCGCTCGTATGTTCTTATTACCGAAAGGCACGCAACGCATGCACGCGGGTTTATTTTCTTTCCAAGACATATGGCACCACCGACACCCCGGTATCCACGCATGCGGCGGCAGTTCAGCAACGGCAGCTTCCCACCCCCGGTCCGTCCGTTCATCATCCACTCTTTTTGCTCTCCACTCTCCACTCTCCACACCCACCCCACTCTCGTCCCGCAGCAGCGGGCGAACGCGAAATGCGGCGCAGACAAGTGGAACCTCAGACAAAGAGAGAGAGAGAGAAGAGTTAGAGCGAAGCGAAATTACTTCCTCCCCTAAGGTAGGACTGGTGTGGAGGGGCAGGCAGGGCAGGCTGCTGCTGCTGCTTTTGCCCGAAAGGCAACAAGAGACGACGAGAAAGCGACCCTTTTTTTTCCCTTTTCTTTTTTTTTCTTTTCGATTGAAAAAAATGTCATGCGCTTATGAATCATCTGGGAAGGACAGGCAGGAAGGAGCAGGAGACACCGGAAGGGGAAGTCGAGAAAAGAATAAATAAAGAAGGGATGGAAGTCTAGAACATCCTCTCCCTCCTCCAATCGGGCCACCGATCCCCGTCAGTTGTGATGTACAAGTATGTACATGTACATGTACACTGTGTTGGCCCTTTTGCACCTGACGATTTTGTTGATGAGCTTTTCTCCAAGCACGCGCACTCCGGGGGATCTGGTGACAAAGGGGGGCCGGGTCGAGGCGCGCGCGTGTGTGTGTATGTAGCACTTTTTTCTCTCGGGATATTTTCGTTTTATTCCTGGGAGGGGGGAGGGGAGGGTAATGGTGAGGAAGAGAGAGAGAGAGGGAGGGTTCTGTGGCCAATGGGGAACGTCCTACATCATGCCGTGTAACCCACTCGCACGCCCCCTCCTGCGCAGCCGACACGAAACAGAAAGAAAGCAACGCGGCACGGCGCGAGCCCGTGGGGAGCGAGCGGGCGCGGATGAGATGAGCCCGCGCCTTCCGCCGGCGGCTCGGTTCGGCTGATCGGTAGGCACGTAACGTACGTACATACATACGCGCTCGCATCGTGACCATGCGTCGTCTTTTGTTGTTGCTGCTGCTGTCGTCCTCCGAATGGGGATATCTCGGTTAGCCCGCTCGCTGTATATGCGGCTGCGTACTATACATATCTGCCGTCATGCTTTCTTTTTGCTCCTCCCTTTGCATGTGGCACAGTCAACGGCAGGCAGGCCGGGAAGATCGGGACGGAGCCGCACGCTGTGGGTCCCATTTCTTTTCTTTTTTTTTTCCCTTGACACACTCTTCTTGGGGCGTCGGGAAATATTCGCGCAGTTCGCCGCCGCCGCCGGGGATGTTCGTGGTGGTGACGCAAGGTGGGTTTCCGGCTTTGGTTTTTTTTGTTCGGACCAACTTTTCCGTCTGGGGTCGGAGGGTGGCGCGGCGCGGCGCGGGGGGGAGAGCGGCGGCGGCGGCGGCTGCTGCTGGGCGGATGGAAGGAAGGTTTGTGGTGGTGGTTCGATAATGCAACCCGCGGGGCGGCGGAGGGGTGTTCGCTTTCCCGGCCGGGGAGACGGCAGATCCGGGGTCGACTCTTCTTCCCCGGGAATGGCCATCTCGATGAGGCTATTTCCACTCGTCCTCGGCATTTTCTTTCGTACTCTGCACGTTGTCGCGTCGGTGGCGCCAGCATGAGCTGATTTCTGGATAATGAAATGACCGGGAAACTGGGGCGAATTGACTTTGGTGGCGTTGCGGGTGAAGTCGGGTCGTGGCCGTGGTTCCGAACGAGACGATACGTACCTACCTCAGGTCTCCGAAGACGGAACACCAGAACAAAGACCTCGGCTGGAAAGGTGCGTGACGAGTTCCGGTGAGCATCTCATTCTTGAATGAAGCCCTCATCTTCGAGGGAAGTCAGGCCAGTGATGGTGATCATGTCTTGCTGCCTGGAAGCTTTGACGTTGCCAGACTTCATCCGAGCAGGCAATGATTCTAGACGTCCTCCAAGTCCTTTGCTGTTCGTATCTGCTTCACCTCTGTATCTCGTTGTGAGCCTGATAAACTAAATGTAACTATTTACACAACTGGAATCGTCCGAAAGCCAGGATGCATACGCTTTGAACTCACCTAATGCTTCAGGAAGTACGGGCTTGCCTCATTGAAAACATTGTGAGAACCAATCGTGGTTTTGTCTTAAATATCCCGAGCGTTGGTACTGTCTAGGACTTGTTCCAGCTTCTCATCATGTTGGCGTGTTTGCTGCTCCTCTTCCCAAGTGCATGCTCGAGGGCGCCTTTCAAGGCCGCACAGCAAGCAACGATTCGCACAATACAGACGACGAGTGAGATTACGCCTGCACCACCACGGTGTGTGATAGAAGAATTGAGCTAATCTGTATTTGCCTCGTACCTACGCGGGTAGTTGATTCAATTGGATGTGAATGCCGGTCTTGAACACGTGCATATTCGTCCAGGCAATGCCTTCAACTACCCATGCAAGAAGAGCATATTGTGTTTGGTGAGCCTCAAGGACTTGAATCTTCCGTCAGCTGCTATGCCGAATCTCTTAGTATATGGCATCCCGGCACTCTGCGCCAACATGGACGGAATGCAATCAGCACATCAACAACTCTGCCGTCAGTAATACATATATAAAGAGCTATCACTGCTTGAAAGCAACGTCGGTTAGCTTCGTTTCACCGTCTTCCGTCTCTCGTCGCCGTACGGGCCGGACCTCACGACTTGTCATTAACGATTCCGTGCTGCTTCTGCATCCGGTCTCCAGCAGACCACCACCCCAAAAAAAAAAAAAAAAACAAAAAGGCCGTCTCCATCTCCCCGCTCCCACCGATCCCAACGCCAGCCCCCCTCCCTCCCAGTTACGCCCAGCAGCAGATCCAACTTTTTCGGCCCCTCCCCCTCCCACGCTACTCACAGCTTCCCCGCCGCCACAGAAGCAGCACCACCACCTGCACCACCGGGAAGTCGAAGTCACTTCCGCCTGCTCTCCACCTCCTCCCTCAACTTGGCAATCACCTGGCCGGGGTCGGCGGCGCCGAAGACGGCGCTCCCGGCGACGATGACGTTGGCGCCGGCGTCGGCGGCCGGCGCGATCGTCTTCTCCGACAGGCCGCCGTCGACCTCGATGGGCAGGTCGGGGTAGCGCTCGCGCAGGGCGGTGACCTTGGGCAGCTGGTCCGCCATGAACGACTGGCCGCCGAAGCCGGGCTCGACCGTCATGACGAGGACCATCTGTGGTGGCGTGGTTTGTCAGCAACGGAACAGTCCTTTTTTTTTTCGTTTTGTGATGATAGGAGATAGATCTTACGTCCGGCACCTCTTCCTTGGCGGTGTTGTCGAGAATGTCCCACAGCACGTCGACGGGGGTGCCCGGCTTGATGGCGATGCCAGCCTGCAGGCCCTGGGCGTGGATGTAGCGGATCAGCTCCTTGGGGCTCGTCTTGGCGTCGCTCGTGCCCGACGGCGTGTCGGCCGCGGTCGAGTTGATGGCGGCTTCGTAGTGGAAGCAGTACAGGTTGCAGCCCGCCGCCTTGAAGTCCTTGACCCATCGCTTGGGCTGTGTGCATTCGGATACCGTCAGCAACTCTCTTTCTCTCTCTCTCTCTCTCTCTCCCCCCCCCCCCCCCCCCCCCCCTCTCTCTCTCCCTCTCTCTCCCTCAGCCCCCGTAGCTCCTTCTCTCTCGTCGCATCATCGCGCGCTTCCTCCCCACCAGAAGTCTTCCGCCCCTCCCTCCCCTCTCCCCGCAAAGGAAAACCACCTAACGTACCTCTGCAATCATCATGTGACAATCAAACGTGCCGCGCCCGTACGCCTCCTTGGGCGGGTCGACGTGCCGGCGGATCTTGGTGACGACGGGGGCGCCGAAGGTCATGTTGGGCACGAAGTGGCCGTCCATGATGTCGACGTGCAGCCAGTCGGCGCCCTGCGCGATCGTGTCCGCGCACGCAGCGCCGAGCGCGGCGAAGTCGGCCGACAGGATCGAGGGTGCTATTATCGCTGGCGGGGACATTGTTGCGTGGTTGTGAGGGCGGGCGGGTCCGGAAGCGGTCGGGTTGGAGGAGCGGTTTCGGAGGCGCGTCGAGCGGTGTGTAGGTGCGGGTGGTGGAGGGTGGTGGTGGTGGTGGTGGTGGTGGTGGTGAGGAATTGTGTAGGAGTTTGCAGAGCGATGTGACGTCGGTGGGGTGGTGGGGCAGCTCTCGGAGCTCTTCGGCCATCACGCCGTCACGCTCCATGCTACGACTCTCTTTTTTGCCTAAACACTCTCATTGGTGAGCCAATCGCTCTTGGCTGTCAATTCATCGAAATCGGCCGTGATGCAATGGGGGATGGACCTTGGAGGCCCAGAAAGACTGCTGTTTGTAATGGTAGGAGACGCACAGGGCCCCAAGAGCTCAACTCGATGTTTTTCTTGTTGATTCTATCTTCAAGTTCGAGGGGGAAAAGACAGAAGTCGACATTTCTGATCTAGACATGCCTGTTTGTTAGGCTACCTTATAGCGATTGAGCCTCTTCCCCAATCCTCCAGCACTATGAATCCACGTACTGGTAGCGAAAGCATGCCAGAGCAATCCTACTCTACCGTATCGCTTCAATCAATAGAATCTTCGCCATGACCAGATCCTTTACCATCATCAGGCCCTTCATCATCCTTATCTTCCCCGCCTTGTCCCCCTTCCTCATTCCCCTCATCCTCGACCTCTTCCCCGACCTCTTCCTCGACCCTCCGTAAAGTCCGTTTCCAATCTTGTTCGAACTCTCCTCCAACATCTTGTGCGACCTCTTGTTCGACCTCTTGCTCGACCTCACGATCGGCCTCCTGCTCTCCCCCTCTCCCCACAACCTTATCCCTCAAGCTCTGCACCAACCGCGTCTCGGGGAGCGCCTCAACACTCCGCCTCAGCTCCCTTACCGCGTCCAAATCCCAATCCAAGCACTTCCTCAGCTCCACCAGCGCGCGTATCTCCTCCGAGCTGACGCGGTCCCACGGCACCACGCCGGGGTTGCGCTTCGCCATCTCCCTGACCAAGTCGCCCAGCACCTGGTAGCGTTCCATCTTGTCTCGCAGCGCTTCGATGGCGTCGTGCAGGAACGTGGTGAGCGCGGGCAGCTCGGCCGGGAGGTAGCAGTGGTTCGGGTGGTCGCCCTCGGTCGAGTCCGAGTGGAGCGGCAGGTCTACCATGAGGTCGATGTATTCCTGTTTGTTTTCTCCCTCTCCCCGGGATGTTGTCAGTGATGCTGGCGCTGAGTGTGGGGTGGGTGGGGGATGAGCTTGCCCTCTTGATTTTCTCCGCTGTGTAGGAGCCTTCGTCCCCTTTGGTTTGGAGCTCGGTTGCGATGCCTGGGGTTACCAATTCCGGGAGACTGAGCGTTTCGGCGCGCTCTTTGCTGTCGGTCTTCTGTCGGGGCTGAGATGCTGTGGGATTGAGGGCAGTCACGCCGGTCGGTTTCCATGGATAAAACGCAACTTCTTCGACCGACTACCTTTTCCATCCACCGTACATCTCCGAGTACACATCATCACGTCCGTATCTCTACGTACACATCTTTACGTACACTTGAAACTTTCATTTTCCTCCCGTTCACCACACATCGTCACGTACACTTGAAGCATTCTTTCCCCACCAAACCTCGCAACACCTCAATTATGGATACGGAAGGACTTCGACAGCGTGAGTCTGACGAGCGGCTCACGCGAAGAAGCATCAAGATCCTCGACCTCGAGGGAAAGATCGAGGAGCTCGAGTTATGGAAGGCAGGATACCCAGCCACAATCGATCAAACCGGGGAGGAGCCTGGATCCCATCATCCCTCCACCGACGTCTTCATGGACGAAGTCAGCATTCGACTGGCGGATGAGGAGATCAGGAACATTCGAGATGCGATCGAAAGACTCAGGGCAGGACTGGGAACCGAAAGCGAGGATGACAACGATTCCGAGGACGAGGACCACGAGGATGACGACGAAAATGAGGAGGACCAGGAAACTGATGAGGAAGATCACGGTACCGAGGGGGAAGACCACGAAACTGAAGAAGACCACGAAGATGACAACGAGGTTGAGAAGAGCAACCACGAAACTGAGGAGGAAGACCGCAATATCGAGGGTGACCATGAAATGGAGGACGCCGACGCACCCGAGGGAGAAAACCGCGACACCGTGAACTGCCTTGGAAGTGGCATCCCGCGAGCAAAATCTCGTGTGAACTGGATCGGGAAGTCGGGAATGAAGTGATACCATTCCAACGTTGTGTATACGAATTATGCAACCAAGTAGGTACATTATAGAGTCGACTCTCGTGATAGGAAAAAAAAAAATTTCTGATGTCCAGATCAGCAACCATGTTCGTTTCCATTGCTCCCCCCTAAAGTAATTAAATGTGGAGTTTTGTTTTTCCTTCTCAGTGGTTCCAAACCAACTCGAATCCGTTTCCCCTTGAATACCATTCTGGATCTAATAACAAAATGCGCCCCTCGATAATCGTAAGTTGAGATGAGGTAGAGCAAGCGGCGCTGTCGGCACGCCTTCATTGGAGTCCATGACGAGTGGTTGATGAGCTCTTGTGGCGGTGAGGTGGAGGAGGTAATGCAGCTGGGCGGTGACGCGTGTTGGGGATTGTAGAAATGGGAATGGAAGGTACAACCACGTGGTCGCAACAAAACGGGAGGTACGCACCTGCACCATGTTGGGCTCACTTTGAAGCAACACTGAACAACACTGAGCGCTAATAAGTCTACTGACAAAACCGAAGTACTAAATATGTGCACCGACTAGATGATTGAGAAACCTCTCAATCTCCAAGTTGAAGGTAGTAGAACTCTGGACATGAATTTACCGTGAGCTGTGCCGTTCGGCAGCCAGTTCGCCGTGAACCACAGGAGCTTTGCCACTCACAACGCAGTTCTTCTGGCAAATGATTGAAAGAACACCGAGATGCATATTGAGTAAAAATAAGTTGGGCACTATTGTGGGTTGTGACGCCTCAGCTGCAGACGTCAAACATGGACGCGCGTTGAGATGCCATGACTTGTAGATGATGGTGGTCTCAACGGAAAGTGCCGAGTGAATCACATTGCTATTGGCAGAGTACGAGGCAAAGTAGGAGGCAGTAACTCAGCCAAGAGAGATAGACGGCCGCTTCGTGTTTGATCCGCTGTGAGGGCGCACCAATAATGGGATGGGAAGCAAAGCATCGCAGTGACACCAAACAGAAAGGAAACAGTTCAGATACAGGCAATGATTAGCTTGAACATTCATGCGTTTCCTTGCTTGGCCACGGCTGGTGGTGTGTGGTGGTAGCCCACAGCTCCGCCCGGCCGACTGCGCGCGCTTGTATAGAGTACGTCGTTGGACAGACATAGTACAGTCGGACAAGGGAGATGACGCTTCCAGACCCGCGGGCTCCAAAACATCGACCCTACCCTGTTTGACCCCGGCGACCGAGGCACGCCGATTCCCCAAAGTCCAGCAATAAAGCGTAGGCTGCAGGTCGCGCGAAGGTTGTTGATAAGCTCTCAAGCTCGCGAGAGAGTGCGAACGAAACGCTGAGCGAGACGGGGAAGTGGATGGAGCAAGCTCGCAGGCGGCAACGTGTTCGCGCTGCGGACGAAGCGAGGACGGGCAAACCCCCCGCTCTATATCGTGGCATTGCAGCAGCGGCGCATGGCAGCAATATACACACGCGCCCGAATTGGTTGTTGCGATGCACGACCGAGGCAGCCGGCTTTTTTAAGAGGTTCGCGCCAGCCAGCGTGGTCGTGTCCCGGCCGGGGCGCCCCACACTGGCGCCAGCGACCCAAAATAACACCGGCCCAGCACGGACGCCCGGCGCTTACAGCTGCTGCTGTCCAATCGCCAGCTCTCACCACCACGCTCTTCACTCGCCCACGCCTTGGAAACGTCGCACGCCCCGCGCCCACTGGCCCGCTCATCTCAGCCCCAGCCAACCGCCGCCCGCCCTCGCTTGACGCACACGTCGTGCTGCCGTGATCACGCCCAAGCGCCCGAAGAGCCTCTTCCTTTGCCGCTGCCTGTCCACCGCTTCCATGGCGCCTGCAAGAAGCATACCCCTGCAGCCAATACGCCACTGACCGCTGCCGGTTCACGGGCCACCGAGTCGTGCGCTCTTAAGGTACACTGCGCCGCAGCGCGCCTAGAGGGCCCATCCCATTCTTCCCCGGATGTTGACCATCGTCTTCGCTGTGCCGCGTTGAGCTTTTGTTTCTTTTTTTTCTTGTCGCTTCCGCTTCCGTTGACCGGAGCCTTCCTCTCGCGTTACTGTCTGTTGATCGGACCGGGTTATTGCCCGTCTAATAATCCATTTCTCAGCCCCATTGTGCATCCCGGGTCCTGGTACCTCAAACGCTTCAGCCTATACATAGCAGCACCACCACCGACACGATGGAGAACTATTATCTGCCCGCAACCACCTACTGCCCGCCCGCACCACGCGCCTCTCCGCTGGATCGGAGAGCAACCATTAATACCATAATCGAGGAATCCCCGCAGATCCCCCACATCTACCAGGACTACTTCGCCCAGAACCTCACCCAGCAGTGGGCTCGCTACACCGGCCGCGCTTCCGTCATCTCGCCCTCCTACCAGTCGCCCACCTACAGCGAAGACTTCCCCACTCCCAAGGCCTCGCTCCAGAACCCGCAGCCTGAGCAAGACCAGGCCGAGGAGGAGAACTGGCCGCTCACCCCGCGTGCTCCCGAGCGCCTGAGCTCGCCGCGGTGGACCCGGTCACGGGACGACCCCGAGTTCGACGAGCTGTACGACATGACCGACGAAGACACGGAGGAGGTTCCACTGAGGTGCTCCAACTCGGTCAAGAAGTGCAGTGCCACCACCAGCGCGAGGTCTAGCCGCAACCGCTACCCGTCTCTTGTCATCCCGTCGCCATCGCAGTGGCCGACCATCGAAAAGCTCCAGAAAAGTGCAGTTTCGCCCGCCCCCGTGCCAGCTTTGACTCCCGCTCAAAATCTTCTCAACATGCTAGCCGCCCGCCAACTCCACGACCTCGCCACAAGTGCCGAGCCGTCCCTGGACGGCAGCTTGTCATCGGAAGAGCTGGAGCGCCTCAGCTGCCCCTCGACCCCGGACCAGCAAGGTCAGAAGGGCGAGTGGACCGGCTCTGTGCAACTCAACCCCGCTGCGATGGAGACGTTGCACCACATCTCCCGTGACGATGACACCGAGAGCGAGGACCAGGTCCTTCACGTCTCCGAGGCGGAGATGACCCAAGTCGTCGGAGGCGAGCGCCTGTCCGCCCCCGTCCAGAGGATCTTCACTACCGATCTCACAAATACCCCGTCGGATGTCAGGTCTGATGAGGATGACTTCTCTGCCTTGACCATTCCTTCGCCCGGTGGTTTCTTCTCTTCGCTGCAGGGCTCTGCCCGCCACACCTGGAGCATTCCTCCCCAGCAGAAGCGCGAAGAAACCCCGTCAACATCCGTCGCTGAAAACTTCTACGGCGTGCCCTGGAGGGAACGTCCGGACAACGTTGTTGAGCACGTTGTCGAAGTCCCCGCCAACTTTGGCGCCGCAGAGCCCACCCCCAATGCTCTCGACGGTTTCCTGTCCCCTGTCGGCGAGATCATGGAGATTCAGCCAAGCGCAACCAAGTTCGAGTACAACGAGCACTACGCTCAGGAACTCGCCCAGCTTGCTGGCAAGAACCTCAGCCGCACCAGCCTCTGGCTCACTTCCCAAGAGAACTGGCTGGAGGGCATGCTCAGCCCCGTCAGCCCTGTCAGCCACGAGAGGGGAAACTCCCTGACGGACATCGGCTCCCCGTCCAAGAAGTCTGTCCGCTTCGTTGACCTTGTCGTCCCCAAGACCCCCAAGGTCTCTGAAGAGACTTTGTCCAAGGACACTACCTTCTTTGAGGCGCTTGAGTTTCTCAGAGAGACTACTGGCAAGTTCGATGCTTTCATCCACCGTCTGACTCGTGCTGAGGCCGTACACCTGCAGCGCCGCTGTGCACCAAAGCGGCACAACAACCTGCTCCTCGGCAGGTACGAGCTGTGCGGCTACTCTAAGATCCCTTCTACGCGCCCCGTGTCTCTCTTCTACACTGATGACCCGAACGAGCACAAGGAGCAGATCGCCAAGGCCCAGAAGGAGCAGCAGGCTCTTGAGCTCGTGCGACCGGCTTTCTGGGCTCTCGAGGCCTCCAGGCAACTTCACGGTGGCCGTCTCATTACCAGCCCCGCCTACAAGATTCTCTCCCACTCTCGGGACGAGGGCGCCACTCGCGTCCTCGACCTGGGTGGCCAGGCGGTCTGCGACTGGGCATGGCAAGTCGCTCTGGACTTCCCCCTGACCTCCGTGTTCACCGTCTCCACCAAGACCGAAGAGGTCGTCAAGCTTGACGGCGAAGAGCGCGACGTCGAGGGCCCGCCCAACCACCGCCACAAGGTGGTGCCCAACTACTGGACCCTGCCATTCCCCAACGGCCACTTCGACGTCGTCTCGGCCCGCAACCTGTACGCGCTGCTCAAGACCACCAAGCCGGTCCCCAACCCCGGCCAGCTCGGCAACGCCTCCGGCCTCGACGAGTACGACCTCTGCCTGAAGGAGTGCATGCGCATCCTCAAGCCGGGCGGCTACCTCGAGTTCTCGCTCCTCGATGCCGACGTCATGCGCGCCGCCGCCGGCTCGCACACGCAAAAGGTGTCGGTCGAGTTCGCATTCAACCTCCGCACGCGCGGCTACGACGCCCAGCCCACCCGCTCCTTCCTGCCCCGCCTCGCGCGCGCGGGCTTCGCCGCCAAGGACGTCCGCCGCGCGTGGACGTCGACCCCATTCCCGCGGCCCGCGGCCAAGTGGGCGGAAACGCTGAGCGTCGGCGCCGACGAGGCGGTGGCGAAGAGCAGGCACCCGGACGTGCTGAACTCGCCGCGCAGCTCGCTTCACGTGCAGAGCCCGTCGCAGGAGAACAACAACAACAGCAAGGACATCAAGGAGAAGACCATCGGCCCCAACGGCGAGGTCGAACCCTTCTCCCCCACCTCCTTCTTCTCCGTCTTCCCCCACCGCCGCCACAACCACAACAACCAGCACAAGCGCAACGACTCGCTCCTCGACGGCATCGTCAACGCCCCCTTCCCCTCTACTACTGGCGGCCATGGCCTCACCATCACCGTCCCCCCCACCCCTCCGCCGAAAGACACCCTCTTCTCCCCTTCCTCCCCTTCCTCCCCCTCCGCCGATGACGAGGAGCGGAACAGCAACAACAAGCGCGGCTCCACCAAAGACGCGCGCGAGCTCGCCGGCCTCGCGACCGCCCGCGCGTGGGAGAAGTGGCTCGTCAAGCTGCAGGCCGAGATGGGCAAGGGAGAAGAAGACCGACTCGGCGAGGGCGTCACGCAGGCGCTGGAGGAGGGCGCAGTCGCTAAAGAGGACGACGGCGATGTTTGCGCGTGGAGGGGGTTGGAGGGGTGGGCGAGGAAGGGTTTTTGAGTGATTGATTTTCTTCTTTCTTGCTTGTTGTGAGGAGGAAGAGGAGGAGGAGGAGAAGGGAGGGGATGACGATGTATGTGAATGATGGGATGATGGCATGCTGTTGATGTTTCTTTTTTTCTTGACGATGATGGATGTTTTTGGGGGGTATGGTTCGGTTCGGTTTGGGTTGGGTTGGGTTGGGTTCGGTTTCTCCTTTCTTGGATACATGTGCATATGATTCGATGAAGTTGAAGATTTCAAGAAGAAGGGCAGATGTAATTTCTGAGGAGGGAATGTGTGGACTTCCCCGATATGTCTCACACACACATCACAAAGAAAGAAAGAAAAAGGAGTTTTTAGGGAGAGCAAAACACGCATTGCAATCATTTTCACACCACACGCTTATTACAATTGCGCGTTCGGTCTTCTGCTTTTTTCTCCTCTTTTCTTGGGCCTTCTGCGGTTTTTAGGAAAATAAAAAAGGCTGGCGTCCTTGAAAGAAGAATTGAGAAGGCTTTCTATCAACCAACGGAATTTTTTTTTTTTGGTCGTCGTGGGTCAGTCGGTTGGTCACTGCAGATCTGAGTGATAGACGACGACGACGGGGTGGGCGGGTGAGCCGTACGTGCCGGAGTTGGGGTATCTCAACACTACTACCACCACCCATCATACCATCAGTCTGTCTGCCTGTCTTGATGATGGGATGATTGGGGGAGGGGGGGCGGGAGTTTGGTTATGTGTGCGAGATACATTGTGGTTGCATGTGCGGGGGTATCTGGTCTGTGTTGTGGTGCGGTTTGATGTGCGTCCTTCTGACGCAAGGTCGACGAACGACCTACAGTGGGTGAGAAGATCGAAGGGGGTTGGGTTGGGTTGGGTCGGGTTCGGTTGGTGTTTGCACCACATGCCGTCGCGACGAGAAAGACGCATTGTTGGCGTGTGTTCCCGTGCCTGTGACCTCACCGTTATGTGTGTGTGTGTGCGTGGCATGCGGGCAGCTCTCGGGGAAGAGGAGGGAGGAGGGGGCTTTGACATCTTCGTCGTCTGCTTCTCCTCCTCTCCCCCGTCCTCCTCGTTCCTTCTTCTCCTCCTTCTCCACTTTTACCCTTTCCATACCTTCTGTCATACATACATTTCCTTCCCTTTGACGTGGCTTTCGTGGCCTGGTCTTGCTTGCTACGTGTCTACTACGTTGGTCCTCTTCCTCCCCCACGCTAAGTGGGGAACAAGCGGGAAAAAGGTGCAGGTGTGTCTGTGTGCATGCGTGCGTGCGTGCGTGCGTGCGCTCGCTCCTCCATGCTCGTGCACCTTATTCATGCCTTAGTCGTTCGGACCCTTTGCAGAAGAAAAGAAGAATAAAAAAGAAAAAGGAGAGCATAAAATCAAGCAGAACCAACAAAAACCATCGTCTGTCGTTGGGGGGAAAAAGCGTAAGCGGCGGGAATGACGAAAGACGAAGGAAAAGAAGAAGAAGAAGAAGAAGGGGTCCAAGGAGCGCGCGGGGAGTCCGGCGTGTGGAATCAGGGACCAAACGGACGGACCAGCGGTTCGTTCCCTTTTTCACGTATCCGTACCACACACCGCAAAGGAAGAAAGGAACAAAGGACCCATTTGCCGATCGGCTTCCAACGGGTTGTCTGGGCCCTTCTTTTCGTGTGCTCATCACTCACCGACAACAGATGTGTGGTGGGGCTGGGCGATGCGAAGGGGGCGAAGGGAAGAGCACGGGAGAAGGAAAGAAGAAGAATGGACGCACGGGGAAGCTATAGTAGATGTTGGTGGGTGATTATGTGCGCACGGGGAAGATGAAGATCCCCAAACGACCGATGAGGTGATTGCAGCAAGGGGCGGAAGAGGCAAGGCTGTGAGGCAAGAGAGGATGATCGTCGGGCGACCACCGGTGTGTGCAATTTGCGAACCAAAAAAGCTTGGGTGTGAAGCTTGTTTCTCTTATCGAGACATGATTCACACCCGGGCTCCGAAAAACCGCGCAAGAACGGACGTCGCCTCGTCGACGGATGCATTGCCAGGAGACTTCTTCTTTCGTCACTACTGTGTGCTTGCGAGAATGTACATTGATGTAGTTTTTGGTTTCTATTTCATATCACTTCGAAGCTTTTCGAATGATCAAAACTATGACACTCGATAGTAGAGTAGTTGTCGTCCTTAAGCCATTGTCGTGAATTATCCCTCCAATTCAACCTCCCATCAGCAAAAGTGATTTCCCATGCAAGACTGAAACCAAACCAAAATCGGTCAAGTCATGCATTGGTAATCCAGCGCCATTGGTTGCGGTGACTCAAACCCATGGGTCCCATCTCTCAGGGTCCCAATACAGCCCTGCGCCACGTTGCTGCGCGACGTACATGTTAAATCCCTCCCCTCCCATTTCTAGCGTGGTGGCTGGCTTGATGTGCCACGCGAATCTCCCTGCAACGTTTTGTGAAACGGAGCACGGTTTGGATGCTCCCCTTTCGGACATGCGTGTCTCGGACAAAGAACACAAGTGTCGCCGAGGCCGAGAACTTGTGTTTCCGAGAAATAGGCTTGCCGTCGTGATTAAATCGATTTTGCGCTTGGGCAGGTCGATAAATGTTTCGGATAACGTGGGGAAGTAGCGGTGACGAAGAGTGGATGCTCCTCAATTGGTTCGCTGCTCCGTGAAGATTCTTCGCGTGCAGCAGTCGCCGTACCGGGGTTTGTGGCTTCAGCCAGAGTGCCAGCATGAGGGAAAAGAAGCAAAGAGCGACCGCCGTGGTCAACAAAAAGAAAGTGCAAGTAATTCTGCGGGAAGACCCTGAACCAGACCCGGTGACGCCAGTATCGTTTCCGCTGAAGGGTATCGTCGTCGAAAGCCGAAGAAAAGCGAGAGAATGAGAGTGGGCCAATTACGCCGTGCCCAACCCGGATCCCGCAAAAACATGAAAGCCATAAAATACAAGTCTTTTCTTGATCGTCTCATGAGTCCGGTGCCAGACCGTTCAAGGCACGCTAGGGCCCATTTCAGTAGATCCTGGACCAGCCGGGCAAACCGCGCTGCTTCAAGCCGGCGTAGCCAGCGCCCTCGGGTCGCAGGCCGTCGTACTTCTCGTTGGCGGCGGCAATGGTGGTGAAGTCGTCGAGAGTGAAGCGCTTGGGCTCGGCGGGCGCCGGCTCGGGGTTGGGCAGGCGCTTCATCAACAGGCGGTCCTTCAGGGCAAACATGGTGGTGGTGAATTCGCGCTTCTTCGCTTCAGCGGCGGCAGCATCCGTGTCTATTGGTTCAGGGCTCGCGTTAGTCCAATCATTCTTGGGTCTGCAGAGGTAATGATGACGTATGGCGCGATTGAGCGCGACATGCCCGGACGGCGGCGCTTCTTGATCATGCGGCGTTGTGGAAGCGCCGGCACACGAACCGGTATTTTTGTGGGGAGAATGGAAGAGATAGTGATAGGAGAGAGCTTACCAGCGCGGGTGGATGATGACGAAACGTCGCGTTCGGCGATCCGTGCGTCGGCGGCGCCTCCTTCCTGGCCGGCGGCGCTCAGGCCGGTTGCTGAGGTGGTGGCGGGGACAGGCACGGCGGTGACGGACGAGATGAGGAAGAGCGTGGCCACGAGGCGGGCGATGGAGGCGGTGGTGAAGCGCATGGTGGGCGAGGGTATTTGGTGTTGGTTGAAGGTTGTGGATGGAAGGTTGGAGGATGGACGTGGAGGCTTCGGAGCAGAGGCGTGGGCCGCTTCTTAAGTTGTTGGCCGAGTGGGTAGAGTTGGTCGGTGAAGGATTCGATGGGGGGTTTGCGGTAGTGGTGTGGATGATTGTCAGGAGAAGTATTGGATCTTGTAGGACGTCGAGAAGAGGTGTGAGGCTTTTTCGACGCGGTCCAAGACAGTGGAATTGAATCAGTGAGGGCGCAGTGGGTGAAATTGGAAAGGAATCAGGCCGGCCTGACGAAGAGTGTGAGTTGCAGAGCTGGATGATGACGGCTGGGCGCAAGGCGGAACGGCGTGCGGGTGGAGATATACGAAGAACGGGAAGACGTCACCCAGGGCGCGTGCTAAACAAGGCCATGCTAGCCCGCGGGAAAGTGGTGTGTCTCCGCCAGAGCCAGCGCCAGCCCAGCGCCAGCGCCGGAGCCAGAGCGCAGCTGGCCACGTCCGGCGAGGAAGCAGCAGCCGGTACCTCAGTCGCCCGCGGCCCTGACGCGCTGTCATCCCTGCGCCTTCCCTGCAATCATGCGTGCCTCTGGCCGCTCCTGCAGCCGCCGAACGGAGTGACTGGCTGCTGACTGCGATCGCCGCGGTCGTGCTGCAGACGTGCGGCAAGCAGCCGCGCCTTACTGCTGATCGCCACACCCAATCCAGGCCACGGCCAACCATTCACAATCTCACCCCCCAAGATGATGGCCGGCAGGCATCCCGGCGAGGGCAAGAGCCGATCCCCCCTGATGCTGCGCGCCCCAAATCGATCGTCGTTTCTCCAGGGCGGGCGTTTGGAGTAAAGATGGCCGCTCTTCACATCATGCCTCGCCCACAGCCACCCCCAAGGCCGGGGCCTGACGTTCTCGAAAAAAGTGGGGAGAAGGCAGAGGTTCTCGACGTGTGGTTGTGCGCCGGCGTCATGGACCCCGTGGGCGGCCTGATCTGAGACTGGCCGTGGATTGCCATTGCCCGAAACAGCTGCGGGCCAAGGGTTGGCGGCTCTGCCTCTGCCTCCGCCTCCCGTCTGCCTCGCTGCCTCTCCGCCTTTGCCGTCCCCACGCCGCACACGCGGGTCCGCGCGAATCCGGACCATTCGATTTGACGTGCTGCATTTCAGCTCCTCCTCTCCCCGCGCCAGCCCACGAAAAAAGACCGCAGTCAGACTCGCCCTGCTCGGTGCCAGCGCTGCGGCTTGCCTTAGCGATCAACCGGCCTGACTGGTTCGGAAACGCGACCGGACCGACCGCCGACGCCTAACCGCCGCACCAAGGGCGACAGGCCTGTCAGACGGCACGCGATCCAAATGTAGCCCCTCGGCTCTACCTACCCCTCCGCCTAAGCCGTGCTCTGGCGCGCGAGAAGCCGACCACGGTCTTGTTCGTTTCCCGCGGTATCACGCGTTTCCTTCCCGCTTGGTCGCCTGTCCGCCGTGTTGTGTTTCAGAAGCGCCCGCCCGCCTCGACGCAGGTACTATTTGGAAACGTGCATGCGCGAGGGAGATTGCCCGCCCGCCGCAAACTGCAAGGCACCGAGAAAAGAACGCGGGCGCGATGCCCTGTTCCTGCCTGCATGGTCCGACGTCGCACAGCATGAGGGGAAAACTTATAGCTGTGCGAAACATAGCGGTCCAGGGTCTGCAAACACTATCCATCCTTCGGCTGCGGCAGTCGCCGCCGTGCTCGCTATTGTAAACATCGTGAGATGCCCCTCGCTGAGGTTCGTGCACCTGACGATAAGCGATGAAGCCATCTGCAGGCTGCGCAAACCTCTGGCCGTCGTTGCGCAGGGAGGCTGAACTCCAACTCCTTCTTCAATTGCAACGGAAATCAGCAAGAGTGGCCCGAGATTTCTGGCAAACAGTAGCCTTTATTTAGATATCGAGAAATGAATCGAATGGTACACGAAGAAGACTTCCGGCCCGTGGTTCCCAAATCTTCTGCAGCTCGACCATGGTCCAACGCCAGGCAGCATCGAATAATTCTTCATCCTCTACCACACATTCACCGACGTATGAGTATATAAGCAACAGCCTCTCCCAGCTTCAAATCTCCAGGGGCTTCGGCTTAGGCCCCTCCGTCCTGGCTACGACAAGCCCAGAGTCTGTGACAACGACCTATATCCCTCAGAGTCCGACCGGCAAATACAAATCACCGCTCGACATGAGAGCTCCGAATCAACACAGCCCATCGGCTTCGAAGAGATGCATCACTCTGTAGTCTCTGGCTCTCAGATCCCGACACCAAGGCGGCATCAACTCACGACCTTCCCGCTCACCTGTTGTCTCCACCTCGTGCCCGGCCCTTAATATGTATGTTATCGTCCTCCCTGGAACGCACCGAGCCAGACAGGAGGAGTGGTGACATTTGCCCTCGAGGGTTCGACTGTGCGGATGCAGCCAAGGAGAGACAAGAGCGTCGTAAAGGCGTTGGAAGACAAATCAACCGGCCGGTCAAAAGGGAATCTCCGCCCTGTTGATCGAGTCAGCCACACATTCAGGGCCCAGAGAACAACATAGCTGTCGTCGAACCGTCAGCGACCTAGCGCGCAGCTTTGTCGCTTGATGCACAAGGGAACAGCCACCAGCCCCGAGTAAACCGTATGTCCGTCGTGTGACTGCGGCTGAAGCTTCAGCGACCCATCCCAGACTGGCAAATGCGAGACCGAGCTCCGTCATGGACTTCTTGACTTCGTCGGCTGGCCCTTGCTGTGAAGGCCCTGGCAGGTAAGCAGCAGTGCCTTTGAGCCACCAGGAACCCTCAACTGTCATCAGCTCGAAGCACGGCGCCTGTGCATCTCAGAAGATGAAAAGACCGATCGACGGGAGCTTCAATTTTCTTCCTCAACGTCCCGCGCAAGGCGAAGCCGCTAACGAAAAAAAGGTAAAAGCACAAGTGCTTGCACAGAGATCGAGGTACCAAGACCTGTCTTGTGTGGAAAAATCAAAAATTGTCCGAGTGAGTCAAGCTCGATACACGGAGACACGCCAACTGCGGTGTGCAATGCAGAGGGCCCCCAATGCAGGACCATTGGTCTTCTTGATCACCAAGGTACCCCGGCCACCTGCCACCAGGCTCAGTCAAAGTCCATGGGGGAGGGCCTGGGTTACCTGGGTTAGTAGAAATCCCAAAAATTGTACCTGGAAGCAGGTGTAGAGGTACGAAGAAGAAAATGGCTGGGACCGGGCGGACAGCTCAATATATACTGCAAGATGTGGCCAGTGATTCGGCCGCTGCTGCGTATTCCACTGGAGAAGAGCGGAAGGCGGGAAGGATGGAGGGCGTGGTGCAGGGCAGGCGTGGACCACCGGCCGGGAAGGAACTCTGGAGGACCGCCGGCCACATCGACAACAATCCCAGCCCGACAGGACATCGTACAAGCATCGGCAAGGCGTGCAATTCAGAGGTCAACAGTTGGGTATCCGGCGGGCTGCTCCTTGGATTTGCATCGAAAACTGACGATGCGTACAGATTGCACAGTGGTGCGGCTATCCTGAGCTCCGCTTCGGCCCCTATCATCGCTACCACTGACGGTTGGGCTTGGGCGGGCGGTGGCGTTATCTGGCTGCGTTGAGGCGGAAGTGACGGGGGGGAGGGCAGGCAGGAAACAGCGCTCAGTGGAAAGCGAGCAGTAACCGGAACCGACCATCCCATGACATCAGCAACAGAGGACAAGTGGACCTACCTACTGCGGAAGCCGCCTTGAACCCACCATCCGAGAATAGGGAATCTGAACACCCAGGACCGCCTGGCGGGAGTGGCATGCAACAGACTATGCACAAGACGCCGGTAACCTCAGCAGCAGCTTGGCGCTCTCCTTCGACAGTCTGGGACAAGATCCAGAAGAAGGATAGGAGGAACAAGTCTGCTAGGGTGTTTGGGTGAATCCTGCGGTTTGGGAAAGGGCAAAGCTGTGTTCAAATAGAGCAGTTCTCGTGACGTCGCTGGACGCCACGCTGACGAAGTTCAACTGCGGCTGGCGCCCGCACATCGCCAAGGTCTTGCTCGACATATTCGACGCCGTGCTTGCCTTTAATCTGAAACTCGAAGCGAGCAAGGCCATGAGAGAGGCGAGAGCATTAGCTTTCAGCGCAGGGTGGGAGGTGTTTGGATACTCTGAGCGGGTTGTTGAGTTTGTTGCTCTCGGGATGCTGGTTATCCTCGCGCCACCGGCGATCGAGGCTCTTGGAGTCAGGGATGGCTTCAGGATTAAAGGTTGACTCGATGGAGGAGAGGTTGGTGCCCGCGGACATGCGCAAAGCTGGTTTTTGTATTTGAAGGGATCTATGGTTCACAGCGGGTCAAAAACAACAATTCTCGTTGGTCGGAGCGAACGTTGACCGACTACTCCAACCGTCTTGGGACGCAATGGAATAAGGTTGATGAAGGGTACGGGAAGAGAGGGCAGGAGACTCGAGAGAACGAAAGGGGAGAGTGGAATTGTCGATGTCCTTGCGCTCTTTGAGACCTGAAGTCAAGGAGGTAGTCAACGAGGTCGGAAGCTGAAATCGAAGTTAATTGTAAAATAGTTTGCTCTGACGGGCACAGAAATTCGTATCTAGGCATCGTCTGCAAGAGCTGTGATGAGAGCTTTAAGAAGTGTAATTCTGCGAAACCGGATGAGAAAAGAGAGTCCCAGGCTGCTTCGAAGCAGTTAATTGAGGGATACTCTATTATCGAGAGGGCAGATACAGCCCGGCAAATAGCGCGGCAGAGGTGTCATAACAAAAGTAAATCGGCGAACGAAGAAGATGCAGAGGGCTGTGATGCGTGGAATTTAAGCCGGGGCAGAGCTAAGCGCACGGACCATCTCCGCGGCAACGACTTGCGGCGCGCGTGCATCATCACCACCGCCCGCCGCCGCGACCAGCTACCTCACCCACACGACCGCAAGCCCGCGCCCAGCCTCACCCTCCTACCAACCACGCCTCCGCGATCTACCTCCGACCACAACCGCCGCCATGCTCTTCTTCAGGTACGCTTGACCCGCGCGCCCAGTCCCGCGCCACGCCCAATGGCCCCCCTCCGCTCGTGCTGCTGGCATGCCTCAAATCCCGAAGCCCGCCTCTCTGCGGACAGCCCACATGCCCCACCTACCTACCTTCGCGCACTTCCCCCCGACCCTCCCAAATGCTCTCCCTCGCGTCTTCCCCGCCCGCTTCCACAAGAAGAAGCGCCGCGCCAGTCGCCAACCGCCAACCCTCCCTACACCCACAAGCGCTTTGCGCGCGCGCGCACCCCTTCAAGGAACGAAAAGAGAGAAAAAAAAAAGAAACCTCAGCTAACACGCACACAACCGCTTCTTCCCAGCTTCTTCAAGACGCTCGTCGATCACGAAGTCACGGTGGAGCTCAAAAACGACATTTCGATCCGCGGCACGCTCAAGTCGGTCGACCAGTTCCTCAACATCAAGCTGGACGACATCCACGTGGTCGAGGAGCTCAAGTATCCGCATCTGGTACGACGAAAAAAACGAAAAGAACACACCCTACATATTATATCACTGTTCCCCGTGAGAAAGTAGAAAAGCAGAGGGAGAGAGGAAGAAGAAGCTAATGCCGTCCACGCAAATCACAGAGCTCGGTCAAAAACGTCTTCATCCGCGGCAGCGTGGTGCGGTACGTGCACCTGCCCGGCGCCGCCGTCGACACGGCGCTGCTCGAGGACGCGACGAGGAGGGAGGCGGCGCAGGCGGCGGCCAAGACGAAGGCGTAGGCGGGTTGTTGTTGCTGAAGAGAATGGAAAGAAGGGGAAGGTGAAGGGGAAGGGGGAAAAAACGACGGGCGACAAACAAACAATAAGCAGGGATGGAGGTGGAAAAAACGAAAGGAAGGAAGGAAGGAGCGAAGAAAGAAAGAGAGAATGAGCCAGAGAGGAGTTTGGATGTTTTCGATACCACACACCATGATCTCATATGAACAAGAGAGAGTTATATTTCGCGCCCCCACTTTTATTTTTTTTTAACCTCTCCTTCTCTCTCTCCCTCTTCGTTTTTGCTAGATTCTTTCTTATCCGGAGGGTGGGGTTGGGATGTGATGCGCGTAAGGCGGCGCGCCGCGGCAGCAAGGTGAGGAAAGGAGAGAGGAAAAGAAAGTAGGGAGGGAATGTGTGTGTGAGGGGAAAATCCAGATCTGTGGCTTATTGAAAGAAAACGAAGGTCAAAACTACTGGGGGGAAAAGAGCAGGGGCAGTGCAAAGAGGAACTGGATGGAGAGAGAAAGAAGGCAGTGTGGTGCATCTTTCCGCGTCGGGACGGAGTGTCGGGGCCGGGCGGGAGGGGGAAAGACGTGGTTTTGATATTCCCCCGCCAAGGTCAGCCGTCTTCCAGCTTCTTCGGGGTTATCAGTCCGGTTCAGCCCCAAAAGAGAAAATGATGTCCTCGTGCGTGCTGCGTGTGTGCTCTACGATGGACGCACGCAGTAGTACGATAGCAGGCGCGCGGGGAGTGAAAATACGAAAAGGAACAAAACAATCAAATGCAAATATACAATTCCCCGTCACCGCCGTGTTGCGTCATCACACACATGCTTGAACTTCATAAGCCAGTCAGTCTTGCACTCCGGTACTCTTCAATGTTCATAGACTCGCAATATCGAGAGCGAGCAAGGAATATCTCTCAGAATAAGAGTATCTAAAAAAAAGGGTATCAAATCCACAAGTCCCGTTAACACCGCAAACGCCCTCGATCCCCACCCATCTACTCAAACAAACAAACAACCCCAATCTAAGTTTCAAGAACAAAAAAAGAAAAAGCGCAATCCCCCCCAATCACGACGAACTCTCCTCCTTCTCCCCGCCCTTATCACCACCACCACCGGCACCCTTAATCTTCCCCTTTACCTCCTCGACCTTGTCGCCCGCTTTGTTCGCCACGTCGACGGCCCAGCCCTTGGCCGCGTTGACCTTGTCCGTGAACCACGCCCACCAATCCTTCTCTTCCTCTTCCTCTTCCGTTTCGCCTCCCTCACCATCTCCCTCCTCCTTTCCTTCCTCGTCGTCATCGCCGCCGTCACTGGGCGGCGCGGGAGCTGCCGTCGCCTCCGAAGAAGGAGCGGACGAAGCAGAAGAAGAAGTAGACGAGGCAGAGGCAGACGAGGCACTGGTCAAGACGTGGCCGGCCAGGCTGGTAGTAGTCGCCTGCGTTGCCGACGCGGACGCAGACGCGGACGCGGAAGAAGAAGAAGAAGTCGTAGACGGTTCCGGATCCTCGGGCGTCTCCTCCGGCTCGACGTCCGTGTGCAGGCCGACGGGCTTGAGGGGCAGGCGGAGGGTGCCGTTGTTGGGGGCGGGGTCGGCGCCGATGGAGTCGCAGATGATGTTGTAGAGTTGGATGTTTTCTTTTTTGTTGAAAAAGGCGAGTTAGTGACGACGAGTCAGAGCTGGCAAAATTGCGTGCAGATGGAAGAAAGAAGAAGGAGAAAAAAAAAAAAAAAAACTTACGGAAAGGCTCCAGCCGGCTGCCGGGCTGGTGCGGGAAAGCGGGGCCCCTGGCGATGAAGATGGCGCGCATGAGCGGGTGCTCGTGGTCGTAGCCGTGCAGGCCGTGGGGCTTGTAGGCGGCACCCGTCCTGAGGCCTTCGGCCACGTCGAACTCGTCCTTGGTGGCGATGGCCCAGCCGGGCTTGGGCACGATCCACAGCGGCGCGATGCGGTCGTTGTTGGAGAAGTGGTAGCGCTCGGGCATGTTGAAGTCGCGCAGGTAGACGTCGATGGCCGGATTGTGCTCGGCCTTGAACTTGAGCTCCTGGTACAGGCGGTCGAGGTTGTCCGGGTTCTTGGGCCACAGCCCGTACAGCGGCCAGCCGTCCATGTGCTCGATCAGGCTCGTGTCGATGAGGTCCTCGAGCTGGATGAGGCGCGAGACGTCGGTCGTCGCCATGCCGTGGTCTGAGACGATGACGACGTTGACGATGTCCGTCAGGTTACGTGCCTCGAGGCCCTCGAACAGGTTTCCGAGCATGGTGTCGACGGCGGTGATGGTCCCTCTGATCTCAGTGCTGTTCGGGCCGTACCTGTGGCCATCTGAGTCGACGTTGGGTACGTAGGCAGCGATGAACTGAGGGCGGGGCTGGTCGCCCAGAGCGTGCGGGCTGTCTGGGCCTGGAAGATCCAACAAGCCAAGGATCCTGTCAACCTTCACCGACAGCTTCTCCGAGCCGTTGTACTTGTCGAGGTGAGCGGGCTCGTATTCGCCAACGTCGGCCTCAGAGCCCGGCCACATGTGCACAGCGGTCCTGATGCCTTGGCTCTCGGCGGTCGACCAGAGGGGATCGCCGCCCCACCATTTGCTCTGCATGCTGACGTCGGTGTGGGTGTAGTAGAAGTCCTGTTCGAATTCGGGGTCCCAGAAAGTATTGCCAACGATCCCATGGGCTTCAGGGTAGAGGCCTGTTGCCAGAGTCCAGTGGTTGGGGAAGGTCACACTGGGAAAGCTGGGGTTCATGTACGGTGGGGAGACACCCTCGTTGATGAAGGTCTGCATCGACGGGGTGAGGTTCCGCTGGAGGAAGTCTGCGCGGAAGCCGTCGAGGGAGATGAGAATGGTGGTGGGAGCAAAGGTTGCTGTGCCATTGTGCAGCATAGTTGCGAAGTGCTTGGTCGGCCGCAAGCCGGATGCCTTGTACGCGGCAAAGAGCAGGACGAAGAACAAGATGACGATGAAGACGTAGATGATGGCGCGCAGGAGAAGCGGCCTCGACGACTGCAGTTGCATGTGAGCTCTACCCGTTCAGCGAGCACGGTAAGGATACATATACATACCCGCTTCTTCTTGCCCAGCAGGGCGCGCAACCGCTGCTCGTCGGCCTCGGAAGAGTCTCTGGACGAGGCACTCGACAGCCTCCCCCCTTCTTCGGTATCATACATGAGTTGACTCTCTTCGGCACTGCGGAGGTGTCGCCTGCGGTCGCGGCCGGGCTCCTTCGTGGACTTACGTCGCGCGGCCGAGTCGAAGAGGCTCCCCAGGCGGCCTTTGCGTGCGCTGGCGGCCGACGAGCTGCGGGCGATCAGCTTCTCGCGCTCCTCCTCTTCCTCCAGCAGCGACATGTCCTCCCGGCGCAGCTCGGTCGAGGTCTTGGCGGCGTCGAAGCGGTCGTCGTCGTCCTCGTAGGCGGTGTCGCTGTCGGAGGCGGCGAGCATTGGCTCCGTGTCCTCGGGCTCGCGGCGGCCGCGGCGGCTGGAGCGGGGCGGGGCCATGGCTGGTGGTATTTTGGGGTGGATCGATGGCGGGAGGGTGTTTGGTTTACGGGATCATATCCCTTGACAGGTTCGCGTCGCAATATTAGGCAGGCGTCCGTGTTGCCGTCGTGGCCGAAACGGTCGATCGCCTCCAAAGACAGCACCTCCTGCGCGAGGGTGGAATGCTCTTGGCGAGCCTGATATGCACTACCGCGATCTTTTAGTCCTTCGTACGGATGCTGGTGTCTGCGGCACGGCCACTCCCCGCGCGTGTGGAATGCGCCAGCGTCTGCGCCAGAGGCCGATCCGCCCTGACTCGTGCGCCCGCCCTGCAGCTCGCCGATCACCCGCCCTATTTTTGCACCCGTCACTTGACATCTATAGGAGTGCAAAAGTATCTACCATACCACTTCTAACATACATGTCCCCGTGCATCTCCCCGTGAAATTCAGGTAGCATAAAGCACTCGCCAATCACCCTGTACGTAGACAATTGCTCATGAGGCGGCACAGAACCTCCATAGACCTCATATCTCAATGGCGATAACGATGACACCAGCCTGTCGTCGTTCTCGTCACGGCGTCTCTTCCTACCCCGGACTGTTGTTGTTTCCGCTGTCGGCCGGAGCGCCAACGGAAAGGCGCAACCGAACACAACGCACACGACGTCTCCTTCTCGCAGTCCCTCCGGCCCGACCCCGCCTTCTCCAGACCACGTCTCGAAGCGGTGTCGACGGAAGTACAGTTTATACCGCTGGCGGGCAACATCTATAATTTTGAGGAGGTCCTCCCCTGGCTGGCTGCTGTGGGGATTCGACTGCCAGGACCGAGCGACCCGGCCCATGATTACGCCGCGGACAATGAGTTTGTTTTGAAGAAGCTGTGCTAGGGGCTCTCGCAGAAAATGATCCAAGACCCAGTCTGTCTGGTAACGACCTGTCTGGCCGATGCCGGCAATGTCGATATCTGCAAGGGGAATCGGACGTGATTGCCGGCCCTCTGACCATCGGGGAACCCACGTGCGAGACCAGTCCAGACTCTCGTAGCACGAGGAAAGAACATCGAGATTCCCATGGACGCCAATTGTTGTCCACGCAAATCGGGTGTATACCTCCTCGAGGTCGAGGTTGTAGTCTGCAAGGTCCGTATAAAAATGCCCATCGGACGCTATGGCAAGTAGAGCAATGACCTTGTCTCGCTGATCCGAGACGTGGAGAGATTCGGTCGCGCGGACGAGCTGTAGCAGTGTTGGTTCCGACTTGCCACGTTCGACCTCGAGCGTGAGCTTGACGAGTTCCGGGGCTCCTCGAATGGTGTGGAAGTAGGGCATTGTGAAGGCCTCGCTAGCAGTTGCTGCCACCGTTTGAGAAAATTGCTCCCACAGAATGCCTTTTCCATCCCCCAAAATGATCATGGCGCATCTGGCGAGCAAGACCTCTTGAACCACCCATGTGCGGTAGAACCACGGCTGTGCCAGGATTTTTTGAAGAAGAGTGACCGCCCAAGATGGTGCTCTTGTGTGAAACCACCATTTTTCGAGGTAAAGTGGTTGATACATCCCTACAGGCTCGAGCGCGTTTTCCAAGAAATCGACTAATCTGGTCATTTCTGCGTGGTCGTACTGAAGAGCGGGTCCAGGGTATATAAGAACCCTCCGTGCAGTAGCGTAGATGTTGCGCATCAGCGAGACCTGATGATTTCGCTCTTTGACATTCCGTTGGTCGATGCAGAGCGCGTCCACCCACAAGATTCGAATGTTATTGGAGTCGCGAAGCCTGGTCAGCGCGCGGATGCAATTCCGCGTGGCTCGAATCACTAGCCATGACTCTCCGACGAGGATGTGCCCGCTGTCCGACTGATCACCCCAAGCGTACGATAAAGCATCAAAGCGAGAGTAATAATTCAGGCGATGATGAACGATGTTGCAATGGAGCGGCTGATGACCGCGGCCAGGAAGGAGCTCTAGGAGCCTAATCTCTCGAGGATGGCGAAGCCGCCGATACGTGTAGTCGAACTCCCCCGGGTTTGTTCCGCGCTCAGTTGTGGACGGGTAAATCTTGACGTAGCCACTTCGGCTTCCCATGGTTTCGATAAGTGGACTCAACAAGGAGTTGACTCGTACAACGGCAAGTAAGAGATATGGAGGCCGGCGAAAGAGCAAGGCTGAATGGCACCTCAGATGGCTGAGTCATACGAGCAGGGTATAAAGCGGCCCCCAGGATCGCGTCCCCTCCGCTCCTCATGCCAGCCAATACAACACCCCTCACCGAACACCACCAAATTTCAACAACTACCCTCACTGGGTTGAAACATTGTTTGGAATCAACAGATTTTTGTCATGCTCAAGACAAAAGCCGTGTCTATCATTAGCAGCCGCGAAAAATAAATGCGGAGAAGGATTCAGGCGGGTTTTTCTTCACCTTTCGAAGCAATGAGAGTTACTCTCAAAGCGCAACGGTAAGCTAGCATGAACATGAAGATTGAAGGAGCAAAGTCAACTCAAGAATTGGATGTGGCTATTCTCCGCCACGGGATCATATACGTGCCGCGCTCGTGCTCCGTTCAGGTCAACGACTCTCAAATAGGGACAGTGAGCGGGTTCATAGTCCTGCTGAAAAGTCAGTAGCTTCGCCCCTTTGAACATCGAGCAAGGAACCACATACGTCGCGCCGCCATCGACCACCAAGTTCGCGCCAGTGATGTAGCTGCTGAAACCGCTCGCCAAAAACCCGACGACCTTTCCAATCTCCTGCGGCAATCCAGCGCGTTCGAGGCCGATGTGTTCCTTCTGCGCCTTAACGCACGGAATACTTGTCGTCAGTCGCCAGACACTGAAAAATTTCCAAACTGCTCCGGGAAAGAAAACCACTCACCCTCTCCGACTGCAGGCTCGACGGCGGCAGCTGTTGGGAGCTCATGCCGCGCATATCGAAGCCCTTCAAATCGATACCCATATCGATCTGGCCGGGGGAGACGCAATTGATCCTCACGCCCGTTCCTTTCACAACACAAAAGTCAGCCCACTGTCCCTCACCAACCAAAAGAACCGCGGCAGGCAGCACAACTCCACCCACTCCCAACCCACTCACCCTTCAACCCCGCAACACCAGCCCTCACCACCCCCAACGCAGCATGGCAACTCATCGTAAAGCACGCGCCCCAGCACCCGCCCGTCTCGCTCGCAACGCTGCTAACCACCACAATACTCCCCCACGGCACCTCCTTCGGGACCGCGCCGGCATACCTCCCTCCCGTCCCCCCCGTCGTCGTCTTGCGCATCGCGGGCGCCGCGTACTTGAGCGCCCAGAACGGCGCCGCGGCGTTGGCCTCGAAGCATCTCCTCAAATCGTCCGGCCCCGTGTCGGCGACGGCCGGCGGCCCGAGCAGGCCGGAAGACGCCACCCACACGTCCAGCCGCCCCGTGCTGTTGAGGACGTCGTCGATGAGGGAGAGGGTGGCTTCGTCGGTGGCGAGAGGAAAGGGGTAGGGGATTAGCTTGGTCGAGGGGTGGGATGCGGCGATGGAGGCGGTGAGGGACGTGTAGGTCGGGTGGGCGTCGGGCTCGGAGGAGCAGGCTGTGGTCGGGGCGGAAGGCGAAGCGCGGTGTCGAGTTAGCGGGGAGAGAGTTTTTTTTTTTTTTTTGGGGGGGGGGCGAAGGGAGGGAAGGGAAAGAAGAATATTCGGGGGTTTGGAGGAGGGAAGAATTGGGTTTTTGCCGTACCGTAGATGCATGCGGCGCCGTGGGCTGTTGCTTGTCAGTATTCTGCCCAGACATTGGGTTGGCGGGGCTGCTGCTCTCTTACCGGCCAGTTCGTGGACGATTGCTCGGCCGATGGGTTGGGTTGCGCCTGTTACGACGCAGACGAAACCGTACTGTGAGCGGCATGCGTAGGTGTCTGTCAGTGTTGCTGTTTTCCCGTGATTCATGGAAGTTTGGAGTGGCGGGCATGTCATACCAGCTTTCCGTCGGGACGGTAAGGCGAGAAATGCTCTGAATCCATTGGCGCACCGTTGAGCGTAGGCTGGGGAGCAGAAGAAGACGACATGATGGCTATTTGCTACAGAGAACGAGAGAAAAGGTTCCAGCTTCTATGTCTGGTGGTGGTGGCGGGGTGAGATGGAGCTTGGCACAGGAGAGAGAAACAACGAAACCCGCGGAGATCGAGACAGGCTGCTGCTGCTGACGCTTGACGGCCCGGAGATAGCGGCCGGCGCCCTGGCGACGGCAGCCAGACGCGACGAGGCAGGTGGTTGCAGCATTTCCGTGGATGTGGGGAGCTCTGAACGCAGCATCTCCGTGGAAGTTCGGCTTATCTGTTATCGCATCGCATGACGTATCGATGCTACCATTTGCAACCCTACACACATGATTAGATGATTGGCCACTTTCTGCCACCCGGTCAATTACAAAAGGTGGCCATCTGTCTTCGAATTGGTCAAGAAAATCGTACGCGATCAAATGTCTCCATTGCTTTTGTTCCCGCCCCGAGCCAAACGAAAAGCCCGTCACCGATAACCATCCCGTTCGTAAATAAAGCACATTTCATGCCTTCATCCCGATATTACCTCGCCCAGTCTATCGTGATATCGCTTTTACTCCTCGTCGTCTTGCTCCGGCACGACACCCTCGTCCGCCTCCTCCTCAAACGTGTTGTCCGGCACCTGGTAGAGGCGGAGGATGGGCTTGTTGGGGTCCTTGACGAGGACGTACTTGCCCTCGGGCATCTTCAAGCACATATCCGCAATGGTGCGGACGATACCCCAGCCGTTGGACAGGTTGAGCGCCATCTGCGTGGCGAACTCACGCGGCTTGGCGCTGAGGACACCGAGAATGACGTGGTCGTTGTTGTTCTTCGGGTTGGTACGGGACACGAAACTGTGCATGTATTAGCAATCGAATCATCCACGTGACCGGAAATCACTTACCCAAGCTTCATAGAGTCGGCCTTGGCGAGGATGGACTGAACGGTCCAGCGGGCGAGCTTGCAGCTGTTGTTCTTCATCTCAGTGGCAAGGACAGCACCCCTCTGGCTGGCCAGCTTGGTGCGCCAGTCAAGCGCACCACCCGAGCCCTGGGCCTTGTTGTCGAATTCGTTCAGGGCCTTGATGGTCAGGTACTGGTCCTCGCCGTTGATGTTGTTCTTGACAGCGGCATCAAGTTCCGTCCTGACAACGAGGTGGAGGGGCTCCTCATCGTTGTTCAGCGACAGATCGAAACGGCGGTACCTGTAAGACTTGGACGCCGCCGGTGCAGACTCCTCCTCGTCGTTGTAGAAGGGGTGCGGGTTGGGCATATCCTTCTTGGTGGCCTCCTGGACGACCTGGAGAGGGAAGACATTGTTGATGTGGGTAGCCTCCATCATCAGGGCATTGGGGTTGTTGAGGACGTCCTTGTTGCCTTCCGACGTCTCGAGGGGCGCGTCCATGGCATTCTCATTGACGGTAACCATGTCAATGGTGGAGGTATCCCGCTTGTCGATGAAGAGCTGGTTGCGGCGACGGGTGATGACCAAATCCCAGGGGTAGACCGACTTCGGCGCGCACATGAGCATGGACAGGATGTTGTCGGTGGCGAAGATGGTGGCCTCGTTCTTCTCGGAAAGCTCCTGGATGATGGGATCGCTGGAGGTCGTGACGTTGTACGCCGCACGGTCGAGCACCTGCAGTTTCCTCTCCGAAGTCTTCGCGCCGGGAGCCTTGTCGTAGGAGCGGTCGTAGTAGTACAGGAAGCCGTAGTTGTCGAGGTCCTCGCCATCGGGAGTCTCGAGGTTGAGCTTCGCAAGACGCGAGTAGTCAATCTCCTCGAGGACAGCCCAGTCAGGCTTGACCTGGACAGAGGCGTCCCTGTTGCGCTGGGGCTTGTCGTCCCACCGGCCGAAACGCCTGCCGCCGCCGCGACCGCCGCGACCGCCGCGGTTGTCGTAGCCGCCCTGCTGCTGCCTTCCACCAACGCGCTGGAATGTGCCTCTGCCGCCGCGCCCAGCAGGGCCGCCGCGCTGGCCACGGCCGCGGAAAACGGTGCCGCCACCGCGGCCGAAACCCCGGGTCCTCGCGGAAGTACGGGTGTTGTCGACGACGGAGAAGGTAGCCTCCTCCTCGGCAACCTGGATCGCGAAGGGGTTGTTCGCCTGGGATGCGCCGTAGACCTGCTGGTCTTGGTTGTGGGTCAGCATGAGTGCGGAGAACAAGCAAGGCGCGTGAGGGACATACCACGGTAGTTCCTGTTGCCGTACTGCTGGCGACCGCCACGTCCGTCGCGGTCCTTGCCCTCAGTCCAATCGGCCATGCGGCCTAGGCGGTCGCCTTTCGAGTAGGGTGCGTAGGGAACGCCATCCAGCATAGTCTCGCTCTCGGTGGCGGGGCCCCAGCTGTCGGTGGCGGGCAGAGCCGACACGAGGTCGAGGAGCGAAGCGGGCGCCATGATTGTGGTGTGGGGTTGGGTGGTGGTGTCTCGCGGGCCAAAGTGCGTCAACGCCGGAATTTTGATATCTTGGCGCTGTGACTAAGCGACGCGGCCGGTGGCGCGCCTTTGAACGCGAATCCTTGGCCGCCTTCCGCCTTCCTCCCGCTACCGAACCTACAACAACCAACGCCGCCGTCGCTTTGTTGCCGGTGCACGTGTTCGGGCGTTGCTGGCTGACCTGCCATCGCGTTCTCTCACACGCCTGACTATAACACGTAGCCGTCTTTGCCGTGTACATACCTGTCTTGATCGAGGCCCCTACCTTCCCGGAACCATGGACTTCTCGGCTTCCTCCAGGTCTTACTTGCCACAGTTTTGGATATGAAAGAAATTCTAGTTCATCTCTCTGCGCCCACCTCTCGCAAAGATGATGAGCGATACAGGAGGCTCGCCGAAGCCTATGACGACTTCGAACCTGCAACTACCATCGACTGCACTGCTCGGAACCACGTGAACTCCACCGTGAATCAAGGCGACCATCAGGCTTCGGCGGCACCACATGATATTTTAAGGACACCAGCAGACTTCAAAGCCGTCCGCGATCGCAACCAGCTTTCCGGTGAGGCCGACGCAGGCGCTTCAGCCAACCGCGTGCCTCGAGCTGCGGAGACTCCGGCCGCAGCTGGCTTCGTGGAGCCTGCGGAGATCGTCCCTGCCTCAAGACAATCTGTAGCCAAAGGCAAGAAGCCTGAAAACTTTGCCCATGCGCCGGATTTTGGGAGCTTCATGAGCACGCCCGCATCGCGATCGCCTATCGAACAGATTCACGAGATTGAGCGACGATGGGTTCACCAGCAACGATCGTCTGCCAAACGCTCTGCATCGGGTCGATCGAAGACAAGCACCGGTGCAAGCACTCCGCATCCACTGTACATCGAAGATACGCAGGAGGCCCTGGCTATGCTCGAAGACTATGTTGATGCCTCATTCTATGGTTCTGATGCACATTTCTCAGATATTGAGTCACCAATTGCTCAAAGAACTAGCAAGAGGCCGCGTCTCTCGTGCGAAGCCGAATCTTTGGAACCAACCCAGGCGAACTACGATGCAGGAAGTCAGGAATCCACTACCCCGCCAATTCCCAGTACCTGGATGCCGCCGCCACGAACTCCTCCGAGAGAGAGCATGAGCTCGCAGATGGTTGATGACTATGGCTTGAGCAATTCCGAGTCATCTCTGCGAGCCTCTGATGATTCCGGGCCCGTGGTTGAGAGCAAGGGCGGGTCACACGAGACCTCGGATCCGGCGCCTGAAAAGGGTGTGCGACAAATGAGCGACGTTTCCGAGTCTCACGACGCACGCCGAGAGGGAACACCACAAGAACCACGACAATCTCAGGTCTCCACACAGGACGTATCTGGCGATAGCCACGCACCGGATGCGAGTAGCGAGCCTCAGGCAAATGTATCCGCAACTCCTGTCAGGCCCAGCATGTCGCTTCCAGCGGCCCCGGCGCCGTCTCATGCCCAGGAATTCCCGGATTGCGATTTCGGCTCGCTCCCGATACAACTGCTCTCTCAAGCTGCACCATCGGGGAACAAACGGGTGTTCAACGAGGTGACGTCTATGCTTCAGCTATATGCCGAGAAAGCCTCGATAGCCAAGCACTACAGACCGGCATTGGTCTCCCGCGAAATCAGGACTACGGAGCGTGGGTGTTGGATGTTCGACACGTCGGATTGGGATCCCTCGCGGCAGCACGAGTTTTGGACGCGGATGCAGTATCTGACCGAGTATGGTTATTTGGGTAATGCCTGGCTGCAGCGAAATATCCCAAAGGACTGGAAGCGAGGCGGGACGGACGGAAACGAGGCGGGGGGTTTGGGGGTTGTTTGGATGTTTTGTTGGGGCCAGGCCGTGCCGTACCTTTGGGTTGTTTTGCTGACGGAAAGCCATTTGGAGATTCGGAGGAAGAAGTCGAGAGCGCAGTGGGTGGTTGGGCCGATGGAGAGTCTGGAGGTTGTGGTCAAGATGCCTGAGCCAGGCAAATGATGTTCATTACCCGTGTACAGAATCAACCAAGTCACAAGTGGAAACCATATGCAGGGTCCACACGTGGACGGAAACATGGCACGGCTGGACCCTGCATATGGCTTGCACTTCTGACTGTTTGAGGACCCTGAACTCAAACCTATATATTTCCACCGCCGCACCCAGTCCGCTCTCCGCTCTCCAAGTCTGTTGAACACTCGCCCCAAGAGTTACTTAGCTTACACCAAACTTTTATTTTCCGACTCCAAGTAAGTAAGGCACCTCCCCGATCCACTGCACTCACTGCTGGGGAATCTCGCATGTGCCTTCCACACAGATTCCGAAACAAAATATTGAGGTAGGCAGTTGAATACAAGGTCCAGACGTAAATGCACGAATTTAAAACTTACATTTATATCCGGATCTTGTATTCAACTACCTATCCCATGTAGAATTGCACAGTGAGTTGTAAGACAGTTGAGCTAACACTACACTAGGCACAATGTCTAACCCGTGGCGCCCGTCCGGCGGAGAGTCTTCCAGCGCACACCCCGAGACTCCCAAGAACAGTAGGAAGGCGGCCAAGAGTGATGAAGATGTAAAGGTCGACATTGTCGAGGCCAGGTTCCGTACTGGCTGGCCGAAACTGGTGCCTCAGCCCACAATCAGCCGACTTTCCTCCAACCCAGAGTACTACGTCACGGAGTATCCACAGAAGGAAGCGGCAATCAGCGCCATTCTCCAAGTTCAGGGAGTATCCTTTAACAGTTTTTGCCTGGTGGAACGCAAGTCAGCCGGGTCTCAGTCTTTCTACCCCACCCTGCTTGTGGAGGCTACCTCGCGTTCAGGATCATGGTACAATGCGGTACTGAGACTGAGCCGGCTCCTCCAGGACACTACTGGTAAGTATGACGGCAACATCCACGTTGAGATTGTGGAGTTTGGGTCCGACACGCCGCGCATCTTCCCAATCCACGCTGACGACGACATCCTCAACACGTGGCGCAACCTTGGAGAGTCAGTCGTGAGTTGTTTGGCCAGATACCAGGTGCACTGGAAGCTCCTCTCTCTGGTCAAGCTGAGCTGCCGCCCTTATGGGGCAAATGCCGGTCCACCTACCACCACAATGCTGATCGAAGCCTGGGACCCGGATGCGGACGACTGGGAGCTCAAGATTCTTCCTGGGTTGAAAGGTTTGATCAAAAACACCGCAATTGAGAATGTTGAGATCTGGCAAGCTCAGGGACACTCCAGTGACGGCGGCGGGAAGCTCAACGTGGCCAACCTTCCTGAGCGCACATGGTGGGAGACGCCGCTACGCATCGGTGATGGCCTGGGCCCCCAAGATATCTCATCAACCGGCACGCTCGGTGGATTTGTGCGCATTGAGGATCCGGTGAAGAAGGTTGAGAGCATCTGCATTCTCACCAATTGCCACGTGGTGATGCCCTGCCCTGGCCTGACAGAACGTAAGTGGACAATTTTATCTTATCTGTATTTTCTTCTACTGACAGAATAACAGAAATGACCCCGAATCCCCCAGAGACAGCTCTGAAGGCTCTGAACATCACGGAAAACCCCTTGAGCCACATCGTCATGTCCCCTTCCTATCCAGATTTGAAAGAAAAGATCGAATTGCTGGAGCTAGACATCCAAGCTACGAAGGAAGAAGCGTACGGTCCCCTCCCACCAGGCGCGCTGCCGCCCCTGGCGGAGAGAGCCCAATGGGGCGACAAAAAGGCCATCAGAGCACTCCAGGTCTCCAAGGAAATCACCGACAGACTTGAAGCACAAGTGCGTTGCCTCTCCGACGCTCCGAGCTTCGTCGCTGGCGCTGTTCGCGCAGTGTCGGGATTTCAATATCTCCTCAAAGACGACAACAAGAAAGTTGCTTTGGACTGGGCTCTGGTTCAAGTTGCCTCAGGTCGTGCTGCGAACGTCAGCTTCTCGCGGGATCATCATCATCAAGCCGACCTTCGTCTTCCCAGTTGGGCGAGAAGAGATTTCCAAAGCTGGCGGAAACTGTCACAGTCCAAGACTACCGATGTCCTGAAGGTGGGAAGAGCAACTGGATGGACTCAAGGCGAGATCAGTCACGCTGAGGCGTGGATGAACCTCACGCAGTCATCCAATGGCATCACCTGGAAGAAAGAGTACGGAACGGTCGTGCAGTGCATGCGAGTTGAGAATCCGCGTGGGCCACAGGATTCCTTCAGCATAGGAGGCGACTCGGGCTCGATGGTCGTGGACACCAGGGACGGTGCGTGTGTCGGCCTTGTCTTTGGTGGTAATGAGGCAGGCACATACGCCCTCATGACGCCGATCGAAGACGTCTTCTCTTCCATTGAGAAAGTTACCGGCTGCAGGATCGTGATGCCGCGGCTCGTTGCTTGAGGTGGTTGGTGAACCATTCCAAGTTGAACTTTTCGGAGGGTTTGTCGAGCGTGAAACATGCAGCTGCGGTGGGGCAGGTGTTTTCATGGGGGCCTCACTTTCTCATTGCCTGGCATGATGAGCTTTCAATTTGATTTTGCGAGGAGTTTGACAAGGGTGAAGATGTAGCTGCGGAGCTGCAGCCTTCGGACATTACTTCAGACATTTTCATGGGGCTCTTGGTTTTAATGATGGCGTAGAAATAGCATCATGATTTTCTGACTTCCCTGAATACTGGGTGAGGGAGAGTCAAGCTGTTGTGCCAGTAGCTTGGACTGATCTTCCTTTTCCCCTTCGTAGATCACTGATTGCTTTCATGACTTCCCTGTGAGCAGTTCATGGCTTCGCGGCCAATTTGTGAACCAGCGTTGTACGGATAAAAATGCACTACAATGCGGTTTTCACGTCCATTGCAAGATGAACACCGTGTCCCGATGCATTCGTACAAGTCTTGAAAACTCACATCCACTTCTGGATAGTGGTTCACGTAAGAAGAGTGAAGCATCCTTCGTACCTAGGGCATGGAAAAATCATGTTTTATGCAACCAACCCATCGTGGAAGTGACTCGAATCTGGCGGGAGGAGTGCCACGAGGAACTCTGATCAACGGAGCTTACAGCTCCTTCGCGCAGCCGATGGCTAGCGTGGATCTGTTTTTTTGCTCATGTCATGGGTAGTTAAAGCTATCGTCCGGACGAGAATGTCGAATTAAAAATTCTACATACACGTCCGGATCGCGTCACAGTTGCACATGAATCCTTTCATGCGCTTGCAACAGCTGACCTTCTGTGGTAGTTATATCGGCATCCTTGGCAAGACGCACGACGTCCATGATAAACCTTCCCACGGACCGTCCATCTCGGACTTCGCGAAACCCGAAGTTCCTCTTCTGCAATTCTTGCTGCGCCTCTGATGAACGTTTGCGGAATCGCATGATCAGCTCATCTGCCCATCTTCGGATTCCCTTTCCGCCTTGCAAGTGCTTTCTCTCCTTCGACGACAGCTGGCTCGTATACCACGCTTGGGCATCCGGACGATCGCTTTAACTACCTACGTATTGTTTTTTTTTTCCTCTAAGAACGAGCTAAGGCATAGTTACGCCATGTTCTGCTATTCTTCGCGCTAGCCATCGGCTGCAAGAGGGTGATGTACATGTTTCAGCTTGCTGAGGGGCTTGATCTTTGTGTAACATGCGAGAAGGGATTTCGACCCCCCGACTCCATCGGGATCCAGCACGGCGGTCAAAGGAACCGCTTCGACTCCTTCGGTCCCGATCTGGCAATCTGATGCTTACGACAAGGCCCGCCCAACGCCTCAGCATGTAAGCAAAAGGCCAAGTCCCGTCAGCGCACGAAAGGCGCACGAGAGCACGTGAGACAGCCGCATGGTATCTAGTCCCAATATATCTTTCATGATGGCCGAGTGAGACAAGACAACTGTGTCGCGTCCATGGCTTTTCGAACTGTTGGCTGATTTTCACGGTCAATAGACGACAACTGTCGGAAGCATCTGGAGGTATAGTGAAAGACCAAGAGGTTTATTCTGAGACTGGACGAGGTGCGAACTCTACACCCTCAATGCCACAAATTCTCATCCCTCCGGCACCAGATCTGTCCGCCCAACTTTGAAAATCTCCGCTGATATTTTGTCCTGATGCACGCCAATTCTTGTGGTCGACTCCACACAGAAGCGCCGCTGATTTCCGAAAGAGTCTTGGGAATCGTAGGGCTGGTGGATGTGCTGGAGCGTCTTTTCAACCCTTCTTGACCTTCTTCGCCATGCTGTCCAGCTTGTCGCCGATAATATCCAGCCTGGTTAGCTTGGTCAAGTAGAGGTCCCCGAGAGCCTTCCGGTCTTCAGCTATGGTACGGCTCAGCTCTTCCAGAGCGTAAATCTCTGCGTCGGTAAACTCATGGAAAGGGATCTTGTTTCCTGCACCCTCGAGAATCATGCTGCTCTGTTCAATGGCCTTGTACCTGGAGTGCCTGGCTGACAAGTTCGCCAACGACGTCTCGTCCTTGCTTATCAAGAACCAGAGCGGGGTAGGAATGTAGCCGCTTGCCGAGGCCGTGACAAAATGGCGATCATATTTCTACGCTGTCAGTTTTTGTTCGTTGCCGAGCCTCTGGCGAAGCTGACTTTGGCTCACTCACCCTCTTCTTCTCGGTCGCCTCTTCTGAAAGACGCTGCTTCTCGGCGGCCAACTCGGATTCAAGGCTGTCGATTTTCTGTTGCATCTTCTTGATTTCGTCCTCCAGTTCAAGCTGCTTGGGTGACGCGGCGGTGGTGCCGGCTGAGCTTGTGGCCGGGGTTGACGCAGAGGGACTGCTCACGTCTGAGCATGCGGCTAGCTTCTTCTTCTTCGAAGCTCTGGGCGTTGAGCCGGGCGAAGACATTTTGGTTGAGCTGGGTGAGGTTGGTGGTCAGGTTTGAAGGACGCAGAAGAAGTAGATATGTCACTCGAGGCCGTCCGTGCACCTGCTGAATGCAGCGCCGCTGCCCGGGCGGGGCTGCGAACTGGCACAAGACGTGCCTACCGAGAAAAGAACGGAAGGCGCACGCTCGGTCGAACTCATCCCAATCCACCCCAGTAGTGCACATGAAATGTTTGGTCATTGAATCATCATTGTTTCTGCAAAATTACCTACGTGCTGCGGCTTGGCTTTTCAAGCAGACACTTCAGCGCATTTCCAACCCACGCCTACTAAAGGTCCTTTTATCTGAATGTGAGATACCCTGAGTCTCTCAGATTTCCCATGTTGCCATATTTGCTCTGGAGTGGTCATGACAGGTGAGCTTTTAGCAACATCTGCCGTCGGTGCTGGCCGGCGTTCCGCTCCCAATTCTTCTACCGCCAGTGCCACACAACAGCTGAGCGCGATGTTCAGATCAGAAAACCCGCCGTGGCTCCAAAAGCCCAATTACAGCACCCAAAGAAATGATACTGCTGTTCGCCGCCGTTACCCTTAGCGCCCGCGCGCCGACCGGGTTGTTTGTGTTCTCTTGATCCACCAAGGTACGTGCGATCCTTTCCGCAACGTCCGCCTTCGCGACCGGTTCCAAATCGCCACCGGCATGGGACTACTCCAACCAACTACCGGAGGAAGAAGACGAGTCGTCCTCATCGTCACCGCCCTCCACGGGGCGGAAAACCCTGATGGGGGGCATTGGAGGCGGCGAGATGGGAGGCTCCTGTCTGAGGAAGCTGAACGCCGGATCGGAGGCCCAGTGCACGCGGGGGCGAGGAACGGATGCCGTGGCTTTGTCGCCTGGGGGAACGATGCCCGTGGTGTGGTCGTTGTCGTTGTCGTCTTCCTCCGCATCGGCCTCTTCCTCGGCGCCCTCTTCTTCTTCGTCCTCGTCCTCGTACTCCTTCAAGACGTAATCGAGCAGATCCTTCAATCCCACCTTCAACGCCTTCAGCTCCTCGGCCCCGCCCGCCGCCGCCTTCTGCAGCCCCCGCATCGCGTCGTGGTCCCGCTTCACTTTGTCCTTCAGGCCCGCCAGCGGCTCCAGCTGCTCGTCGTAGTACTGGTCGACGCGCAGCAGCGGCTTCTTTTCCTTCTTCTTCTTCTCCTTCGCCTCTTCTTCTCCCTCGCGCTCGCGCAGGCCGTCGCGGATTGCGAGGAGCAGCTCCTCGATCTCGCGGTACTCGGTCTGCTGCGTCTGCAGGATCCGGAAGACGTTGTAGAAGGCCCACGTGTACGAGTTCAGCTGCGGCACGAGCAGGTCGGTGAAGTCGGAGCGTTTGAGGTTGAGCGTGAGCGGAGGAGCGTCGGCGACGGCGAGTCCGATCTGTTGGTGGGGAGGGCGGTGGTCAGTGTGGGGCGTGTCTGTAGAATACCTGAGAGTTTGGGTTGGCGGAGGAGCGGCGGGCACGCGGCACGGTTGCGCGGATGGAGTGTGGCTTACGGTTTTGAGCGTGGTGCTGCTCCGCTGCGGCCGCGGGTTGTCGGTGGCTGCGTCGAGCTTCTTCTTGAGTTTGACCAGCTCCTTCTGCTTCTTGCGGATCTGCTTCCTGAGCTTTTCCCGTCGCTCGCGTTCGTGCGGGAACATCCACATGGGTTTCTTGGCTGAGGCCATCTTGGGTGGAAAAGCTAAGCTGGCGCGGGTTGATCTTCCAGAGAAAAAAAACAATGCGCGCGGGGTGGAGATAGTTGTTCGGGGGCGGAGGGCGCAAGGTTGCCGGAAGAGGAGTGGATGTTATATAGGGCTGGCTCATGTCCGTGCGGCGCCTGCCTTAACGGGTTGCCGCGCGCGGTGCGGCCAGCTGGACGCGCAGTGAGTGATTGCATTGCTGTCGAGCCAGGCGTAGAATCTTCTGCCGCATTCACTCGGCCAACCACTTTGGCCGCACTTCAGCCACTTTCGTTGACAACTTGATTTTAGTGATGGAATAGATTTTCTACCCAGAGCTTCCCAATTTCGCTGAATGTTTCCCAGATAAATCAAACTCCCTTGGCCCATGAATGATTCGGGAGCCATGATCTTTCAAAATGTCCCTATGCCAATCACTTTCCCCCCAGAGTCCGGATACCCTTTGATTTAGCCCAGTGTCTTCTTTTAGTGATAGCTGATTGTGAATTCGTCCAGCATCCATGATGCGCCAGTCAGAGCCTCCAGAATCGTGAAGCGAGGCCCAAATGTTGCCGCGTCATCGAAAGACCCATTCTCCTCTGTCGTGAGAGCGAAGTTCCCCTCAATGATCCATCAATTTAGCCACCACGTCCACCAGACTTAATTTCAGTCTTCGATTGCCCCTCGTGGTCCTCAACTTTCTTCTTCAGGGCGATAATCTTGTCGCGGATTGAAGTAAGTAGTGACAGCTCCCATCGCTCGATCGCCTCCTGGTCTTTGGCCACGCAAGCCCAAATCCCGCTCATACCCTCGAAATATTCAAGTCCGATGCGATCGAAGGGGAAAGAGGAGCGCGGAACTAGGCCAATGGTGACGAGAGCCATGCGTATCTCCTCATACGTCCTGAGCCTTTCTTCCCACAGCCGCTTGGACCTGTCTGTGACACCACTGCTAATGCGGGAGATGTTATTATACAAGAAGTTGAAGTCATTGGTTGCAGATCCACCGATCAACTCATCGAGCTTCTGCGCTCACTTGTCAGTGGCCATTTCCGATCTTGAACCGCGCTCAGAAATCTTACCCTCTTCTTCTTGTTGACCTCTTCTTTCTTGCGCTGCCTTTGGGCCGCCAGCTTCTTCTCGAGTTCGCCGAGCCTCTTCTTGGCCCGTTGGATTTGCTGCTCGAGCTCGGCCTCAGATTCTGCGGGGGCTCCGCCACCGGAAGTTGAAGAGGACATTCCGCGACGTTGAACGGACTGGATCCGCACAAGTCCACTGAAGATGAGGTGCGGTGGAATGGATCAAGCACAGTTGTCTTGTTCGAGTGTTTGAAGAGGCGGAGGGTTGAAGAGAGCGAAAGATATACCTGCGACACTTCTGACGCCATTCCAGATGTGGATCCAGGGCTTTCACGTGCTTTAAGGACCGGCGCAGTTGCCTACCCTTGCTTCTCTCTTTGGAAGGAGGGGCTGAAGTGGGATCTTCTGAAGTGAGCGCAAGCGCCACGTCTCGATGTCACTCTCACTTGCGCAAGACAGTCACTTTTAACTCACTGAATGTGCATCACTGGTGAGATCAAGTCCGACCTGAGACTTGTATACTTCCGTCCAAAAGCTTCCAAAACCTCAGCGAAGACCTTTCAGATCCCAATTCCACTACAGAATCCCTGCAGAAATATTCCCAAGTCTCCTTCCAGTCATCCATTCTACCATGATATTGCGAGATTATTCTCTCCATACATCAGAGCCAAGTATGACGACGGCGTTCTTCTTCCATCTTGAGTAGGTATCATGTCTGCCATAAGCTGGCTCGTTAGTACTTCGTAATCACGCTTCTGACTTTTTCGCCGAATTCAATGACGGCCATATCACTTTTCATGTGCGAAAACATTTACCCGAGCACATAAAGCTCATCCTCGCTTGAAAACCAAAAACCACGAGCTCCTCACTCCGCCACCCGTGGTAAATAAGTCATGAATCTCAACGGTGTCCTCCACTCACGTAAGAGCAAATTGTAGGTGTTGAAGGACGCGTGCCATATCCCGGCCGTTATTCGGTTGGTGACCAGCTGCATAGATGCCTGTCGTAACTCCCAGTGTTAACAACGCTTTGTGAAATATAGGAAGCTGCAGTCCAAGCTTTCTTTTCTCCTTCCTTGCTCCAGAGTTGCTTGTCTTTGTTGAGCGGCTCGAGCTTTTTGATGCAATACCTGACTCTACTCAAGTCCCATGCTTTTGAGCTTTAGGGATTTGCTCGAAGTTGCGATAATGAATGGTTCATGTGCGGCTTATGGTGGAGGGATTATCCTGCCGTTGTCCGGTTCACATGTTATGATGAGGCTGATCGATTGGATTGAGAGGATCGTCAAGGATAGTTAAACTTGCAGGTATGGCGCCAGTACGAGGAGCCAGGTGCATTCCCGAGTTATCCGTGTCACTAATACACGTATGTGAGTGCCTTTTTGAGGCAGTAGTGTGGACGGCAAGGTAGGCGTTTTCTTGATATTCAACCTACGATGTCACTGAGACCTGATCCAACTGACAAGTACTCTATCAGATTTCTTAGAATGTCCTCCCACTGAGTACTGACCGGCAGGCCAGGCAGGCCTCCCTTTGTGTGAGGCTACGGCGGGTTGTTTGCTTCATATAGATCGATTAGGACTAGCGTAGTTTGCTACCAGGTGGTGCTATAAAGCACCACCAGCAGCCTTCACCTATCGATCATCCTGCTTCACCATCAAGTACCTATTACAAACTCTGACGGTTGTAAAAGGTCCGTGATAATGTTGACATTCCTATCCGGATGCAGACAAATGGAACGACATTCCTCCGCGCTTGAGGACCGAGTCCGAAGACAGGGCATAGACAATGTCGAGATGTGGCGAACACAGGGGTATGGAGTTTGCGGCTATGGCGATAAATGGCTCGATGTCTCCCGCCTGCCAGAGTGCACATGATGGGAGGCGCCGTGACGAAGTGGTGATGGTCTGGGACTTCAAGGTAGCCCATGAATTGGTACGCTCGGTGGGTTTGTCCGCATCAAGGACCCGATGAAGGAGGAAAGCACCACGTGCATTCTCACCGGCTGCCTTGTAATTAGGAGATGGCCTGGACTCATGAAGAGCAAGTGGACGAATCCCCTTCCCCCCATCTATATCGTTTTGGGCATCCCCACATGTTTCGTGGGAATACCTACTTGCGTGGGCAGTCGAATCCTGCATCTGGAAGATTCTCTTAGGTTTCAAAGCTCGCCTACGCGTCCGGATATCAGCTTCCACTGCTCACGTAAGAAGAGTGTAGCATCCTCCGTGGAGCATAAAAGGATCAACCATCATGCAACCCACCACCGGTGCGACTGGAACATGACCACGAGGAACCCTCCGATCAACGGTCTCAGCTTGCTGACGGGGCTGGAACTTTGTGCGACATGTGAGAGGAGGATTTGGCCCCCCGCGCTTCCGTCGGAACCCAGCACAACGGTCAAAGGAACCGCTTCGGACTCGTTCGCATCCCGACCGATCCGGCAATCGGATGCTGACGACGGAACCCGCCTCGCCCGCGTCAGCACGTAAGCAGAGGCAGGCCTGAGTCGGTCAGCGCACGAAAGGCGCACGGGAGCACGTGAGGCGACGCGTATATATATCTCTTGAGCGTGGTGGAGTGAGACAAGACGACGACGGCGACGACGATACGCAAAGACGCCTCTCCATACCCATCATCACACGCGTACACCAATTTCTCCATTCCAACCCGGGTGGGCAGCAGCATCTACGCACAATCGAGTATCGACCGCCATCACCTCAGGCAAAAGATAAAAAATAATGTCGTCCCTCAGCCACGTCGGCATCGCCGCGCCGCCCTCCAAGTACGACGCCGTCGTCGCCTTCTACGCGCGCGCGCTCGCGCCGCTCGACTACACCGCGCTACACACCTTTCCGGGCACCGTCGGCATGGGGTCCGCGCGGACGAAAGTGCCGGATTTCTGGATCAGCTCCAGGGACGACGGCGCCGCCGCGGTGCAGCGGTCGCATGTTGCGTTCAACGCGAAAGGTGAGTGAGTGAGTGAGTTGAGCCTCGAGAGAGCTTTTCTTCTTCTGCTGTCGTCTCTTTACTGCCCCACGCGGTTTTCCCATGGTCTGGGTGGGGTTTCTGGTCCGTCTTATTCTCTTTTGCGGCGGTGGGTGGTGGTGGTGGTTGATGTTTGCCTATGCGTGTTCCCGGGGACGAAGGGAGAAGAGAAAAAAGACTTTAAGGTTATCCTTGCCTTTGTACTGCAAGAGGGACGATCTGCCCGTACGCCGGCCAATCGCGGCGGCGGCGGCGGCGGCGATCTTCCCCAGTCCCTTTTTGCCCCTTCCCGTCCGCAGCGTTCCCGCATTCACGTAGCATCATACCCCGGAGGTTGATCGATCATCTTGCACCACGATATGACGGGTTCCCCAACTTCATCTTCTCCCGCCGTATCACCCAGCACCACAAAGTGTCAGAACCGGAAGAGCAGACTGCGCTTTTTTCCCTAACCGTTGTACGAAACTTGATCAATGGTTTCTCACATGATTTTTGCGAATGATGGCCGCCAGATCAAGAGACCGTCCGCGCCTTCCACGCAGCGGCCCTCTCCGCAGACGCCGGCGGCACGGACAACGGCGCCCCGGGAATCCGCCCCCAGTATCGACCCACGTACTACGCGGCCTTTGTTCTAGACCCGCTGGGCAACAACATCGAGGCGCTCCACGACCAGGCATTATCGAGCTCCGAGCCGAAGTAGCGAAGGGGAAACGACAAAAAAATGTAAATAAGGTGACAGTGAGTAGTGGTACCTCGCTAGCGAAAGTAAAAAAGACGGACGGGAATATAACGGGCGGTGGGTGTATTTCCAGAGCGTGTGGCTTGGGACGAAGGAACGAGGAAGGCTTTCCTAGTGCTGCAGGGCTTTCTTCTTCACTCTTCGTTCGGCGGTTTGGCTAGATTGTGCGAAGGAATAGTGACGTTTTGAAGCGCGGATGATCCGGGAAGAGCGGTGCTCCTGTTAGTAACTGTTCGTGGTTCGGCGGGCAGCCACTCGGGCGTGCTCCGAGACGGCGGTTCAACGGACGGAGAGCGTCCGACGACGGGAGCCTGAGGCGCAAGTCGAATTGTGATTGCAGGACCCAGGCCGTTCGGTCTAGGCTTCGCCGGCAACGGTCCAGTAATCGTGCTGCGTTGCGAACCGTCGATCGTGCAAGTGTTCGTGGCTTGCGAATAGGCGAGCCGCGAACAAGAAGAAGGGAAGGAGAGAAAAGGGAAAGGAAAAGAAAAAACGCGTGGGCAAAGCCGGCGCTCGCGAGCCACACGCGAAGGAACCGTCTGATGATGGGCCATTATTGTCGAGCTAGGTGTGCGCCACGGCACAGAGGGAATAAAAAGTGCAAAGGGCTACCACCCGGGGCCAGCACCGGGCAGGGCCCGTGTGCGTGTTCCCAAGCAACACCATCGCTCGACGGGCGTGATTGGCGGAAAGTCGGCTCCCACGGCGGTGATTGGCCGGCTTCACCCAAGCACAGCACAAAACGAACGGGCTGCTGCAGCAAAGCGAAAGCAAAGCGCACGGCAGCGCGCACGAGCGCGAGCGCACCGTCGTTCGCGGCGCCCGCGCGCTTTTTTCCCCTCGTCTTTTCTTCTTCTTTTCTCGCCACGCATGCAGCTGCCTTTTTCGCTTCTCTTTCCATCATCACGCCGCTTTGCTGCGTTCTTTGCTTACCTGTCACTCCGACGCTGGGGTTTGCCCCTCCGCATCTTGCGGCTCACCCCCTGTCAGGCAGAGCCCAGCCCACCAGCCGCAGGGGCTGAGCTCTTTTAGCCAACAAAAACCCCTCACAAGCCATGCGCGCGCTCTCTCTCTCTCTCTCTCGCTCGCGTAAAAGAGTGCGAGCCGGGGGGCGGGCGAGCCCGGGGGCGGCCAGGGTGGCAGGGCAGAGCAGAGCAGGAGCCACAGGGCACTGACAAATGGTAGCGTGGCCTTCCCGCAGGACCGCGTGGCATGTCCGCCCACCGCCCACGTGGAGCATCTTCCGACGAGGTGCCGCACTTGTTCCGGTTTCTCGCTTTTTTGGCCCATCATGCCGATCTCATCACAGCCACGCGGAGACGCAGGAAAAACCCACGATTCCTCTTCCAGTAGGAGTGCCCCGAGCCGGGGTGCTCCTTGGAGAGGCCACGCTTTGCTGTTCTCTCGTGGGTAGGGGGGAGAGACGGGGGACCCCGGGCCGCTTGGCCTTGTCGGCTGGTGGGCTGGTTCGTTTTCTCGTTCCCCTCCTCCTCCTCCCTTGCTCTATGTCTGCCACATTATTGATGTTGCTGCCGTGACGGTTGTTTTTCTCTTTGTGTGGCTGTACAACTTCCACAGCCCCCTCCCCCCCTGCTTTGTGGCCGACGGCTAACTGTTTGTTTGGAACGGCCGGTTACCCCCGCCCGGTCGCCGGTCGGGTGGGAAAGGGAAAACTGGGCGATGGCGAGTCATAATACATAGCGCGACATGCCGCTTTAACCCTCTCTCCCCAGCGGGGCGGTCCAGACTCTCTGCTCGGTTGATGATGCTGCTTGACGTGGGTCTTGACTTGACACTTGTGGTTCCTCCTCGCTTTTCCTCGGTTGTGTCCGGTGCTTGCGTGTGTGCGAGATGCAAAGGCTGAGAGGTGGTTGTTGCTTTTGTCGGTCCTGTGGTCCCGCTTCCGCAGACGAGGGAGGCTTGCCTGATGACATCGCCGTCTTTTGAGAGAGTACTGTATGTGGATATATGTAATGTGAGGAGCCGACTTGTCCATCAATAGCCAGTCGACTAGCAGTCGGCCGCACCATCCATGTCTCAGGCATGCGTCTTCGATGGTCTAGTGGTGATGATTTCCGCTTGTCAATAGCCTCTATTATCAAGCGCGGGAGACCGGGGTTCGATTCCCCGTCGGAGAGTTACGGCATATCTTTTTGCCCTTTGCAAGCATGGTTAGACATGGGTGCGTGGTTGGTGGTGGCGCAAAGTTTTGCGCAAGGAGTTGACACGTCACGGGACGAACTGCCAGATGCGGCTAGCGCCCGGCCCGAGATTTAACCGAACACCGATGCCCTCTTTGGCGCCACAGTCGCAGAACACAGAATACAGCCATCTCCATCATCATGCTGCCTTTTTTGGTGGACTCCGATAGGGGTGTTGTTGATCGTCGACCACGAGGCTTTTTGTGGAGGGGCCGGGCTACTCTCGGAGTCGGAGCACGCAACCGAATTCGTTGCCCCTCGCTGGGAGTACGTACCGTGTGTGAGGCATGTTAGAAAGCATCGCGAAGATCGCCCCTTTGTTGTTAAGGTATGCCTGGCGATAACTCGTTCCAGCTGTGACGTTTCCTATTTCGTGAGCCTTGCATCCCTCTGCCGGCCCGATGAAGGAACGGTGCGTAGATCAAGCGCAGAGTCGGGATGCGTTCGGGGCACGAACTGGCCTGGCTCCGTGTACCTTCACGAGGCGTGGGTACCAGCAGTGTAGCAAGCGGTGATACGGCTGATCGTTCCATCGGGCCGGAACACAGAGACAGACCACAGGGTGAGGCTGTGTCGGACAATTCGTCTGGCAGCAGGAACAGGAGAGTTGCATGTCATCTCTCAGGGAAGAACAACTCCAATTCAACACCCATCAGAGACCAGCCAAATCCCATCCGGAACGGTGGACCGGCCCCAGTACACTAAATGCAGCCGCTGGTCAAAACAGTAACACTCGCTCTTGCTGCTGGCAAAGCGTGCGTGTTGGTGGAATGATGCGAAGGGAAAGTTTGCCGAGTGGATCTTCAAGGAGGGGTATGGGTGTGTAAGAGCCCCGTATTCGATGTGCGCTTCAAGCCTTCCGTGCGGGGCGGAAGGACTGGACCGAACCTCCGTGGGAGCGGCACCACCGTGGCGGATGAACAGATCAGCCCGCAGCTGCAGGGCTTCAGGTGTTTGCGTACGTGGTCATGCCGTCGAGCTTGATCGGCTTTGATCTTCCCTTTGATCGTACGACTTGCTCTGCACATGAGGAATGCGCGCCTTTGCCGTGACAAACACGCCCTCGTGCTTCGTGCCCCGTGGGGCTTGACCAAGCATTCCGTTCATTGACCCGCGCCCGTGGGATCCGCCGGCTTTCTGCTGAGGCTGGCCAACAAAACCATGGCGATGCACGCCGGCGCTCTGGGCCGGGAACATGAACAGCGCATGCCGCAGCGTGGCTACGTCTTTTTCTTTGAATAAATGCTAGCGGAGGCGGAGAATGGTGTTCGGCTTGAGTTGAGGCACGTTGCTCAGGCTGTAGTGCTTCCGTTTTCGGTCCCCAGGAATCCTGACGGTTGCAGCACGAGGACAACGTGAGGAAAGCGTGCACCTCGCGACCCATCCTTCACGCTTGTTTAGCCTGGTCCAACGGGAGGCTGACGGGAAGCTGCTGCCATGTGCACACGCGGTTCCAGAGCGGATATCGCGTTTGGAAACAACGGGACGGGTCCCATGAAACGCAATCCCTTGGACAGTCTGAGATCGGCACGACATTGTTATTCACCGTCGAGTATGGCCGTTCACTCATGACCGATGGCAAGAGTCACCGGAGGGCTGCTGGCGCTCAAGCGGTGTGGAAAGCGCGTGCTCTTGTATTGATCATGATAACGGAAAGCGCATGCTAACGCCCACGGAGATCGCCACAAGCTCAGGCTGTTGGAACGAACCACATGCTGCGCCCCTTCACACCCCGAGCATTGGGACCGTTTTCTGAAAGCGTTGAAAGAGATGGCTCGGTCAGTCCGATACTGAGACATATTTGGCTCCACGACGTCTGTTAGGCAAAGACCCAAGCATAACGGTTGCTCCGATGGCAGAGGCAAGTCAAACACGAGACGCAACCCACTCGGCGATGGGACCGAGGCTAGCGCGACGCCGTGCGCGCTGGGGACTTGGAGCGAAAGAACCTCAGCACCGGCGCGGGGGGGACACAGCACTACCACCGTCTGGTGAGCTCTTTCCTGCGCCCGCTTCCGACGGGGCGTGTAACGAGACACGGTCGTGGTGCTGCGACGCGGTTCCAAACCCGGTCGGTGGGAGGGGTCCCACTCCACGCAGCAGTGCTCGAAAGGCTGCAAGCGGCCTCTGAGCCATGTGGAGAGCGGTGTTGGCATGTGTGCGTAGCCGACGAAATTCTCCGGAGCGTGGCGCGGGCGAGTCGGGCTGGGTTGGTCAGAGACATGCGGCCATGTGCACCGCCGCCGGCTCTCCATGGCCGCGTTTGCAGCGGTCGATGACCTTCTGCAGCAGCTCTCCTTGATTGCATGGGCGCGAGTCCGGCGCGGCGGACCATGGCCATCAGCTGGTCGGACGAACCAAGGCTGGGCGGGCCGCGAAGGACAGCTCTTGCCGCTGCTGCACCCATCCTGGGTAGCCGGGCAGCGGTGGGTGGTACGGGGTGGCTTCACGATGCGCCGCCGGGGACGCCCCTGGCTGGCGCCCTCCCTTGCCACGGCGCGATTCCTGGGTTCACGGCCAGATCTGCAGGAGTCGACGGGCGCGTCCACGGTGTTGCATAACGCCGTTCGGGCTTCATGGGCTCACCCGGGCGTGACGGTGCTGCCGCCGCCGCCCGAAGCGGGAGCGCTGTGCAACGGGCGCGTTCAAAGGGGAACGGCGCTGCGCTGAGGGCCGGCTGGACTCGCGCGCTGAGACACGGCGTCGCGCTGGTCGGAGCCCCACCGATGGGCTGATGGGTGCAGGCGGGCGTGGGCGAGGGCGATGAGGTTGCAAGCAGCAGCGGCATCTGGCTGGGCAGCAGTTAGCGCAGGCGAATGACATGCAGCGGACGCTAAACGGACAGGGGACAGGAACGCTGCAGCGGGCGGCGGTGCGACAGCGCGTTGCGCCCGTCATTCCGAACGCAAGAATAAAGCGGGCGCGCAGGCCGAGCGTGCCTAAAGGCTGCGCCCTCCTGGCAGACACCGCACCGGCGCAGACGTTGCAGATCGCAGTCGCACGATCGTGGGTTTCGCCGGGCAGGCAGATCGAGTCACGGCTGGTGCGCTGTTGCGGGCGGCCGATAAGCGAGCAGCGCGTGGTTAAAGCAGCGGGCGCTGCAAGGACAGGACGGCCGAGCTCCGCATTGACGGCGGGAAACCACGCGAGACGCCGCCCTCCACGCCGCTTGGCAGGCGCCGCTTGGCAGGCGCCGCCACACGCAGCTGCGAGGGTGGGCGGATCTGAGCTGGAGGCTTTGCAACCCGGCCACCCACGTGCTTGGCCAGCAGATCGCCCTCGGCGGCTGGCGGCGCGGCTGGTTTGGCTCTGCTCCTGGCCACTGGGGCTCTCGAGGGCCGCCGCTGCTTCGCTCTGCCCTCTGCCCTCTGCCCTCTGCCCTGCGCTCGCTGCCCGCCCCCGCCCCGGCGCTGTGCTGGCGACTGCTCCCCGAACCGCCGCTGAGTCGTGCATGTAAGGGACGCCTGAGAGCTGCTCGCGCGCTGCCACTGCCACCCGCGGCCTGCCAAAAGAAAGCGACGAGTTCCTGACTCTGCCACCCCCAGGCTGCCCTTGCCGGCACCCGCCCGTGACCGTGTCAGGCTCCGAAGCGCTTCGTGCAACCGGCCGTGCGCGCCACCGTTTCCGCCTCCCTTCGCTGCAATATCTCATCTGCCTCCGCACCCGCACCGCGCGCCCGCCTCCTCGCTCCCCTCGGCCGCCGCGCGTGAGCCCGTCCACCGTCCACCGTCCCCGTCCTGCGGCATCCCGTGATCTCCACACGACCTCCCGCGACTCCCCCGTTGCCGTCTCTCCTCCGCGACTCTGCGACGCAGCACCCCTCCGCAACCCCAATGCCCTGAGCCCGCCCCGTTCCCTGCATCCAAATCGGCCCGGCTCGCGGCGCTCTCGTCCACCCTGCGCCTGAACCGCTCTTTTGCTCTCAACGCTGCTGCCAGCCCGAGCCAGCGGCCCCCGCCTCGAGTAAGTGCCTTCCTCGCCTGCTGCCACCCCGACTCCCTCCCGACGTCACCCCTCGTGCTCAAGCCCCGGCAAACCCTCCCGCTTGCCCGCAATTGCGCAGCGCTCGCTGACGTGGGTCACAGCCCGCAACCGTACCGCCAGCAGAGCGCCTTTCTTTAATTGACGGCCCTGACCATTCGCCCTGCCCCCCACCACCAGGCCATCCCCTTTCGCGTCTTGCCGACGGACTGCATCCCGCCCGCGTCTCCACTGCCAGGGCTGACGTCGGAAATCCCGACCTGTTCCCGCCTCTCTGCTGCTCAAAAGTCGCCGCTTCGCCCTGCTCCATCCGTCTCCTAGCTGTTTGTCGCTCCCGTCTCACGTGAGCGTCGCTTTTCAACATGTCTCAGGCCCAGGCCCTCCCCTCCATCGCGTCGCTGACGCAGAGCATCCCCCAATCCGACGCCGCCCAGATGCAGGCCCGTCAACACCACATTGACGCCCGCGATTCTGGCGCTTGGTCCATGTCCCAGGCCCAGAGCAAGCACTCGTCGGGCGTGTCCAACACCACCAACCTCCAATTGCAGACCATTCTCAACGCCGAGGACTCGCCGTCGCGGGCCTCGGTGCCCGAGACACCACAGTCGTTACGCCAGCCGTCCCAGACGCCCCAGGCACTGCCGTCCTTCAACCACAACTTCGACACCCGCCAGAGCCTGGATGCCTCCTCGTCCTACCTGGAATCCCGACGCAGCAGCGTTGACAGCCGCATGAATGCCGGCATGACGCACCTCGCCATCAGCCCGTCTTCGCCCTACGAGTCTCAAAACACCTCCCGCGTATCGCTTGTCTCTAGTCTCCAGCAGCAGCGAGGCATCACCGCCGCCGAGAACCACCGACACAGCGGCCCGCCGCTCTCTCCCCTCGGTCCTCGAGACTCCATTCGCTCGACCGACTCCGTCCGCTCAAACCAAGCACCCCGCAGAGCGCCCGTGATCAACCCGAACCCGCGCAATGTCTCTGGCATGCCCGATCCCATGGCCGCCGCGCCAACCAAGGGCTTTCCGTGGGCGTTCCCCGACGCCGAGCCGGACGAGCGCCGTGGCTCCAGCAGCGGTGATTCCAGCATCGAGAGATCCACAAGGTCGATTCCTTCGAGACAAAACAGCTTCGCAACATCCATCAACAGCAGCATCTATGCGGAAGCGCTTCCGCCTGGACAAAAGAGATTCGAAGATGGTGTGTTTTGTTGTTCGATCTACTTTGCTCAACGCTAATCACGTGCAGAAATTCCTCACACGCACCACCATTCTATGCAGCACCGCAACATCACCAATCTCCAGTCCGAGCACGCGGCAACGCCTGGTACCGGCAACTACAGTCGGACCCCCGAGCTGCGTGTCAGCCACAAGATGGCCGAGCGTAAGAGACGAAGCGAGATGAAGCAGCTGTTCGATGAATTGAACGGCATTATACCCAACTCCCCGGGCAACAAGTCCAGCAAGTGGGAAATCCTCACCAAGTGTAAGCGGCACGTTACCCTGTCATATTACCACGAAGCTGACACTTGGTTGTAGCAATTGAATACATCAGAAGCCTGCAGAGGAACTACGACAGAATACAGAGCGACAACACCCGTATGCGACAGGAGTCTGCTACTGCTTCTTACAACCCCAGGTCCAGCGAAGTTGAGCGTGAAAACGCCGAACTCAAGCAGGAGCTTCACGCTGCATGGCAACAGCTGCGCCAGATGGACCCCAACCATCCGCACGTGTTCGGGTCCATGACCAGCTTCTTGGCACACAACCAATCCCAGGCCGGGCAAGGCCAACAAAACGTTCTTCCACCTTTGCAGCAGCAGCAGCAGCCACAATGGCAGAACGGAGCACAGCATACCGCACAGCCCACTGCCATGCAGGGTGTAGAGTTCGCTGGCGGAAGGCCATACAGCCACAGATAAAAAGCGCAGTGTCAAACATGCGCCCCCCTGTCTCTTTCCTTTGGCATGTTCAACGTTGAACGGCATAGAGCCGTGACGTTGTTTTCCTCGATGATATCCTCTGGCTCTCACATGCAGCGCCAACGAACGCACTTCGATTCCATACCAAAGAGATTCCTTTTCACGCATTGTACGATAGGCCTACCGCGCTGCATACCATATTGTGCCACGATGGACCCCCTCGCTCGATCTCGACATAACAGCTTCAACCGGATCATCGGAGCTCTTTTTCTGTTCACATCGGGTTGGCGTATCATCTGCTCTCATCCGAAGGCTTTTCTCGGTTCGCAACATACTCCCGGCGCGTTTCCTGATTTCATGGCAGACATTTGCGTGTTGCTGCCTGGATGGGTTTGTTTTTTTCTTTTTTCAGAGTGAGACGAGGTGACGATGCCGCAAGGCATATGGGAGAATGGGCTCATTTCGGCGTGGATGGGAACTAAAAAGATGGGTGTAACCTGTGGGCAGTATCATGGTAGCGTCATTTTCTTTTTTTCCGCTGTGTCTCTACCTGGCATGCTGTCTGTTGTTTATCTGGCTGTTGTCTGGCTTTTACACTTTCACTGCAACTGTCTGCTCCATTTCTTTTTTTCTTTCCAGTCATGTCCCGCTCTCCGAACATTATCCTACTCGGAGCGCTGGTAGCTTTATCGGTTTGCCACGATATCTTTGGCTCGGTGTCGCAGCAACGCCTTCGAGCACACACGGCGGAACTGGGCTTGTTGTTTTCCTCTTTCCTTTTGCCTACCTAAAAATTATTTCTACCTCCTCCCGATGTTCGAGATATGTATCTTAGCTATCTACCCTTCATCATCATCATCATCCAAGAATTCAAAATAATTCTTGGGAAATGCACACCATAAACGCGAGACGATGAATCAGAGCGTGCAATGTGTGCATGAACGAGAATGATTAGAGTAACGCTTGTTTTTTCTCTAATTTTTTCCCCCCGTTTGCAAGTACATGTTCTTCCTCGGAGATACTAATTGGTACTAACCATCTTTTCCCTCCCTTCGTCATGTGCCAAACCCAGAACACATTACTAACCGCCAACCACGACACGCGGCTGATGAACGGTGTTTTTTTCTTCTTCTTCTCTATCTCTTTAATAACTTGTGTACGGAGTGATCACCGTTCCGATATGACCCACAACGGGCAAAGCATAAACAGTAGGTGGAAGGGTCTGGATCTTTGAGTGTGTAGGTGGCATGGGGGTGGTGGTGGTGGTGGTGGTGGGTTGTTCGTCTCGGTGTGTGTATGAAGGTAGTATGTATGTATGCGCATAGTGCATGCAGGCTGTAGCCTCTGTCTCTCCCGCAGCAATGACCCATTTTTTTTCTCTTAACTATGTGCTAACGTGTGTGTGTGTGTGTGTATTTTTTTTTTTTTTTGGAGTAGCCTTGTAGTGTGAAGAACACGGGTTGATTGGTGTGGTTCTGTCTGCCCATACGTTCGTTCCTTCCTTTCGCCACGAGGATCATCATCATCTACCGAGAATATTACTCACACAATGTCTCGGCTTGATTTCGCCCTCATTTGCCCCAATTCCTTGTTTTAACTATTACTACTGAAGGATGGAGGGAGGCGCCGGTGGCTCGGGAGTTCCGCCATGTTTCGGAGTTTTTCTTTGGGTTGTCGTTCGTGCGTAGTAGTTAGTGTGCCTCGTCTCGAGGCAAAGGGCGACGGGAAGAGCCTGAGAGAGAGCAAGAGTTGGGATGATGATCATCATCATCCCCGTCCAAACATGCGACGGTCGGTCGGGCTGGGCAGCAACAAGCAGCAGCCCACGCCACGGCACGACTGGTGGGACTGGGAAGCTGCAAATCCCTACTCTTCCTTGCATGGTTCGTCCCGCGTCACACAGGGTTGCAGATCATGATTCGGTTGGCCCGCTCTCACACAGCATAATTCGGCAACGGCAGGAGCGGCGAAGGAGTTGCCGCGCGCGCCGAAGGAACGGTTCGTTCTTTTTTGCCTCCTCCTCCCTACTACTACTACTGCTTGCTATGCGTACGGACGTACACACGGTTTGCATCTGCTTCTTGGCTTCTCGATCGGGTAATCTGAGGGAGACGCTAGGTTTTACGGGCGGGACGGAGCTCTGCCTCTCTCTCTTTCCCCGCTTCCCCGTGCCCACCGCTCTTTTATTCTCTAGCTGCTCGTGGTACACACCCCCTTTCGCGTACTGCGTTTCTCCGCCGGTTCCGTCGGAAGCGGGGCGCAGCGCGGCCGGCCGGCGTCGGTCATGGGGTTTTCCGGGATAGCCGGCATATGTAGTGAGTAGTACCCAGTATACGGCCGCCATGCACAGTACGTAGATGCAATCAAGGCGTTAGGTTGCGCCGCCTTTCTGCCGTTGGGGAATAGGTATCCATGCAGAAAACGCAACAGGGAACGGGAATAGTCGGGGATGGGGGAACGGATGATGCACAACAACCCATATTCTGCACGTCTCCTCTTTTTTCGTCGTTGCTCATCAACGGCACGGTAGTGTCGAATCATCTGGGTGGTTGCAGGTCGATCATCGTCCCCATCTTTTTTCCTTTCCTCTTTGGGTGGGATGAAGATCGAGATTGTTGGGGGAGGGCTGGTGGAAGATCAGGTACGTACCTTTCTTGTCACTTCCGCCATGTGCATCACCCGTCGGTGATCTTCAGGGCGGAGAGTACACCGAACTCTATTCAAGGGAAACAAGCTTCCGCAACGTGCTCTCGGTCTCGGTCGGGTCCGAACGGGAACTGGGATGCTGGACCCGTGGGGACAGGAAACGGCCGGCGGCATCTTTAAGCACCGGGTGTGGTGTGTAGGTACGGGGCGTATACAGCGCAGTGGGCTCTGATTGGCTGGGCACGTTTATAATAGCAGGTGGTCCCCGGTGCATGTGAAGCGACCATGTACCGTGTACGGAAAAGACTGGCGATGATTTGCGCGGTTGGCTTGTCTCTGATACCGCGGTCAAATTCCGCGGCCTTCTTTCAAATCGGCGACCTCTCTTGCGTTTTTCGGGTGGGCTGTTTTAAGGTTTGGAAGGAGGGCAGGGGGCGGTTCGTGGATCTGCACAGCCGACGGGATGCGAGCCAGGCAGCGTGCGCTCGTGCCTCAATCGACCATGGGAAAGCGAGCGCCTTCCGATTCTGGTACGATGGGGTGGAGCAACAGCATGGACGGCGGCAGGCGTCGTTGTTGGAAAATGTCCGGCTGTCGCGAGGCGTGAGTAGTAGTGTAGGTTGCTCACGCCTGGCGGGCACGGAAGGCGGCAGGGCACAACGGCAGGCCCCCCGAGCCTCCCGCCCTGCCGCTCCCCTTCTCGCACCCTCCCCGCGACCAAGCCATCGACGTATGCGATGCAGCTCCAGAATACCATGGCCTGGATCAGCCTTTCTCCGGCCATTCTGGACTCTTGATGTCTGACCTCATCAAAAGCAACTACTGCCCCTCTCCCGCCGTGCTGGGTCGGCGTTCCTTGGTTGTTTATTTTTTCTCCCCGTCGCACGCCCGCGCGCATCTCGCTGGGAGGCTCTCCTTGCCATGCCTTGTCATCGTCGACGATCTGGGAGCTTTGCCACGTTTTCCCTCTCTCTTGGTATACGCGTGGCCGGCATGCGTTTGTTCGCACGCGATGCGGCACGAACGACGGGATGGGATCTTCCTCGGGGGGCAGTGTGGTTGTTGGTTGTTGGGCAGGCGGGGAGGCGGGAGTTGGGGGCCGGTTGCGGTTTGTGGTTCGCGTGATGCGTGGCCATGACAGGCTGCGAATCACTGTCGTCGTCGCCCCTGCCTTTCTCGTCGCTTGGACATGCATGCGTGCTTGCTTTTACCTCGCTCCCAGCCCGTCGGTAAGGTCTCGTGGCTTCCACGTTGGCTTATGCCTGCCGCGGAAGGAGCCCGGGCAACTTGAACTTCTCTCTCTCCCTCTCTTTCTCTAGTTTATCGTCGATCATGAACAGCACGGCCTAGTTATCAACGATCCGTGGCGGCGAATAGGACTAACATGACTACGGCTACCCCGGAATGCGGGCAGGATTGGATAGTGCCCGGTTTAGCGCGGTGGATACGTCAATCCGCAGTTTGATGGCAATCGCGGCTACCGCGTATAGATTGGCACGGGCACGAACAAAAAAAAGAGAACAATCGGAGGCGGAGCAGGCCTCCGATGTGGCACTGGCCGTCGTCCCTGACAAGCGGTCGACGCTCCCGATCCGGACGACGTTGCATTCGTCCCAAAAGCAAGTGACGAAGCGCCGGTGGCTGCTCCGGCGGCCAGGGACTGCACGTTTCACTATGGCAGAGGCTGAGAAAAGGACAGGGTCAGCAATAATAATGACGAAGGCTGTGTCTGCAGGAGCTGGCTCCGCAAAACGCCGCCGATGACATCTCACTCTCCAGTTTTCTGGACGGCCGCCGGGAAGGAAGTAGTTGGCTGACTCGGTGCCACGGTAGCACCTCGTTGCCACGCGGCCTTTTGATGGGAAGAAGAAACGAGAGAGCGAGATTGCCACCCGATGAAACACGACCATTCCGAGCGGCGTGCATTCTTCTTGCAGCAGCCATGGCTGGCGGGCACACGTGCGGCTAGCCTTGCGGCACCCATGCAGATCGACGAGCCCTGCGCCATTGCATGCCATTGGCCGGCTCGCAGTAGGCGATAGATTAGATGTGCCGGCTATCTAATTTAGATCTCCGGTCTTTTTGCGTCTGGACCTTTTTTCCTGGCCCGATCTGCCGCGTAGCATGAAGTTAAATCTTGATGTTCTGACGTACATGCCTTGAAGGTTTGTATAGAGTTGATAGCCGAGGCCAAGGGAGAATCGCAGATCAAAGATGTAAACAGGGAACACCGCTGGAAGCAGAAGACGATGGATTGCGACCCTGAGACTGCGTCATCATTGATCGACAGGTAGGCTAAGCCCTCGCCCCGCGCAGCAGTCACCCGCCGACCGGATGATCGACGCGCAAGAATCCTACCCGCCGACGCTGCCTATATGTTCGCCACCTCTAACCGCGCCTCTGTCGATCTCAGGGTAAAGCGGCTCTGTCGGGCTATGTTTGCTGAACACCATCGGTGACTGTTTGCTTGGCTCAGAAGCCGACAGAAGACCTGCAGTCTCTAGCTGTCAATGCTCCTATCATAGCTCTCGAAGCACGCGTGAGTCCTCCATACACTATACACAGCAACTTCACCAGCTGCGGTATCACCCTGTACACGGTAGACGTGTTACCTGTACTTTCGCTCTGTGATATGAAGCTTGCGCATCAACAAAAGTCATGGCATCACCACCCATAATCATCATCACCCTCCCTCAGCCTTGCCGCATCGAGCAGGTGTCAGCCCGCAAACGGCAAGCCAGGCGAGCCCCGCCTCTACGGTCGACTCGGCCCACCAAACCCGCCACCCCGCCAGCCAAGACCCCTCGTTTTCTTATCTGCCCTCTTATCAACAGCCCTGAACCCTGTCTCTACGGCGCGACACGCGACCTCACCCCGCAGCTTGGTGTACCTTCTCCCCCGCGCTCCTCCGGCCCTCTCTCCTTCCTTCCCCTTTTCTCTCTCTTTCTTTCCTTCACGATGCCCGCAGCAGAGCAGCAGCAGCAGCAGCAAGGCGAACTCGTCCATGGACTCACGCTGAAGGAGGTCGACGCCTTGTCCAAGGGATGTCTTGAGGCGCGCGGGAGGGCTTACTGTACGTCCATTGTCCTGTCGCACTTCCCGTTCGCTGAGAGCGGAGGAGGTGTACCGGTACCTGCTACGCGCGCGCAGCAAACCGGAGACCACCGCAGAGAGCCCTCTTTACTAACCACTTTTCCCCCCGCTCACGAAACAGGCCCCTACTCGCAATTCCGCGTCGGCGCCGCCCTCCTCATCCACCCGACATCGACCTCGCGCTTTTCCTCCGCCGCCGCCGACACCACCACCGATACACCTCAAATCATCCTCGGCGCCAACGTCGAAAACGCCGCGTACCCGGTCGGCACGTGCGCGGAGCGCGTCGCGGTCGGCACGGCGGTGACGACGTTCGGCTACGGCCGCGGCGACATCAAGGCCGTCGGCGTGGCGACGGACCTCGCTGCGGAGCACTGCAGCCCGTGCGGCATGTGCAGGCAGTTCCTGAGGGAGTTTTTGGAGGTAAGAATAAAACTGTCGTGGAGATGTGTTGCGGGGCACCTTTTTGGGGGTGGGGAGATGAGGAGAAGGGAAAGGGAAGACGAGAGAGTGCTGACTGCTTTTTTTGAACATACAGTTGGATACTCCGATTTTCATGCATACGAGTGATGGGAGGTATGTGGTCAAGACGATGGGGGAGCTGCTGCCGATGAGCTTCGGCCCGGATGTGCTGCCGCCGCCGGAAACGCTGTTGGCGCAGAGGAAGGAGCAGCAGCAGCAGCAGGGGAATGGGGCCAAGTGAGCGAGCTGTGGGGAGTGTGTGGCGGGGAAGGCGCTTTTTGGAGGCTCTCTATGAATTGGCGGTTTGCGGTGCATGTTGCGGAGCATCTTAGAGTTGGAGTGGAGCGGCGGCAACGCCGGGTACAGGTTTGGTGGTGTTCTCGGGAGCGGGAAGTTATGACGATGTGCGGTGTTGGTGTTGGCGTAAGGGAGGTCATTTATTCTCGTTAAGAGTAGGTGTCCTCTGAAATAATGCTCAAGTCTTGTAGTAGCGGAAGCAAATGTCCGGACGTGGATGTGAGTTTTGGACCCTAGATGAATGCATCCTAACACAGAATCCATTCGCCCGCGTGAGTTAAGTCCATTGTTTACGTGAGATATATGGGGGACGGCCGATTTTGATTGAGAGCCCGCTGCGCTCCAACAATTTTGCTCTTCGTGTTATCAGAGGTTACAAGGACATTCTTCGCAACTAAAAAGATAGCCTACACTTAAGGTTAGAAAATTGTTAACTTTTCGAAATCTCCGGCTTCAAGCCTACTCTAAAACAATCCCGGCCGTATCTCCCAAGCGTTAAAAGTGTGTTCTCGGATTCTATGGCTATAGTTCGAGCCGCTTCGTACTGAATGTTCACTTTCGAAAGTCAAGAAAGCAAAAGTGCCGTAGGAATCCGTCAAGCAACGAGGCTCCCCCCGTTAGAGATACCAACATCACCGTGTCCCACATGGCCATTTGAAGCAAACACCCGCGTCCCAGGTTTCGACAAGCACTGTGCTGACGGCAAGTCGACTCGGGCCGTCCCCATCGACGCGACGACAGGTGAGTTTGACCAGGAACAGCAGTCTCCAGCGTACCGGGTGTTCCGACCAAGCCCCGGGTAAGTGACGGTGCGAGGCTGCGCCAAAGCGCGATGAAAACGCCATCGTCGGCTCGGATGAGGGAGGAGGACTTGCGGACTGTCTGTCGGAGCCCTCTACGGCCTCGACGTGGATGGCCCTCCTTGCACTCACGAACAGTGGTCTGAAGAGCCTCGGCTAGGTCCAACACCGCGTGGTGCCATGATCCGGAACGGGGAGCTCGCCTCCACAAGCAGCGTGGGGTGCGACGACTAGGGAGCCCCAGTTGGCAGTTGACGCTCGGTCTACCGGGCGGAGTTTAGTAAACGACACATGCTAAGCTTTAAGGATAGCTTGAAAGGTTGGTATTATCTTGGAATACTGTGTGATGTAGTCTTTCGGGTTGGGTGCGAGCCGAGTGGTTGTGGGCTGGAGTACGAGTTTTTGGCCAGCCAGTCCGAAACGCGCCCTCGACTATGCTTGCCCTTATCTCTTCATCTCTATAAGCAGTTCCTTTTCTTTTCTTTGTTGAAGACAGAGGCATGTCCGATAGAACGGAGGACATGGGTCAGACATCGTCTTTTATATGATTGGTAGAAGCAAATGTCCAGACGTAGATACAAGCTTTCTGAGGCTTCCAACGTAGGCAGTTGGAGTAAAAACCCGGACGTAGATGTAAGTTTCAAGGCCATGTACGTGCGACCAAACACCGGATTCAACTACTCGCGCAAGTCAGGAAAGAGAAGGGGAATGTGAGCTAAGGAACAATTCGTGCCGGTGCTCAGCAGAGGCGGAAGAGAGGTGAAGAAGAAGGAAAATAGGACTGAAGACGCTGCGGTTGCAAGATATAAGCTTGGCTTCCAAGGTCCTCAACCCATGGTACGCGTGGACCTGCATTTGCCTTTCACCTGTGACTGCTCGTTCCCCCGTACGGTCAGAGGCGAGGAGGTTTGGTAGAATGAGAACATCTTTACTAGACCTGAGACCTCCGTGAACGTACCTGGAATGCGGCCGAAGCCGTTGTTTAAGTGAAGTAGCACGCCAGCTCACGGATGGGTTTGAGGACTTCCCTGTCTGTGCAGAGAGAGCCTGCACCATCTGATAGCAGTGCCTTCCTTTCCTTGGCAACTTCTCAGGCGTCAACATTGCATTCCAGGCAAAAAACATGTGCTACCAGCCATCTGGCTTCGCGCTTTATGTGTAGAAAGCCTTGATACTCAGAAACAAGTTTGACAAGACAATGACAATGAAAAAAAGGCCTCATGCTCCTAGATAACCGGTCACAGATCAACGTGGCAGCGGTAAACATGCCATCACAGCAAGGTTGTACCACTCGACCATCCCTCCCCTGCATCCACGCAACATCCCGAAGTTCATCCTCGGCCGACTCTTCCCTGGCAGGGGTGGTGAGGCCATCGACTCACGCACCACAGCCTTCCAGTTTCGGGCGAAGCACCCCGGACATAAGGCTCATCAAGCTCCCGAAGCCACCCGTCGAGCCTCCGTCGATCGTGTATCTCCGTTCTATCTCCCCGAATGTTTACTCGCATCACGCTTCGTGGAGCCATGACTGCCTATTCCGGAAAGCCGTTTCTACGCACAGCCTCCGAGAGTCCCTCTTGGCTGATATCACAGTGATTCCACGGCATGTGGCCGTGCCATCTTTCGGTCTCTCCATTACGCGTATGCCTGGGGAACCGGCGCCTTGGGATGCCGAGGACGACGAACGATCAGGAAGCCGGGAAAGCAAGGAAGCAGCACAGAGTCGTCGCAAAGCAATAAATACCGGGCGCCAGAAGACGCGAGAAAACGGGATCATGCTCTCAGCATCCGCCATCCGCCTCGTATCAATTCCCCTCGTACCTGTTTCGAAACGAAGATAGGACAGACACCATGGCGCTCAACGCCTCCACAACCCTCCCGACCATGATGCGCGGCGTCGTCTACAACGGCGTCCCCTACCAGGTCAACGTGACGGACCTGCCCGTCCCCACGCTCTCGGGCGCCGGCAACGACGCCGTCGTGCGCCTGACGCACGCCGCCATCTGCGGCTCCGACCTGCACATGTACCACGGCGTGCAGGGCGCCGCCGCCGCGCCGTGGACCATGGGCCACGAGGGCGTCGGCTACATCGCCGAACTGGGCGACGCCGTCACGTCGCTCGCCGTCGGCGACTACGTCGTCATCCCGGACACGCTGGGCGCGGGCCATCTGGAGATGGATCCGGGCGCCGAGGAGTTGCTGGCGTACGGGTCGGGGAACGAGGAGTTGGGCGGGCTGCAGGGTGAGTTGCATTTTTTTCCCTTCCCCATGCTCCTCTCTATCTTCTTCTTCATCTTTCTCTTCCTCTTCATCTTCTTCAACATCTTCCTCCTCCTCCTTCCTTCCCCCACCACTCCTCTCCCATCCCTCTCCCCCCTTGGCGAAACAAAAATCAACACAACTCCCAAGATCTAGCCACCCCACCCGCCAAAATCCTCCAAATAAAGTCACCAACAAACCCTCCAGCTAACACTTCCCAGCCGAATACGCCCACATCCCCAACGCCGAACTCAACCTCATCCCCGCCACGCAACTAACCCAGCAGTCCCGCAACGGCAGCACCAACGCGACCCTCGAGCTTGACTACGTCACCACCTCCGACATCTTCGCCACGGGCTGGACGGCGCTTTCCTTCGCGTCACTATCCCCGGGCGACACGGTCGCCGTCTTCGGCGCGGGGCCGGTCGGGCTGCTGGCGGCCTACTCCGCGCTCCTCCGCGGCGCGTCGCGCGTCTACAGCGTCGACCGCGTCCCCGCGCGGCTCTCGCGCGCCGCCGCCATCGGCGCCGTGCCCATCGACTTCTCTGCATCCGACCCGGTCGCGCAGATCCTCGCGCGCGAGCCGAATGGCGTGCGGCGCGCCGTCGACTGCGTGGGCATGGAGGCCGTGAGCGCGAACGGCACGCTCGACCCCGCCATCGTGACGCGGCAGATGGTGGCGGTGACGGGGGCGCAAGGCGGCATCGGCCAGATCGGCGTGTGGATGGCGCAGAACGCGACGGCGGCGGCGCCGAATGCGAACGAGATAGATCCCGACGTCGCGTTCCCGCTGTCCGACTTCTTCACCAAGGGCTTGAGTTTCCGGTCCGGGGTCGTGGATCCCAAGGAGCGGGCGCCCGAGCTGGTGAGGCTGATTGAGGATGGCAAGGCCAGTCCGGCGAGCGTGATTGAGACGGCTGTGATTGGGATTGAGGAGGCGCCTGAGTACTACAGGCGGTTTGATCAGCATGAGGAGATTAAGGTGTTTATTCGTTTTCCGTGAGCGGTGGGACAAGCTTGATTGGGAGAGCTGAAGGCGTTGGAGGTGTACGCTAGGATGAGGTGGGAGAGGAAGGTACTGGATGTAGTACTATAGTTGCAGTAGTAAGGATGGAGGGCCTCGTCAAACAATTCCATCTGATGCTCAGTATGATTAACCCGTTTTTGCTGAGAACACGCGTAAAACGGATTCAGTACCTTTTAGTGGACGGGCTGTCACGGGCTTCAAATCTTTTCGATGATGGATTTGGCCGCTCTGAGTGGCCTGGGCCTAAGGATCACAAGCTCAGTTTCATCTACGCCTTTCAGTATTCACATCACCAAACGCGGAGGGAACTCAGTTGGCTAATGTGCCTGATTATTCTTGGCTTGCTCTTTTACTTAAGATATTTTCATCATTCGTCAACCAGCTTACAGCTTCGCTTGCCTCAACCTACAGCACGTCAGACATGAGTTAAAAAAGAACATCATCCCCAGCTACTACTCACAGCTTACCTGTCCCTGCCAAAAGAGGGCTTGGCGGCGGGCTTGTTGTCCAAGATGGTCTCAATCTCCTCCATGACCTCGGGGGTGAGCTTGTCGAGGAGCTTCAAAGCCTTGCAGTTGTCGTGGATCTGCTCGACCTTGGTAGCACCAAGAATGACGGTGCTGACGTTGGGGTTCTTGGCGGCCCAGGCGAGGGCGAGCTGGGTGGTGGAGCCGCCCAGACGCTCAGCCACGGCCGTCAGCTTCTTGACCTTCTCGATCTTGGCCTGGCCCTCGGGCTCCTTGAGCGACTTGATGGTGTTCTCGAAGAAGGCCTTGTTGTTGGCGAAGCGCGAGTCCTCGGGGATGCCGTCGTTGTACTTGCCCGTCAGGAGACCAGAGGCCAGCGGGCTCCAGATGGTGGTGCCGTACTGGAACTGCTTGTACAGCGGGTCGTACTCGACCTCGAAGCGCTCGCGGTGGAAGGCGTTGTACTGCGGCTGCTCGGCGATGGGCGCGATCAGGTTGTACTTCTCAGCGATCAACGTGGCCTCGGTGATCTGGGTGGCGCTCCACTCGGAGGTGCCTGGATCGTTGTATTAGCAAAGTACCACGCACAGATTCGGCAAATGGGATGTACCCCAGTAGTAGGCGAGGTTCAGGTTGCGGATGACCTGGGTGAAGCCCTCGACAATCTCCTTCATGGGGGTGCTGCAATTGGTCAGCATTCAGGCTGAATGAACACGAGAATACGGAGCTAGTACCCAACGTCAGGACGGTGAGCGAGGACGATGTCGACGTAAGGCTGCTGGAGGCGCTCCAGGCAGGACTTGAGGCCCTCGACGACGTGCTTGCGGGAGAGACCACGGGTGTTGGGCTCCTTCCTGCCGGTGCCAAAGAAGACCTTGGTCGACAGGACGTACTCGTCGCGGGGCCAGTCGAGCTCCTTCAGGGCCTGGCCCATCTCGATCTCGCACTGGCCGTTGGCGTAGACCTCGGCGGTGTCGAAGAAGTTGATGCCGTTGTCCCAGGCGGCCTGCAGGCACTCCTTGACGATGTTGCCCTTCTGGGTGCCGCCGTAGGTCAGCCAGCCGCCGAGGGAGAAGACGGAGACCTTGAGGCCGGTGGGGCCCAGGTGCCTGAAAGGCATGTCCTTGGGGTCGAAAACGCTGCGGACGGCCATTGTTTCGGTGGGGGTGCGGTCGAGGAGGGCGGTGCTGTCGAATTGAGTGAGACGGAGAGGCGAGGAGCTGTGTGTCGAGGAGGAGGATACCGTGTTGTCGAAAAGTGGGATTTGACTCGCACGTCATGATTAATTATTGGCGACGGAGCTACAGCTTTCTCCGGCAGCCTTAACCCCGCCCGGCTGATAAATTGCGAGCCGCGGTTGCAGTGGCGGGGGAGCCCCGCGATGTGACGCCGGCAGCTGCGCGAGACGGCCTGCATGGTGAGGGGGACGGAGGGTTGGCGTCTGATGCATGATGCCGATGATAATATTTATATGGTGCATCGTCGGAAATAACAGAGCGAGCTGTCAGCGGGAGCTCCATCCTTCCTGTAGCTCGATGACGCCAAGCCCACCCAAGCTCTCCGCACGGGCCCTCGCTGCTGTCAACCCCGCCTCCCTCGCTGCCATCCCGTCTCATCTCTTCCCCTAGTCGTAGTAGGTCGCCTTGACGCCATTGACGATTACATGCTCGTTCTTCCCCTTCTCCGGCACCTTCATCACGTTCGTCTTGACTCTGCCCTTCACCCACTGCCCCGCCGTGATCCCCACCGCCGCCTCGTCCTTGACCTGGTCGTATCCCAATTTCTCCAACACGCCGCTCTCGACCGGCCGCAGCTCCGTATCATCCGTCGGCCTGACAAAGTACAGCACGCCGTGCCGGTCGACGTCAGCCTGGTCCGGCGGCGGCGCAACGACGCGGTGCACGCTGCTCTTGAGAAAGCCGTTCGTGACAAAATCCAAGTAATCCGCCAGGTTGACCGTGATGCTCGCCGGGTGCGGCTTGACGTACTTCCACTCGCCCTGCGGCGTGCGCACCTGCAGCGACGCCACCGGCTGCCGGAACAGCAGCGTCAGGCTGCCAAAGTCGGTGTGCCCCTTCACCCACACGTTCTCCAGCTCGGCGTTGTCCTGCGCGCTGCGCTTGTGGTACTTCATGTACCGCAGGTGGCAGTCGCTCTGGTCCCCGTACCGGTGCCGCTCCACAAAGTAGTCCTCTGGCAGCTCCAACACTATGGCGACGAGTACGAGGAGCTTCTGCACGATTGAGTCGAAGATGTGGCGCGCGAATCGCTCGATCTCGGCCTTGTGCTGCTTGATGATGGCCGGGTGCTCCAGCTGCTCGTAGGCCGGGATGAACTTGGGGATGTTGTAGATCTCCGTGTTGTCGAACTTGCCGGGCCGGATCTCTCGCAGCCCCAGTGGCTTGTAGCCGTTGTAGCCGCCCTCTTCCAGGTTGGCGCGGTACTTCAGCTTCTCTTCCATGGGGAGCTGGAAGAGTTCTTTGCCAATGGCGAATTGATGGTCAACCTCTTCTTGCGTCAATCCGAAGTTGATGATGTAGAAGAAGCCTGGTTGACATTAGTGACTGTCCCTACAATTGGCCACGCAATACTCACCAACATTCTGAATAGCTTTGAAAAGTTGATCGGCCAACTTTTGCTTGCCTCCGGGAGCATCGAATTGCGACAAATCAAGCGTTGCGAGGTCCGCCCAATCCACTGTCAGCTCGAATCAGCAAAAGATTACAGAGATTTTCCAGCAAGACAATTACATTCATGCTTCGTCTCCGGGACCTGGATGTACCGAGGCAACTCTGGCACTGTTCTGACCGTCTCAACCTCTGTAGCCATGTTGCAAGTCCGTGTGGCTCGAGGCTTTGCAAAGCAAACAGGCGACTCATTGATCGCAGGTTGGCCGCCTTAAGAAAGCCCACGGCACGCAGGGAACTTGGACCACCACGATTCCCTGCATCTCGTATCACCTGACAGAAGCCCCTACTACTTCCAATCATTTCGTGTGGATGCAGTACGTACCTGGGGCATGCTGCTCGGTTTTCCAAACGTGGGTGAGATTCGTGCGATTTCCCCGCAAGCACGTCAGCGATGACCCTACTAACACGCGGGATTTCACTTCAACAGCCGAGAACGGTTTGTATAAAGATGTTACAGCGAGTGACAAGACACCTCAGCCCATCCACGTCTGTCTCAGAGATATTGGGCCTCGTTCGGATGAAAGTCGATGCTGCCAGACTGTAATGGCAGGAAACAGTCTCGAAGACGGTGAAGAGATATGGGCTTGTATGTCGTTAGTAATAACGCTCTATTCAATCCCAAAACATCTACACATACCGACACGACGACCGTTGAGGGTGAAGAAAATCTGTCCCTTAGAATATCCATGCTCAACCACGTCATTTGCGTCGTAATGTAAGTGCTTCGTCAATTTGGTACCAGCATAGAACTCTTTCCCACTTTCTAATTTCCCATCGTTGCTTGATCCAACAGACCCATCTCTGTCTGGAACGAATGTCATAGGCTCGCAATTGGGCAAAACATTTGCGGATGAATAGACTCCGTTGGGGTAGTATCCCATAGGCTCGCCACCATCCATAGAAACGCCGATTGAAAAAGCTCTAGATTGGTCTTCTTTTTCTTGCTTATCTCTCTCTTCCACCTCTACTAAGCACCGGTACTAATTAATTATTAGCTGACTTTCCCCTTCTCTTTCCTGACTTACGCGAGTAGTTAAATCCGATGTTTGGACGCACGTCCATGGCCTCGAAACTCCATTCACGGCACCCTCCTGTAGTAGATGCTAGACTGTAATTTGCAACCTGTCTATTAACGTGTAATACAAGGGCCAAGGTACCGTGTCTATGTTTATTTGATTATGGTAGCTCGATGTTCGACTTTCTACTGGGTCGTGAAGAGACAGGCAGTTGATGAACGGCAACCGCTCTCGGTGAGAGAGAAAACCGACCACCTGCTTATCAATGGCCTCTGTCTCCAGCTCGACAGCTTCTGGGGACCACTCGGCTTTGTCATCCTCAGGTTTGTAATAGTCGAGATCCTTTTCCATGCGACACGTAAGACATGATAAGTAATTCGAGCATATGATTCTAATGCTGCGGTGGCGACAGCGCCCTGGCAGCTACTCTACTTCAAAGACATTCAGAGTGGCTATAAGTTTCACACTGATAACTGTGGATATCTCTTTACCCTGTAATTCGGATAAAGTCTATAATCTTGTCTCGCAAAACAGCATGCAAACCCCTTAAGCGCCAACCCGGGTCTTCTCAGCCTCAAACTCCTCACTGAACGGGTAGTCCAAGTAACCCTTCTCCTGCATCGGGGTGTAGAAAGTCGACCGATCGTACGGATTCGGCTCCAGCCCGTTCTTCAACCTGTACACCAAGTCCGGCGTCGACAAGAAGTACCTGCCAAACACGACACCGACATCCCAATCCTTGTACTCTTCATCCACCGCCTTCTTCGCCGACTCCCCATTGAACCCACCAGCCACCAGCACCGGCTTTTCCTTGCCCCACGCCTCGAGCGCGAACTCGATACCCTCAGTCTTCTCCTTATCCTCATTGTTCACCACCCGCGACTCCACCACATGCAAGTACCCCACGCCCATCTCCCTCAGCGCCTTGATCAGGTACGTAAACTGCGGCACGGGGTCCTCCATCCGCATCCCCTGGAAAGTGCTCCACGGGCTGACCCTGAAGCCCACCTTCCCCGCGTCGCCGCCAAGCGCCCTCACCACCTCCCTTACCACCTCGACCGCGAACCTTGCCCTCCGCTCCACGCTCCCGCCCCACCCGTCCGTCCGGCGATTGCACGTATCCTGCAGAAACTGATCAACCAAATACCCATTCGCGCCATGCACCTCCACCCCATCAAACCCGCACTCCACCACCGCGCGCCTCGCCGCGTCGCCAAAATCCCTCACCGCGCCCCACACCTCCTCCTCTTCCATCTCCCGCGGCACCGGCGCCCCGTCCGCCCCGGGCATCGCCACCGCGCTCGCACTAACAAACGCCTCCCCCTGTCCCTGTCTCTCCAGCACCCCCGCGTCCGCCGCCCGCCCCGGCGCCCACAGCTGGCACACGATCCGGCACCCCGCGCCGTGCACGGCGTCGACGACGGCGCGCCACGCGGCGACGTGCGCGGCCGACCAGATTCCCGGCGCGTGCGGCATGCCGCCGTGCCGCGGGGAGATCTGGCACGCTTCGCTGATGAGGAGCGTGCCGGGCACGCACGCGCGCTGGAGGTAGTACGACACGGCCATCGGGAGCGGGGTGTGGGTGGAGGCGTCGTTGCGCAGGCGGGTGAGCGGGGCCATGACGATGCGGTGGGCGGTGGTGAGGGTGGGGCTGATGTGGAGGGGGCGGAAGAGTTTGGTGTCGGTGGTGGTGGTGGTGGTGGTGGTGGTGGGGTCGGCCATTTTTGTTGTTGTTGGTGGTGGTGGTTTGCTGGTGTGGTTCCTGGTTTGATGTTGTTTCGTTCTTCTTCTCCTTTTTTTATGTTCTCTTTTTTCCGATGGTTGGGAATGGATTGGTTGGAAGTGGCTGGATTGGCGAAGGAAGGTTTGGTCGACGGGGAGGAGCGAGAAGCTGTTGGAGGACTTGGGTTGGAAGAATTGCTGCCTGAGTCGGGAAAGGGATGTTACGAGAAGAGCTGAGATTTAAAGTCGTACAGGGCTGAGATGGAGGTAGTGCTTGATCAGTAAATGGTTGGCAAGTGACGTTGAGCAAGAGCAGCCCCTTCTCTGCTTAGAAATCATCGTCACACATTCGGCCGGAGCATCGCCGAGAACACAAAATACCCAAGAACAACGTTGGCCAAGACAACTGGCGTACGGGGTCATATCCGGCCCTTTCGTTTGGGTTCTTTCTCGATGAGGGGGCTGGTATAACGGACATACTACGATGAATGTATCTTTGGAAACGCTTGAAACGCTGCAGCTGCAGTTTTGAAGGTATTACTCGCTGACTTTTTGACATCCGAGGAAATTGAAGCACTTCTTTCTCCTGGTCATCATCTGTGATGCAGTTACGTAACCGTCCCGCTAAGGCCAGAGGCACTTCACAAAACGCTAGGGCAAGACACGCCCACTGCAACATATGCTCCTTTGGAAAAATTGTCTACCGGCTCAGACATTCTCTGGCCCCAGTTTCCCTGGACATGCATCAATCGAAACAATAGTCATTTGTGGCATAAAAGGATGGTGGACAGCGCCAGTGTTGCGATGAAGCCAGCAGCTCTAAGCTTCATGCTAAGGTTGTTAACATAATTGGTAGTGCGCGGCTTGTTAAGGTACTGCTTCCAGGGAAGTTATTGCTCAACAATTTAGCATCAAACGACCAGGAAGCAACCGTATTTGCTAATCGAAGTCCTACATGCAACAAGCCAGCCGTACCGCTTTGTATAAGACAGTACGGTGGTCCTTTGAAGAAATCCCAACGATAAAAGGTGCAAGTGTCCCACCTTACCTGTTCTTCTTTTTTGCCAATAACCAAGTACGGCATTCCAGTTTCGGCACCATGGAGAAACCTAAGCTCAGCCACGATGATTACACTGTGGCATGGATATGTCCAATGTTCGTAGAACAAATCCCCTCCACGCGAATGTTGGACGACCGACACGACACTTTACCGCAACCACCAAACGACCACAACGTGTACGTGTTGGGCAGCATCAACAAACACAACGTCGTGATTGCCAGCTTGCCTACTACCGGTAACTGCTCTGCAGCAGCAGTGGTTACCCAGATGCGGAACACATTTCGGCAACTCCGTTTCGGCTTGCTCGTCGGCATCGGCGGAGGTGTACCCGCCGAGACCGACGAGGGCCCTGTTCGACTGGGACACGTTGTTGTGAGCGAACCGGAAAACCGGCACTCGGGTGCTATTCAGTATGATTATGGGAGAGCCGAATCAGAGGGCCGGTTCCATCGCACTGGTATCCTGACCCCTCCACCCGCTGTGCTGCTGAACTCTTCCTACGAGGTGAGTGCTGAGCGAAGCCTTGTTGAGGACGATCCTCTCGTCGGTCATCTTCGGCGAATAAATGTCAGCCTACCTCGGCTTCGAAAGTACAAATATCCCGGAAGGGATGCAGATCATCTGTATCGGCCGGATTGCATACTCTCAGATAAGAAGCGGTCTTGCGAGCATTATGGATGTAGTGTTGATCAAAGGATTGACCGCGAGCCTCAGGAACACGAAGACACTGGAGATTATCCCACTGAGATTGTCGTCCATAGGGGTACAGTTGCATCTCGCGAAAAGCTTGTGCGAGACGCCATGCTACGAGACAATCTGGCCGGACAGGAAGGAGGCATATTGTGCTTTGAGATGGAAGCGGCCGGCGCTCTCAATGATTTCCCTGTCTCGTCATCCGAGGAATTTCGGACTACTCGGACTCCCATAAAAACGACAAATGGCATGGATTGGCTGCTGCGGCGGCTGCAGCATATGCCCGAGAACTTTTTTTCCACATGCCCGTGGACCAGGTTAAGCAAGGCTCGTTGCCCGAGAGTGGTAAGCAGTCTCATCATATTCTCCATAGATCCTATTCCTGTCAAGACCTTAAGTCTTAATGTTGCTTTGGGATGATCAAACAATTTATACACTGCACCACGCAGCAACGCGGTATTGTAATGGAGATGTACGACCACCTGATCGAGTTGGAGGTTGGACCTGTTTCGAGAAGCTTTCTACTATACGGCCAATGCTACTGGAAAGCAACAGTCCTATCGTCCCGATCACCTTGCTGCTCGGACTCGCAAGCATATTCATCGCCGCTGCCATCATCGGAGGGATGGCAGTCCATGCAAAAGATACGCGCAGTTGGCAAGAATGGGAGGGAAGTTGATGTTCTGGGCCCTTGCTCGATGGAATCGCGGGACTGGAAGAGGATTCTGCCCCAATTGGAGAGCTTGCTTTGGGTGACAAGGAAGAGCTAGAGAGGTGGGCAGAAGCATGTCGAGTACGGTACAGCGAAGTAAGACGAGAGGGACAGGAAGACGAGAAGGCCATCATCAGGCTATCTCCGGCGTCGGTCAGATCCGCCATGACGACATTCTCCAGTAGGCGATCCAAAGCATGAAACCCAGGACAGCAATCCATGTACGAGCATGTCACGGTTGACGATGATGTCGCCTCGATGTCCCAAAGAGGAAGGGTGATTGAGGCGAGACGCGACGCGACGCGACGCGATCCGGAGCGCGAATGCGCGAGACCAAAGGCGGTCTAGCGCAAGGGTCCCAGGTCGATCACTGCATCATCGATGAGATCTCGTGCCTTTGTACCTCGTCGATTTCCAGAGGGTGTTCTGGTGGTGTTGGTGGGCCAGCCTTTCTTTTTTCCGGGCGATGTGATGATATGAGTCTATGACGGCATGATGGCAGCGCTGTTGCGATGCCACCAGCCGCCAAGCGACCACGGAACGCTCTTAAGCTCACTGGCTGCGCGGGCGGCTTGTACCTGAGACATCAGTTCTACATGCTCCCGCGACGCCTGCCTGTTGTAAATCTATCGAACCAAGCCCTTCGTTGTTGTCGTCCAAACTTTGAACGTCTCGCATTCCGTCCGTTGCACACGACCGCCATCTTCAACATGCCTTCCACGGACAAGTACACCGACCCCGAGCTCCGCGATGAGGTCAAGGAGGAGATCCATCGGAGCGACAAGGGCGGCGCACCGGGCCAATGGTCTGCGCGCAAGGTCGGTGACTTACCTCTCCTGCTGCAGCTGTGCGAATGACTGACACGCAGCAATTGCAGGCGCAAATGATGGCGTCGGAGTACAAGAAGCGAGGCGGCGGCTACACCACGGACAAGAAGGACCAGGACGAGTCGCAACAGCATCTCTCCAAGTGGGGCGAGGAAGAGTGGCAGACCAAGGAAGGCAGCGCACACGCGAAGCAGGGAGACGGCACGCAGAAGCGTTACCTGCCCAAGAAGGCTTGGGAGAACATGACCGAGGAAGAGAAGGAGGCAACCGACGAGAAGAAGCAGGAGGAGAGCAAGGAGGGGAAACAGTTTGTCGGCAACACTCAGAAGGCCAAGGAAAGCCGGAAGAAGGCGAACGAGGAAGAAGATGAGGAGTATGCGGTCAAGAAGCAGAACGAGAAGGCCGCCGTTGAAGATGGCCCGGCAGAGGAAATCGACCAAGATGATGAAGAGTATATCGAGGGCGAGGACGATGATGACGCTGAAGCTTCGGAGGACTCTGAAGGGGAGGACTCTGCAAAGGAGGATGACAAGGACAACACTCCGAAGGGAAAGAAGCGCGGCCGGCCTGCGAAATCGGAATCGGCTACCAACAAGAAACAGAAGAGCAATTCTGGCAAAGGGAACCAGAGCGAATCGAAGCAAGGCGGGAACAAGTCAAACGAGACGGTCGGTTCGCGGTACGACAAAGCCGACGCGCCTGCGGAGCAAGGGTCCAACGACCGTCTCCCGGTGAAGGGACAGCAGGCTCACTGGAAGTCCCTGCCTGGCTGGGTGGATGGAGAGGTCATTGAGATCGTGACGGAGCACAAGAAGGTCGAGGGTAAGGATGTCAAGGCCAGCGAAGGTGATGCGAGGATTGTGCTGAAGAGCAAGTCGTCGGGAAAGATCTGCGTGCACAAGCCTGAGGCCGTCTACTTTGATTGAAAGGCATTGAAATGCAATTGGGGGTCCAGGCTAGCCGCAAATGGTAATCCGTCAACCATAGATATTTGCTGATCGCATTCTCGATCGCGTGATGATACTGAGAGCAATATCGACGTGTGCGCAGTGTCGCTGGTGGAGATGAGCGGGAGCCGATTGCCACCACAGCAGAGCGCCACGCTTGCCCGTGTCAAGGTGGCATCCAAACAAAGGCACTGTTTATTTACCGGTGCACGCAGGTGGCAGCTCGCAGGGGGGAAGGCAGGGTCAGCCAATTGGCGAAGCGCACGCCGGTCTCAGGAGCAGGGAGTCTGTCGTTGAAGCGGCGGCGAGTCGTCGGGGGTTGCTGGGCGCAGGCGGGCGGCCGCTCGAGCCAGCTGTGGTGCCTAGGAGCTGCCCTCCTCTTTCTCAAGCCATCACCGTCCTCTGCTGCCTCTGCGCAACCCACTCACTCACTTCTCTCGTGCTTTCGTGCAACGCACTCACTCCTTCACCTGTTGTCACCACCACCTGCGCCTGCCAACGCCGCATCGCTCCCTTCAGCAAACGCAATCCTCGCATTGTCGCACGCTCAGCCCGCGCCTACCTCGCCGCTCACCATCATGTATCTCACCGACGAGATCTTCAAGACCACCGACGCCGCCGCCACCGCGGACCATCCTCACAACTCTCCTTCCACCCAGCCCATGGACAGCAACACGCCTTCCTCAGAGTACCTGGGCAAGAGAAAGCGCGGCGCCGCCGGCGACCACGAGTACACCACCAACACTGTGTAAGCTAGACCCTCCCTCCGTCCCTTCCACCCCAAGCCTCCCTCCCCCACGCAAGCGAAAACGAGAAAAGAAGGAACCCCACCGACTCTAACCAGAAGTTCCAACCCAGACCCATCAAAAACATCAAGATCCTCCCCACCCACCTCGACCCATTCGACGACTACCCACCACCGCCACCTTACTCCTCCCAAACCGCCAACCCCTACCCATCCCCTCCCCGCCACCACCGCAAAACCCTTCTCCCCCGCATATTCGCGCAGCAGCAACCCCGCCGTAACAACAACAACACTTACCTGCACGCCCCCGTCCGCCCTGCACAGCGCTACCCCGTCGTCGCCCGCCCAACCCGCCAACCATCGACGACGACGACAACGGCGACAACAACCGACCTCACCCCCTGCCACTGCTGCCACCGCGCCCCCCGCCAGAAACCCGACTTGGACAACTACTCTGCGTGCGCGGCGTGCGGCGCGCGCACGTGCTACATCTGCATGCGGGTGTGCGAGATTGGTGTCGGCTGTGGCCGTGGCAGCGGCAACAACAACCTCTACGCCACCGACGACGGAGGAAATGGAAACGGAGGAAACGGGAACGGAAACGAAGACGGAGACGGAGACGTGGGAGATGCAGACAATGGCAGGAAGATCTGTCGCGAGTGCTGCGTTGAGAAAGGGCCGGAGGGGGAGACGTGGTGTTTTGAGTGCGTGGCGGTGGGTGGTGGGGCTGAGAGGGGGGAAGAGGAGGCGGAGGCGGAAGGGATGGTCATGGGGTAGGTGATTTCGACGGATTGGCGGGACGGGACGGCTGGCTGGATGGTTTTTTTTGGCTTTTCGTGTTGGGGGAGGGGAGGAGACGATTTGGGTGGTTGGGTGGTAATGAGTTGGGAGATGGGGGGTTTGGCTCGGCTTCGACGCTGGCTTCGTACAGTGTCTAAACCGGAGGAGAGGGTGGGGCGTAAAGGTCATTTGGCATTGGGGGTGGGGTCGGGGAATGAATGAATTGCGCGGGGGAGGGGGGAAAGGCTTTCGTGCCTTTTGCATTCGATCGGAGGGAAGTCAAAGTAGGCGTTATGAGGAGCACATTCTCTTTTTCCTTTTATTTCCCCACCCCCTCAAGGCATCGGGGCGATTCGATTGTATCAGGGCGTGTCTAGCATTCTTAGCATTATACCCATTTCGCAGCGAGTGGGATTTTCAATTGGACACGGAAAGGCGGAAGGAAATCATGTATAGTTCAGGAATAAACATCATTAAGTAACAGTCATTATCTAACCAACCACGCTGTGCTCCAGATAGGAGGGTATCTAAAAGTAAGGAAAAAGTCATATACAGCGCCAACATTGGTAGTAGGCCCAACCGCGCGACTCAAATAGGAAATTTACCCCCATCGTTCCTCATATCTACAAATCTCTCTTCTCTTCACATGTCGTCATCATCAAAATCTTTCATTGTCGTTGTTGGCAACGAAACCCGTTTTATCCGTTTTCACGGCTTCTCGGCGAACGTCCTGGCCCTCTTCGAGTGCCTCCGGCCGATGCAGCACTCGACGCACCACGCCAGGATAGCCAGGAACAGCACGCCGGTGGCGGCCCACGAGATGGCCATGAACTTGCCGCCGCGGTGCGCCTCGATGCCGATGTCATTACCATACTGGTTGATGACGTCGGCGCCCTTAACGGCGATGGCAGTAGCAATAGCGCTGGCGATGCCAAAAGCGAGGAAGGCGAGGATCGCGAGCATGACGTTGAAGAAGGCGGACAGGCGACCACTCGCAAGAAAGACGCCGACGAGGGAGCCGACGAGGACGAGGAAGGACGCGCCGACGGCGATGCAGTAGAGGACGAACATGGCCTTGTAGGCGATGCGCAGCGCGTCGAGCCCCTGCTGGATGTCGTCGGGCCAGTTGAGGTCGTCGAGCGTGATGCCGAGGCCGGACTCGTTGAGCGACTTCTCGAGCACGGCGGTCGGGTCGAAGTGGAACATGGCCGTCGCGTTGGAGCAGGCCGACACGTTCTTGTGAATCTGCGACGATGAGACAGTGGCGTTGGCGACGGGCTGCGGCGTGTAGTCGCCCCAGCAGTAGTCCATCAGATGCGCCGAGTAGAAGTCCGAGAGGCCAATGTCCTCGGCGATGGACTCGGCCACGCTGTTGACGGCGTCGTTGAGCTCGTCGGTGATGTCCGAGGCGATGCTCGACGTCGCGTTCTGGATCAGGCCTAGGAGGCCGCTGGACGAGCTGCTGGAGCTGGACGACTCGCTGAGGATGTTCTGCCCGATGCGGCTGGTGTTGAGTGTCAGGATGTGGTAGTCCTCCATGAAGTCCTTCTTGTGGCCGGCGAAGATGCAGAGGAAGCCCAGGACGACGGCGACGATGGCGCAGAGCGCCGGGAAAAGCGCGGACGGCCGCATTCTGGCGAGTTCAGGAAGGAGGTGCTTGCTTAGGCGGTGCGAATGTTTGTTCTCCAGAGGTAAAGATGTAGTGGAGAAGCGGGAGATGGGCTCCTGACTTGGATCTTGGTCTGTCAGGATGGACAAAGGTAGAGAACCCTGTTAATGTAGCGATGGAGGTGACACAAAGGGAAAACAGGACGCCGTGCCATTATTATATTGGAGGCTGGGCTTTTGGACGTCTTGGGCGCCGAGCCAGCAGGATCCAAGCCACGGAGGGTGGCATCACCTGCTATGTCAGGCATTACGAATGCCGCGCCTCGTCGAGTGGCCACAACAAGCTTCAGCACGGGGCAAGCAGCGTACTGCGACAAAGAAAACGAACTGGTTGGCAGCGCGAACGCTGACTACTGACGTGTCGCGGACCGGTCACTTGGCCTAACTCGGCGCGTCGTCGCCCTGCAAGGGCCGCCGGCGTCATCGCGCAGGCTGGCGCAGCGGGTGGCAGGGCCTCTGGCCGGGCGATTGGCAGGGAAAACAGGCCTGAGGCCGCCTCGGCCCCCTTCCGAGCACTCAGGCACCCTGAGCCCTGCTGCAAGGGTTCAGCCAAGTTCCGCTGCGCCCACCGAGTACGCACGATAGAAAGCTTGAACACGCACGGTGCCATGGACCAGTCGACGACGGGCGCGAATCTTTGCAATTACAGTCTATCATGTGATGTCATGCCGAGGCCGTCGCCGCACATTTTCTGCTGTTCTATTCCGGGAGGCCTGAGACGGGGCGCTGGCAGATCTGTGTGTGGCGTCCACCGCCCCCAGCCTCGCGAAACGCGCGGTCCCAGACCACCACCACCAGCTTCGGCGTCTCGATCCGTGGCGGTGTAGCGACAAAAAATGCGGAACTCCTCTTCTTTTTTTTATTGATTCACTCGCGCAGCCCAAAACGATACGGCACCGCCATCCATGTCCCGATGCTGCGAGACTGCGTGTGCTGCGCGTCGCCGCCGTCTTCCTTCTACAACGCAACCGACTCGTAACTTCATGATTTCATATTTGTCAAGGGACCCAGAAATGTCTTCTACAGCCCGCGCGGCGGCCACTGTGCTCAGCCAGGCTTCTTCGACGTCCGCCGCGTCTGCGCGGGTGCCGGCTGTTGAGCACCGAGATGGTCGGTGAACGGAGAGTAGGGGGCGGCCATGACATGGACCGGAGCCCGCGCCTGCCCAGCCGCCCCGGACGACGGCCGCTTCTGCTGCTCTGCGTGCAGCTTGTCTAGCGATTCACCCACGACGTGGTATTTGGCCCAGTTGATGGGTGGACAGCGGAAGACGTTCTGCGGCTCGGGCACGGGTCCGAATTTGGGAGGCGGAGGACCCGAGGTGCGTGGCGACCGGGCCTCGTCATCACTGTCGCTGCTGTTGTCGACGACGTCGTCCAGACTGCCGTTGAGCGTGGGGCCCAGGAGGTCGTTCTTCGCGTGCTTGGGTTTGAGGCGGCCCGACTTGAGCTCCTCAACAAAAGCTTCGGGCTGGGCCACGGCGGCGTTCTTGATCTTCTCGAGCGCCTGAATATCCCGCCTGCTCCTGTCGCGCTGGATCTGCAAGAGCGCAATGGCCGAGCGCAGGGCAATGGCATCCGTGTTCTCGCTCTCATTGATGGGCTTGGGCGGCGGCTGCGGGATGAACTCGACGGCGGGCGGCGGGACCACGCGGTCGGCAGGGTCGGTGGGCGCCAGCTCTGCGATTGTCGCGACGGGCGTTATGGGCGACACCGGGGGGCGGGGCGGCGAGTCCGGGGCATAGCTGGACTGTTGGCGGTCCTGGTTGTTCCCCGCATATGGCGTCTGTGGAGGCTTCTGCTCGCCAGCCGGCTGCTGGGGAGAGGAGGCCGGGACCGCGCCGGGCGGCATCTGCAGCGGCGATATGGTGGAAGTGGTGGAGTCATTCCTGGCCTTCGCGGGGGAGGGGATGTCGAGGGCGGGGGGCATGTTGCCTGGCTGCATGCGGATGTCAGGCAGACCTCAGGCCTGGGGGACCGAGGAGGGAGCTTGACGGCTGGGACCACGGGCCGGCGACAGACCCGCGCGCGCTGGAGATGCAGCCTGGACAGTGGCAGGGTAAAAAGAAGCAGAAGTCTTGGGCTGCGGCGACGTCCAGAAGGCGCCACCGTTTCCGATGGGATCGCGGCGGCAGCGGCAGCGGTACGGATTAGCGGCAGCAGGCCTTGGCTGCCGATTGCTGCGTTCCTGCAAGGAGCTCCACGCTCCGCAACATCGACAGAACGTGCCCCCATGCGCCGAGCGTCACAGCATCGCGGCGCCTGACGGGCCTGATGCAATCCGGACACCGTTTGGTGCTCTTCTCCGCAGCGCGCTGGCACGGCGCGCCTGGTACGTACCACCTGCCTGTCAGCGCCCGCGTTGTGGCGGCAACTCAAACCCAGGTGCTCGGGGCGTCAACCCTGCCCTGTTCGAGCGCGATGCAGGCCGCATCATGCGCTGCTGAGTCTCCCGTCTGATGCGTGATCGATGAGAGCAACGCCCCTTGCTGCATCGGTCGAGCGAACGGATGGTTCCCAGCCACCCCAGCCTTACATGCGCCTGGGGCTGCTTCTGTGGCGGGCAATGGCAGCCACGACGAGACATGACAGTCGCAGACGCGATTGCACGTGAGGCTCGAGATGAAGCCGTAGGGCGACGCAAAGACGGGTGAAGAACAGGCTGCGGCGACAGCCCCAGTGGTGTCTATTGGCCGGGCGCAGCCTGTTGCCGTCCGCCTGGGCTCGTCCGATGCAGAATGACAATGCTCCGCTCCGGCTGCTCGTATCGTGGCCAGCCCCGCAGCTGCAGCCGCGTGCAAGTGGTGGACAGCGGCAAGGTTGATTCGTTTTGCTGCTGAAGGCGGCCGCGCCGGAACCCTGCGTGTTTCGCGTGGCTTCCAAACGTCCAGCAAGTCTCACTGGTCTCATCCTCGCTCACAGTCAGCCCGGCCGGGGGTGTTTTGCTTTGAAATAGCCCGCAATGCCGTCCACGTCCGCGTCGCCTCGCATCCCTCGCCCGGCGGTTAGACACCCTCGAGCACTCTCCAAGTCACCTCGCACAGCAGGATCTCCGGGCAGGATTTCGTGGAGCTTAACCACCTGTCCGGGTCTGCGCAACCACTGCCATTTTCCCACCACCCGTCACTTCGCTCCTGACGAATCACCGCCCGCTTCGCCCGGAAGTGGCCTCCGGCAAGGAGTCCTTACTGCTACTATCCGACCGTCTGTCGGAACCATCGCTGTATCACCACAGCGGCCAATCTGCTGTCGCCACCACCCTCTCGGCATCGTCGGCACCTCTAGACGCATATATCTTGGCGCCGTCTCGACCCATAACTGCGGCAGCTCCATCTCTGCCCGCAGCGAATAAGCATCTACCCAAGCCGCTGCCGCCAAAATCTATCATGCGTCCATTAGCCGCCTGATTCTGGCCATATCGAACCGTTGGAGCGAAGGATTCGCCAATTCGCCTGCGCTGCTGCAAGCCACCCTATCACTAGCACAGCTGAGGGCTGGCCCGCCCCCGCTGCCACCTAAACCGAGCGAGTATGCCATCAGCAACTGTTCCTGCTGGCCCTGCCAGACATGAAGAACCAGCCGCAGCCCCGCCACTCCGGATCCCCCAGCTCACATACAAAAACCGCAGCGATCCGCCAGCTTCCACCCGACCATCTCCAATGCCTGGCCGAAGCGTCGCTCCAGAACGGAGAGCTGCCGCCACACAGGACGCTGATGACGCGATAACGGTGGTACCGGCCACCAAGTCGGCCCCAATGCGGACCGCAAGGCGCCAGGTTGACTGGGCGTTGGAGCCCGCCACCCCCACCACCATGCCCTCACCGACGTCAAACCCAGCACCAGATGCTCAGACAAAACACAAAAGCAAGAAGAGAGGGAGCTCGTTCTTCAGCTTCCTTGCCGTGAAGGAACCAACCTCCGGGGCGCTAGAGCAATACGCCGATCTTCAGAGGAAACAGGCGGCGGCGAAGGGCACGTCATTCATGGCCGGTGTATCCTCGCAGAAGCTTCCGTTGGAGGTTCCCAGGGTGAACACGAAATGGGACGGCCTTCCACAGATGGCGGCCAAGCCGGATCTGAAGCGAGCGAGCACCGTCTCGGCGGCAACGTTTTACGGAGCACGCCGGGGCTCCGTCGCCACAACCAACTCGTCGTCGAAAGTGAGTAGCAGTCGCAGGTCGCAGATGTCGGCCGAGTCCTCGACGGCGGACCTCGGCCGCGTCCCACCACCGTCGCTGGAGAACCTTAGCATCAAGTCGCACCCACGCCACGACAGCGGGACCGGGGTATTATACGAGCCTCTCAACCCCCCTCCTCCGCCAAGGCAGCACGACGACGACGGCCGTACTGCCGCGACCGGCAATCCGTCCTCGAAGCCGACGACGAGCGGCCCTCCCGTGTCGACAGACGACGACGCGAAGCAAGCTGCTGTCAGCAGCACCACGCACCACCGTGACGCTCATGCAATGCCAACCACCCCCACCATCCCCGACCCCCCCAAGCCGACGCACCACCACCTCGCGCTTCGACGCGCCAAAACGACTTCCACGACCACGACGCAGCAGTACCGACACAGCTGCCACGTCCTCCTCCCATCCACATCGACCCCCAAAGAGATCGCGCCGTGGGCGGAGCCGCCGGCGGACGACGACGACGACTCGGCCTACTCGTCCGACCTGCCGTGGCCCAACAGCTCGCACCGTCACCACCACCACCACCACCACCACCCGCGCATCTGCTGCAACGGCGGCGCTGCTGCCGGCATCGACGACGTCGACTTCATCACGTCGTCGCCCATCAGCGGCGACGGCGCGCCCAGCGGGAAGAGCATCGAGGAGCAGATCGCCGAGGCGGAGAGAAGGACGGCTTCGGTGGCGGCTAGGACGGCGTTGGGGGTGTGCGCGGCTGCCGCGGGACGGATGCCGCCGGCGGAGAATGCGCAGGCGTTGGCGCGGCTTGATTCGCGGAATGGTGGTGGTGTGGGGGAAGAGAAGACGGGTGTGGAGAGGGCGAAGTCGTTGAAGCAGAAGAAGGGGGGTACGAGTAGGTTTATGAGGTTTGCTGGGAAGAGTTGAGTCTTTCTTTCGTTTTTCTTCTTTTCCTCTTTTTCTTCTTACTCTTCTTCTTCTTTGCCCGAAGTGTGCGGGGGGCATCTTCGGGCTGTACCGTGCCTAACCCCCCGGAGAAGGTATTTTGGAATGACGTGGACGAAATAGTGGACTTGACGAGTATGAAGGAACGGATGGAATGGACTGGCGTTTTTGGATTCCCTGGTGGATGGTCATGGCGTGCGTTTACCCTTCTTTAGATATCCCAGCTTTTTATTTCTTTTTGTCCGTTTTTTTTTTTCTTATTGGGGAGCAATAACCCAAGACAGCGCGACAAAGCATCTGGTAGAAGAGCATCGCAATCGGTTGCAAATATACACACTTCCCACACGGGGCGGTCAAAGCAGATACCGGGACGTAGATGCAAGTACTAAAAAACCGTACATACACATACATCCAGACATCGGATCGCATTACCCACGTAAGGAAGTGCAATGTTCCTGTGGGACAAATGTGAATGGACCCAATTCTCTCACAACCCGCTCGTGGCGTCGTGTCTGGCGGGAGAGGAGGGAAGTTTATGCGAAGACGAGAGAGAGAAGAAGAGAGCGGGTTGCGGAATTTACATTAGCAATTAGCGCACCAAATAACGGCGCAGTGTGCACTTCCCCACACTGCGTTTGCTGCTGATGATCCGTTATCTATTATCTGCCCTTTATCAAACATGCCGCGTGCACGGCTAACGACCCAACCATCATCCAACAGCACGGTTGACGACGCCCGCTCAAGACGGGGCGTAGTTAGAGATAGGCACAACACCCACCACCCCCCAAGGCTGTGCAGGGGCGCGACCGACGACCGACGCGCCGTTAAACCGCATGCGGTAGGTCCAGCCAGAATATTACGCGCTGCACGAGACAAGCGGGAATTAACCGCTGCTGAAATGCTGAAGATAGATCATCGGCTAGCCCCCGGGTTGGCGTTCATCAGGTGCCGGGAACGCATAACGCATGGAGGGTAGGCGACAGCGGGCTTCACCCGCGTGCATTTTCGCTTTGCAAAATGCTCGTTCGTGAGAGGCGGGAGCGTCAATGGCGGGCTCGCTCGCGATCATCATCTCGAGCAGCCCGTATGTACGTAGCCTATTCGCGGCAAGCGCGCAGCAAAGAGGCACGATGCGGGGGAGGGCCAATGCTGTCCGCTGAATCGTTAATCGTACAGAGGAGATGGAGAGAACGAGCGAGCGCCTCCTCGCAATCCAGATTGTATCGCTGTTGCAGCTCGGAACGCTTTCCGCCAAATGAAAGTGCGTGCGGCGGGCCCAGCAGCTCTCTCTCTGCGTCTGCTCTCTTTATCGCCCAGGTCCGGTTCGGCGCGCGGCCGAAAAAAGAGCTCCAGAGATAAGAAACCTCGCTTCACAAACCGAATTGCCGCTGTCAAGATTTCCCCAGCAGCCCAAAGGCTGGCTCCCCCGGCAGGCTGAGCAAGAAGCGGCAGGTTCCCCAAAGCACATGTGTAGGCAAAAAAAGCCACGACACATAAGTTGGTAGCAGTTATCGGTGGGCGCAGCAGTAGGTGGTAGTCGTCGGCCTTCTCCACCCCCGCTCTGCGCGTGAATGGTCCGCCCGGGGACCGACGACACAGCTATCTCTTCGCCTCCCAGGCTAGACATGCCGCATACGGCCTCGCGGCCGTCCTGGGGCTGGGTATCCGATCGACGGCGCGTGTGGGTTCTGGCTTCTCCCGCCCCCGACTACTGACGGGTGACTACTGCCTAAGGCCCTCGTCGCACACCCACTCTAATACTTATCAAACGCGTTGGCGCTCGTCGTCGTACATCGCCGCCGCCGCTTATTTTTCAGCTCGCCCGACGGAAAACCTACCAGGCCAACCCATCATCTTCTGTTCTTCTTCGCTTGTCGTCGTTTCCCGGTTCTAACCGAAGGCCGTGTTGGTTGAGAAAATAGCCAGAGGATGGCCGAGCACCACAAACGGAGCGTTGCCGACGAGCCGGTGACGTCGGTCCTCCCCGGTCAGTCGTCTCCGTTTTGTTAGAGCAAGAGAGGGCGTTCTGGAGGTCCATGAGCTGACAGCCATAATATATCTGCAGGCGGCGATGTCCCGTACGACCCTAATCACGAGTTCAATGCGGACGAGGAGGTACTCGCTGCGCTTGGATACAAGTCGGAGTTCAAGCGTGAATTCTCGCTGTTTACGACCTTTTGCGTCTCGTTTGCCGTCTTGGGTCTGCTGCCGAGTTTCGCGAGCACGCTGTTAGTGCCGATGCCTGCTGTGCTTTTTTCCCTGGCTTGGAATGCGTTGCTGACCGGGACTTTAGGTACTATGGCATGGGATATGCGGGTACTGCTGGTAAGTTGTGCTTTTAGCAACCGCAACCCGCCTTCGAGATTGGCTGGTGCTGACGGTATGCAGGTATGACCTGGGGCTGGCTCGTTGCCATGATCGGTATCCAAAGCGTTGCTTCAAGCATGGCAGAACTCTGCTCGTCGATGCCGACCAGCGGCGGTCTCTACTACGCGGCTGCTGTTCTCGCCCCACCAGGCTGGGGTCCGCTCGCAGCATGGGTCACCGGTTGGAGCAACTGGCTTGCTCAGATCACCGCCGCCCCTTCGGTCGACTATGGCATAGCGGCCATGATCCTCGCCGCGGCCTCGATCCAGAATCCCGCATACACGCCGACCAACTACCAGACGTTCCTGCTTACGACCTTGCTCATGATCCTCCATGCAATCATGTCCAGCATGCCGACGAAGTGGCTGGCCCAGGCGAACTCGGCTGGCTCGACGTTCAACATCTTGGCTCTGATCGCTGTCATCATCATGATTCCGGCCGGGACGAACCGTGAGGATCAAGGTCTACCACGGTTCACACCGTCGAGCGAAGTCTGGGGTACCATCTACGAAGGGATGGACTTCCCGGCTGGTATTCGGGTGCTTTCCAGTTTCATTGGTGTCATCTGGACCATGTCCGGGTACGACTCTCCCTTCCATCTGGCTGAGGAATGCTCCAACGCGAACGTCGCCTCGCCCCGAGCCATCGTCATGACTTCGGGCGTCGGCGGCCTTTTCGGCTGGTTCCTTCAGCTCGTCGTCGCCTACACGGTCGTCAGCATCGACGATGTGCTGGACTCGGACCTGGGCCAGCCGTTCGCGGCATACCTCGTCCAGTGCGTGCCGCAGAAGCTGGCCATGGCCATCCTCGCCCTGACCATCATCGCTGGCTTCTCCATGGGCCAGGGCTGCATGATCGCCGCGTCCCGGGTCACCTTCGCGTACGCGCGCGACGACTGCTTCCCGCTGTCCCAGTACTGGCGGCGCGTGAACCGGCACACGCAAACGCCGGTCAACGCCGTGTGGTTCAACGCCATCATCGGCATCCTGCTGACGCTGCTCATCTTCGGCGGCGAGCTGGCCGTCGGCGCGCTCTTCTCCATCGGCGCCATCGCCGCCTTCGTCGCCTTCACCACCCCGATCTTCATCCGAGTCGTCTTCACCCGGGGCAACTTCAGGCCCGGGCCGTGGCACTTGGGCCGCCTGAGCATCCCCGTCGGCGTCGTCGCTTCGTCCTTCACGGCGCTCATGGTGCCCATCCTCTGCCTGCCCGCCGCCGTCGGTGACGACCTCGAGTAAGCTTTCCTTCCATCCACCCCACTGACACGGGCCTCTTGATGACGGAACCGCTAACGTGACGTGTTTGCTCTCTCCGACAGTGCTGCTGGCATGAACTGGACGTGCCTGGTGTACGGAGCCCCGATGCTCTTCGTATTGATATGGTGGGCCTTGTCCGCGCGCAAGTGGTTCAAGGGCCCCAAGGTCAACATCGAGCACATGATGCTGGGCCGGGATACGGACGTGCTGGAGGGCAAGGACGCAACGCCCCGTCCGCAGAGTCCCGCGGCAAAGGCTGTGGAGGCGAGAAGCTCGGGCGGCTCGAAATAGCCATGGATGGCCATCGAAGCGGAAAGGAAAAAGAAAAAGCGAATAATGAAAGGGTGCTGGGGATTCCTGTGATGTGCGGAGCGGCTTGCTATCGGCGAATGATACCTGTTTCTTTTGGGTTTATCGTGCTTATCCTCGTTTTCCATGGTGCTGTGGCATGACTTCAATGCATGGCCCCCTGGACACACGGGACAGCGGCCGGGACGTGATGCACAGCGGCGCTTTCGTGGGCGTATGTCATAGGGAGGTGAAGGTTTCCTCGATTGGACAACCATTCAGGCCTCTCCAGGCAGCGGCACCCGGGCGGCCGAAGTTGGTCGTTCAGACATCTGCGCCGCGCTGGGGGAACGATGATGAGCGACTGATGCTCAGCCGTTGCGTCATCCCCCGGGAGCGCGCTCATCATGCAATTTCCGCCGTCGGCCGGGGCTGCAGAGAGGCGCAATCCGCACAGGCTCGCAGAATCGAGACATCAGCTCCGTCCGGGTCGCCCTTTCGTATCAAACAGCCGGCCGGATCGGGCTAGCGGCAGTGCGTTGCAATCAAACGTCGTCGGCCCAGCGGTCGCGTAAGAGCGCAATTCCCCACGGGCACCCAAGGCGAGGCGCTCGTGTCGCCGTGGGACCAGCCTGGACGCCTCTCGCGTCGCACGTGGGCTGTGAGCCGCGGGCATCCGTCACGCAGCAAAAGTTGCTCATTGGCGGCTGGGGTCGCGCGCGCGAGAGGTGGTGAGGGCGGCGGCCAAAAAAGGAACCGGCGGTGGAAGGCTGATCGGGTCGCTTTGGTACTAGGGCAGCCCCTGTCGCAGCGGTATCGATAATCCTCCTCCTCGAGCCCTCGTCGCTCGCCAATTGCTTGCCAGAGCGCGCGCGCGTCCCCGTCCCTCCCTTTCGCCAAACCCCACCGGCCAGCAAAGCTTCGTTGTTTCAGCCTACCGCGCGCCTTATCGCCACCAAGGTCCTTCGCGCGCGCCTTGGAGCTAACAGCCCGAAAAAAATTCGAGACCTGCGCCCAGAGCTGCGAGCTCACCTGCGCCAGCCTTAACTGCCCTGCGGACCCCTAGCTTTCGCAGCTTTCGCCAGAAGCAACAGCCACCCGACGACGAACGGACAACACGCACTTGGACCGCCTACTTTCCCCTTCGACTCCTTCGAAAGGCACCAAACCGCAGCCATGGCGTCCGACATGAGCAAATGGGACAATGACATGACCCTCTACCTCTTCACCTCCCTCACGGCCGGCTCCTCGCACGTCGTCACCGCTACCTCGCGCATCGAGACCATTCTGAGGGCCAACCGCATTCCCTTCACCTACATCGACACGGCCACAAATGAGGACGCCAAGCGGCTGTACATGCGTAGGGGCCAGGGCAAGAAGTTCCCGCTGCTGGTGAAGGAGGGTTATTTCCTCGGTGTAAGTGCCACTTCTTTCACCGACTCCAAGCAGCACGAGCAGGCAACTCCGACCTCCAATGGCACGCTAGCTCGCAAGCTTTGCGAACCTAGACACTGACCTTGGCTTTGCTCCTAGGGTATCACCGAAGTCGAGGAATGGAACGAGTTTGGCGAGCTCGAGGACGAGATCGGCGAGGTTGCTGAGCCCGAGACGTCCATTGTGACTGCTCCCTTGAAGGCGGGCTTCGCCTCGCCGTACCCACTGAACGCTCCCGCCGACCAGAAGAAGCCTGCGTCTTCGGGCGCGTCGGTAGCCTCATCGAAGAAGGACAAGGAAAACGACGAGACCCCCCGGGTGTCGCTCGAGGCAGCCCAGGCATTCGGCAAGGCCGGCAACGAGGCCGCGTCGATTGCTGCCAGCAAGAAGAGCACTCCCTCCATCCTGTCTAACCCCAGCACGCAGTAAGCCTGAAAGCCCCGCCCCCGCCGTTGTGTTGCCTGTCTTCCCAATACCCTTCGATACTGTCGGCCTCTTTTTATCCTGACCCCCTTCGGTAGCACCACACTTCCCGACAAGACCAACGAATCGCTGGACGCCTTTTCGCCTCGCCCCTCGGTCGACTCGGCCGTGCCGGCTCCTCTCGGCCTCGGAAACAAGTCACCTTCGCCCACCGGTCAGACTTTCGCTGGCAACACGGAGCACGCGGCGCATCGTGGCTCGACCATGTCTGCGGCCACGGATGATGCCATCAAGGCTCTAGAGGACGCTCTGGCCATACCGGAGGACCAGGAGGCCGATGTCTCGTCGCTTTCGATCAAGGAGGAGGCCATCGTGTCGAACGAGGACGTGTCCGGCAGAGACAATGCTGGCTCGAAAGAGGACATCACCAAGGTGGACTCGAGTAGCGCGACCACGGCCGTCGTGGATGACAGGTCGTCGATTGGCGCGCCGTCGACGGCGCCGACGGAGAAGGAAGAGCAGCAAGAGACACAGCCATCGGTTCCTGCCAAGGACGATGCCAACGCACCCGAGGCCACACCCGCAAACCTTGCGCCGCCCGACGACAACACTCCGAGAGCGTCAACGGATGAAATCAGGGAGAAGGGCATTGACCTGAGCTACGACAACAACCAGGAGGGTAAGGAGGAGGAGGATACAGAGAAGAAGGGTAAGGAGACGACTGCAACCCCGACGGGCGAGCAGCAGGCTACCGCTACTGTTGCTGGCGATGAAAGCGTCACAGCACCTACAACATCTGCATCATCGTGAAGCAACGCACCACACTCCTTTTTAAAACAGCACACTGCACATCAAACGTCCTACCGCTTACATTCCTTTGTAAAAAATCTTGCCCCTATAACATTTTGTCAAATGGGATGAATGTTAATTTGTCGACCACTTTCTCTGTCTATAGTTATGACGCGATCGAAAACGTTCCGAGAAACCATCGCAAGCTTCTTCTCGGCGTGCCTCGGTGGCCGGCGCAAACGATCCAGCACGGTCGAGGTCCGCAGCAACGGGGGCCAGCAGGCGGAGCACAACCGCCGTCATTCGGCATAGCTGCGCGCGGAATCCTACCCAGCCACGCACCACCCCACCACGACCACGCCACGGCCAGACGTAGTTACTGGACCCCGCCAACGCTGACGCCCTGTTTTCCGCCCACGCACGCGCACCCACCTTTTTACGCACGACCTCCCGCAGGGCCACGCACGCGCCCTTAGCGACCGACCGACCCCTACTACTTTCTCAACCTCCTATCGCTCCGCGCTCCATCCGCGTCTAGTACTCTATATTCGTCGTTGCTTCAGTTGGGCTTTATGGTGGCCCCGGCTTTTCCTCCTGACGGACGGACGGGGTGGTGGTTTCACAACCATTTTGGTGGGGGGTGGTGGTGGGGCATGTGCGCACAACCGTCGCACACACGGGTCTCGCTGCCCCTCCTCCCTGTTCGATTGTGGTGCTTTTCTTTTTTTTTTTTTCCTTTCCCCCGTCGTTCCACCTCTTCGTTGCGGTTTGGAGCAAAATAATGCATGGAAGGATGCAAAGAAGGAATTGGTGTGGGGGTTCTAGCACACACCCCGCGCGACTGGGGGGTGCTGCTGCAGGCTGGCGTCAGCGCGTCAGCGCGTGGCTGTGGCTGGCGGCGGGGCGGGGTAGCTAGCTCTTCTGCTGTTCGCGGCGGAGCTTACCACCCCCACCACCACCACCGCTCTCCCGTCCTTTCACGCCTTTTTGCAGCGGCGCACGGCTGGCAGCTGTGGCTGTGGCTGTGGCTGCGGCTGTATTTTCTGTTTGGATATTTTCTCCATCTCTTTTTTTTTTTTTCCTTTTTGCCTTCGGATACCCCTTTAGTCTCACCTGCTCATGAATGCGCTGCGCGGCTTCGTTCGAATTATTATCGACCTTTAGTGCGGCGAGCGGGATTGAGCGAGCAAGCAAGTCAGCGCCTTGTTGGCCTTTTTTCCTCTTTTTCTTTTCTCCTCCGTATAACATTTATTTTCGTTGGTATCTCTCTCTCTTTCTCTCTCTCCCTTTCAATCTCATTTGGGGGCGGACTGAACTGAACTGCTGGCCGATGGAGAGCGGGAGATACCACTTCTTTTTCTTTTTTTCCCCCGCCTTCTCCTCTGTCGTACTTATCTTTTGCGTGGAAAAGCTTGTACAACATCTAGTTCGACTCTTTTTCTCCCTCTTTTTTTCCTCTCTCTTCTCCTTATTTTGCTGATCACTCGTTTTTACGCCCCGTTTCTGACGTACACGCCGCTCGCTTTGTTTATTGTTTGAGAAACAAAAAATTTTATCTCTGGGAGGGAAGGGGGGTGGGATATCGGTTTGGTGGAGGGAAAAGAAAGATACGAAAAGAGAAGAAGAGAATGATGTGTAATGTTTTAGGTGTTTAAATAGCTATTGTCTTTTGTTTGTTAATGTCGAATGTTCAGGAACGGAAAGGAAAGTTCTTCTTCTCCCTCCCTTTTTTGCGTGCTGAGTGTGAGTGAGTGAGGGAGTTGGTGTGGTGGTGGTTTGGTATGGATGTCCCGTCCGGGGGGAAGAGGGAGGGGGAGGGGGGCACGGGCCGGGCGTTGTGTGTGCCATTGTATCACTTACTCTCCTCGGTCGTTCGACTCGGCGGGGAGAGAGAGAGCTGAGAGGGTCTCGAATTTCTCCGGCAATCTGCTGCTGTGGTAGCCGGCGGTGGACGACGACGTGTCGGTGGATAGATGGATGGATGGATGGATGGATTACGCGCCGCCGACTGAAGAGATGTGTCGGACTCTCATATAATAGTAGTGATGATGGAAACTCTTCCAACTATCGAGGGTGTGCGTACGAGCAAAGAACCACTATCAGTCAGTGGACGGTGAGGAGAGAATGAAATCAGAAGTCAGAAACGAATCTTCGTGTTGTGGACTTCTCATAGGTAGCCTCTCACCGTCAGATGACATGGCGCCCCAACTCAAAGTAGACATTGTCAAGGAGAACGACGCAATTTAACCCTTACGGTCTCGTTGAATCTCATCCCATTTGGATGCATCTTTCCCCACTACAACTCTCCACGTTACTTCGAAAAAGCGAGCGCAAAGAAATGAATTTGTGGTTGTTGCTGCTGCTGATAATTACGATGGTGATGATGATGTAAACCGGCTCCAAAGATCGTTACGCCATGCACAAAACAGGTGCTGAAAAGATATCAAAAATAGAAAAAGACAGGCTCGCGCTGACTGACAGCAACTCAAGCACATAGACACATCCAAAATGGCCAAACCGCTTCCAGGTCCTCTCTACTCAAGCGCCGGGCCAGCAGCGCCGATTTGACCCTTGGCGGCCAGGACACTGTTGAGTGCGTCGCGAATTTCGAATTCCTCGATGACGGCACCGAAACTGTCCGAAAGCATCAGCACAAATACGCGGGACAACTTTGGTTTTTCGCAACGCCTTGTCACGAGGGAATAGAAAGACATACCCATAGCATCGCACCTTGGCCAAAAGATCGCCCTTGACCGCCTCGATGTCCTCCTTGGTCAGCTCCGCGAAGCGCGGATCCTGGATGATGGACACCCAAGCCATGACGGGTGTGATCTCGCCCTCCATGGTGGGCAGGCGGTGCGACAGGTCGAGCAGCTTCATGAGGTCCGGCTGCGAAACGTCGAGCATCTTGTGCGGGTACTTCTCCTCCGGGTGCTCGGCGATGTGCGAGTGCGGGGGGCACGTCTGCATGAGGGCGTGGCCCGACACGTCCGCCTCGTTATCCTCGGCCCGTACCAGCAGGAACTGCATGTGTTCCATGCACGGCTTCTCGAGTCTATTTGCGGCGAAAGACGAGCGTGTCGTATTAGAATGGCGTTCTTCTTTTTGCTTTTTCTTCGAACTGAGGGCGGATTGCGAGTCGAGAGACAGGAAAATCAATGCAAGAATGAGGGAAAAGGCCGCTAGACCTACCTCATCCGGGTAGGTGCGTGGCGTGTAGCTGATGCGTTACAAAAGCAATTGTGCGTCCATGGCTATTGCGGTGGAGGAGAAAGATAGGGTGTGCGGTCGTACGTTAGGACAAAGTCTATGCCAATCTGGTCATAGTCCATGCCGGTCTGAGCCGGTTGCAGTTGGTTATGCTGAGGTGAAATTCCCTGCATGGGCAGGCCGGGGGCAGAGCGCGCGGGCATCGACGGCGGCGGCGATGTGTAACCGGTCGAGGCGGTACCTGCATGGTAGCTCCCAGAGACACTGCCACGTGAACTCCCTCCATAGCTGGAACCTGCCATCTGCTGGAAGACACTGGAGGGGCTGTTGGAGTCGAAGGCGATTCCGTGAGCGGCGAGAAGCTCTTTCAGGCGGCGGTTTTCCTCTGCGATGGCATCACGCTCGCGAGCCGTGGTGCCGAAAACATCTTTGAGCCGCAGGACTTCTTGCTCAAGAGCCTTGATGTACATCTCCTTACGCTCTCGATGTGTCCTGTGCGGGTAATGAGACGGAGGTGTGTGACTGATGATCAAAATACTTACCGCTGGGCCTGACGGTTGAGCTCTTGTCTGCGCGTCAAGGCGGGCTTGCTATCGGGCTTTGGACCACGCCTCTTGGGTGGTTGGCCATCTGTTTCGGCGTCAATAGGGCGAGAGGAGACCAGATGGATGTGAGACTGACCTCTTGTCTTTTTGTCGCCGCCATAGTTTTTGAAGAATGGAAAGGTGGATAGGGGGGCTTTCTGAGATTGGTCGTCTTCTGCAACAGAGTGTGGGCTATTTCTCTCCGCACACTGAACTGACCCGTCCGGCGCGCTCTTGCCCGTGGCGCCATCCATGTGGGGTTGGGATGGCGGACTCGGGAAGGTTGCGACGGAGGGCAGTCCGTGGGGGGAGAAGTCGCCACACGCAGTCAGCGTGCTGCCCCAAGAAGAATGCGATTGTTCCGAGATCATCATCTCGCCGATGAACAGCACGGCGAGAAAATACGAGGGGACGGAGTAGATGAGTGACTGCTGGCAGCGGAAACTAGAAGAAAGGAGGGACGATAGACGAAGATAACCAGAATGAACGGGCAAATGGTCGTGGCAGCTGATAGGTGCCAGAGAGGTGCCAGCGGGGCGGCCTGGTGGGCTTGGCCGGACAGGCAGACGGGGATTTGTCATGGGGAGGTGACGGGGACGCTAATGGGGAAGCGCAGCGTGGTAGGCGGGCAAATGAGGGCGCCCCGCGACGTGCAGCGCAACATAGGGCAGAAGCAACGCCTTGGCCGAAGAAAAGGAAGGTGCACTCACCGAAGCCGTTGGCCGAGGCGGCGAAGGCGGCGTCCATTGCGTGGTTCTGCGAGAGCTGGGACATGTTGCTACCGGCTGCGCATTGGGGGGCGTGGCTTGCGGCGGAGGGCGTTCAGTGTTCGGCGGTCGTGGTGATGAAGAAGGTATCTCTGTTGGCAGCACTGAGTCGGAGTCGGGGTTGGGTTTAATAGCTCAGGCAGGCACAGACAGGGCGGGCCAATCGGGAGGGTAGCGGGGCCCTGGTCTGTCGCGTTGACGTCTGACAGAGCTGAGGCGCAGGGCAGGCAGGGCGGGCGGTTTGCTGGCGGGCGGCAGGGCGAGCGCACACGGCTAGGGAGCAGCGCTCGCACCGAGGACAATATGTCAGCGACAGCAGGCGTTTTGGTGTTTCCAGCTGCTGCCAGCGATTTGGAATTGCTGTGTCTGGCTGCGCCTGGCGGGAGTGGGCGCGGGCCGTGCTCGGCGCTCATCTCACTCTTCTCCCCGCAAGCCGCAGCCCAGCCCGGCGCCCGCCCACCGCGAGCCGAGACGCCTGCGCGCTGCCTGGAGCGGGTGCATGCGGCGGCTGAGGCTGCAAAGGGCGCCGGCCGCGTTCAACCGCCATCGTGTGCGGATTGCTGCACCGATGACGCGCTGCAGTGGCCGCGCTGATTGGCGGGGCCCGTTCCGTCGTCGCCTCTGTCCGCTCCCCCCCGTCTGACTGTGCACGGCTCCAATGCGCAGCCGGCGGAATCGCAGGGGATCGCAGGGGATCGCCTCGCCCGCCGATCTGCTGCCAAGCTCCTACCACTCCATCACCATGGCTGTTGCCACGGCTCTCGCGACCGCCCGCTCCAGAGCGCTGCTCGTCCACGCCGCGCGCTCCCTTCGCGGGGTTGCGGTGCTCACGCCCTGGCTCGCCTACCTGCTGGGCGTCGACCTGCTGCTGTCGCTGCTACTGCCGCTGAAGACGTTCGCGCCCACGCCCGTCTACAACGTCTCGTCGGCCCTCGCCAGCTCCGTCTGGGCGTGGATCCAGAACATCTTCACCGCCGTCAACCATGCCGACATCGTGCTGAGCACCAACTGCCCCGGCGGCCTGCCGCACGGCGAGTCGGCCGTCGTCATTGCCAACCACGTCGCCTGGTCCGACTTCTACATGATCCAGGAAGCCGCCCGCCGCGCGGGCATGCTGGGCCGGTGCCGCTGGTTTGCGAAACGGAGCCTGCGCTGGGTGCCGTTCTTGGGATGGGGCCTGTGGGCCATGGGCATGCCCCTGGTCAGTCGCAAGTGGGCGACTGACCGCGTTGAGTTGGAGAGGGTCTTTCGAGGCATTGTGTCCAACCGCTGGCCCGTCTGTACGTCCGCCTTTGTGACAGTTCCCTGCCCTTCTTCCCTTTCCCTGCTGTTTCGTACCTGCACCCTCCCGCCCAGCGCCATTTATGGCGTCGTCTCATGCCGGCTTCCTGCCTCCTCCCGCATGCTACCGCATGTCCTGGGACGAGACAAGGACATGCGCCCTGCTCCAGTGCCACCTCTGATCGAGTCTGTTGCTATCTTTGTCACAGTCGCTTTGCTCGGCCGTTGAATTGTCTCCCCTCCCATTTGCTGGTTTCCTCCACTGCACTCCCATTAAGCCTACTTCTGTTTCAGCCTCGGACACCAAACTGAGTCTCCATACCCGTTCCTATCTCCGTGTGCCTTATTTTCCCCCTCTACCCGCTGCTATCTTTGTCTTCCACAAACATTTCTATCTTTGAACTCCACGTTGCCGAAAACCCATCCCTCATGACCACACCTGCGGCCACGTCACTGCGATACCACATCACCACACTACACTCCACTACACTGCTATCCACAACGTTCCCGTTCTCGCTCGCAGATATATTCCCCACAAACAACACGAGATCAAGCAAACCCTCCCGTCCCCCAAAATAAAAAAGACTGAACAAAAAAAGACTGACACAGCCCCCCTTCTTCCCTTCCCGATCCAATAGGGCTCATCGCATACAGTGAAGGAACGCGCTTCACGCCCGCCCGCCACGCCGCCGCCGTCTCGTACCGCGCCACCACGGGCAAGCCCCCGCCGCCCTCGCCGCACCTGCTGGTCCCACGACCCCGCGGCTTCGTCGCCACCGTCACCGCCTTGCGTCGGAGCGGTGTTTCCCCCAGTACTACTACTACCACTACCACCACCACCACCAGCACCGTTAGCAACACTACTGCCACTACCGGTAATGATGGCAGCAGCAGCAGCCGCCACATCCCCGCCGTCCTCGACATCACCATCGCGTACGCCCGCGACCGCGAGTTCATGAGAGCCCCGCCTTTCTGGGACACAGTCGCCCATGCAGATCTGAAGGCCGCGGGGTACCGCTTCTACGCGCACGTGCAGCGGTGGGATATGGCGGCCCTGCCCGAGGGGGATGAGGCGCTGGCGAAGTGGTTGGAGGAGCGGTGGGTGGAGAAGGGGGAGAGGTTGGAGGAGTTGAGGAGGGTGGTGGAGGAGGGTGGAGAGTGGGTTGGGGATTGGGATGGGGAGGGTAAGGAGAAGGATGAGTGATTGATGTAGTTTTTCCTGGTTGAGGGGCTACTACCCACATCTTATATTGTATGAGGTGGTGCAGGATCTTTTGACAGTCTGGTCTGTCGGAGCTGTTGTTGTTTTGGCTCGGGATGATGTAGTTGGTTGAGGTCAGTCGTAGGTGTGAGATGTAATGCCTAATGGACGTTGTCTCCCTGAGGGTGATTTTCTAATAAGTACCACCAACTGTGTTTGATGCTCTTTTTCTCTGCCTCTTCTGCCCGACTACATCAGTCTTAGAAGGTATTGCACTATACTTACGTGGGTAGAAGAATCTTGTGTCTAGACGAGTTTGTACAGGTTTACAAGTCAAATCAACGTCCGAACATTTGTGTTTACGGCCCATTTGGGAAGAACGTGGCGTTCTTTACGGGGCTTTGTATGTTCTTTCAATTCAAGGGAAAGAAAATGAAACATCCACCACCTCAAGCCTCCAGTAATTTTCGAGCATAACCGTGACCAGAATAGAGCAAGTTGATGTTTGCGTAGGATGAAAGTTGGCAAACACTCCCAAAAACTTCTGTTAGCCAAATCTCCGCTCATACTCTCCTCTCTATCGCTAGTAGAAGATGTGCAACTGCTCTTGACATCATGTCACCCGCAATCAACACACAACGCACACAGTTACGAAGAGGGCAACCGCACATGACAAAGACATGGCAGTCCGCAAGTGCTTGTGGACATGACCACATCCGGTGCCAAAAGAACAAAGGACGGGGCGGCCAACGACCCACCCAGCTCACATCACAAATTCAACAAGAGGCAATCGCTCCAACATAAGGAGTTGTGCATGACGCGCGCCGCCTGCCTCCCCACCATGCCCACGCAGCAACGACGAAATGTGCTACCACAGACTCTACATCTTCACCACCTGCGGGCACTCCTTCTGGCAGCCGGGCCCGCTTTTGCGATGCGCCGATGCGTCCTTCCCGTCACCATCATCATCCTCCCCGTCCTCATCATCCGCCTTCTTCTCCACCACCTGCGAACCCCGCTCGCACCCTTTCCAGACGCGCAAGCTTTACACGCTCTGCTGGCACTGCGGGCGCCGGCGCGATGCGCTGCTGGCGCAGGCGGAGCTGCAGGTGGGCCGCGAGGAGGTGCGCTTCGAGGAGTGGAAGTGGCGCATGAAATACCAGAGCCCGCAGGCCGATGAGAACGCTTGGAGGACGTGGGGAGCTGGGAGCGGGAGCGTGGGGAGAGAGGCGAGCGGCGGCGGCGGCAAACGGTCGTCGACGGGGCGGATGAGGAGGATGAGCGATATTATTAAGTCTGGGTTGCGGAAGAGTAGCGGTAGCGGTGGTGGTGGTGGTGTTGAGAAGAAGTGAGACAGGCGCGGGTGGATCGGCGGGCGGGCGGGCTTGGTCTTGGCGGGCGCCGGCCGGGGCGAGCGAACGACGTGCCTCTCATTACCGATCCTCGAGAGAGCTCTCTCGCAGCGACAAGCTTCGCATCCCGACCATACCTACAACCGTAAAACTCCCGGCCACCACTCCAGCTTCCCTCCCCCCGCAGCGGCGCGTCATCAATTGCTTGCTCGCCGACGCTCTCGCTCTCTCTCTCTCGCTCCTTCACGGCCCGCACCGACCCGCTCAGGTCTCTCCGGAAACGAACAGAACCAACGCGATGCCGACGCCCGAGTCCGCCGCCTTCCTCGAGAAGAAGCCCAAGGTGCCGCCGACATTCGACGGCGTCGACTACAACGACAACGCCGCCCTCAAGGCCGCGCAGGATGCGGTGCTGCGCGAGCAGTGGGTCAAGTCCATGATGGCGCGCCTGGTCCGCGAGGAGATGGGCAAGTGCTACTACAGGGAGGGCGTCAACCACCTGGAGAAGTGCGGCCACCTGAGAGGTGAGTGACGGACTGTTTCGGCCCCCATTTCACGGTTTTACGGTGGCGGGGGAGGATGTAAGGGTTTGAAGAGCGGCGACTTGAGATGCGCGGGGGGGCTGCAATGATGGCATTTGTTCTGTCCAATTGGCTGACACGGCGATTGCATCGCATAGAACGCTACTTTGAGCTGCTGAAGGAGTCCAAGGTCAAGGGCCACATGTGGCAGCAGCAGAACTACGCGCCCAAATAAAGATGGATGGGGATGGTGTTGCAGGAGTGGAGAAAGAAGAAACGACGGCATTGGGGATGTTCGGCCCACGGCAGGATTCTTGTGTGTATACGTGGGCCGGGCCGGCGAGCTCAGGGAGCTTGTATCATATTATCGATATGCTGGGCAGAGACCAGCGACCTCAATGAGCATGTGATTTTCAGAGCCGCTGCAGACGTGAGCGATGAAGACTGCCCGACATTTTGCCCAGCTCCCCACTCCGCTCCACTCCACCTACCCCATGCATTCCCACCGCCAATGGTCCCTACCAGGACACCGAATCTGTCTGCGACCGCCGGCACCAAGGCTTGAGGCCAAGCCGGGCTGAGGCCATCAGGAACTCCGCAACTTTAATCCGCGGGGGAAGAGCGAGGGATCGGCCAGGCATCAAAAAGCCCCAACGTCACACCTTCTTCCCCGCCATCCACCATTCCCCATATCACGAGTCTCCGCCGCGGCACCCCCCACCCCCTCAGCCAATCCAACATGCCGTATCCCTTCGAGCTCCCGACCACGTCCTCCATATCCTTCGACGACTTCTACACCAGCGCGACCCACCCGTCGCTGCCCCTCGCCGCAACAACATGCCGCGGCGTCCTGCGCGACGTCCTCAAGAAGCACAAACGCCTGCCGCCGCCCTCGCAGACGTCCGACCTCCCCGCCGTCGCCACCGCCCTCAACGAGTACATCCCGCACCTCTCTGCCCTGGACGCCGGCCTCAGCAACAGCAGCAGCGGCCAACCCGCCGCCGTCCCACCCGGCAGCAGCACCGAAGCCATCAACGTCGTCCCGCTACCGGCGCGCGGCGAGCTGGCCGTCGAATGGCGCGCCACGCTCAGCGCGTCGCCCATCCCCGGCCGCGACCCGCCGCGGGTCAAGCTGCGCGGCCTGCGGCTGGAGCTGGGCTTCGCGCTGGCGTCGCTGGCGTACGTGCACAGCCTGCAGGCGCGCGCCGCGCTGCACGCGCTGTATAATTATAATACTGCCGCGCCGCCGTCGCCGGAGCAGCGCACCGCCGCCGTCGCCCAAGCCATGCGCTCCTTCCTCGAGGCAAACTCCATCCACAGCTACCTGGTGCAGCGGCTCGGCAGTGGCAGCAATGCCACCACGACCAACGCTTCCCCCTCACCCGCCGCGCCGAACATGCCTCGACGGGCATCCAGCAATAGCGGCGACGCCAGCCCCAGCACCAACAGCGGTAGCAACGGCAGAAAACAGTCGTCGTCTCAAGCAACCACCATCCCGCCCCCAGACTTAACACCCGGCGTGCAAACAGCCCTCGCATCCCTCACGCTCGCCGAAGCGACCCTCATCGCCGTGCTCAAGGACGACCCGTACCCGGCGGCCGTCGCCGAGGACCGCAGCCGCGCCGCCCGCGACTGGATGTTCAAGGCGCCCGACATCCCGCGCGTGCGCGCCCACCTATTCGCGCGCCTGTGCCTGGCCGCCGCCGAGCACGCCGCGCGCGGCAAGGCGGCGCTGGGCTGGGCTGCTAGCGGCGGCGGTGGCAAGGTGGATGAGGCGTTGGCAAGGTACCTGGAGGATCTGAGGCGCACCGCGAGGGGGAAGGCGTGCAGGTTTTTTGGGATCGATGCGGAACTGGAGGGGAAGACGGGCGAGGCGATTGCGTGGTTGAGGGCGGCGAGGAGGGAGTTGGGGTTTGGCGGGGGTGGTGGGGGTGGTGGTGGCGGCGAAGGGGCTGAGGAGGAGAGCGGGAAGAAGGGGTTCGCGGCGAGGTTGAAGAAGGACTGGTCGGAGAAGAGGGAGGATCGGAAGATTGAAAAGGGCGCGGATTGGGGAAGCGATGCGGGGAGGTTCGAGGAGGGGCGGGTGGTGGACATGTTGGAGAAGAAGTGGGTGAAGATGAACGATACGGTGAGTTGTTGTTGTTGTTGTTGTTGTCGTTTCCCTTTTTCTTCATGCTGCAAAGACTTGTGCTTTTTGCCTTTTCTTTCTCTCTCTCGTCATGTTCGCATCCCCGAAACACCCCTTCTCGGTCATCTCAATTCCTCCCACACCCCAGCTACCCATCATCCCTGCCCCTTCCCGCCTGAAAAAAAAAAGAAAAGAGAGAAAGGAAGCCCACTCACAACGCCCAAGGTCGGCGTCCAAACTATCCCGCCAATCGACCCTCTCCTCGCCAGCATGCCCTCCGGCCGCGAGTACCACTCCCCCAAACTCTACAAACTCCCCCATCTCGACGAATCCACCGTCGCCAGCATGCGTGCACCGCCTCCTCAACACGTACGCGACGCCGCCGCCGGCGTCGATGCCGACGATAGCAGCAGCGGCGATGATGACGCAGCGGTGGCGGGAGGAGATCCCGTTGGCGCTTTCCCCGGGACCAGCGCGGACTATGCTGCGGGTGGTGGTGGCGATGGGGATAGGGGGTATTATTGATGGAGGGAGGGGTTGGCGTTGTTGTATTTTGTTTGGACTCACCCCCTCCTTTTTTTTATGTTCGTTCTAGGTAGAAGGACATGGTAGTGACGGATTTGGGTGGGAATTGGGATGGGCTGGAACCTTTTTCTTTTCTCTCTCTGTGTTTTCGCTTCCTTTTGCGCAGTCGTGTTGTTTTGACATGACTGTTATTCAACCCGGCGTTGAGGAGGGAGTTGAAAAGCGTCCATTTGGGACATGAATGCATGTCGACTTATTCGCGGACAAGAGCATCCGGGTAGGTAAGTATTTCAAGTGCCTCGCCCTTGTCACAAGTGTTCGACCTTAGATTCAACTACCCTGTGAATATAAAATACTATCTATGGGAAGGCCAGTTTCTTTCGTCACCCCCTGTGTCATCTACGCGCAGACGCTGGATTCAACTACCTCCGAAAGTACGATGCAATATCTCCAGGAGGCAGATGTGGGTGGCAGTGAACTCAGCCAATGCTCGACATGATGAAAAATTCGCGGTGAGACTGTTGCCAACCACTCCCCAATCGAGGAATGAACAACCGTTAGGACGCATGATTTTGGCAAGACTTCTGCTGTTCGTGGCGTGAGAGCAAGGCTGGGAGTTCCTGAGATGGCGCACAGACCAGGCAAAAAAGTTCGGATAAGAACGAAGCCATAGCTCCTCCGCTCAACCGCCGCACACCTCGATTCCCCAGCCCATTCCCACACCCGCTCTCAAGATGCCGAAGCGCAAGGCCGAAGGTCCCGCTGCCGTCAATGGCAAGTCTAAGAAGCGCGCCCTCTCGGACGAGGAGGCGCGCTCCAACTTCCGCAAAGGTCTCTTCGACACCAAGGTGCTCGAGGACTATCAGAAGCAATATGCCGAGTCGCAACCGTACGATAGCAGCCAAACCAGCTACCAACGGGAACCACGAATTAACTGACGCAATTGCTCCACGCAGATACAAGCACGCCGTGATCCAGAACCTCATCGACACGAAGCTGCTGCGCAACGTCCGCGACGAGATCCGGCAGCACATCTCGTTCACGCCCAAGGAGACGGACATCTACAAAATCCACCAGTCGGGCGACCTGGCGAACCTGGACGGGCTGGACGACTCGTCGCTGGCGAAGCTGCCGTCGCTGCTGCAGCTGCGCGACGCGCTGTACTCGTCGGCGTTCCGCAAGTACATCGCGGGCATCGCGGGCAGCGGCCCGCTCAGCGGCGTCAAGACGGACCTGGCCATCAACGTGTACACGCCGGGCTGCCACCTGCTGTGCCACGACGACGTCATCGGCAGCCGCCGCGTCAGCTACATCTTGTACCTGCTCGACCCGGACCGCGCCTGGCAGCCCGCGTGGGGCGGCGCGCTGCGCCTGTTCCCGACCGAGGACCTGCGGACCGACGCCGGCGAGGACGTCAAGGTGCCGCTGCCCGACCCCTCCGTCGTCATCCCCCCGGCTTTCAACCAGCTGTCCTTCTTCACCGTCCAGCCCGGCGAGAGCTTCCACGACGTCGAGGAGGTGTACAAGCGCGCGCACGGCGAGCCCGGGGAGGAGGTGGACGGCGGCCGCGTCCGCATGGCTGTGAGCGGCTGGTTCCACATCCCGCAGGAGGGCGAGGAGGGGTACGAGGAGGGGTTGGAGGAGAAGCTGGCGGAGCGGAGTTCGCTGCAGCAGCTGGAGAGCGGAGCCAAGGCGGCGCAGTTCGACCAGCCCCAGCAGCAATGGTTCGAATACCCGGTCGAAGAAAAGCAGGAGGAGGAAGCGAAAGAAGAGAAGACGAAGAAGAAGGGCAAGGGAAAGGCGGAGGAAGAGGAAGAAGAGGACGACGACGAGGAGCAAGCGCCCCTCACGGAGCAGGAGTTCGAGTTCCTCCTCAAGTTCATGACGCCGACGTACCTGGCGCCCGACACGGTCGAAGACCTCAACACCCTCTTCGCCGACGAGTCCTCCCTCCGCCTCGCCAACTTCCTCTCCAAAGCCTTCTCCGCCCGCCTCCGCACCTTCCTCGAGGAGCAGGACCGCATCACCCCCGCCACCATGCCGGCGCCACCGCCGGCCTCGCGCGGCGGCGCGCCCAACAACACCGGCGTCGCCCGCCCGCCGCATAAGCACCGCTTCCTGTACCGCTACCCCACGACGCGCGACGGCGGCAGCAAAGAAGATGACGAGCAGCAGCCGCTCTCGCCGTACGACGAGCTTCTCGACGTCTTCTTCCCCAGCGTCGCCTTCAAGAAGTGGCTCGCCCTCGCCACCGGGCTGACCCTGACCAAGGCCAGCATGCTGGCCCGCCGCTTCCGCCGCGGCATGGACTACACGCTGGCGACGTCGTACGACGACGAGCAGCCGCAGCTGGAGGTTACGCTTGGTATTACGCCGAGCAAGGGGTGGGGCGATGATGACGAGGAGGGAGGAGCTGACGGCGCTGGTGGCGAGGAGGAGGAGGAAGAGGAAGGGGAGGAGGAGCAGCAAAACGGGGAGAAGAAGAACAAGAAGAAGGAGAAGAAGAACGGCGACAAGGCAAACGGCGAGACCAACGGCGCCGCAAAGCAAAAACAACAACCCCCCGACACTGCTGACGACGACGACACGCCCGGCGGCTACGAGATGTACATGGCGGCAGACGACGACGACGACATTGACGGCGACGCCGGCTCCGACGACGGCGTCGAAGTCGCCCCCGGCTCGAAAAACAAGTCATCGATGACGGGCGCGGGCAAGCGCCGCAAGGCCGCCGACCCGGCCGTGTACCGTGCTGGCGGTGCTGCCGGCGACGACGACGACGGCGTGCTGTTCAGCATGCCCGCGGGCTGGAACTGCATGAGCGTCGTGCTGCGCGACACGGGCGTGCTGCGCTTCGTCAAGTACGTGAGCGCCGCGGCCGGGGGCGATCGGTGGGATGTGTGTGCGGATTTTGGGGTTGAGTTTGATGATGATGATGAGGAAGAGGGTGATGAGGAGGGCGATGAGATGGAGGAGTAGTTGGTAGGAGGAGGTTGGCTGGCGAGGCGGTGGTGTCTGAATGAAGCGGAGAAGAATGTTGTTTTCACGACGACGTCGACCGCTTCGTGGGATCTTGGCGGTGGGGATATGGATTTGGAGTTTTACGGAACTATTGAAAAGCGTATAACCTCTAAGAGAGGTATATTTGACATGTGGGATGCATACATACATACATATGCATACCTCCAACACGAGGGGGGTGGGCTCTGGGTATTATGGTATTACAGCTCTGCGAAAAGAGAAAAGAAAAGTCTGTTTAGAAATACAAGAAGTCTCGGAGTTCCTCTACGTTTAATTTCCTTTTACAAAAAAGAAAAAAAATGCTCCAACGCCTTCCTAATGCATCCTTAATGCATCCCTGAGTATTGTGCAATCAAACACGCTGCAACCCCAAAGGGAATCAAACATAGTACAGAGACTTTAGACGTACAGACTTTAGACAAGGGGGAAATAAAAGACGAAGGGGCAATACTCCCTCCCTCTCCCTCTCTTCTCCATCTTTCTTTCTCCCCTCAAACCCCCTCCTCCTTCATCTCCTCCAACGCCAAGAAAACCTTCATCACCCGCTCGTACGTCCACATAGTCACGGCGCTCGTCGGCGCCGCCTTGAGCAGGCTGACGGGCAACCCGCGATACAGGCCCCTCACTCCCTCGCGGCGGACAATAGCCACAACAGTCGCAAGCACGCCGCGGTCGTACACGGGGATGTTGCGGTGGACGTAGCGGGCGCGCGTGGGGCCCTGGACCTGCAGGCGCTTGCGCACCGTGTCGAGGGGGAAGACGGCCGTCTTGGCGGCGACGCTGGCGGCCATGCCGGCGAAGGCGTCGGCGGACGAGCCGGGCAGCAGCAAAGAGTGGCGGTGCGACAGAGGCTTTAAAGCCTCGTAGGTGAGGAAGAAGAGCCCCATGTACGGCACGATCTGCGCGACGGCGGCGCCTAGGCCGCGGAAGAAGCCGGAGGGACCCTCGGACCGTGCGATGGCGTTGACGGATGAGAGCAGTGATGTGTAGACGCGGTCTGAGGCCCGTGGCCCTTGGGCGGCGAAGCGCGTGCGTAGTAGGTCGAGCGGGTAGGTGGCGGTTGTGGCGGCGGTGCCGGCGAGGGCGCCCGAGAGGAAGGTCACGGCCGAGTTGGGGAGGAGGGGCGGCGGCGGCGGGTGGTTGTTGTTTGCTCCTCGGCCGGGCGCGGAGAGGGAGGAGAGGAAGGACGAGGTGGTGCGGTAGGCGAGGAATTGCACGGAGCCGTAGCAGAGGTACAGCGCTTCGGCCGGCACGTTGCCCTTCCAGAGCCCCGTCACGCCTTCCTCGCGCAGGATGTGCTTCAGAGTGCCCAGCGTGCCTTTGTAGATGGGCCCGCCGCGCGCGGACGGGTGCGTTGTCGGGTCGCTGAGGGAGTGGACTTGGAGCTGGAGGCGGATCTTTATGACGTCGAGCGGGGCGATGACGAATCTGGGGGAGGGAAACGAAGAGTGTCAGCGTCTGGGAGCCATTGGGATGGAGGTGCGGGGTGCGAAGGCGCACCTGGATACAAGACCGGCAATGGCGCCTGCGCCTACGACCTGCCAGCGGGAGCCCTGAGTAGAGAGTCAGAATGGTCTGTTTGTTGGGGAAGAAGTGGGAAGACGCACCTCATCCTTCAGCTGCTCGACCTTGCCAGACATACATCCAGCGGGATGCGGCAGCTCACGCTTTGGTAGCCGGAGTTGTTCAGGGAAAGGTCGGGTGCGCGGGAGAAGGAAAGGGGACTGGTGGGAGTCGCGGGGCAGTTGTTGGTGAGCGGTGTTGACGTTCGATAATTTGGCGGACGCTTATTCGCGGGTTGCTTGGGCTTCCCCGGCCTCCGCGCTTCGGCCGGCGTGGCTCTTGCTCGTCCGTCCCCCGCAGAGACCCGCAGAGACTCTGCCAGGAACCGGCTGTCATCAGTCGACCCGAACCAGACCCTCGTGTCTCCTTAGCTCCGAACACCCGCCGCACCACATCACCACCGCGCTCCTCCCTTCTTGCCTCTCACCCCGGCTCTCCGAAGTCCAGCTCGAATCTCATCATCTTACAACCTTTCCTTGCAAATCTAGCAGAAAGAGCAGTGTCTTGGGCACAGAGGAAATGCTACGCCGGCTGTACTCCGAATCCGGTAGACCTCGGCATGTCTCCGCAAGGTTGCTGACGCGCAGATGCTGTGCCCAACACCATGTATTCTCGTCTACTGTTGCACGGCCTGATTCCTCTTCTACCGGAAAGAAGAACGTGTTGCGGCCATGTGCTATTCAGAGCAATGCCGTCCGCCACGTGAGCAGCAACGCCCTGCGGCAAGAGGTGCAGGAAGATGCAAACAAGACCGCCACAGGCCATGGACTGCCTTCGAGTTTGGAGCACGACATTGATGCCCTGCAGTCCGGAAAGCACAAGGCAGAAGAGACCATCACGCTCGGCAACCGGCAAAAACTCCACCGCGCGGAAGCATCCGAAACCGTCGAGTTCGGCGTGCCCGTGGGAGGCTCTGGACTGACCTATCCGGCCACAATGAACGCCGTCTTCGCGAGGGACAGCTGCACGTGTCCCATGTGCGTCGATCCGTCCAGCAAGCAAAAGCAGTTCCAGACGTCTGACATCCCGGCCGATATCAAAGCCACCTCGACCCTGGATCCGGAGAAGCAGACGCTGGACATCACCTGGACCAACGACATCCCGGGCTTCCCCCACGACCACGTCACCCGCTTCGACCTGAAGCCCGCCGCGGTGACATGCCGGGACTCAGTCTACCACCCGCTCGAACCGAAGAACCGGCTCGTGTGGGACGGCAAGACCATGGCCGAGAAGAACAAATGGATCCCGTACGACCGCTGGATGGCCGACGACGCGGTGCTGCACGACGGGCTCGAGCAGCTGGGCCGGTACGGGCTCGTCTTCCTGACGGACGTGCCGGACAGCGAGCAGGCGGTCGAGCGCATCGGCGGGCGGATCGGGCTGCTCAAGGACACCTTCTACGGGCGCACGTGGGACGTCCGGTCCGTGGCCAAGGCAAAGAACATCGCCTACACGCACCAGTACCTCGGCCTGCACATGGACCTGATGTACGTGACGAACCCGCCGCACCTGCAGCTGCTGCACTCGCTGCGCGCGCGCGCCCCCGGCGGCGCCTCCCTCTTCGCCGACTCGCTCCACGCCGCCTTCACCCTCGAGCGCACCGACCGCGCCGCCTTCGACGTCCTCACCAGCACGCCCGTGCCCTTCCACTACAAGAACGACGGCCAGTCGTACGCCAAGTGGCGGCCGACCATCGAGCTCGCGTCACCCCTCGCCAGCCTCTCACCAAATCCACCCCAATCCGTCATCAGCGCCTCGCCCGCCTCCGACCCCGTCCTCGGCACCTCGCTCGCAGGCCGCGAGCTCCTCGAAGGCGTCGGCATCACCCCACCACCCCGCATCAAATGCATCAACTACTCGCCGCCCTTCCAAGCGCCTTTCGCGCCCACCGCCCTCGCCGACCCCGGCCTCGTCGGCCTCCCATCCTTCCTGCCCACCGGGGAATCATTCGCCGCGCTGCACGACGCCCTGGCCAAGTTCGCCCGCCTCGTCGAGAGCCCCCGGGCGCTGTTCGAGCACCGCCTCGACGAGGGCCAGTGCGTCGTCTTCGACAACAGGCGCGTGCTGCACGCGCGCCGCGCGTTCGACGCCGCCAAGGGCGAGCGCTGGCTCAAGGGCGCGTATGTCGACGATGATGTGTTCTTTAGCCGGTGGAGGGTGTTGGCGGAGCGGGCGGCGGGGAGGGAGGGCGAGGGCGAGAGGGTGTGGGAGCGGTTGTACGGAGGAGGGGATGGAGGCGTGTGAGTACGGAGTTTGACCGGGGGGGTTGGTGTTGAGGTGCGGGTAGGGGAGGGGCTGGATGGTGCTGTGTGGATATGGTAAGGGAGGGAAGGGGAGGAGATGGTGTTGCTTGTGACGCTGTATATATTTGTCTGTCATCTGGCGATTTTCGGGTTTTTGTTTCGTGTCAGAAAATTGGTGGATGGTTGGAGAAGTGTAGTGTGGCACTTTCTTCTGTGCGTGTGTGGATCTCGGAATAAGCGTCGAGATTCGTGGAGCGAACATAGCGAGCGCGTGTCTCTTACTTACCTATTGGTAGATGGAGGATTCGTCTAAGAAACCTACCTTTGCCAACCCGATTTCAAGCCGCAAAGCTTGCTTCAGAATTCCTATACCTCTGTGGCCCGCACAGGATGCTCGTTCTTCGTCCATTGGCACTTGAAGTAGATATCCTGACGTATGTACATATATACGAGTTTCGGAGCCGTAAACACCTTCAGATATAAGATTCCGGCATCTAACACTAGGCAGGCATGCCGCAATAATACCTCTACCAAAAGCACCACAGGACGTGTGTGTGCAACAACAGACGTGCAGCCAACCTCGAGACCCGAAGAGCAAATTCAACCGGAAGAGGAGGAAGAAGGAGATCCATCCATCCATCCACCCATCCACCAATCCATCCAGCTCCCCTCCCCTCCCCTCCCCTCTCCACCAATCACCTCCCACCACACACACCGCCGTCCAATCACCACGCAAGCAAACCATGCACGCCTCCCCAAACGGCCAACCACGCACAAAGGGGGAAGCGATCGCCAACTTCCAACGCAGCAGAGCCGAAGGGCGACGCCCAAACCTTTTTCGGGTTGGGCTGCTGACTGGGGGCAAGGAAGGCAGTCATCTTTTGCGTGATTGGTCGGAGGGTTTGACATGGGGCGAAAAAGGGCAAAGGTGGGGGGTGAGGGCAGCGAGAAAAGAGATGGCAGGGCGGGATGGGGCGGGGCGGGCAAGAAAGAGTTACCGTACGTACGTGTTGTGATGAGAAAATGAGGGGGGAGGAGGGTGCGCGGGCTGGTGGTTATTATTACTGGCCGATCGACGTGTTTCGGTGGGAGGGGAGGGGAGGGGGAGGGAGGGGCAGGGCGGAGGAAGGGAGGGATGGGGATGTGGTATTGGTTGGATTTGTTGCCTGCTTGGATGCACAAAGGCGAGAGAGAGAGAGGGAGAGAGTCGGAGATGGGTGGGAGAAATGCGGATAATGGGAGATCGGTGGCGAAGTTCGGAAAGTGCGTCGTCGTTTGTTGGAGAGAAGGGACCAGGGCACGAGAAAAAAAGTTGCCTGATCTTGCTTACGTCGGTTAGTCGGTTTTGTCGATGCTGCCCAATGGCTGTGCACGGCATGATCTCTTCATGTTGTAGCACGTCATGACGGGATTGGCGACTTATCTGGACGGGTTTCAAGAAGTCGTCAAAGGAGACGGGAATGTGGTGGGTTGGAGGTGAAGTACAAGACAAGTGCTCGGTGTACAAGCTTGTCACCCTGTTGGACGTTCGTGTAGAGTATGAGCACTATTCAGACAACCGCCCCTCCGTTGCGGCTTCGTAGATCTGTCTGGGACCACCAGGGACAAAGAAAGAAAAGAGAAGGATGGGAAAGGAGGAAGAGAAACCCCCCAGTCCGTACCCTTGCTGTCCAGTGCGTCTTGTTCTGGGCGCGTGAGCGTGGATACGGGCAGTGGTGCATGTGCGAATCTGGCGAGAGTTTTGCGAGATGGCAAGGGATATAGAGTAGGCATGTTATGCATGTCTTGTGGAAGCTGAACCATTATCGACACCCTATCCCTTCCCACTACCCAATTCCCATCAGGCGTAGTGCACGGCACACAAGAGATGGGCAAAGGCAGCGAAAAAGATTCCCGTCATCGTGATGGGCAAAGCTGCTCTCAGCGGTGCCAAGGGCCGGACCATCCGCTCGGAAGCAGGCAGATGACCCACAGCCATTTCGGGCCGGCACAGCTTGCCCAGGCAATCTCCCTGCCCTGTTGGACTGAGTGCGGGGGATGGATGGAGGAGGACCACAGGGCATCTGATGAGGTCCGGGGTAGGGTCTCGGCCTACATGTGACAAGAGAGAGCACCGGCCGACGCAGGCACCCCCCACCGGCTCCGCCGAACTGCATGATATGCTTCGATTAGTTAATGATCAGTAATAAGTCGCGGCACCGCATCGTCGGCCCGGTCGGGTTCTTGCGCTGCAGTGGAGACCTGCTCTTCCTTGTGCAACAAACACCAAACCGGGCCGCCAAGGCAAGGGAGCGACATTGCCCTGTTCGATCTGATTTGCTTTTGTAGGGTTCAACAAAAAGAAAAACAAATTAGGATTTCTCTTTTGCTTTCCCAGCTGGGGCGCGCGCGTCCAACGGTCGATCTGGGCCCTGCTGTGTAACCGTCACATGTGCCCTGTTGAACGAAGAATTTTTGCGTAATCAATTCTCCGATGTGAGACACTTGCAGCCTTGAACATTCAATAACGATACGGACGCGAGGATCTCGACGTCTGCTCGAACGAGCGGTGTAGGAGCGGAAGTGAAATGAGTGATGGGGACTCTTTGAGACCTGAGAAATTACATGTATAGCATCAAAGCTTTGGAGGACGGTAGTAAGACAAATAGGCCTGGTGACACGCCGAAATTTTAGGACATTTGGAATGCAGAGGAACGGTTTGACGGCAGCAACCAAAGTGAGTGATGGATGCTGTCGCATGCACTTTCCGATATCGGAGATGCGCGAGCACTCCCATTCTAGTAAACCACACGTCTGATTCCCGACTTCCCCCGAATACCTGAGAGAGTAAGAAACTACTACCTCCACTAGAGAAATGATGGTTGGTTGGTTTTACAGCACCGTGATTATGTGCTTCTTTCTTCGACAATGATCCGGAACCCATGAGAGAGCGTCCCAGGTTTCCGCAATTATACAAGCTGAGAAAGGAAAAGGAGACAGAGAAAATTCTTCCAGACATCTCCAGCCATTTCCAAAACTGCCGCTGAAACAACCGCATATCTTACACAATCTGGTCAAGACAGCCATGGCTCAAGGCAGGGGTGGTCTTAGGCGTCTTCTTTTGCGGTGTCCGTTATGCCGGAGGGCAAGTCCATTGGCACGCAATTTGCGTAGCTGTGTCTGAGACGGGCCCTCGTCCTCCGGCGGCGCGGCGCTGAGGCTTAGAATTCGGCGCTGCCGTTGCCGTTGTGGTGGCCGACGGTGTAGCCGAAAGCGCTGTTGTCTTGCTCCGACGTGTCGACGTCTCCGCTCAGAAGGTTGTTGTTGCTGGCACCCTCTGCACCGGCATAGGCGGCGGAGGCATTCGCACCCCCGGATGCGCTGCTCCCGGCCCCGGCAGCGGCATTGCCCTGTTGTGGATAGCCGACGGCAGGCTTGTTCTGATTTGCGAGGAGGGTCTCGAGGCGCCAATCAATACCAAAAGTTCAGATTATTCTTCGTCATATGCCAGAAAAGGATCGGCAACAAACGAAAGGAAGGGAAGGGGGCAGCTTACTTCGCGGTAGCGCGACAGGTAGATCTTCAGCGCTTCGGCGTAGTTCTCGAATCCAAGCGAGGTCATGGCGAAGAGGATGTCCTCGCCATTGACCGTCTTGCGCTTCTCCTGCTGGCACTTTTCGGAGGCTGGCGCCAGTTAGAACGGACTCGGCTGCTGGGGGGGTTTGCGACGCACCCTCGCTGGTGATGAAGGAGATGAACTCGCTGACGCATTCCTGCATGCATTCTTTGGCCTCTTTGGCGATCTTCGCGTTTTCGGGCAGGGCCATCTTCATGATGCGGGCGACTGGCGCAAAGTTGCGAATGTTAGCGTCGCTGGCAGCACTTTCGGGGCGGCCCTTTGCGGCATTCTGGGGCGGCGACTGCGATGACGGAGGAGATGCAGACGACATGGTTCAGGGCGGGCGCGGACCGTTTTTGAGCGACCGTCTGCTCAGGCGCTGATTCGAGGTGTCGGCGTGTCGAGAGCATTCGTCGACGTGCAGCCGCGGGTTTGGGGCGCGCAAATCAGATGAGGGGAGAGGTGCATTTCAGACGTACCATTTGCTATAGGCAGCCATCGGTCCTGCTCCTTGACTTCGAACTCGTAGCCGAGTCCTTGCGCTTGTGTATCCTGAGCTTCTCTGTCCATATGCGGCTCCGAAGATTCGTCAGGCGACTGCGCTCCAGGTTCCACGTCCGACTTCTTCGGCGGGGTGGCCGACATGTTTATTCGGCCGGCTGCAGGCGCCTTGGAGCCTGACAGAGCTCTCTTGTGACGTGGTCTGCCAGCGAATAGGTCTGCTCAAGCCAGCGCAGAGCTTGGGCGAGCCGGCCGAGTATGCGGCCTGGGTGATGCGCGTCAAGGGCAGCCGGGGCCTGTGCGACTCGAGCCTGGACCGGGCGCTGGGGGAGTCGTGCGCCGTGGATGCCAGGAAGCTTCTGATGCAAGCGCTAATGTAGGATGGTCTCGACGTGCAGGGCGGAGCAGGGGACGACTTGGGCAGATCCGTCGAGCGTGGTGGCGCGTAGCTGCGCAATTGGCGAGCGTGCGACTCGGGCTGCAGGCGCGCGAACGGAGGCCGACTGGGTGCTACCGTCAGCCGCGAGGCGCGGCGAGGCGCGGTGCGTTGGACGAGGCGGGCGGGCTGCGAGCGGGCGCGAGGTACGACGGTGCGCTGGAGAGGGCGCGGGCGGGAGGCAGCCGTGCCAGCGTGCAGGCGTCGGATTACGGCAATGGGCGCAGGTGGTTGATGGAGGAGACGTGTAGCGGCGTTCGCAGCACGGCGGCCGGGATGGAAGATGGACGGCGACGCGGGACGGGCCCGCCGGTCAGCAGCCGCGACAACAACAACAACAAAACCCTCGCCCGCACCGCATGCCGCACATGGAACAAGGGCCCGGTGACGACACAGACCCGCGAGGCTGAGCCCGCGCGAGTCGTGGCCCCAGCGCCGAAGCCAGCCGCCCCCAGCGCCCCAGCGCCGCGCTCGTGCTGCGCATCCTCCACCGCGGGGTCGTCCGTCGCGGCCAAGCCGAGATCTCCCTGCCCTCAACAATTGGCCAATGGCCTCGCCCGTGGCAGCGCCAAACGCCCGCCGCGAGCCGCCTGCCCACGCGTTCCGCGCCGCCGTGCAGCGCGCCGCCCAGGCATCGCAGCATCGACAGGAAAGCACGCCGGCCTCGTACGTTTGGCTGTCAGCTTCGCCGCGTCGTGAGCCCGCGGGCAGAGGGAGGGTGCACACAGCATGCAGCCACGGGTCAAAGCCCTGCAGGACCACACTGTCGGGGTCTGGCACCCCCTCCGGCACGCAGAACGATGTGCTGTCCTCCGACTGCCGTCAGATTACGGTCGGCTTCGATCCAAGCTCGCATGGCAGAGACAGCAGGCCCCCTGGCAGCCGGCTTACTGCTCGACGTGGTCCCCAGGCGCGTCGTGGCTGCGGCGCACGCCCTGCTCTCGATCCCATGACGTCGGCACATCCTTTCGGGGCCAGCCATGCTATTGGCGAGTACCTGAATTGGGCGCGATCTCTGGGTACCCTATGAGCTGCCCGCCCACACTCGCGGAACTGTCTCTGGACGTTAGGCGTCGATCCAGCTCTGGCTGCAGCTCCGGCCAACACATCCTGCAGCTGGCATCGGCGCGCGTCAAGCCACGAAGGCTCAGCCTTGTGCCGACAGCCCTAGGATTTTCCTAACCCATGTCGCCGTGGAACCGACGTCAGGAAAGACCGTTGATCGGCTGGCCATCGCAGCGCTCGCGTGCAGAGATCGAGGGAGAGGCGCAGCACTCTAGATTCGCTGACTTCATTGTACAGCTATGTACAGCTCATCCTCCGCATTCAAGCTTTTGTTTCAGACCAACATCATCAGATGCTTGCAACTATGCCAGCAAACACCCCATCGCACCCTCGACGTATGACGCTGGCAGAACAGCATCGAGCTGGCGCCGGATCCACCGTTCGCATGGGCTGATCTCAGATTAACTTCGCTGACGGCTGGAGATTTTTGCCGTGAAAAGGTGACAGCGCTGATAGAGCGCGCGTCCGCCCAGGCCTCCCAGGTTTGCGTCTGTTTGACTGCAACGTCGCCCCGAGAGGCCGCCACTGCACATTGCGTGGAGCCGGTGGATGCTGCGTGTTCGATATTATCACCCGTCTTATACTACTGCTGCACGACCTGGATGTTGTTCTTTTTCTGCATAGCGACGGCGCGTTAGCATGGCATCTGACGTCTTCGCACCTCCCCGTCGGTCACGTACCTTCCACTTGTCCATCTCTCCCTGCTTTGTCTGGTACTGCTTCAACAGATCCTCCAAAACCTTCTTGAGACCTTCCGAGTTCGTCTTCAGCGCTGGCACCACATCCTTCACCGTTCTCTCCACCAGCACGCCGTTAATCATGCGGAAGCATTTCCGATCCTCGGGGAGGGGTTCCAGAGTCTCGAGAACCAGCCTAACGCCAAATATCAGTGCTACTGTCCATAGAGTTCCTCTTGGTTCAGGGCCGCGGGTAGCGGTGAGGACAAGGCGAGGGAGGGGCGGCCTGAGAAGGGACGGAATGCGGAGAAGCGGTGTGATAGCTTGGAGAAGGTGCGTAATGGGGCCATGGTCTCGTACTTGTGCTCCTCGGTCTCTTGTTCGACATCGCCGATCTTCTGCGCGAGCTGCTGGAGGATGTTCTTGTAGTTCGAATATTGGACCTGCAGCTCTGCGATGGGCGTTAGCGGGAGGCCCGTGGAACTCGCACGGCCGAATACCATTTCATACCTTGCTGCTTCTTCTGCGACATGGGTTGCGCCATTGTGCTGGAGCTCGGGCTGGGGTGGTTGCGGCAGTGCCGTCGTCAAGGTGCGGGAGACTCGCGGTGACGGCGGGCGGAGTGCGGGACCGACCTAAAGGCGGGACGGTGAAGCACGGCCTTCTTTCTCGCCGGTCGAATCGCGACACAGGTCCCAATCATCGCATCCTCCCTCTCCGCCTCTCGCCCACAGCATCCTGCCCTGATCTACTCTGCGTCGAAAACCCGCGCGCGCATCATCACACCTGCCAGACTAACCCATTGCGCACATCTGTCCAAAATGCATCCGCATCTGCACACCAAAGACAACAAAGGTTCCCTTACCCGTCGTTTCCCGCTTTGCTCTCATGCGATCGACTGACACCCGCAGCCTGCGAGGAGGTCATGAACGCCCTCGACGAGTGCCACTCCCGCGGCTTCCTCTACAAGGCCGTCGGCATGTGCAACAAGCCCAAGCACGCCGTCAACATGTGCCTGCGCGCCCAGCGTCTCGAGCGAACCAAGGCGAACCGCGAGCAGGCGAAGATCAAGCGCGAGAAGATTGACAAGGTCTGGGCCGAGATCGACGCCAACACGTAGGCTGTGAAGCGAGACATACGAGGGGCATGTACATTGGAGGTGTAAGATATTTGGCGGAGAACGCATGGACAGCGGCGCATGGGTATGGGAGGATTCGGATAAACATTCACACACGGCAATGGAGTTTCACCTGGGAATCTGTAGGTACGGGGACGAAAGAGAATGGATTCAGTCTGGAGACTGGTTGAGAACATGGTGGAATGTTCATCATTCTCCACTCCGCCTGTCAGTCCTGTGACGCACAGTCGATCAGCAAGCAGGTACAAATTACACAAGAGCAGACCGCAAGTTCTGAGATGACTCGAAGCGCGAAATGCGCGTGATGCCAAAGCATTTACGAGGTAGCAGCTTTGCTTAGGATTCCACGCATCGTCCCCATTCGTACGGTTATGCTTGGAGACACACAGGCCGGAAGTACCTACGTACACAAACGTCAATTCGTACAGCTTCCTCGGCTCACCAATGTCCTTCCTGCTGAGGCAGTAGGTATCTGCACAGTGCTCATGTGAGTCTGTGCCCCTTTCTGTCTTGGACACTTTGTTCTCTACATTCGCTTCCGCGCCTAAGGTCGTGTTCGCACGGTGTATCGCTCAGATAGGGAACTGCAATGGGCCTTATCCTGCCGGGGATTGGGCTATATCATATGATCCCCCACATCAAATCAGGCCCGCTTCGGCACACAGCACGCTGGCTGCTAAGGCTCCGCGACTGACCGATCATGATCCTTGCTTTGTGCTCTTGCCAAGCGTCCGGAAGAGGAAGGTGCTACGCAGGCCCCCGAAGGTCAAACGAGCCAAGAGATGCGTCTACCAAGGACATTCCTCCTCTGGTTAGGAGAGACCCGCATACAAGCTCAACGGACTCAGCACTGTGCTGCGTAGAAGACCTCTCCGCTCTAATATTGGCCGGATTGACTAATGCTCGTAAAGGCCGCCAAGCGCATGATACCACTAGATGCTGTGAAGCATCTATCAGAGTGCTTGCCGCCTCGATGAAGGAGGAGCCAAGAGGCTTGGAGTACTTGCTACAATCGGAGGTCAGCGACTTCCGTCGAACCAGGTCTGTATAAATTCTTCTGCGTGTTTATGTTTTGAAACAGCGGGATCCACCTCTTCACCTTGCTATCAATTGTATTCTTTTTCGATCATCGCCATGAAGATTTCTACTTTGCTTGCTATCGCCGCGGCTGCGGCCGTTTCTGCAGCTCCGCTTGCCCCCCGCGCCGATGAGGCGGCTGAGCCCGAGAAATTTTTGCTCAAGCTGAGCGATTCGGAGGAGAAATGGGTCACCGAGGCGGAGAAGTGGGAACTGAGGAAGGTACGTGATGTTTGGTCTGCAAGACTTGTCACGATCTTGTGGAAGACTGTGAAGCTAATTCCTGTACAATGTAGGCTGGCGTCAACTTCTTTGACAAAACCTGGACTCAATCTGCAAAGGCCGAGACCAAGGCAAAGCGCCAGGCCGTCAGCTACCCAACTACGGCCAAGTTCACTTCTGCCGTCAACACCCTGATCAGCAGTCTCTCTTCGTCAAACATGCAGACGAACCTTCAGGGGCTCACTGGATTCAACAACCGCTACTACCGCGCCTCGACCGGCGCTCAAGCTGCTACCTGGCTCAAGGACCTCGTCCAAAGCACCATCGACGGCGCCGGCGGCGGTGGCACCGTGGAGTTCTTCACCCACTCCTGGACGCAGAGCAGCATCATCGCCAAGGTGCCGGGCAAGAGCGACGCGACCATCGTGGTGGGCAGCCACTTCGACAGCATCAACCTCAACAACCCGACGAGCGGGCGCGCTCCGGGCGCCGACGACAACGGCAGCGGGTCCGTGGCCAACCTCGAGATCCTCAAGGCGTACCTGGCGAGCAGCGCGGTGCGCAACGGCGAGGCGGAGAACACGGTCGAGTTCCACTGGTACTCGGGCGAGGAGGGCGGCCTACTCGGCTCCCAGGCCATCTTCGACTCGTACGCCAGCGACGACCGCAACGTGATCGCCATGCTGAACTTCGACATGACCGGATTTGCGTCCGGCATGACGGACGCCGGCGTCGCCAAGTCGCTGGCCGTCGTCACCGACTACGTGAACACCGCCCTCAGCAACTTCGCCCGCCTGATGATCCGGACCTACACCACCCTCCCCCTCTCCACCAGCACCTGCGGCTACGCTTGGTAAGTTGAAGTGGACTTTTGTTTTTTCATCTTTTTTCTTTTTAGCGCTGAAAGCGGTCGATTTCTAACGGGATTTGTAGCTCTGACCACGCTTCGGCGACCGATGCTGGCTTCCCTTCGGCCTACATCTTCGAGAGCCCCGACGAGTACGAGTCTCCGTACATCCACACCACCCAAGACACCATCAGCACTGTTGACTTCGGCCACGTGCTCAACCACGCAAAGGCTGGTCTTGGCTTCGTCTACGAGCTTGCCTTCACTAGCTTCTAAGTTTGGGATGGTAAGCAGCTTGACGAGGATGTGTGAGAGATGAAAAGAGTGAAGGAAAAAAAAAAAAAAATGCGGGGTGCAAGGTGTCACCCGTTCATGGACATGTAAATAGTTCGAATGAGAATGTGTCAATAACTGCGCGTCTGTCACTTGAATGTCCACAGTGATACAGCGGGTGACGGAGGAATGGGCCCTCCCACAGATGATGCGTCATATTCACGGGCAGTTGAATCCAGCATCTGGACGTATTTGTGTGTTTTTAAAAGTTGCATCTTCGTCCGGATGTTAGATTCGACTGCCCACGTAGGATAAGTGGTAAGGTCGTTGATGGGGCTTCGTCACCCTCCACTCGCATCTGCCTCAACGACTAAGAACTAAACCCTTCGGTTCAATCTACCTGCTGAGCGACTCCGAAGCTCAGTGGAAGGAGCCCACCATTACAGCAAGTAAAATACAAATCATTTCTCCGCCTCCATCTCGTCAAGTATACTGTTGCGCCGCTTGATTGGAACAACAGACTCAAATGCCTTGGCAATCTCAATCAGCTGGTCTAAAGCCTTCTTTAGCGTCTGCGCTGCTCTCTCAACATCCTGCAAACAACCCAGTTGATCATCGTCATTCTTATTCTCGACGAAGCCTGTGAAAGGACGGGATAGAAGCTCCGTAGCCTGTTGATCGGTTAATTTATGCTTGTTGCGGCGTCATTGTCTTCGAAGGCTCTTAGGCGCGACCCAAGCACGTGCATCTCCGCAATCGTCCTTCAGAGGACAGACACGAGCGAATCCACCCTTTTGTTGCTTGGTGGGGTGAACATCCGTTGACAGCGTTTTTGCAAACAAAGAGGAAGAGAGAGGCCGGCTCTTTTGCTGGGGATTCCACTTCGTTGGTCCTAGGACATACCGCGACTTCGACGAAGAACGTTAATCTTTGCCAGCGCGTCAATCCATTGAACAGTCTCTATCGGAGGAGATGCGACAGACGGGGAGACAATACATCATATTCACGGGCAGTTGAATCCAACATCTGGATGTATTGTGTTTCCAAAAGTTGCATCTTCGCCCGCATGTCAGATTCGACTGCCTACCTACATAGGAAAAGTGTAAGGTCGTCGATGGGGCTTCGTCACCCGCCACTCGCATCTGCCTCTTGGAAAAAGTGTTAGGGGGATGATTCCTCCGTCACCTGCGGGAAAGAAAAGACATGGTGCCTGCAGCGTAGGCTGCCGTGGAGCACGATGGAAGTGGACGGAGCTGCAGGCTGGGGCACGGCCGTCTCAGATGCAATCACTGCCTTGAGACGAGTGCTTGATGTGGGGAAAGACGGGCAGGCATCATTGGCGCGGAGAGAGGATCCTCGGCGCCACATGGCGGACCCGCAACGCGTTGATTCGCGAGGCGCGTCGGGTTGCTGGACCTGACAACCGTTTGCCTCGACTACTCTCGAGCCGTCGCCCTGTCACCTTCGTCGTACCACCACCCTTCGATTGGCCGAGTGCGCGTCCCTTGGAACCTTCACTCTCGACACCGCCGCGCAAGAATTTGCAACTGCACGCCCTGGCCCAATCTACCGCGTCCTGGTCGCCTGCCGCCGTCGCAATTGCCTGCAGCCCGCCAAACAGCTCCCGCCCAGCAACGAAACAACCTCATGAATGCCTGAGCGCCCGCATTGCTGTTCGCCGCCTTGTTTCGCGCCAGCCACGCGTGCGCCCCGCGCCAAACCCGCACTCGCCGTGTCACCCAGCTCGCCGCGCCACTGCTACAAGACGGCATAAATCGTGGAGGAAGGACTGCAAGACGGCACGCTGGAATCGGGAGCGTGCGCAATATAGTGAGGGTTGCCATTGCCCGGCGACTCGAAAACCGCTGTTGCAGGCCCGCGGTTTGAGTCGGCGCAGCTGTTGGTGGCCGTCGCAAGTTGCAAGGTCCCCGCGTCATTTGCCTCGAGTCCGGGCAGGTACTTGCGAAAAAATACAGCACCGTTAATTTCCCTTCCACGCAACTACCACCACGTCGCACCGGATTTATCGACCGAGGACCGCTCCGCGACAAACAACCTTCTGCCGCCTTCATCGTTTTGCTTCGCACATTTCCGTACACTTGGGGCGGACCAGGGCGTGCATAAGAGGCAGGCATCGGAGAGCCGCACAGCTCTGGCCGACCATTTAGCGTTGCCGACAAGATCCCGATTCGGCCCTTTGCTTCCTGCTGCCTAACCTTCCTGTCAAGGTATGTCTTTCTGCTTGATCCCCAGTCGCGGCTCCGTCCTCTTCTATGCCTTTCTCGCCTTTGCCGCCTAGTCTCGCAGAATCTACGAGCTAGATCCTGCGATTGCGAGAGATTCCGGTTCATGTCTCAACCTCCATCTATGTTTGGCCTTCTGCAATCTTGCCGTTGCCGCGGCGCGCTAATCTGTTGCGGCGAGCAGGATCCATCATGGAGGAGGAACCAACCCAGCCCTCTACGCAACAGGTCCTCGACCCGCGCCGCCTCGGAGAGAGCGTATCCGGCCTGAAAAACAGCAACATTGCAGACATTCTATGCATTCTCACCCCGACCTCCCCCGCCGCCTTTTCAATCGTCGAGAATACCGCCAAAGAAGCTCCTCAGCACGTTCTGCAGTGCCAGCCCATCAATGGTTATCAGCCCAACACCCAGCCTTTGAGTCAGAGCTTAGAAGAGGCCGAGACCTTCATCCTCGACCGCCCTCCGCATGACCTCGCGCTGAGGTTTTCGTCTTCGTGCAAGCAGCCATGGTACGGCTTTTGCTTCGGACGCAACAGAACCATGTGCGACGTTTTCCTGCCTGTTGGACCCGACTCTGCAAAGCGCATCAGCAACCTCCATTTCATGATATATGTCAACAAGCACGGCGTCCTCATGCTGGAAGACGGGTCTACGAATGGAACTCTGGTCGACGACGTCCACCTCAAATCCAAGGGAAGGGGTCAGAAGACAAAAATGATCCAGTCCGGCTCCATGATTACGCTACTTTGTCCGACAGACGAGGAGATTATCAAGTTCATCGTCCGGCTTCCGGATATGACTGGGTTCGAGGAGGAGTATGCGGAGAATCTCGGCAACTACATGGCTAGAGTCGAGGCTGAGAGGCTGGCAAATGGGAAGCCAAGGCGTGCGCAGAACGCAGGTGCAGTTGCTCGACGACCTGCGGTCAAAGCTGTCAACACCTTTGGCATGCACTGGAATGGCGGTCGCAAGTACAACGTTATAGACATTCTTGGTAAAGGGGCCTTCGCCACAGTCTACAAGATTGCACATGCAGAAGACGGGCAGCTACTTGCGGCAAAGGAGCTGGAGAAGAAGCGCTTCATGAAGAATGGACATCTCGATCAAAAGCTCGACAACGAGATGAAAATCATGCAATCGCTTACGCATCCCAACATAGTCCAGTACATCGACACGCATGACGTTGGAAACCACCTCTACATCATAATGGAATACGTACCGTACGGAAATCTCTCCGACCTGCTCTCCGGGGGCAGAGCCATAGCCGAGTACTTCGTCCAAAGGATGGCTTGTCAAATTCTCAGCTGCCTAGCCTACCTCCACAGCAAGAGGATTACACATCGCGACATTAAACCTGACAACATTCTCATCGCCTCGGAAGAACCGTTCAACGTCAAGCTTTCTGACTTTGGCTTGTCCAAAGTAGTCACAAACAACGACACATTCCTTAAGACTTTCTGCGGCACGCTGCTCTACTGCGCGCCTGAGGTCTTTCCACACTACGACAGCCATGGCAACAGGAAGCGTCGCAAACCGGGAGAGACAAAGAAGAAGTTCCATTCCTACAGCCAGTCAGTCGACATCTGGTCTTTCGGTGCGGTACTTTGGAGTTCTCTCTGCGGAAGCCCGCCCTTTGAGGGTATCATGGATAATACCGGCCGCGCCATGTTCGACAGGATCATGGAGACCTCTCTGGATCCTACGCCTCTGCGAGAGGCAGAAGTCTCAGAGCCTGCTATCGATCTACTGACGACGATGCTCAGGACTGATCCTGCACAGAGACCCACAGATCTGGAGTGTCTTCAGCACCCATGGCTCGCCAGCCTCGCCCAAGAGCTCGTTCCAGAAATCCTCCAGCCCAATCTCAATGATATTCCCGAGGAGGACGAGGAAGACGACGAAGGCGCAGCAGATGCAGCCGAAAACCAGTTTTCGCAGCTTAGCATCAACGATAGGAAGGCAGGCTGGGGACTCTCTAGCCAGTTCTACGAGGACGATGAAGAGAACGGTGAAGAGCCCGAACCTGAGCCAATAAACCCACATCAGTCCAAGCGTCCTCGCGTCCGCCGAGACCTTCAGCTCCCAAGGTATCAACCGCGCAACATGTCACAATTTGAATCCAGCCCTGAAGAATCCCAGAACTTTGCAGTAAGGACGTCCAATGGCGTCAACTTTTCCATGGTCAAGCTAGCCGCTCAAGGTGCCGGCCATCTTTTTGGTGAGATTGAGCAGACTGCCTTGGACAAGCCCCGAACCCTGGACGACGAGACGAAGCAGGAGGTGGGCATGGGCGACGATTCGAGCGAGCCCGAGATGCCCGACAAGAGCCCTAAGGCCAACCAGTCGATCAAGCGACGCAGTAAGACCCCGGTTGAGAGTCAAAGCACCCCACGCAAAGACCCTCGCGGCAACAAATCTGCTGCTAGTCTTGATGGTGCTGAATCGATATTCAAGGGTTTAACAATGGATGACCAATTCGAACCGCATACCCCTACTGGCAGTATCCCAGAGACGCCATCGCCATCGGACGTGTCCAAGCATGGGCTCAATGGCTCCATTACTCACGGCTCGCAAGAACAAACACCTAGACCAACAAAAAACAAAAGTTTCAATAGGCAGATCAAGTTATCCCCACCGGTATCGTTGTGGTACGATCCGCACGATCCCTCCACCCACAACTTGGAATATGCGACTAAGATGAGCGGTATCGACTTTGCTTCTGCTCGTAACGCGCCTGTAACAGAGAACTCTTCTCTCCCATCAACCCATTTTCCATCGGACGCGAGCGAGCAAGACGCAGATGAAGAGGACAATGACGATAATGACGATGTCGAGGATGCTATGGGCGGAGCTGTTCACTCGCCACCCGCCGCAGACTCCACCTTTCGTGTTCCATCCCCTCTCCTGGGAAAGCTGACGACCACGGACGACTCGATCTTCAAGGATGTACTCAGGCTCCAAAAGCAGGTGGAAAGCTGGGGTCGCAATCCAGACAACACGATTGTCTACCCCAATGAGAACGACACGAAAATCCCCAAAAACGCATTCACCATTTGGTTTTATTCACCGGTCCCCGACGGTCTGGCAAGGGAGAGTAAGGATTGGACGAAGGCGTCAAATTTGAAGGTGGCAGTTCATACTAACTCGAGGTGGGGCATCAGTGTCAACGGCACTCGGATCGAGCCTCCCAAGCCGGACGGCAGCTACTCTTGGGGGAATCTCTACACCGGCGACATCATTACGGTCTTTGAAGTGGGCAGGAAGAAGCTGAAGTTTGTTTGCGAATTTTCCACTGGCGAGGCAGTTCAGCGCCGTCCTGAGGGATTGGGCTTTCAGGTTTTCCACACTCAGCCCTTGAAGCCCTTGAGGTAGGCTTCAGCCTTTTTTGTTGGGGCTTTCTTTTCTTTCGCGATCTTCAACCTTTGAGGTTTCTTTCCTTTTCTTGAGATATCCGAGCTGCATTCAGGTGTATATGTGGGTTTTGGTGGAGATTCTTCCTTGTTTTTCTTTTCTTTTTCTCCTTCAACGATGGGTTGAGAAGCTGATGGTTGAACCTCGGCTTTCTCCCCGCTCCAGACACTTGATAGCGGCTGGACTTTTCACACGTGGCGGCGGTATACCACAGCACATGCGAGCATATACGACATAGCGGCTTTCTTTTCTCTTCTGACCAGAGCATCATCCAGCAAATTGTCGGATGCGCCAGATACAGTAGGAGATTGAAATGAAAATACAAATCAACTCAACTACTACATGACAATGAATGTTGGGCTTGCACTTCAGCATCGAACCCATCACCGAGGAACGTCGTCGGCGATCGGTGTGTAGATCGGCGTCGTGCAGCTTTTCGACCCCAAAAGCCGAGGCGAGCGAGCGAGTCAGCGAGTCAGGGTCCAAGCTTTCCACCGGCCGGGGAAAGGTTGTGGCCACGCCGCAGTCGCACCGCACTCCGCACCGCCTCTTGCTACCACCACCTACTCTCTTCCGACCCCAGGAACTTTTCTCTCGACCCGACGCCGACCCCAATTGCCCCACGTTCCCGACTTCCGCTCGCTTTGCTTTGCTCGACAAGACAAAAAAGAACAATGGCCGCGCAGAACAAATCCCTCGGCCACGTCGTCGTCACGGGCGGCTGCGGCTTCCTGGGCCACCACATCGTCAAGCTGCTGGGCGAGCGATACCCAACCTCGCGCGTCTCCGTCCTCGATCTGCGCACATCCAGCAACCGACTCCCGCACGCCACCTACCACGACGGCGACATCACGGACGCGGGCGCGCTGCGCGCGCTGTTCGCGACGCAGCTGGCCGGCGCCGACGTCGTCATCCACACGGCTAGCCCGCACGCCGTCGGCGTGCCCGACGAGGTGCTGCGGAAGGTCAACCTGGACGGCACGAGGAATCTGCTGGAGGCGGCGAGGGAGGCGGGTGTGAAGGCGTTTGTGTATACGAGTAGTGCGAGTGTGGTGTTTGATGGCGTGATCGAGTTGGTGAATGCGGATGAGAGGTATCCGATCGTGGCGGGGGAGGGGCAGCCGAGTTATTATACGACGACGAAGGTGTGTATGGGGTTTTCCGTTTTTCTTTTCCCCCCTTCTCGTCTTTTTGTTTGGCGGGGGAGAGGGGAGAGAGGAGAGAGAGCGATTGGGTGGTGTGTGCTGTTGCTAACGAACAACTCCACACAGGCCTGGGCCGAAAACGCCGTGCTCGAAGCCAACCGCAAAGACTCCTCAGACACGAAGAAACCCCTCCTCACGTGCGCGATCCGGCCCGCCGGCATCTTCGGCGAGGGCGACGTGCAGCTGCTGCCGCCGATGCTGGGCGCGTATTTCCGCGGCCAGTCGCGCTTCCAGCTCGGCGACAACACCAACCTGTTCGACTTCACCTACGTCGCCAACGTCGCGCACGCGCACCTGCTCGCCGCCGCCGCGCTCCTCGCCACCCACGCCCTCGCCCCCACCATCCCCCTCGACACCGAGCGCGTCGACGGCGAGGCCTTCTTCGTCACAAACGACCAGCCCGTCCCCTTCTGGGACTTCGCCCGCGCCGTCTGGCGCACGGCCGGGCCCCCTGTCCCCATCTCGAAGACGTGGGTGCTCCCCAAGGATATCATGATGCCCGTAGGCGCTCTGCTCGAGTGGGCTTGCTGGGCGCTTGGTCGCAAACCGAACATCACTCGCGACCAGGTCCGCTACAGCACCGTGAGGAGGTACTACTGCATCGACAAGGCTAAGCGCCGCCTCGGCTACCGCCCCATCGTCGGCCTCGGCGAGGGCGTCAGGAGGGGTGTCGAGGAGGTCCTCAGCCGCGACGGCCCCGAGTGGGCTTGGGTGAGGGGCGGTGGCCAGCCGCCGGCGGCGACGAAGGCGTAGGTGGTGGTGATGACGATGGTGATGATGTTGATGATGGTTCGACCGGGCGGACCGGAAAAAAGACGCATGCATGACCCGCGAGGGTGGAGAGGGCGCGCCGGCCTTTTTTCTTCTTCTGCATTTGTCCATTTAGTTGTCTCCTCTACTCTCTCTGTCGAGAGAGAGAGAGACATCGGTGGATACGGACGAAGTGACGGGCATGAATGGTTTCTTGGATGTATGAATCTAGTATAATACCGGCTCTCCTGTGTGCATATATAATTGGAAGTTTTGTTTGCATTCATTTTAACTATTCTTTTTCATGAAACTGTTCGGATCTGCTACTACTCGCACAGTAGGTGTCGAGGAGACGAAGAAGAAGAATGAGCTCTTCCCATACATGGTTCTTACCGGTGATGTTTATATTCAGATCGATTTTTTTTTTTGCCCACCCGCCGTGGATGGGAGTCCTAAGGTTAGAGCTAATTACCCACGTAGGTGATGGATGAACTGGGCCCTCTTAAGTTCTATCGATGACCCTCCTTCGTACATGGGCAGTTGAATCAAAGGTCCGGACGAAGATATACGCGTAAACACCTCCAAATAATAGATTCAACTACCTATGAGTATGTGCAAAACATCTAGAAGGAAGGCGCGGGTATGCTTAGTTATTTCGTTACCTGCTGTAGTAGGGTCTCACATGGCTTAAGATTCTGTCACCTGCTGTGATAACAAGAATTTCAAATAAGAACCTTGCATTAGGCATTCGAAAAGCTACTGCTACTCGTACCACTGTCTGGTGTATAGAGCTAAGGAGACAAATACTAAGCGTACTTCGCTAAAGTCCTCCGAAAATCAAAACAATACTTTTTTTTTGACCCGATCCCGACCGTGAAACCAAACCTTGACCATATCCTGTATCCATACAAAACCTACCTTTCAGAGTGTCCTTCAAATGACCGAACTGCTTAGTCGAAAGAGATCTTCTTGCCCTGGAAGTCACCGAATCCGCCACGGTTGGTCGAGAAACCGCCCCTCGATCCTCCACGGCCCCGGCCACCCCGGTCACCGAAGCCGCCGCGGCCACCGCCGCGACCACCGCCACGGCCACCGCCGAATCCACGTCCACCGCCGCGACCGCCGCCGCGGCCACCACCGAAACCGCCACCACGTCCACCGCCGTTGTCGGCACGGGGTTGGGCGAAGTCCAGGCGGACGGGGCGACCATCGAGCTCAGCACCCTGGAGATCATCGAAAGCAGCCTTAGCCTCATCGACGGAGCTGAAGCCAACGTAACCGAAGCCCTTGGGCATCTGGTCCTCAGGCTTGGTGGGCAGGGAGACACGAGTGATGGTGCCGTACGACTGGAACAACTCGGTGACGCTGTCGGGAGTAGCGTTGAAAGACAAGTTGCCGACGAAGATGGTGTCGGAGGGCTTGCTGGGGACATCGCCGTGCTTCGAAGCGCGGTCGTTGGCACGGTCCCTGTTGTTGCCCTCAGGGCGGGGAGTGCTGTAGTCAAGGTTGAGGTTGCGGCCATCAAGCTCGGAACCCTTCTTGGCGTTGAGAGCAGCAGTGGAAGCCTCAACGGTCTCGAACTCGACATAACCGAATCTGTGACGACGGTTTGATTAGTATCAGGCGGGATTGACAGGCGGGATTGGATTGCTTACCCCTTGGACCTGCCAGAGTCACGGTCGGTGACAATGCGGACAGCCTTAGGGCCGAACTCCTCGAACTCGCGGTAGAGCCAGTCCTCATCGACGTTCCAGCTCAGGTTGCCGACGAACAGGTTGGCAGAGCCACCAACAATCTCCTCAGTCTTGCTCTTCTTGGTAACGGGAGCGGCCTCAGTCTCAGCCTTGCGCTTCTTGGGAGCAGGAGCAGCCTCCTCAGAGGAGCTAGTCTCCTCAGAAGCCTCCTCATCACTGTCAGAGTCGGACGAGTCGGACGAGTCAGAGTCGTCGGAAGTGGCCTATGTAAATGTAAGTATACGAATGGGATATCGAGATGGATGCCACTCACGGCCTTGGCCTTCTTGGCCTTAGGAGCCTCCTCCTCGGAAGAGCTAGCGTCGGAGTCGGAGTCGCTGTCACTCTCAGACTCGGCCTTAGCAGCAGCCTTCTTGAGGGCAGGAGCAGCCTTCTTAGGGGCAGCGGCCTTCTTGGGAGCAGGAGCCTCATCAGAGGACTCGGCGGAGTCGGAGTCACTGTCAGACTCGCTGCTGGAGTCATCCTTGGCAGCGGCCTTGACGGGGACACCAGCCTTCTCGCTGTCGCTGTCGCTGTCGCTGCTGTCGCTGGAGTCGGAAGACTCGGCCTTCTTAGCAGCAGCGCCGTTGGTCTTGGGCGACTTGGTCTTGGGAGCAGGCTTGGCCTCAGCCTCGGACTCGCTGTCGCTGGAGGCGGAGCTGTCGCTGGACATCTCCTCGTCGCTGTCGGACTCGGGCTCAGGAGTGGGCTCCTTCTTGGTCTTCTTGCTCTTCTTGTCGGTCTTGGCGGCGGCGGCCTTTGCGGTCTCCTTAGCCTTAGCCTTGGGGGTCTGAGAGGACTTGGTGACGCGGCCCACCTTGACGGCCGAAGCCTTCTTGGGAGTCTCAGCGACGGCAGCCTTGGTAGGCTTGACGGTCTTAGCCTTGGCCATTGCGACGGAGGATATCTACTCGATAGCGGGAAGTGTTAGCTGGATGCAGACGATTGTGATGAGCGATGAGTGAGGAACGCCAGTGAACGCGCTCAAGCCGACAGCCCTCTGAGAGATCTTGAGCCAACAGTGGCACAATGGGAAAAGCTTTTCATCAGGATCTCTCAAACGTGTGCAAAGCCCACAGCCCTCGAGTCCGCGCGTGGCGGATAAAACCCTCAAGCCCACAAGCCCACAGAGCGAGTGTCAAGGCGGCGCGTTCCCGCAAGGGCCGAGACATCGTCGCGAGTCGAAAGCCCACTGAAGTCAACAGCCCACAGAGTTTCCTCTCTTGCGCGCACACTCTAATGAAGCGCGATAAGCCCACAAGGAATAGTAGCCCACGAACCGAGATGTAGTTGGATCAAAAGCCCACTGTAAGATTCCGATCACTGATCGAAATGTGCCCGCAAAGGATACCTTGCGCTCTGTTGCAAGGAGTTGTTGATGTGAGTGAGAAGAATTTGCTGGTGAAAAAAATCGGTAGCTGGGTCGCGTCGCAGCTTTATCAGCGCGCGACCGCAAAATTATTTTGGGCGCTAAGCCGAAGCGGCAGGCGGTGAGAAAGCTCTGCGCCTCACTGACTCGAGTCCCACAGTTTGTTGCGCTCCCGCGGTGGCGCCGACCCCGACCGTGCCTTGGGCCACCTTCACGCGCTCGTTGCCCGCGGCTCCGCGATGCCCCTCGAACCTCGTTTGCATCATGTCGAGGCCAACCCACAAGCCGCGCAAGAAGAAGGGCGATTCTGCCGTTCTGGCCAATCCGCGCCATGGCACTGTCATCATTGATCAAGACAATGTGGCCAGACCGGCCTTCCCGCTCGTCGCCTTCCTGTGGCCGGCCAAGGGAGCTGTCTCGCAATGGGTGCTCTTGCCGCTGATCTTGATTGTCGTTGGCTTGTTCAGGTGGGCTACGGCTTTCTGGGGCTATTCTGGTTCGTCTAAGCATTTCTACCGAGTTGACCACATGCTGACGGCGTGCAGGCTTCCAGAAACCGCCAATGCACGGAGACTTCGAGGCTCAGAGACACTGGCTGGAGGTCACCGTCAACCTTCCCGTATCCCAATGGTACTTCCACGACCTGGAGTGGTGGGGCCTTGACTACCCGCCGTTGACGGCATACCACAGCTGGCTGCTGGGGAAGATGTAAGTGCACTAGTTCGGCGTCGCGGCTTATGCTGATTTTGGTAGTGGGCACTACATCGAGCCGGCGTGGTTCGCCCTCCATACCTCCCGTGGCCTCGATGATCCCGTACTCAAAGTATTCATGCGTGCTACCGTCTTCATCTCCGAGTATCTCGTCTACATCCCGGCCATCGTCATCTGCCTCCGCCGCTACTCCCGCTTGCAAGAGGTCAATACCTGGGAGTACTCCCTCGCTCTGGTGGCCATTCTGATGCAGCCTGGCTCCATCCTTATCGACCATGGACACTTTCAGTATAACACCGTTATGCTTGGCCTGGTTCTGGCGACTCTCTCGAGCATGATTGCCGGTCGTTCCCTTTGGAGCTGCGTGTTCTTTGTTGGAGCACTTGGGTTCAAACAGATGGCCTTGTTTTATGCCCCTGCTGTCTTTGCTTACCTACTTGGGGTTTGCGTTTCCCCTCGGATCAACGTCCCGCGCTTCCTTGGAATTGCCTTGGTCACGGTCCTGTCGTTTGCGGTTTTGTACGCGCCACTCATTGTCGGAGCGGTATATGATTGGTACCATGGCCTGCCTGTGCACGAGCTGCCTACGCCCCCGCTGCTTTCGAAACTGCCGGTTGCCATCGACGAGAAGTCTTGGTACTTCCCGATCCTTCTGGTTCTCGCTCAATCTATCCACCGAGTCTTCCCGTTTGCCCGCGGTCTGTTTGAGGACAAAGTTGCCAACGTCTGGTGCTTCTTCCACACATTTCACAAGCTGAACCAATACCCCACCGAGAAGCTCCAGCTTGGCGCATTGGTACTGACTGGAGCCCACATTCTCGCTCCATGCATGGCACTGCTTGTCAAACCACGAAAGGAGCTTCTTCCTTTGGCCTTCGCCGCTACTTCTTGGGCATTCTTCTTGTTTTCTTATCAAGTTCACGAGAAGAATGTTCTTCTTCCTTTGCTACCCATGACGCTTCTTCTTGGTTCTCGTAGCGGAATGCTACCGTCGGCGCGCGCTTGGGTCGGGCTGGCCAATATCCTGGGCGCCTGGACAATGTATCCGCTCCTCAAGCGCGACGAGCTGGCCATGCCGTATTTCATCCTCACCCTGCTCTGGGCCTATCTGCTCGGACTTCCGCCGACTTCTTTCTCAATCTTCCGTAATGACACCCCCGGTCGCCTGAGCATCATTGAGAAGCTGATCCACGCCGGTTTCTACGTGGCTATGGTCGGCTGGCACATCGCCGAAGCATTTGTCATCCCGCCGGAGAACAAGCCGGATCTGTGGGTGGTGGCAAATGTCCTGGTTGGTGCGCCTGGATTCTACGTCTGCTATCTTTGGTGCTTGTTCCACTTGATCCGAGGCTTCAAGATGGCCGTCAGGGTGGATGAGTGGAAGAAGACGCAGTAAATCGCGCTGCTTGCTCCCTTTCCTAGCTTCAAACGGCCGAGGCCCAAAAATATACCCGAAGATAACAGCGTCTCGAGAGTGGAGGATGTGTTGTACAATTATGCCTACAACGGTACAAGGGAATAGAATTAGATCTGCGCCTGCTCAATGCCATGTAAATTATTCCCGGTATCTAACGCCAGTCTCATGCCTCCGATCGCCGCATCTAGATGTTGAAACCGTATCCGGCCATGCAGCTCTTGTACTTGGAGACCATGTCCTTGCAATCCTCTTGGGCGTTGTCGCTATTGGAGAAGAGCATGCATTCGTCGCGAGCGGCTTTCTCGTCCTTGCAGACGCAGCAGGGCTGCCCAATGTTCGGTCAGGATTGTGTGGCGGAAAGGGTCGCAGCACGCCATCGACGCACCTTTGGCTTTATTGCGGCGGCGGAAGAGCCGGAGGACTTGAGGTCGGCGCCGAGGTTGGCGGACGTCGCGGGGGCTGCAAAACATGGTCAGCGGTGCGCACAATGGCAGCGACAGCGAAGAGCTCATACCGGCTGGCATTGAACTCATGGTGCGGGTGTTGTGGGTTGTGGATGCTGGAGGAAGGCGGAACCTTAGAAATCAACGAGCGGCTCATGTCATCAGCCGGGGCGCCAAGCCCGGTCGGCAGCCAGCGCGGGCAGGCGCCGATGCAGGCACTCGCATTGGCGCTTGCAGGGTCGTGCAGGGACCCAAGCAGACGAAAACATCCCACCGTGCCCCTCCAACAACTCTCTTTCTTCCGCCACTCGTCAACACCCGTCCTTTATATATTTTACGCGCGACTCCGCGACAACACCCGACTCTCCACGGCCAACCATGGCGGACCCCAAAGTTTTTAGCCTGAAGGACAAGGGCCTGAAGCTCACCACTGCCGAAGACATCGAGCCGCACATTCAGGCGCTGAAGGAGAATTCCGATGTCGAGGAGGTCGTTTTCGTTGGCAACACACTCGGCATAGGTGCCTCGGAGGCCTTGGCCAAGGTGCTGGAGACCAAGAAAAACCTCAAGGTACCGTTCTGCCCCCTTTTCCCGCAGCCCACCGTCGTCTCGGCGCCTTGTGCGGCGACGCTAACACTTGCTCACTAGATCGCCAACTTTGCCGACATCTTCACCTCGCGCCTGCTCTCCGAGATCCCAGAGGCCCTTGACCACCTGCTCAAGGCGCTGCTCACCCTCCCGAAGCTCGAGACGGTCGACCTCTCCGACAACGCCTTCGGCCTCAACACCCAGGCTCCGCTCGTCTCTTTCCTCGCCGCGCACACACCGCTCCGCCATCTGTACCTCAACAACAACGGCCTGGGCCCCGCCGCCGGCACGCTCATCGCCGATGCCCTCTCCACCCTCGCCGACAAGAAGGCCGCCGCCCGCGACGGCGGCGCCGCCGCCGACGTGCCCAACCTCGAGACGGTCATCTGCGGCCGCAACCGGCTGGAGAACGGCTCGATGGAGGCGTGGGCGCGCGCGTACTCGAAGCACACGGGGCTGCGCGAGATCAAGATGGTGCAGAACGGCATCCGGCAGGAGGGCATCACGCACCTGCTGCGGCACGGGCTCGCGCACCAGGCAGACCTCGCCATCCTCGACCTGCAGGACAACACGTTCACCAGCAAGGGCGGCGCGCGCGCGCTCGCCGACATCATCGCCGGGTTCCCGCACCTGCGCGAGCTCGGCGTCAGTGACTGCTTCCTCCAGGCCAAGGGCAGCCTGCTGCTCGCCGCGGCGCTCGCGAAGGGCAACAACCCGCTCCTCGAGGTCGTCCGCATCCAGTACAACGACATGAACGCGGCCGGCCTGAAGGGCTTCGCTGATGCTGCTGAGAAGGCGCTGCCGAAGCTGCGCAGGCTCGAGGTCAACGGCAACAAGTTCGGCGAGGACGACGAGAGCGTCGAGCGCCTGCAAGAGCTCTTCTCGGCGCGCCAGGAAGAGGCCGACTCGGCGTACGTCGAGAGCTTGAAGGAGGGCTACGAGTTCGGGCTCGACGAGCTGGACGAGCTGGACGACGAGAGCGAGGACGAGGAGGAAGAGGAAGAAGAAGAGGAGGAGGCGAAGGAAGACGTGCTCAAGAAGGCGGACGAGGCGGAGGCGGAGAAGGTTAGCGAGAAGCAGGACAAGAGCGTCGACGAGCTGGCCAACTTGCTGGGCAAGACTGGATTGTAAAACGAAGAAGATGAAAAGAAAAAGGTTATCATGAGCATCATGATGTGACGATGAGAAAGCGCGCAAACACAAAGGGAAAATTTCTATTGGGGGTGGGGTTGGGCTTGGGCTTGGTGTTATTAGGCTTGGGGAAATGAACAACAACAACATCGTTCGTCGAAATCAAGTGCGTGTCTTTTTTTGGAGGGTCGTTGTTGATGTTGTTGTTGTTGTTTCTGGTTATTACGGTTCGCGATTTGGTGGTGTTTATTATTATTTCTTTTCTTTTCTTTTCCGGCAGGCAGGGGCAAAAAGAGAAAGAAGAAAGAGGTCAGGTCACATATATCCATGGCGGTGACAAAATGGGGGTGAGGTGAGGGGGACCCGGCGAAAGAATTTTTTTTTCCTTTTGATTCGATGATGGGATGGTGATGGGATATGGAATTGGTAGATGGAGTGAGTGGGTGAGTGGGTGAGTGGGTGAGTGAGTGAGTGGGGGGTTTGCGGGCTTCATACACCGTGGTAGATGAAAACAGGTTGAAGGTTTGCTGCTTTTTTGTAGTAATGTGTAGACAGACAGACAGACAGATAGCCTGCCTTTAAGCGTCCGTTATTAGAGGTGAGAAAGAAGGAGAAGAATGACTGGTTTGAATTTGTGTTTTTTTTTTTTCTCCCTTCCCTTTTTTGGCTTAGGGAGTGAGTGCATTTGGTCCTTGTTGTGGGCGGCGTCGTCGGTCGTGCATGCTTTTGCTTTTTTTCCGTGTCCTGCGGAAGATGGTGCGCTGCTTGTATCTGCAATTGGGGTCATCTAGTCGTGTTAGTACGGTGACTGTTTTTTCCCCGGTGGAATAGTGTCGGGCAAATTCAACGTCTACGACATGTATGTACTGACGGGGGGGAACATTGCTAGATATCGAACTGGGATATATCGGCAGCGCGGTATGTACTCTAACAAGCAGATGGATTTCCATCGCGTAGCTAAGGGCCCGATGTCTACGGCGATAGAATCTTTCAAGACATTTTCTCGTTCAACAAATGAGAGACACACAACCCGCTTTTATTAAGTACCGCTTCCCCAGCCACCGGTTCATTCATCTCCTCCTCATCCGTCTCCACGCATACGTACGCATCGACGATGACTTCACCGAATGTTGTGCGCGCTGCAGGCCGCCGAGGTGCAGTAGTGGTGGTGACGTGCAAGCGGGCGGTAGTCAGTCGTTGAGTTGGCGAGTGGTAACGGGGAAGTAGTGAGTGGTTGGCGAAGTATATGGATTAGTAAGGAGAACCGGCGAGTGCGAATTGCTACGGAGAGGCGGATGTAGTGGGCCTGGTTTAAGTGTTTTGGTTCCTTTCGTCAATCCCGGAAACCTATATAGCTTGCAGACCGACTGTGGTGTACCTGGAAATCAAGCAACCACCCGTCGGGTTATACGCCGTCGCAACAGCGCCGGCCACCAGAAATCATAATCAATTTCGAGTCACCTTGGGGCCCAGATGTTGGCTATAGATAAAGCTGGCAACGGAGTGGGGGGTCAAACTCGGAAAAAATCACTGTTCATAGTGGAGGGCGACAAATCATCCGCTTCTCGAGGTTATCATGAACCAAGAAGTGGTAAGAGTAGCCCCCTTTGTAGCCGTGGGAATCGGCCGCAACAGCATGAGTTTTTGCCCTCAGTGAGACCTTCAGGAGAATTATATATGTATGTTCGCAGCAATATACGCTTTACCAGGTTTCACTCCCCCCTATCTCACCTTTGCTTTTTCAAGTCACCACGAAGGACCTGATGCACAAGCGAACTTTTCCCGTATGTTGTCACCACCAAGGGGTACGCACTACTTTTGTAACAAACGCGCGTTCCTCAGGCGACGAGGTTGTCAGTCAGGCACCACCGGCCGAGAGCGAGCCGAGCAGGGTCTGTCCAGACGCCCGAACGGGTGCGGGTGGCGTGTAGTTGTATCATCTCACGGGCCGCAGGGCTGCTCGGGATCAACTGTTGGGATTCGGGCGTGGTGTGGAGATTGCCGAGAGCCGATGTTGTGCGTGGTGTTGCAGGTGCGGGTCGTGCACTGGTGCGACGTAACTACGCATTGTCTTGACGGTCGAGGTGGTGAGGTCGTATATAATACGGAATGCACTGGCCAGTGTTGCAACGGCGCGATAGATTGATTGCGCAGGGACGGTCTGCCGAGAAACAAAGTGGAGGGAGAGAGTAGAGGAGGGGAAACTTCCCTTGTCTTGAAACGTATACCGTAGAGAACCCAGTCGGAAAGAACCACGACGCACGACTTAACTCGCTCTCATAAAGCTCGTGGGACGAAAAGAGCGATGGCCACGGCAGCATAAAGTGTAGATCGCCTTTGCTTTCGAATGCGATTCGTCAGAAGGCGGCGGGGCATTCCCCGCCTCGGTACAACGATACGCAAGACTAGTTAAAGACGCGTAGCACCAAGGCACGGGCAAGCGGGACTGCACCGTGGCTCAGGAGACGGGCTGTATACAGGTGGGGCCGGGTGTTGCAAGGAGCAGGAGCAGCATGGAGAAGTGGAGCAGGACAAGAAAGTTGAGCCGGTTTCGCAGGCACAGTTGCTCTTCTGGTCGTCACGCCACGGCGATCGCAGGCTGGGATTGTAACTTATCACGGTGAAAGGGTAGATCCGCGGTGCATCTCCGCACGCGTCTTGGCGGGGACGACGCCGATAAGAGCAGTCAGGAGAGGGTGATGTGACGGGCGCGGCCAGGCGCTACGCCATGACGTGCGGCGCTGCAGGCAAGCAAGGAGCGCGAGCGAGAGGGCGTTGGGTTGCGCGGGGGCACGAGGTCTGGGCTGTGAGTGGCAGGCAGGCAGGCAGCGCAGCCGGCATCGGTCCACGTGCGGAGGCAGCGGTAAGCGTGATGGGCGCAGCCAAGAGCATGCGCACAAGAGAGGCCGATTCAGATACGTAAAGACCCTGATCGCCCGCCATGGTGCCGCCAGCTCTGCACCCCCTCTCCTGCGACGGCGACGAGAGCGAGCAGAGTGTCGTGGGATTTGGCTTATCGACGCCCAAGCGTCATCGGCAGTAGCGTAGCGCGACCCCCGGCCCCCGCAGCGCAGCGTACCTACCTAGCCCGTCTCGCGCCATCCAAGCGTCAGTCACCTGCGAGACAGCCAGAACACCGCGCCCGCCTGACACGGCCACGCTCTCCTATTACTGCGCCCAACCGCCCGCGCTGGAGCTCCTCGTCTGCCTCCTGCAACTGCCCGTCAACTCTGCGCGCCCTCCCTCTCTCAGTCGTGCCAGCGCATTTTCCCGAGACAAAGGACTGGCCCGCCTCGGCTGCTCCCGATCAACCACCCGCCGATAACACCGCGCCAACAACCCACCACTTGATCGCCTACTAAAGACGTTCGTCTCTGCCAACCGCATCCGCTCGAATCACCAGCCATGCAGTCCCGAGGTCACGGCCGCCAGATGCCCCGCGACGGCCACCGCCGGCCACCCGCCGGTCATCTTGCGCCAGCCCAAGCTATGAGGTCACGGTCAGATGGTGAGTCCGAACTCCTTTCCTGTGACCTTTGCAAGCCCCCTCATCTTGCGCCCGTATCTTCTCCCGCCTTCGCTGCGCCGTTTTCCAAGTTCCTGCTACATCACCATGCTATCCGCCCATTTCGCTATCATGGACGACTGCCTGCAAGACTTCTGGACTTACCACATATACACAGACTCCTGGATAGAGGTTTCGTCCCAGCCCTCGTCCTCCTCTCTCTCCTCGGCCGCCTCGGCCAACGACGAGATCATCACCGACGGCCTGCGTGTCCAGCACGACTCCAGCTCCCGCCGCCGCCGCCCCCAGCGCGCCTCCCGCCTGCACCTGGACCTGGGATACCGCGGCTCGGCCAGCGCTGGCACAAGCAGTCAGGAGGAGTATGACGAGAGCGAGAGCGAGTCAGATCGCGTGCTCTCGTCGTCGAACGAAGCCCTTCCACGACTCCCGTTGCCTCGGACGGGACGGATGCAGTATTCCTCCTCAGACAACCAGTCGGACGTAGAAGACGACGATGAAGACGAGAACTCCACCGCGGTCGGCTACATCAGGAGTGACGACAACCAAAATTTCACTCCCCAGCCCAACGCCTTCTCGCACCCGCCCTCGGCACCTCTCAGCCGCCCCTCGCACCAGCAGACCTCTTACTTCCAGCCACGCCCCGCTGCAAGAACCCCCTCGTCCCAACAGCGGCACAACTCGTACCCCTCGCAACAACCGGCGTCCCACTCCCCTTACAACATGATCTCGCCCAACCATCAAGCCGACCATGACGCCGCCCTGCGCGCCAGTCTGTCCACCCTTCTCTCCTGCGCTGCGGCCGCCCGCGGTCTGCCCAAATCGCAACAGCCGCAGCAGTCCACTACGGCAGCCCGCAACGCCCCGGTACCATCTTCCAGCCGTGTCGACCCCAGCACGCTGCGCATGGTCCCCGAATCCGCCCTCCCCTCATCCTCACCCTCTCCTCCGGCACCACCCGCCAACGCCAGGACCTCCACAACCCGCACCAACACCACCTCGGCAAAAAGTGCCAGCACGTCCGAAAAGCACAAACGCCGCTCCAGTCGTGAGCGCCGCGGCTCAACCAAGAAAGCCAAGCGCGTCACTACCGCTGGCATCAACGGCGCCTCCTCATCTTCGACATCCCTCGACGACTCCACAACCGCGCTCGGCCCGGTCAGCCCGACGCTGCTGACGTGGGTCGTCAGCGCCGGCGTCGTGGTGCTCGTGTCGGCGCTCAGCTTCTCGGCCGGCTACGTCGTTGGCCGCGACGCGGGCAGGGCCGAGGTCGAGATGCTGGGCGAGTTGGGCGGCGCGAACACGAGTACGCTCGGGAGCTGTGCGAGTGAGGTGGTTGGGCTGCGGGGTGGCAGTGGCGGAGGGGGGACGGGGTTGGGACTGCGGAGACTGAGGATTGCGGATGCGGTGAGAGTGTCGTAAGCAAAGGTAGAGCAGAATTTCCAAATGGAACAATCGGGCTTCTTGCAACGAAGCATGACTGCGGACTGGGGAACATGCGAGGGAGAGGACGCACGCATGCATGCATAAAAAATGGTAACGCAGGACGAGAGATGGTGCGATACCACACTTCCCTTTTGAACAAAAATCATATCAGGGGGGCTGATCATCATAGATCTTGATTTTTCTCCTTTCTTTTTTCTTCTTTTTCTCTTCTACACTCATCATCTTTTCGTATCTGGTGTTTTTTTTTTTTTCTCTCTCTCTTTCTCCAATCCAACGTTCTACGCGTACATGTTTACACCAACCACACTTGGAAAGCACACGCGGGTACGCTCGAAGAGAGAGAGGATGGATACGGGAGTTGGCTGGCGCATCTGGAGCTTGCTTTTCTCTTTTCACGTTTTTGGCATTCTTGTCGTCATCGTTGCACACGCCTGCCTGCCTCATTTAATGCTCTCTTTTTTTTTTTTTGGCTTCGTCGTCTCTTGGTCTTTTCTTTTACTCTTTCTCAAGCGTCTCCATCTATCTATTTCCTATTTTTCCTTGGGGTATCCGGTTATTTTTTTTTGGGGTTATTTTGGTTGTTTCGGCGTACATGGAGCAAGCACTATCTTGGTGTGTGGTGGATGGAAAGCGCGTGGCGTGTGGTGAGGTGTTTGTTGATGACGACGGTGATGATGATGATGATATCCGTGGTGGTAGGAGAGGAGATGTGGTGGTGGTGATCGTAGTGGTTATACTTATATAGTATGGTGGCGAAGAGGTTCGTTCGTCGGTCGGGCTTCTGAGGGCAGAGATATAGTGGAATGAAATGGGCATATTTTTGAAAGATGTTGTCTCTCTCTCTCTCTCTCTCTCTCTCTCTCTCTCTCTCTCTCCCTCTCTGCTCGCCACTACTCCACCCGTTTGGAGAAGCCTCCGACTTTTGCGGCTTGAGGTAAGGGAACTTGTGCGAACCCCTCCGCTTTCGGCCTAGCAACCCGACATTTCAGCCCATGGATCTACTATGGTTGTCTTGCTGTTTATTTTTTGTATTGCTGTGGGCGAGGATATGGAAAGTTTTTTTTTTTTTTTTTTTTTTTTGCTGATTGGCTGTTTGAATGGGAGGGTGACGTCCAGATAAGGTTTACGCGCAGTCAAAACGTTTCGCCAGGGGTGTGTGGTTCTTGTGGCCTGCACGACCGCTTGACTGCTGTTAGTCGTCTTAGAGGGTGTTTGACTATCTGGCAGATGTGCTTTTATGGCGTGCGGAGGGGTTGGGTCGGGGCATCTTCGATGGCAGATGGGTGGAGGGCTTGTTGATGGTTTGGCTGGAGCGAGATGGAAGCCACATTTTTGGGCGCTTTCAACTACCATAAGCTCAAGATTGCTACCAGCTAGTGTATGGGCTTGCTACTCTTACTGTTTTAAATGGCTCACTACTCATATCCGTTTTAATTATCAAATGAATATAGAAATCAAGGTGAATGTAATATATGCATCTTGGTGAACCTGCATCAGCTCTGATGCAAACGGACGAATCCGCAACACATGTGCGATGTACAAAGCGTGCGTAAGCATGCTCCAACACCCGTTTGCGGCTAGAAAAAAAAATAACAAACAGGTTTCCGCGATCCCGGTTCAGCTGAAAGTTTATTCAGCGGCTCCATGTGGCTCTCCTATTGGATGGCAAATTGCCTAGTCAAACACACTTCCTGCTCGAATACGCTAGGCATCCAACTATGATATGTAGCCACGTAAATTACCCCGCAGCCGCGCATACTTAAGAATGGTCATAAAGAGCTCTAGAACTTGTCGCAAATCAGTTAGTAAGTCGATCTTCTCTTAACTTCTCTTTTGTTGCCAAACCTCTTTCGCTGTGAGAGGATCGGGCAATAAATCGATTTGAAAATTGTTTTCGAACACACTACGAGGGGAAAAGTATCGGCCGAATCTTGTTGGACATCCGCCATGCCCAACCAGTGTAAAGCGAAGGAATGTGACAATCCCACCTCTCAACCCTATTGCAAAGAGCGTAAGTTCCCCCCAAGCTTGCTACTGGCTCGCAAGGGCCTTTCATCTGGCCTCGGCCATACAATTATCCCCACGGAAACTAAACATACAGATAGATCGGTGTCATCTTTGTAACAACCCACGGGCGGGCAAATCAATTAATTATTGCGCTCAACGTAAGTCGTGGTTTTCCAGATCGGCTTCTCTACTCATCGCATCTACGCCCATCCGACACCTCTTCCAAAACTGACCACGACAACTCAGATACGTGCAACGAGAACGCTTGCAGCAACCCGCGAATCAGAGACGGTTCATCCTGGTGCACATCTCGTACCAAACCCCCGACTCCCCAACCCGACCCCGGCCGCTCACTCACTCACCCACTGACCTATCACCGCAGACTGCAAATGCACCACGCAAAGCTGCAGCAACGAGCGCATCGGCCGGTCGAAGAAGTGCAACAGCCACAAATGCACCGTCCGCGGCTGCTGGAGCGGGCGGTGCGCCCGCTCCAACTCGCACCTGTGCGTCAATCACAAATGCACCCGTCTCACGTGCCAGAAGGCGCGCGTGCGGGAGTCCGAGTACTGCGCCAACCACAAGTGCGCCAGCGCGGCGTGCGCGGACGAGTGCGGCCGCGGCTCCAAGTACTGCGGAAAACACAAGTGCGGGGTGGCGACGTGTCCGGGCGAGCAGGCGCATAAGTCGAGGTTTTGCGTCAATCGTAAGTCACATGTGTGTGTGTTTCGGTTTGTTGTTTGTGCTGATGGGAGACGCGCAGACCAGTGTACGAGGCCTGGGTGTGGCGAGATTCAGGTCCAGTTTGAGCCCACCACCGCTGCCGAACCGTCGCATTGCCGCTCGCATTACTTCGGGTAGGTAGTTTGGACGGGGGTTTGTGGCCGGCCGCCGAGGGAGGGCGAAAGGTTGAGGGGATCCCGGTCATCGGCTGTACGTCTTGGATCGCCGCCTGGAGCTTGTGGACGGGGAGAATGCAAAACAGATCGGTTTGAGGGCATTGCCGTTCGTGAAAGAATTGGGCGCTCTCCAGTTGAACGGCCGACTGTTAGCATCGGGATCGTTGATCACGCCGGTCCGGACGCTCGCAATCCGGACGGCGGAGGCGCAGCGAGTGGGGCGGGAACGAGAGAGATTATACACCATGAGCTCCATGGTGGTATGCACAAGCGACAACCTACGTCGGCCGTGAAACAGCAATTGCTTGTGCAAGACTCAAGCGCCAGGTCTCTTAAGGCTTGTGGAAGTGAGTGGTCGACCAACAGATAGAAGGGGGTCATCTTTGGTATTCACTCAGCGTCCTTCGGCCTCACGCTGCTGATTCTCTCTCCGTATCTGCTGTATCACCGTGCTGCCTTGGGCGTTGCGGCCCCAGCCATACTCCACCCTCACATCGCATGCCTGTGGCCTCGCTCTTTCCATCCCCCCATCACTCATCCCCTCTACTACGCTACAGTGTTCTCCTCGATATACTAACTTCATCTTCTCTCTCGTCAAACGCACGGCCATGACGCCCAGGTCTTACAGCGTATTGCTCGATGACCGTTCATGGCGACGGGAAGTTGTCAGACGCATGCCAGTACCTTGCTTTGCGGCACTCTTTTTGAGTATTTGCTGCGCTATATGTGCAGTTGTAACTCTCATGTCATCGGATAGTTTCAATATCGACACATGGCCATCTGAACGGTATCCGGTCCAACCTACTGTCCTATTATCCATGCTCTCAGCTATAGCCAACACCGCACTTCGCTTTGCGTTCTCAGACAGCGTTACGCTTGCATGGTGGACCCAAGCGCTCAAAGGAGGGACGATCAAAGACCTCCACCGTCGCTGGGCCTACGGCACCAGCCTCAAGGACTCGGCCTTGTCCGGAAAGCATTTCAACAGGGTCTCCCCGCATTCAATCCCACAAACCCGTCGCTCAAACACTTTAACATGTAGCATTCCGTCTTTGACTTGTAGTCTAAACAGTTCTACTACTAATCAGTGCTCCTACCCAGAGTGTCGAATTTTCTATCTGGGCTGGGGACATGTACAAGGATGAAACGCCGTCGCCATCCCGCCAAATGCGAGAACCGTCGTGATCGGCGGGCGGGTTGGCTTCAAAGACGGCGGAACCGTTCCGACCGATCTTGCCGCCGAGGTCGAAGACGATTTTGAGAACGTACAGAGGGCGCTCCGGTCTGCTGGTCTGGGGAATATGTGTGGGAGTATGTGTACAAGGCGGGTGCTCTCAGTAGACGCTTGGCAGCCACCCGGCGACGGCGGAGCCGAGCTGATCGGGTCTTCAGATCACGACGCTGGAGATACAGACACCAGGCTTGATTGATTCGGTCATGGTGCGGCGGGGAGCTATCCGGAGAGTACGAAGCCGGCGTGGACGGGCATTGTGGTTGCTCCTTTGCTTCAACCGGCGCCTCATGTGGAGATCACGGTGGAGGCGTACCTTCCTGGTTAGGGAATGCAAAGCCAATTCATTTCATTTCATAGTGACTGGTGTAATTGATGAAAGTCTTGACCAGCTTTGTAGACAGTTCACGTTTCATTGTCTCCTGCAGTGGCTGTGGAGCACTCAAGCCAGGTCTTGGCCGGGGGTCCTTCTTGGTAAGTGGCCAAATCATACGCGGAACACTCAGGCTCTAAGTTATGCTCCTGGTAGTTTCCAAGACATTAAATATACGTTTGGCTTTGGTTGTGGCGTATAGTACAGCGTACCGTCCTACGTCCTTTGTTTGTTTGAGCCCAATCGGGCCGCATGATAGTGAAACCTTTCCCCATCTCTTCACAGGTCTATAGATCTTTATCCGTGGTCCGAGATTGGCAAGATCTACAGGCGTGAACCGCCGCTGAATGGTGGAGCGCAAAAGTTAGCGCGCAAAAGTCAACTAACCACATAGCGACCTAAGCAAATTGCAGCATGGCTGCATGATTATCACTTTCAGCTCCAGCGATTAGCCCACATTTGTTGAAGTACAGGCACACATGCAGGATGACACGTCATGCGTATCCGCATTTTCCTCCGAGAATAGAAGTTGGGTGGGGAGGGGGCTGAGATGTGAGCGAGGCCAAGACCAGGCTTCAAAAAAAAAAGGGAAGAATAAAAGCAAGCTTTAGCTTACGCCATATTGCTTTTTCCGCGTAAATATTATGCTTGATGCCAGAAAGGAGCCCAAGTTAGAGGGAATCCGAAATTTCCCGAACCCAGGTTTTGGTAAAATGTAGATGGCACTGCCGAACTAGTGGGAACGGTGGGGCTTCGCACTGCATCCCTTCCGGGTGATCTTGAAAGTCAAAGAGGAACTCCTCGTCGTTCATCAAGGTGAACGAATTGCCCCGGCGAGCTAATTTGTTTCTGTTCCTCGGGTTCCTATCAATTGGATGATTCTGCGACTTTAACAAATTACGATCCTACATAGAGACATCTCCTATCCCTTTTGTAATGTGAAAGCTGAGTAATTGATATTGAAGCATGAGAGCATACGGGCGTAAGATTCGATTGGACGAGAATTCTGCAGCTGATAATTGGCAAGTTACGTGCATGTAGGCCATGATCTGTAAGTGAACGAATGCTTCGGTAGGGCTTACTTACTGCAGCTGACCGCATCGAAAAGCAAACAGATCCCCACGTCCAGGCAAGTGCACGACGGCGGTGTCGGCCGACCCCTCACTTACGTCCGCGAGTGTAGCTCTGGACAAAAACCGCAATCCAGCCGCCCAGAATCCACCCTCCGTTCTCTCTCGCGCTCGCGCTCGCGCCCACCCCTCCACCAGCCATCCCACCATCCTTCCCACCCAGTCCGCATCCGACGATGGACCCACCCAGCATCCGCTCCAGCACCGTCTTCCAGCCGCTCCAAGACGGCCAGATCCGGCTGCTCCAGCTGCAACCAGGCCCGCGCACCGCGCCGCTGCGCTGCCGGCTCGACACCGTCAGCCTCGCCGGCCGACCGCACTACGAGGCGCTTTCCTACGCCTGGGGCGACCCGCAGCACCTCCACCACGTCACGTTCCCGGGCGATGAAGAAATCGGCGTGACGACGAACCTGCACAGCGCGCTCGTGCACCTACGGCGCGAAGTCGGCCGGCCGCGCACGCTCTGGGTCGACGCGCTCAGCATCAACCAGACGGACGCAGCCGAAAAGGGCGCGCAGGTGCAGATGATGGGCGACATCTTCCGAGGGGCGGCGAAGACGTGGATCTGGCTGGGCGAGGAGGCCGGCTCCTCCGACGACGACGAGGAGGGCGCCGACGACAACGCAATCGTAGACTACCTGCTCCGGCACCACGAAGAAACCACCGACAGTGACGACGATGCCGCCGCTCGCACCCTCGCCGACACCTCCTTCCCGGCCCTCCGCCACTTCTTCAGCCGCCCGTGGTTCCGCCGCCTCTGGATCCTGCAGGAGGCGCTGCTGTCGCGCCGCCCCGTCGCCAAGGTCGGCGCGCGCTCGCCCATCCCCTTTGTTCGTATCGTGCGCCTGCGCCAGGCGCTCGTCTTTGGCAACCTGGGCAACGCGCGCGGCGACGTCTTCGAGCGGTGCTACATGGCGTCGTGCATGCGCGAGTGGGACGCACTGCGGGCGTGTTTGCTGGTCGACGACGACGGCGACGGCGACGACGATCGCGCAGTGACGACGGAGGCGGAAGCGGGCGGAGGAGGAGGAGGAGGAGGAGGAGGAGAAGGAGGAGGAGAAGGAGGAGGAAGAGGCGCGGCGGCAGCAGCAGGGGCAGCAGGCGGCGGGTGGCCCCTCGTCTTCGCCATGCCCATGACGGAGCAGCTCGAGTGCAGCCTCTTCGCTGACCGCGTCTTCGCGCTGCTCGGGCTGGCGACGGCGCACGACCGCGCGCGTGTCAAGGCCGACTACGCGAAGCCGCTGGCGCGGCTGCAGGTCGAGGTGTGCGCGCACATGATCGCGTCGCCGGGCAATGGGCTGGCGGCGTTGCACACCATGGGCGGCGTCGAGGAAAAGGACGAGGAAAGGTCGTCGTGGGCGAGGGATTGGTCGCGGCCGAAGAAGGTACGCTGGCACTTCATCCGTAGGCGGGAAGGGGCGGGACGGGACATATGGTCGATCTTGCCGAAGCACGGGCAGGAGGAGCGGAAGGGATACGCCTGGCTCGACGACCGGGCGGGGGCGCTGCCGTGGAAGATGGACGAGGAGAAGGGAGCTTCGGGTGGTAGTGATGGTGGCGACCCTGGTGTGGAGCTTCAGCTGGCGCGCTTTTCCGGCGACCTCAAGACTCTGGCTCTGAAGGGCGTCGTGGCGGACACCGTCTCCGCGGTTCGGGTGCGGGTCGATGCGGACGGGCATCAGAGCACCTGCGAAAGTTGGAAGGGGTTTGCACGCGAGCAGGCAACGGGCTATGGGAGCCGAGAGGACCTGGATGAAGCATTCGGCAATGCTTTGTCCCGTGGGAGCTATCGAGACGACCAGGGGAATGTGTTGACGAGTTGCGCCCAGGCTTACGGGGCCTGGATCAAAGGGGAAGATGTGACTATTGAGAAGAGCAAGAAAAGATCAGTAATCGATTACGGTCACCGAGTAAACCGCTTGCTCCCTGGTAGGGCGTTTGTTGTTACCGAAAAGGGTTTCCTCGGCCTGGCACCGGAGAAGGTGGCAGAAGGAGACGTGGTGTGCTTCTTCATGGGATGTTCTGATCCGTTCGTCCTGCGGCCGCTGCAAGGGAAACACACTTTCCTATTCGTTGGGGAAACTTACATACCGGGAATCATGGATGGTGAATGGATAGCCAGAGCGGATGAACAGAAGGTCACAGAGTTCTGGATCGAGTAGAGCGAGCAGCGACCTCGGCCGCTCTTCGTGAGTCTGATGAGCATATCTTTCCTTACAATGGTCGTTTTTCTTCTTCTCTTCGGTCTTACTCATTCAAGTCGACAGTTTGCGGTATGGGAAGATTGATGACATCTAAACCTACACTCCATGCGCTTTGGGAACCTACGATCCATTCAGTGAATAAAATAAACATATCCATACCGGATTTACTTACTTTGAACAAGCTTTTTGCAAAGCAAGAAAATACTTTGCGCTTGTCAACCAGGTCAATCGCGAGCCCTGTGTAATTGAGACCTGCAAGGTTTGATTCTGTCGTCCAAAAGCAAGAACAGTTGACAAGACACTCAACTTCGTACTATTCTACGAAAAAAAAAAAAAAAAAAAACCCCTCTTGAGATTACTGAGGCTTCCTAAACGCATTGATCCATGTTTGCCGCCAACTTCTTTCCGGTAAGAGTTTACGTGTAATCAAATCAGAGGCTCCGAGTCGAATTCTGGTATCCTGATCTCCCCCGTCATCTCGTATCAGGCTCGCGTACCGGTTGCCCTCATGGCCACGTACGTCATGGCCAACTCTTCTCAGCCCTCCGTCGCCAGGTGGACTCTGTTCGCCGTTGTTAGCCGGTTGTTTGGCCATTGATTGCATACGGTCCGGCGATTCCGTCTCATATTCGACTCCAACAAGCCCGTCAATGAACCTCAATCTGGCCAGATCGGCATCATCATTGGTACCGATAGGCGGGAGATCTTCGTCTTGAACTCCCTTACCAATCCGAGCTAGAGCGGCCGCGTCTAATGGACTCGTCCATGTTGGGACGTGATATCTTTGAAACACCTTGCTTTTAAAGAAAGCCCGTAATTCTTGGGATGGTGCTGTGACTTGCCTTGCCTTGCGTGCCTGCGTTGTGCGTACCACTCTTTGACGTAATGCCTCGTCACTGCTACACATTATCCGCTTAGGTAACCGTGACCGTGAGAAGACAGCCATTTGGGCCCACCCGCGCTCTTTTCAACCGTCTGTCATACTCAGTCCTGAGGACAGTGTGCAACAAAGAGAAAGACTGCAGCGCCCCTATCAGCCATCTGCTAGACGAATTGTATCTTCCGCGGTCAGCCTGTAAATTTACAAACCACGCGCTTTGGGGAAGCAACACTCGTCGCTTACCATCAACGATTCTTGTGGCTTTGATAAATAAAGCAAACAAGCCTGAATCAAATCACCCCCATTCAGACCCCCATCTTTCACACCACGCAATAAACAATAAATTCAAACCCCCACATCAACGAAAAACGCCAAGAAAGACCACAACAACCCAGCCAGAAGAAGAAGATGCTGCGCAGCGTCTGTACAATATAAGAATTCCAACTAGCAACGATAGCACTACTCTTTTCTTTCTTCCTTTCTCTCTCCCTCCCTCCCTCTCTCTTCCCCCTCTCCCCACCGACGACACTGAGAAAAAAAAAAAAAAGACTTCCCCCATTTCTACAGCTCTTCCCGATACACCTCCTCACTACCACCACCACTCCCGCCCGCCTCCCGATCATCGCCACCATCATCGCCACCACCACCACCACCACCATCCTCACCATACTCGCCACCACCAGCACCCCACCGATCCCACTCAGCATCATCATCCACCCACTCCCACTCCCCCTCCCCCTCCCACTCTTCCCACTCGCCCTGGCCCTGGCCCTCCCCATCCCTCCCCCCATCCTCCCCCTCTCTATCCTCCCCCTCATCATCCCCCCCATCCTCCTCAATAATCCCCCTAAACTCCCTCCCCCTCGGCGTCTCGACGAGCTCCAACCGCCACGCCTTCCGGCCCGCCCATCTCGCGAGCTGGGCCTTCAATTTCTCGACCTCACCAACATCATCAATCCTCAACTTTTTAAGCTCGTGGGCGTCCATGGTGCGCGGCGGGCGGCCGGCGCCGTCGGAATGCGCGACGACACCCAAGAGAGTCGTCTTGCCCGTGCCGCCTGCCACGGCTGACTTTTCGATGACGCGGCCGGGCGAGCCGACGAGCTGTTGGGCGCCGACGGGGATGCCGCCGATGGTGGGGAGTGGTGGGGTGGTTGCTTGTTGTTCTTGTTGGTGTTGGTCTTGTTGTTGTTGGGCGTGGTCGGTGTTGTCCTCGCCGGTGGCCGGGTTCTTGAGGGCGTCGGGGAGCTCGATGTCTGTTTGGGTGGAGGCTTGCTGTTGGACGACGTGGTTGGGGTTTGACTTGTGACGGCGGCCAGCACGCGGGGTATTGGAGGGGGGAACAACGTCGCCGGACGAGACGATGGGGGCGCATGAGATGGCGTGGGCGCGGTTTTCCTGCGGCGGGAGGAAGGCGACGTCGTTGCAGAGGCGAGGCGTGTAGATGACCATGAGGTACGAGCACGTCGCGACCTCTTTGATCATGCCGATGCGGTCGGGCGTGTTGGGGTGGCAGTGGAACTGCGTTGGTTGGCGCGGTTAGCTTCCAACACTCTTCTCTTCGTACGTCTGCTGCTCTCTCTCTCTCTCTGGGTCACGTACCTGGACCTCAATCTTCCGCTCCTTCCCCGTCAAGTCGCACGTCGTGCCGCCCGTCAGCTTCTGCACGAGATACCTCGTCTCGCCCTTCGTCTCCAGCCTCGCGACGCCCGTCTCCTCCCTCTCCCTCTCCCTCTCCCTCTCCCTCTCCCTACCCGCCCCGCCTTCCACCGGCACGCCCTCGTCATCCACCTCCTCACCCACACCACCCTCCCCTCGCGCACCACCGTCCTTCCCGGCATTGGCCCCCCTCCCTCCCTCCTTCGGAAACGTCCCCAGCGTAAAACTATGCACATTCGGATCCTCGACGGGCGGATACACGGGGACGCCGCGGCTCGGCGGCAGCTGGTGGAACTGCCTGACGCCGTCATTATAGCAGAAGCTGTAACTCCACCACCCGCTCAGGAAGTAGATGCAGTTCCCCTGCATGCCGCGCAGCAGCTCCCATCCGCGGTCGCTCGCGCGCGCCAGCTCCTTTGCTTCCTCGTCGGCCCTGGACGCCGCCGTGTTGTGGTCGTCGGTGTCATCGGTGCTGTTGTCCGGGACCGCGGCGGGCACGAGGGGGATGCGGCAGAGGTAGGGCTGTGCGTTGAGCGTCATGAGTTCGTAGGCGGCGGCGAGTTCGTCGTCGGAGGGGGAGGAGTCGTCGTTGTTGCGAGTCGAGTCTTTGAAGGGATCGGCGTGCGGTGGCGCGTTGTCGCCGCCGCCGCCCCCGCGGAAGTGCTTGTCGGCATTGTTGCTGTCGTCGTCGGGGCGCGGCTGGTGGTGGTGCGAGAGCTCGACGGTGGCCTGCGCGGTGTCGGCGTCGGCGTCGTTGGCGTCGGCGATGGGCGGCGGTTGTTGCGGTTTCGACGGCGACGCGGCGTGCAGCGAGCGCGCGTAGTCCTCGGCGATGGCGGAATCGGTGAAGACGATTTGGTACTGCTCGGTGCCGCCGGCGTGTTAGTTGTCTGTGTGCGGCAATTGGTGTCGTGGCGGCGCCCGCCCGTGGTGGTTGTTGCGGTTGATGCCAGCTTGCGCAGCTCGGCACGCGCAACAGCAACGACGATAGCTTCCCACGTACCTGCGGGAAGGCGAGCAGGTCGTCCAACACGCTGAAAGATGCCTGGCTCGCCAGCACGAGCTGGACGATTGCGGGCAGGGCCCAAAAGTGCTTGGTCATGGCGGAAACGGTGACGAGAGTGGTCGTGGCATCGGGGGTGAAGGTGGGTAGGTATTGCGGAGGAAGGCGGAGGTGTCTTGCGGAGGGACAGCTCGCCTGTTCCGCTTTAGTGAGACACGCGCGCAAAACAGGTATTCACTGCACCGCCGCAAAGCAATCACCGCGAACTCGATCAATTCGTGATAAACCGTTTAATATGCTAATTTTCTACGGCTTTCCTGAGCCTGAGCTTTCCATGTCTTCGTGGTACATTACAATGCCAAGCCTGGCAATCATCTGCATCGTCCCCTCATGGTATCCAACTTGGAGCTGAACAAAAAAAAAATTATCCAAAAATAAAGAATCAACGAAAGCAAAACAAATCATCAGCTACGCATTCTCCCAGTTCCGCCATTTACACCCACACCCGCCGGTGCCGCCGTCGATGCCACCCGGCCCGCCATCGGCCAGCGTGACGTTGACGTCGCCGAACGGGCCCGACGCCGGGTTGACCAGCGTGCCGCCAAAGTCGCGGTTCTCCAGCTGCAGCTTGGCCGAGTCGTCGATGATCTTGCCGTCGTCGTCCATGCCGTAGCAGTAGATCATCTTCTCCGTGATGTTGCCGCCGTGCCGGTCCAGCGTGATGGTGACGGGGTACGGGAACGAGCCGGGCCGGTCGAAGTCGACGCCCGACGACGCCGTCGCTGCCGCCCCCGAGCTGGTCGACGTCGCCAGCAGCGCCTTGCTGCCGCTCGACTGCGTCCAGATCTGCACCAGGTACCGCGTCTGCCGCCACGTGCACCGCACCTTGGCCGCGTCCTTGGTCGACCCGCCGTCGCGGTCCGCCTGGATCTCGCCCGTGTCGGTGCTGTTGACCGCGATGTTGTTCTTGAGGAAGATGGACCGGTCGAAGTAGTTGTAGAATCCGTAGTGCTCGTCCGCCGCCCCGCGGTTGTACAGCTTCAGCGGCTGGTTGGCCGGGAAGAACAGGAGGTTCGCCGCCGCCGCGGTGCCGTCCGACGCGACATCCGGAGCCGGGATTATGTCCGCGATGCTTCCGTTGGTGGCCCTCTTGGCCAGGCGCTTCGATGAGACGTGATCGCCGTTCAGGAAAGAGATGAAAAATGGGGTGTCTTCGCCCGCGAACGGAGACGAAGCGCCGTCCGTCGTGTTACCCAGAAAGGCTTGATCCTCGTGGCTGGGGGCCGAAGGAGAAGGCGTGGGCTCGTCGCGAGTCCGAAGGAAGTTGAGCCACCTCCTGTGCTGAATCGACCGCTTGGTCTTCGTCGGCTGCAATGCCGTCGTGTTGGAGATGGTGCCGTTGACGAACTTGATCTGGAATTTGAAGTTTGGCTGGTTGGGCTCGTTCGGCTCCAGGTCTTGCTGTTGCTCCTTGGGCACCGCACAGCTCCACATCGTTTCCGGCGACACGCATCCGCTCTCCTCATAGCTGTTGTCGGGCTCAGCAATTGTCGCGACCCCCGTCGGGATCGGGGGAAAGCCGGTCAAGTTCAACCACACCGAAGGCGTATCAGGGACATTGGTTGCTGAGGGACTGCCATCCGGCGACGTCGAAGATCCACCAGTGCTAGAACTGCTGTCGTCGCTACCTTTATTCCTAGGCAGCAAGGTTCCGAGGAGAGCAGCCATGATGATTAGGAGAATTAGGAGGATCGTGATACAGAAGCACCAGCAGCAACACCTCCTCTTCTTCTTCTTCTTTGCCAATGGGTCACTAGGGTCGTGCTTAGCAGCCTTGGAGAAGAGGGACCAATAGCCTCCAGCCCCCTTCTGGCGCGGTGCCTTGGGAGCCTTAGGAGCCTTTTGTGGCTTCTCCGTGTAGTGAGGGCTTCCAGGGAACGGCCTCCGGGTTCCTCCTCTTTCGAGCGGCTCATTGGGATTCCCATAGCTGGGCGGCTCCTGCGCGAAGTAGTTATGATGCTGGTGATGATGGTGTACCTGTGTCGGTGGTGGTGGGAAGTAGGGGGCCTGTGCCGGAGCAGGGGGATTAGAGTAAGGAGCAGGCGCCTGTTCACGCTGGCTTGGATGGATGTCCTCGGCCGCCCTGTGGTTCGAGTAGGGGAACCCTGCTGCGGCGTGCTGATTTGAGCGGGGGGTCTCTGCGGAAGCACGGCGGCTCGAATAGGGAACATCTGCCGAAGTACGCCGACTGGAGGGGATTACACCTGCAGGCGCAGGCATCGAGATGTCATGCGGCCGAGAGGACCGGCGGGTCGAAGTCGACCGCCGGGGAGTAGCTGCAGCAGTAGCCGCCCGCGGCTCGGCTGGCGCGTCTTCCACATAGGCGTTCATGCTGCGAGGCGTGTCGGTCAGGTTGTGAGGTTCGTGCACGGCGCGCGCAGACAGGACAGTACCCAGCGACGCTACAGCGACCACAGGGGTTGTGTCTGTACTACGGACGGTGTCGCGTCGCACAAAGTCCTCGTCCCGATAAAAAGGCACGCCGTTGGAATGGTAGTGGCTGGAAAAGTGAAAGGCATTGTTGCTGTCGTGAGAGTGGCTGGGTGGCGCGGGGTTCGTGTTAGAATCCGATTTAGGCTCAAATCCTTGTCCGAGGGCGACCGGGATTTCCCTGTCGCTGGCGCTGATCGCGCTTTGGGCACCCTCCGGCTGATAAGACCTGTTCAAAGACTCGCGCGATCGAACCGTCGAAATTCCCAAGTCGTCGTGAGTTCTCGCCGGCGACTCGTCCAACGACGATCGCTCCCAGCTCGCCGGACTGAAGGCCGTTGAAGATGACTGTGGGGTCTGAGCTGCCCTTGATCTCGCAGAGAAGTTACGGCGCAGGTCTGGCGAGCGAGAGAGAAACGATGGAAGCATGGGCATAATCGGAGTGCTCGCGTCGCTAGGCGTGCTGGGAGCGAACCGGAATCGAGACGGAGTAAATTCGAACGGCGTAGTGATGACGTTCCACCATCCTCGAGAACGATGCGGCGTTGGCGGAATGTTTGTGTCGATGTACAGGCCAGTAGGGCCTCTGAGGGATCCTGCCGATTGAGGAGTATTATCTTCTTCGAAAAGGGTGGCTTCAGAAGTCACGCGCGGCTTCTTGGTGTTCGCAATCTCTTGCGCCTTCGAAGAGACCGCGGGCTGGGGCGGCGCAGCTTCAGATGGAGTCTCGGAGATCACAAATCCATTCGCAGTGCTGATTCCCCCAGGGCTGTTGTCGTTCCTAATTTCGAAGCTCGCAGGAATTGCAGGCACAGGGGGAATGTGCTCTCGACTGGGGTTGTAAACCGTGTACGCGTTCGTTGCTCGGGAGTAGACACTCGACGCGGGACGAGGCCTGTTGTCCATAGTGGGGAACAGCCAGCCAGCCTTCTCTCTCGCAGGGGTGACGATGATAGTAGGCGTCTCCGCAGAGCCGGGGCTGGGAGATCTTTGACGACCGGCAGAGTGAACGTCCAGGAAATCTCTTGAGTGCACAGATTGAGGCGTGTCATGTTCAGAAACCTGTTCCGGTGATACCGTCAAACCGATGGTGATGGGACGATCAGATGGAGACACATCGAGAGGGCTCATGCGCGGAGGCTGTGTCTCTTCCGGGGTCTCGGGTAGTCTGATGTGGGCAATCGGAAGATCAGGGGGAGGGCCTGGGACAAATGGTACCATCACTGGCTTTGTCTCTGGCTTGACTTCCGGAGCGTTCCTGCGCATCGTCTTCGCCTTGAAGCGGTAGCCGTCATCCTCCGGAAGAGGCGCTTTCTCTTGCAGCTCGTAAGTCGGAGCCAACTTTTCGAAGCTTTCCTTCCTGTCATCGGGTCTCAACTTGCGCATCGACGCCGATTTCACCAGTCCCAGCCACTTAAACTTGCTCGGGGCCTTGTCCTCTTCAGGTGATACCATGCCAGGCTTGCCTGTAGCGAATAACCCCCCAACGGCAGCAGGAAAGACCTGACGCGGCGCAGGCCCACGGTGGCGAGTGTAGTTGGTGTCCACTGCGATAGCGGGCCTCATGGTCTGGCCGAAGGGCTTGTTCCTTCTCTTTGACTTTGACTTGTTGAGATGCGACGACAACCTCTTTTGCTTAGCGAAGGCGTTCCTTGCAGCAACACGCGAAGCATCGTATTCCCAGTTTTGGGACGGGTGGTAGCCTCCCGCAACGCCTTGGTTCTCCATCGCATCGTCCACCTGGGATGTTTCGTAGGGAGGAGGAGCCCTGAAGTCCCCGGATTGGGCCTGCCAGCTGTCCAGACCTGCTGGCGGTTGTGCTGGCGATCGAAAGTCGGCAGCACCGGGGAAACGCGTTACCCTTTGGATCTTGGAATCTCCGTCAACAAAGTCTGAGTTCGCGTAAGTGGTTCCTGGGTTGAGAGTCGCCATAGTAGCCGCGAGAACCCGACTTTGGGGGCTTCGAGTCAGGAGGGTTTGAGTCGGGTGTCAGACAAGGGCGTCGAGTCGGCGACAAGGAAGAATAATGGATTATGAGAGGTCGAAAGAAGACATGGTCGCAGGAAATGCAGGTCGCTTTTGGGAGCCCGAAACACTGGGGGCTTCTATTGTTGTCTAAGACGGGGCCGGGGCAGAGACAATAGGAACAATAACAAGGCAACAGCGCGTCAACGCGGTGAACGAAAGAGAGAAACAGAGGCGGCAACTTTTGAGAAGTGAATGGAGAAACAGAGGAAGAAGAAGAAGACGGAAACAGAGCACGCAATGGCCGTCGTCGGGTGGGCCAAAGCAAAAGTACATTGGTGCAACAGCCTAACGCTCGGAACTGATTGCGGGCGCCGCAAAGCAGGTACTGTACAGCGCGAACAGCACGCGCGATTGGTGGAGCGGTACGAACGATCATCTCGCAGGCGTCGTGGGCAGGCCTGGCGGGAGCTTCGTTGAGGTTTTACCATTTGGTTGGCTCTCGAAGCGCCCTGGCGAGAATGCCGGCGTTGATCAGGCCGGCCAGAGCAGCGGCTATGCCCTGTGCAGCCTAGCCGTCCCCGGGCGCCAGCAAAGGCCGTCGCGCCCGCGAGCCACTCGATGCAGTCCCAAGAGCCGCACTCGGCGCTAACCTGCTATCATTAGCAACGAGTCGTCCAACTTCATACACAACAAGGCATCTTCCGCCGTCCGCGTCGGCCGCCTCGTCACCCTGCGCGAGCCATGGAACCGTTGAGCCGTTGAACGGACAGCAGCACGCCAGACTGCCGTCGTGCTGGCAAATCCATCGCCGCCAGCTGGTCGACTGCTGTCGCGCGGCTTCTTCGGTTCGTCGTCAGCACCGGCGGACGCCCGTCGGTCTCGCCCAGCAGAGTCTCGCCATGCTCCGCCGTCGATCGCGCGAGACGAGCTCCAGTGCGCTCGTTTCAGCGCGCTGATTTGCGGGGAGGATCGAGGCCGGCGGGCCGTCACCACGAGCAATCGTCGTGATCGGCCCTCGCAGCTGCCGTTTCGGGGGTGAAGAGGCCGTGGAAGCGAAGAGGAAGGAACTGAGAATTCGATCCTTCGGCGCCCCGCGGTGGACGCTACGCTCTCGCTACAGGAGGGGGGCAGTCGACGCAGATAGCCGGACGCAGATGCGAAATTGGCGACTGGAGAGTCGTCGAAAGGAGAAGATTGAGCGGGCGGTGTGCCGACTCATCTCGCCTCATCTTCGGCGCCCTGGCAGCGGAGCGGACGCCCTCCAGCGTGACGGTCACGGCGACGGCGATCGCAGCGCGCGACGTGTCTTCACTCAGGCTCGTACGGCTGATCCACCACGCAAGGGCTCGCGGGCGCAGCCGAGGTGCCATCGCACAGTATGTAAGCGGTGATACGAGGGCGGCGAGGGGTGCTGGCCCAGGTGCAGCTATTCTGCCGTGAAGAAGGCGAGCGGCACGCAATCGCTCCGCCATGGACGGGACGGGCGAGCTGCCAAGCGGGCAGCTCCTAATCTCCGCCGCCCACCGTTGGCCTCTGGCTGGAGCCAGATCAGATCGGCCAGCGCTGCTTCATCCATTCTCTCTCACTGCACTGCTGCGACACCTGCGCCGCCCTGACATGACGCCGGCCTGAATCCGCGCCCTCGCAGCCGCCTCGCTCCTCCGCGCACACATCCCTGTCCTGCGACTGTGACCCTGAGCTATTCGCATCGCAGCCACCCTAAGCAATCGTATTGCACGACTGCCACCACCTGAGCGAACCAAGGTCGCGCCCATCAGCACGGCCAATTCCGCCCCTCTGCTGCAGCCAACACTCGAGCCCGCCAGATCGCGCGCCGACCTTATCCTAGCCCCGCCGCCGAGGGCCCTCCCTTCGTACATTTAGCCCTATATCTCTCCCAATAAATCCGCCCAGGTGCGGCCAAGTCGCCAATCTGGCTTCTCCAACTTCCACTACCACGCTCCCGTCCGGCCACCGGCGACGGCGTTCGTCTGCTCAGGGCCCTCCGAACTTGCAGCTCCAGCAGACCGAACAAGCCCAGCAGCAGTACCGAGACGCACGACAAGGCGCCACCTCCGCCCGCACCGGCTTTGCCCAGCCGCTCCCCGCCATTCCCGGCACCCCGGTCGAGGCCACCTCGCAGGGCCTGTTGCCGACGCCGACCACGCAGACTTCCATGTCGCTGTCGCGCTCGCCGTCGCCCCAACCGGGCGGCGGCTGGGCGAGCCCGGGACTGACGACGCCCTCGCCCTACGCCAGCGGCAGCGTGAGCCCGCGCGTCGGCGGCAGCTTCACCACCACCAACGGAAGCCACAATGTCACCTGGGGGTCTGCCCAGGCCCGGAGCGACGAGGTGCGCGGCTACGGCTCGCGCTTCAATCCCCGCAGCGGCGGCGGCGTTGGCAGCGGCGGCTTCTTCTCGAACCACCTGCGCCGGTTATCGCAGGGTCTTCCGTTTGCCCATACCCCCAGCGGCGCGTCCGCCGAGAAGGAGAAGCTCGAGCGCAACAAGTGGGCGCCGCGGAAGACGGGCGCGCTGGGCGGCGTTCCCTCATGGATAGTTGGGAGGCTGCGCTTCATGAAGTTGCGCTTCGTCCTGGTCCTGGCCGTCTTGTTCTTCTTCGCGCTCACATACCTACCTCGTAAGCACTTCCCGCTCTTGCAATCGAATCGAATCCGCCAAGTTCTAATCTAGCTGCAGCTTTCAACAATGTCTACAACCATGCGCTCGGCGGAGGAAGCAAGTACGTTATAATATTGGCTGCGAACGTGGGTGGTGGTGTCATGGAGTGGAAAGGGCCGCGCGAATGGGCCATTGAACGCGACAGCGTGAAGAACAAGAAGAGGTATGCGCGGAGGTGGGGATACGAACTGGAGATCGTCGACATGAGCACCAAGAAGCGTTATGCGCACGAATGGCGCGAGAGCTGGGAGAAGGTCGACACCATTCGGAACGCCATGCGCAAATATCCCAAGGCGGAATGGTAAGGATGGAACCTGAAGAGCATTCGGTTCTTATGTGCTGACGGCAGACTGCAGGTTTTGGTGGCTCGATCTCAACACCTTCATCATGGAGCCCTCGTATTCGCTGCAGAAGCACATCTTCGAGGATCTGCAGGAAAGCACCTACCGCGACGTCAACGAATACAACCCCCTCAACATTTCGCACCCTCTCACAGACGAGTGGCTCGACCCTACATCGCTCTCGGCCGACGGTGACGGCAAGCCCGAATCCATCAACCTCATTGTGCCGCAGGATTGCGGCGGCTTCAACCTCGGCTCCTTCTTCGTCCGCCGCAGCGCATGGACCGATCGACTGATGGACATTTGGTGGGACCCGGTCCACTACGAACAAAAACACATGCAATGGGAGCACAAGGAGCAGGATGCGCTGGAATACATGTACCAGAACCAGCCATGGGTGCGGTCCAACATGGCCTTCATCCACCAGCGCAAGGTCAACGCCTTCCCGCCGGGCGCCTGCTCCGACAACGGCCTCGACCCGCGCATCCACTACAGCGAGCAGGACCGCGACTTCCTCGTCAACATGGCCGGCTGCGAGTGGGGCCGCGACTGCTGGGGCGAAATGTACTCGTACCGCGAGCTGAGCAAGCGTCTCAATGCCGGCTGGTGGGACGGCTTCAAGGCTTGGATGACCGGAGAGGTTGGCCGGTTCCGCGGCAAGGACACCGATCCCGCGGATCAAATGGTGTTCCAAGCACAACACGAAGAGGAATTGGCGAAGCAGCAGGAAGAGTTGGCGCAACAACAGGAGAAGCAAGGAGAGAAGCAGCAACAGAAGCAAGACGACCGAAATGAGAAGAATGAGCAGGCGGCATAGACGACTTGGCGCATTGTCTTGAGTGAGATTTCTTCATTGGAGGCCTGTTGGATGAGGGCACTTTTTTTCATTCCTCATTGGACACTTCTTTCTACCGGTTGGGGTCCCCTTTTCTGCTTTCTTAGCGATTTTGCCCCGTTCATGTTGCATGCCGCTCACGTTGGATCCTTTTCTTCTTTACTCCCTTCACGCATGGTTTTGCTCGTTTTCACCGTTGCACGACCGCAAACTCTTTACTAGACATGTCGTTTATACGACTTTCTCCCTTCTTCTACTTCACGCCGCGGGTCGCATCAACCATCCATTGGGATAGATCCCGCGCGCTGCAGTTTCTCCCCAACATCTGAGATTCTGCCATTGGTCTTACTTTGTACTACCGGGTTATTGTTCCTTGGTTTCTCTAATTTCCTTACTTTCGCCGTTTCTTCTTCTTTTTCTTCCTCTTTGGCATTGAGAGATACCTTGTGGCCTTGCAGTTCAGTTGTCTACATTTTCCGTTTTATGCGGAAGACAGGGGCGAGGAGGGATAACGAAGTTAGGTGGGCGAACGGTACGTAGCTAGCCTGCATTAGCAGGCAGACACATGTATGAAAGCGACGATAGAGATGCAATCATCGAAATCCGAGAAGATGAAATTCATCAAGAAAACCGTTACAATGTCAAAAGTGCTGGATTCTTTGTTCCCTTTAATCGGCCAACCACTTCACCATGATTTTCGCCGCCTTCCTAGCAAAGACAACGGCAGATCTGATTGGACACGCGTTGCATAAGGTCTTTTCCCCTTTTGCGCTCGGTCTTGGGTCTTGCGCGCGCGCCCGAGCGAAATGATGATGAGCGTCTCGTCCAGCACACCGACGATCATGTTGTTGCGTCGCGTCGCGTCGGCAGGCACAGCAGCTGATCACGACGATGACGACACACACCCAGCCTCCCGTCTCTCTCTCTCTTCTCCCCCGATGATGCCGAGGATGATGTGATGAGCATCACCAAACATACATGCAGAGTACCGTCGTGGCACCGTCGCACCCACTAACCAAGTCGGACAGCTGACCTGACCCGGTCGAGCTGAAGTTGATGACGTAGACGGGCGCTTGGCGATTGGGCCGCGCAGCCAACTGCGTATTCGACTGTGTATCTTATTTGCCAAGGATGCTGTTGTGCTGATCGCTTCTTCGCACGAGTCATCTCCGTGTCGAAGATCGCTGGGGATGATGGTTTGTTTATGAGGGTTCCGCTTGTGTTGTAGTAAGATATATGGATTGCTTTTTTTTTTGTTGGAAGTAGGCAGATAAGTATCGTGATAAATGTAGTAGTTGTTGTTATACTAGTATCAATTCTAGATATGCGCAAAACCGCCGGCGGCATCTCGTCAGAAACCAAGGAGCCGACCGACTGGTTGGCGGAAGGAGTGAGAGAAAGGGGATGGAGGTAGAGGGGTGTGGAGGGAACTGCAACGACCGCCAAGGGTCTGATGACCGCGGAACCGGACGACGACGACGACGATGATGATGTTTTTTTCCTTTTCGTTTGTATCATGGACAATCAACAATAACAACAACACACTCTGTCAAAGGGGTTGATGGTGGTGACTAAGAAAAATCAGGAGTGCGGCGCCCCAAAAAAACCAAGAATATACAGTAGAAGTTAAGGTATAAACAAGCCCTTTCCCTTCCCTCTCACACATATGCTCCCCTCCCAGTCAAGAGAGAAGAAGACCCGAATATGAAAGACGAGGAGAGAAAAACGACGAATTAACCAAAAAGCCATGACACTTTCCAACGAAACAATACAACAACACTTCCTTCTTTCCCCCCAGGGGGTGCGTTTCAACCTCCCCTCCCTCCACAGGAGAAAGAGGGACGGGACGAACACACACATCCTCAACACACATTCCTCCCCACCTTACAAAATCGCCAACATCCACCCCGCCACAGCCAACACAGCCCCGCTCACCGCCCCCGTGCTAATCACAGCGCCCGGCATCGCCGCGCCCGAGCTAGACGCCGCAGCGCTGCTGCTGCTCGACGAACCGCTGCTGCTGCTCGAGCCATCACTACCACTCGTGGCGGTCGCAGACGAGCTGGATCCGCTCTTCGCGCTCGTCTTCGTCGACATGCCGCTGCTCGTGCTGTTCGTGCTGTCGGCACTCTTCGCAGTCCCGCTCGCGCTGCCAGTCGCGCTGGCGCTGCTGTCCGACGTGTTGTGGCTGCCGGAGCCGCTGCTGCCAGCGCCGGTCGTGACGGCAGGCGCAGCCGTGGTGCCCGTGCCGGTAGTACCGGCGGCAGCGGAAGAACCGGCGTTGGCGACGGTGTGCGAGTGCGCGGCCGCGGGGGTGCCGAGGGGCGCCGTGGTGGCCGGGGACGCGTTGTCGCCCGTGTACGTGTAGCTGTAGCCGTCGGGCATGGTGTCGGAGAGGAAGGAGTCGGCCTCGGACGACGACGACGACGAGGAGTCCGCCGACGAGGACGTGTCGGACGACGAGGAAGAGTCGCTACCCGCGTCGCCGGAAGATGTCACGCCGCTGCCGACGGAGGCGGAGTAGCCGGCGGTGGCGGCGGCCGTGGCCGAGGCGACGGCGGAGGAACGCTCGTAGCTGTAGGCGTAGCCGTCGGGCATGGTGTCGGCGGCGAAGTTGTCGGCGTTCTGGGCGAGGGCGCCGGTGGACAGGAGAGCGGCGGCGGCCGAGGCAGAGAGGAGGAAGGTCGAGGAGCGCATCTTGGTTTGGTTGAAAGGGGTGTTTTGGTTTTTTTTGGTCGTTTGTTGTTTATGGGTTTATTCTTCCGGAGAACGGATGGAACGTTGGTGGCTTTTGCTTTTCTTTCGTGTAGCGTTTTCCAGGGAACCTGGGAATCGGCGGTCCAGACGAAGAAAGGGAGAGTTTCTTTCCAACGAAGGTGGGGATGGTAGAGATCGTGGTGGAGCACAGCAGCAGCACTGGATAAACTCTCAATAAAGGACAGAAATTGGATGACCAGGGATCCAAGGAACGAGCGTAGAACAGAGGCAGCAGGCGCGAAGAGGAGAAGAGCGAGGAAAGAGCGGGTAGGTTGTTTTTAAAAACAAGAGAGTGGGCATGGGCTTAATGAGGTCTGGGGATTAAGGCTGATGCCTCGGGCCACGCTGGGGCAGGGGTCACGTCCATGCTGAAACACGCTGGCGTTCGTCCGATTGGCTGCCGCCCCCGTTTTCGGCTTGGTTGGCGGCCGGCCTTCCCGTTGTTTCAGCCTTCGCCGCGCAGGGGGCGGCCGGCGGAGCGCGTTGTGGCGATGCGAAATTGTGAGTAGGGCGTCATGTGCGTGTTGGGAAGTGACGCGCTGTCAAACGAGTGGCAGCGGCAGAGGCGGTGCGCTGTCGTGGGTGCGGACGGGCGGTGTTGTTGTGCCTGTACCGAGGGCGTAGTGTCTCCTGAACGTCGTCCAGCTGCTGCCGTTGAGGCTTTGGGGCCGATGGTTTCTAGGCAAGCTGCACGTAATCCCTTCAATCTGACCGACGCCCAATGGCAATCCTTGTTGCTCGCAATCCGTCTTCCCCAGAAGGGAAGTCAAGCCACACCTCCCTGGCACCGCTGCGTCACTTCGTTCATTGCTCGGTCCAGGCCGCGCCACACACATAAGAGCAGGTCGCCAATTGGTTGTGTTCCTGGAATCGTGGAATCGTTCATTACTCTAAGATATATACCCATGAAAATGGCGCCATGCCCCGCGCTGCTTTTTGGTTTCAAATCATCACAACCCATCCGTGCCGTGTTATATCTCCAGCTTCTCGTTCTCGCTCTCCGAACTGTTCGCCGCCTGTATTCTCGGGCTGGTCGCCTTCTGCTGCTTCTCCAGCGTCGGGATCTGAGGCGTCGGCATCGGCGTCGACCGCGCCGTCCGCGTGAAGTACGACGAAATGTCTTCGCTGAAGTCGTTGTCGTCGCCGAGGTCGTACCCGTTACCCTTCTGCTCCTCCTCGAACTTGCGCTGTTGCCAGTCCTCCCAGTCCCCGCGCATCTCCTCGACGCGCTGCTTGTAATCGGCGTCGGCGTCGTAGTTCTTGCCGACACCGCGGAAGCGCTCCCACACCGACAGGTGCTTGGGGTGGATGGCGATGCCGTGGTAGTCCTGCTCGCGACCGGCGCGGATGTACGTCCACCGCCTCTCCTGCTCCTTGAGATCCAGACCGGTCGTGTCGGGCAGGAACAGCCAGGTCAGGAGCGCACCGGCCAGGCCGAACCACGGAACCACATAGAACTTGGTCTGGGTGTCGATATAGTTGTACAGCACCGCTGCGAGCAGTGCGCCCATCTTACCCATGGCCGCCGAGAAGCCGTGGGCCGTGGCACGGATGGGAGTGGGGAACACTTCGGCCGCAACCAGGAACGTCACCGAGTTCGGCCCGAATTGGTTGAAGAAGGACGACAGGAAGTACATGGCCTGGAACTCGTGGATGTGCGCCGGCGACGTGTAGTACTCATAGTTGAAGGCGGGAATCACGAACAGGATGAAGTCGAGCAGGAAGCCAATGATCATCATCCACTTGCGGCCGTCTGCGTCGTCGTTAGCAACTCGCTCGCTCGCTACACATTCAGCACGGGCACTTACAAAGCTTGTTGTCGATCATGAAAGAAGCCGCGTAGTAGCCGACCAGGGAGACGGCGACGTTGATCAGGTTGTACTGCCAGGTAACCATCACGTCCTTGCTCGACGTAATCACCTTGATGAACTGGCTCTGGAACAGCTTGTTGCCGTAGAAGAAGACGTCGTTGGCGAACCACGCGCCCGCCGTCGCAATCAGGCGAGGCCCGAAGTAGCTGAAGGTGAGCTTGAGCGACTCGGTGTCGTAGCCCGTCACGTGCTGCTTCTTCTTCTGGATCGCGAGCTGCTTGCCGGCCGACTTCATCTTGTAGGCACGGTGGAACACCAGCCACAGCGTGCCAACGGCCGGGATGAAGAAGGAGACACGGTAGGTCCACTGCGCGTCGGACTTGGCGTACGGCGGGCCGCTGTAGCCGTGGGTGATGCGGAGGAGCACCATGAGAATGACGACGTTGATAAACTGGCCCCAGCCCTGCATCAAGAAGGCGCTGGTGACCTTGCGACCGCGGTGCAGACGGTCCTCCTTGGTGGACACCTTTCCGGAGCCGACGGCGTTCTCCATGCCCGAGGTGGCAGTCATGGGGTACTCTCCGCCGACACCGATGCCGTAGAAGAACAAAGCCCAGACGTAGCAGATGATCCAGCCGTTCTGAGTGAGACCCCAGGCGGCCGTCAGCATGACGAGACCGACGAACATGATGATGGCGTCCTGGATCAGGCCCCAGCGGCGGCCGAGCCAATCGCCGATGATGCCGACCAGGATCTGGCCGACGATGATACCGCAGATCTCCAGGTAGTCGATGGCTTGGGTCCAGGTCTTGTCGCAGATCTCATACGTCTTCCAGCACGAGCCGAAAGTATCTTCGAGCAGAGGCCTGACGTTGCCAATGGAGAACAGCACATATCTGAAACAGGTTAGCTGCAGCCAAGCGGTTACGCCAAGAGGAAATGTTACCCTTCCAGAAGGAGGCCCATGCCAGGGATGATGCAATTCTTGAAATAGTACGACCAAAGGGTGAAAGCACCCATCAGCCAGCCAATGGGAGCGAGGGCGCCGTTGAAGCGGGCGGCCGACGTCTTGAACATGGACCAGAAGTGGCTCGTCTCCTTCTTGGCCTCAGCTGCGTCGACGCTGGACACGAATCTCAGACGCTCCATGATGCCCATGTCGGCCCAGTACTTGCCCGAGGCATCGAAGCTGTCGTCGGGCTTGAGCAGGAAGTCGAAGACGCCCTTCTCGTTGGGGTTCATTTCGTGGAAGTCGCGGGTAGCCACATGGTCGCCGTCAACATTGGGGCCGTGGGGGGCAGCAATGCCATAGTCGCGCAGCGAGCTCTCGGTGGCTGCCATTGCGGAGGAAGAAGGGGCACTGGAGGAGAAGGTGGGACTGCGAGGCAGGAACAGAGGCGGCGGCGGGGTGATGATAAAATAGCCGGCCGGGAGCGGTGTCGCGTGAGCTGCTACTCGGAATGGCAGCACGCCCACGAGGCGGCTTGGCGGAGAAAAAGTTTACGCAGCCAGGGCGGCGCCCCAGTCAACGTGGACGGATGAGGGCGAGGCTAGCTGTGGGAACCGGGGCTGGGGCTGGGCGCTCGGCGGTGCGGCGACGACAGCGCGCTTGGGGTAGGCGGTGGTGATTGGCTGGGCGCGAGACGATCCGGGGGAGCTTCCCTGGTCTCAGGCAGAGGGGGGTATCAATTTGGATGGCAACAAGAGGTTGTCAGGCAGTGAGTTAGGAGCAGAGCGCGAGAGTTTAAGGGCATTTGGGTGCGGCAAGGCAGGCCGGCGTTCGCAGACCACCTAACGGTGGCAGCGAAGCTGGCTTGGGATTTTTTTGGCGGGAGCTTGTCAAGCAGCCGAGCCCAAGGGAAGGCGCGGTGGAGCTTGACATTTTGGGTGGATCTGATCGCCGCAGGCGAAGCGCAGCATCGCGTTTTTCTCCCTGGCCGTCGCGAGATGCAGCCAATCAGCGGGCGCAGCCGAACACATGCGCGGTCGCTGGGCCTCGACTGGTTGCGGACTCGGCCGGGCCTGAGCAGGGGCCCACCGCCCGCTCGTCTCCGCGCCACTGCAGGGCTTGCCCACACCTCGCCGGCTCTGATGCAACGCCGCCCATCGACATCAGCGAGCTCTCAGCAACGAGCCGCCTGCCACTCACAAGCTCGCGTGCGCCCACGCGCTGTGAGATTGGGGCTTGTGCTCCGTGCGCTCCCACGCCCACGCGCCCACACTGTGCGCCCGCCCCCGTGCTGTTTGGGGCCGCGTCCTCGGACTTGCTGCTCTGCAGTGCATCCAACAGCCCGCGTCTCTCCATGCCGAAGCGGAGACGGATGCGCGTCGCCCGGGGCTGCGCTCGAACCGCATGTTTACCCGCAAGCTGATCCACCAGGCGGTGTTGCATGTGTCGCGACTGGCTCGTAGGTGATTGGCCTTACTCCGCAGTATCAGTGCTGTCCCCAAAGTAGGGCGACATCAGGGTCCGTTACAGCACTCGCAATCTGCGCGAACACAGAACATGGTTACACCAGCACGAGGCCGGATGCTGTCCCGGCTCCCGGGGTCTGGCCCTGCACAAAGGACGCGCAATGACGAGCTGCTTCACTGGCTGCCGTGCCTTTGATGCCGGATGTTGAAAGAGGCGTCGCAAGTACCGGAGTCCGCCTTCGTGCCTTGAACCGCCGGTGTTAGGGCTGCGCAGATCTGGCCAGTGCGAGAGCGCGAGGGTCGCACGTGTTCGGTCATGCCGCATCAGCACCGTCGTTCACTCCCTCCTGAAATATCATCCTCCAACATTGCCAGTGCAGGGCCGACGTCCACTGGCCGCCAAGCATCTCTGCAGCCACGATGATCTGCTGCAGCTGAATCCGAGTCCCGCGAGGCTGGGTTTCCAAGACTGTGCCCAGCGCGATTAAGCCGCTCAACCCATGGCGCCGCGCTCTTGACGAAGTGCTTGCATGCAAGCCATCCCCTTGGCTTAGCAGGTGGCGCCGACAAGAGCACGCCCAGCGCGGGAGCGTTTCTTGGGTAGCGCCACGTTGTCTCGTCGTTGCACCCACGACTTCCAGCACCACTCAAAGATTCGATGTGGCCACATCTGTGCAAGCAGGGTTCGCAGTGCAACGTCGGGTCATCAGGGCCTGCAAGCCCAAGCCTTGTGTGTCTGATGACTGCCGATGGAGGATTTTGCGTGGTGCAAATCAGGGAGGGTGGTGTTATAGCCGTGTCGACCGGGGCCCAAGATGACGGATAATCTGAAGCCAAGCACTGCACCGTTTGTTGCATTGTTGAAGCACTCCCAACCTCATCCGACGACCGTCCGCGGTTCCTGAGCGTTGATTGTCGGGTCGGCCCTCGCGGCGATGGGTGGTTGACGATCCTCATCTGGCTAGACTAATGTCGGTCCCGGTTTCTCTTCCCAGACTTCATAGGGATGGATGAACCCGTTCATCGTGCCAAAGAGGTCAGCATTCTTCAGCTTTCGCCGGATACGGTAAGACCACTCAAGGCCCGCTGAGAAGACTAGACCAATTATTGATTAATATTGGAGGAATCCCCCTTTGAAGCCGGAACGGACGGGAACGTAGTAGACGCCGAACTGCGAAATCCATTCCATAGGATAGAGTCGTGATATCATCCTAACAGACGATAGGAGCGGGAAAGTGCAGCTGGGGAGAGCGAAATGGCTCTGCGGATGCTCCATTGCAGTACGACGAGCCTTGGCGGGACGATCAGGGTGTATCACGTGCCACGTGACAGCCGTGGAAGGGGAGATTTAGATAAGGTACCGCGGGTGCTTGACGGGATTCAGCGGCTTGCGCTCTCCTCTCATACAATTATTTCCCGCAGAGGGCCGTTGCGCACCCAATTAACCAGGGCTGCACCGCCGAAGCCGCGCCTTGCTTCGAGGCTAGCCAGTGGTAAGGTCTGTCTGTGGCGTGAGCATACTCCTGCGGTAGGGTTTGTCCACTTCTTCGCACATAGCTCCGGGCAGCGATTGTAACATGAGGAGTCGGGGTCAGGCAGGCGTGGAGTTGAATTGTTGAGTCGAAACAGAGGCGGGTGCGGGAGTTTCTAAGCGCTAGAGAAGCGCGAAAACGTGACCGCGCGCGGCCTCCAAGACGCGACTTGGCCCGTGCTTCGGTGCTCCTCCATTCGACTGCCTGTCGCTCCAACTCTCGCTCTCAAAGTCCGCCTCGCATTGCTTACCACTGCGCACACGCCTCGGCATGTACCTCAAGCCTGTGTAGCATGTTTCGAAACCCTCGCGAAAACGCACGTCTCCCTACCTCGCAACGACTCGCTCCATCCGTCGGCCGCTGCCCATCGCCACCACCTTCCCGCTCCACCTCCGCCACCTCCACTCCAAAGCCAGCAACCGCCGCCATGGCTACAAAGGCAATGCCTTCTCGCACCTCTCGCCCATCCTCGACTCCCAAACCTAAGTCGAAGCCGAAGCAGACGCGGCTTGATTTCACCAAGAGCACCGGGAAGCCGGCTATCTCGAGACCGAAAGCCCAGCCGAATGCAAGTATCCTCACTTTCTTCAAGAAGACAGATTCCCCGCAGCATATGGAACCTGGCTTGTTCCTGGAAAGTAGAGGGAAGAGCGGCAGTGCAAACAATGAGCAAGGTCGGGACGATGTTGTTGGGTGGGGTGACGAAGAACCTTTCAACGAGGATGCGCCGGAAGCTTCACGGTTCAATGAGGACGGTGGCAGCGTGAAGAAAAGGAGGGTCAGTTTGGATGCGGATGAGCCAAAAGGCCCGCGGTCGTCGTCGCCTTCGAGCCTCGGTAGACCGTCTTCTGCAGTCAAGCGTCCTTCTGGACCGTTCCTGGAAGATTCCGACAGCGAAGGAGAAGAAGACCCCGTGCTCCGGAAAATACCCTCCCAGTTGCAGGCTCACCAAGGCAAAGAGAAGAACAATGAAAGCCCTCCAGCAGACGCGGATATTCCTCAGCCCGCCAATGAAGAGGTTGGTGAAGAATCCGATCATGAGAATCCAGGAGTCCCGGCACTAAAACGAGAACCTACCAGCTTTTTCGGAAATGAGGGATTTGATGAATTCGACGAACTTGGCAATTTCGACGACTTCGAAGACGAGGAAGAGTTTGGGGATGAGGAGAGACGATGGATGCAGGAGCAACGAAAGCTCGGTTTGGAAGACGCCGACCAAGAAGCTGATTCTGGCGACACGGGACCGGAATTTGCAGGCGGTGTGAAGCTGGAACTTGCGGATGGAACAAACGACACGACGCTTATCTCAGACGCCCCAACCTGTCCGATTTGCAGCCTGAGTCTTGAAGGGGCCTCGGACCAAGACGCCGCAATACACGTGAACAACTGTCTGGACGGCAAGCCGACTGCACTTCCATCAGCCAAAGAGTCCGCTAGCGTCACAACCCCCACCATAATCAATGGTGCAAAACGATATCAACAGCCTGCGAGACCGGCAAAACCCGGGCAGGCAAACCCATTCTCGCTGGGAGCGCCCGAGGAAAGCTCCTCTTCTGCCTTTGCTAAGCTCATGTCTGGTCATGCAGAGGATTCTGCTTGGGCGAACGCTGCTGCAGCGGAAAACTCGTCTCGTGGCAAGCCATCCTACCAGCGTACCTGTCCCTTTTACAAGATCCTGCCAGGTTTCTCCATTTGCGTAGACGCATTCCGTTATGGAGCCGTACAAGGCTGCGAAGCCTACTTCCTTAGTCACTTTCACAGCGACCACTACATCGGTCTCACTGCCAACTGGCGCCATGGTCCAATCTACTGCAGCCGTGTCACAGCGAATCTTGTTCGTCAACAGTTACGAGTAGATCCAAAGTTTGTTGTTGGTCTCGAGTGGGAGGAGGCGACGGAAGTTCCAGGAACAGGCGGCGTGACGGTCACCATGATACCAGCAAATCACTGTCCTGGCAGTTCACTCTTCCTATTCGAAAAGCCCATTGGCAAAGGCAAGAATCCGAGAATGCAACGTGTACTCCACTGTGGCGATTTTAGAGCATGTCGAGCACATATTGAGCATCCACTCCTTCGACCGGATGTATTGGATGCTGTTTCTGGCAAGACGAGACAGCAGAAAATTGACGTCTGCTATCTGGATACCACCTACCTCAACCCGAAGTACGCATTTCCCAGCCAAACAGAAGTCATTCAAGCGTGTGCCGATATGTGTGTGAGCCTCAACAAGGTTCGAGCGGATGAGACGGATGGCTGGGAGCAGATGAAGCGCGAGCGAGCCGGGAAAGGGATGGCCAACTTTGTCCGCAAAAGCTCGGATGTGGTCAAGTCGGAAGAAAACGATGAAGACGTTGATGCCAGGGGAACGAAGAGTCGAGGCAAGCTCCTAGTGGTCGTCGGGACATACAGCATCGGCAAGGAGCGCGTGTGCCTAGGCATCGCAAAGGCCATGAACAGCAAGATCTTCGCGCCACCGGGCAAGATGCGCATCTGCAAAGCCCTCGAAGACGCGGAGCTGGACGAGCGGCTGACGCCCGACCCCCGCGCCGCCCAAGTGCACATGACGCCCCTCTTCGAGATCCGCGCCGACACGCTCGCCGACTACCTCGACGGCTACCGCGACACGTTCGCCCGCGCCGTCGGCTTCCGCCCCACGGGCTGGAACTACCGGCCGCCCGGCTCGCGCTTCGTCGAGTCGCCCCCCGTCCAGGCGGTGCTGCGGTCGAGCAACTGGAAGAGTGCCTTTTCCATGCGCGACCTCGTCCCCCAGCGCGGCAGCTCCGCCCGCGCCAGCAGCTTCGCCGTGCCCTACTCCGAGCACAGCAGCTTCCGCGAGCTGACCATGTTCTGCTGCGCCCTGCGCATCGACAAGGTCATCCCCACCGTCAATGTTGGTAGTGCCAAGAGCAGGGAGCGCATGAAGGCGTGGTGCGAGAAGTGGGCCCTGGAGAGGAGGAGGAATGGCTTGTTCGTGCCCGAGCCGGGCGAGACGTGGTAGGTAGATGGATGGGGTGGATGGGGTGGTGGTCATGCGTGTTGTGTTGAGATGCCAGCCTTTTATGCTGACCTTTTCTTTTTTTGAGATGGGTTTTGGGTCGGCCTGCAGCGGCTTTGTGCAGACGGTGCTGATGTGGCGGTTGCGGATTCTACGGACGGAGAGTCATTGGTTTATTGTGTCGTATGTCTAGGCATAGGCGAGAAGTGTAAAGATGCAACGAGCCGCCGTACGAGCTTTCTCCGCTACCGTTTCGTCGGCCTACGGCACCATCCTACAGATTGATGCCTACGGACCCTACGGGCAAGGGTCTACTGATGTTTTGTGTGATGTGACAGGATCGGAGTTGAAGCGCGCCGACAAAAGCAACGAGCCGCATCCACGGCTATCTCTCCACCTTTCCGTCAGTCTACAGCACCATGCTGCAGCCAAATGCGAACACGACGATCACGAGTCCTCTGAACAAGAACACTAGCAGCTTGTGCGATGTCACAAGCTAGTGTTCCGTCTAGTTCCCGAGCAAACACCTTCGCGCCGTTGCACTGCCCTGTATCAACCCCTCCCTGTACGCACCATATGCAAGTACCCGTTATGCAATAATCAGCTCACACGGGGCCTCGTCTCGCCTCGTCCCACCTCCCCCTCTTCCTCCTCCCTGCTAACGTGCTCACGTATATGCTTGGCGTTCATGTATATAAGCGGTCTGGATGTAGAGCATTCGGGAGGCCAGCAGTGTCAAGGTGTTTCCCACCTCCCTGTAAACCTTTTTTTTATAACACTTGAGTGGAGTTTAAAGGGAGGGATTTCGATACAGCTGGGATGTGTGCATGCATTCGCTTGCCTGTACGCGTATCGTAGCTGTATCCGAGCTCCCCCCTTCTTCCCACTTACCCGCTGGTGGCTACGACAGAGTACCCCATGCACCCGCCGAACGCGCGCCCTCATCGCGGGCTCCGATTGCGGTATATGCTTCGGAATCGCATCGCGAAGCGCCAGCAGACGTTCCTCTGCACTACGATAAGCAACATTTTACAAATGCTTACGGACGGTTTACTCCTCACCAAGCCAGTAAGCGTACACGGTACCAGGACCGGCTTGGTAAGCTGTACCCGGGAGTGACAGACCGGCAAGTTTCTCGCGTCATGGGCAAGTCGCGTACCAGCCGCTCGAGGTGCCATGACGAAGCTCGAGGATGGCACGCCAGATGTCATCAAATACAGCATCGGCAGAGCGCACGCGGGAAGATTCAGAACGCAGATCGAACGGGTTCGGGACGCCAGCTCGGGGATGCAGACGGCGAGACAGATGAGATAATGATCTGTTTATCTGTCTGTCTCTCTGTCTCTCTACGTCGGAAAAGGAGACCAAGGTCGGAATCCGGGAGGAGCAAAAGTCCGAAGAGCCAGGTGGGGGGCGACAAGGTAAGTCTTTCGCATCACCGTGCCTCTGCCTCCCCTTTTCACTAACCACAATCGCAGCTATCGCCGGCCTCGTTCAAGTCAACGGAGGAGGAGCAGTCGGCGCCACCGCCACTACCTGCCCGATCCTCACGTGATGGCTCCACAGGCACCGCCTACTTTGCCTGGAAAGACAAGATCCCAGGCGTGCACTTTTGCCCAGGCATGCACTTCTGTCTTCCAGCGTCAGAACGCCGACCAGTACATGGCCAACAACTGCGGGGCAATCGCGAATCCGATCAACACTGCCACCATCCGCCGCGCTTTCCAAGGTGCAAATGGGTTTCACGAGTTTATGCATTACCAAAGCGTAGGTAAAGCGGCACTCGGCACATAGATAGGCGATATCGTCTGTAAAGCGTAGAACTGCTACGACTTGAAGAACCGACCGGATCTTCTGGGGGATGGGCGAACCATATACAACGCAGACTCGTACGTGTATTATGCAATGCATATATACCTCGAGGAAAAGTGCGGTAGGCACTTCTGGTTCCATGAGTTCATGCACTTCAAAAGCGTACGACGCGACAACAGCGGTTTTGCAGACGGGACGAGGTGGGCGTGTTGATCTCGAGGGATGTCCTCATCTATACGTGTCGGCAAATCGATTGGCGGATGAAGCGTGGGTGACCCGGCATTGAGGTATGCTTTCATCATACCCGCGATTACCCGCAGCTCACTAAACCTTAATTCGACCGTAGCTTTTCCACTCCGTTCGAATGACCCACGGACGGTTCCGGCGCAGCTCTTCGTTCTCAACCACCGAGGGGGCCGACGCTATCCCGGCGAAGAGGTTCAGTGGTCGATTTTGCCTTCTTCAAGTCAAATGCACAGGTGCGCACGTTCGCAACACGTCCACCCTTTACTTGCGGCTCGCTTACTGAGTGTGCTTTCTCGCATTCTTTCCATGTGGACACGTCCGAAGTTTTGCTCTCCCTTGAGCGGGTCCTTGGCCATGAAGTGTCGTGTTCTTCCTGCGACATCGGTCCATGAAGTCTCGTTCCATTTGCGATTCCTCGAACGAGTGATCACCACTGCGCAAATTCCGAGACATTCGCGATTGATCTTTCGCCGTTGCCGGCCCGTCGCGTGCAGTAGATGAGCCGAGCTGCAGGATGGGAATCGAAGCTCTCCGAAGCGTCCGAGCTGATGAAGGAAGGAATCCGCGGCGTGGTGGAGAAGAAGGAGCTCGTAGGTGCAATTCTCGGACAGATAGCAATCAAGGAACCGTCACAGTCGACTGCGCCCTCTTTTCTTTTTTTCTTTTTTTTTTTCATGTACTCGCCGCGACGCCGCGCGTCGAAGATGCCAAGTGCGCCGTGAGATTGATGCGCATGACGCACATTTCCTACGAAGGCAGAATCCGCCGCACATCGGCTTCTTGGCTCAAGCTGCCAAGACTGGCGATAAGAAACAATTTTTTCTCTCGATCTTCGTCGATGCGATGGCTTCTCTGCTTCTCTGACGCAATAATCAGACAATTGGTAGGCTAATGAGAAGATGGAGGTATAGTAGCTGCACCGTAAGCCGATACCGGTTATGAGCAGATGTGTCAGACTTTTTCGGCCCACCATCGCACTCCAACCCCTCTGCGACGAAAGCATTTCATTCCAGACGCTCGCGTATGAGTGAGCTGCCGCAACGCCGTTGTTGGAGGAGATGGAACCAACAACGCCTTCTCTCGGCTGGCCCTTCCTACGGCGTAACTAGGGCCAGCCCGGAGAAACACCTCCCTTGACGGCGGCGATACCCGGCATTAGTCGGGCTCACCGTGACGGCCAGAGCGATCTGCGTTTCCGCCTCGCTTGGCGCTACTACTGCATAAATGAGCAAGCCAAGTGCCGTCGCGAACCGCTGTGTACCTGAGGTTCCAGCACGAATCGTCGAGGAACGGCCGAACCACCACTAACAAGACGCTGCCGGAGTTCCCGTCGTCGGTACTTGACATTGCCTATTTTGCCGGACCTCCTCTCGCTACCGAGCCCAGACCCTGTGCGGGTTCGGCGAATGACTATGAATCGGGAGGGCGGGTCGCACCGCCTCTTGGAAGGGCCCACGGGCCATCTTCGTGCGCGTGCGGGTATGCAAGGCGGGACAATAAGGTGTGAAGAGCTGCAGACAGCACTTGAAGCGGCCATGCCACCTCTCGATGACGGCAGCCGGCGGAGTCATTGTATCACTCCGGACTCGAGCTGGCCAATCTCTCGACACTTATTTCGAGCCGAGGTGCCTATACGCTTGTGAGTATAGGGCACGCTGTCATGTCCAGCACATCCGAGTTGGATTTGACAACGGTACAGCACCGCCTCCTTCCAGATAGGACGACGCTTCTTGGCTCAGCCGTCATCAGGCATTCCGTTGCCTGCGGCCTTCATCCACGGCGGACTCAGGAGACGGACACGAGGGGAAGTCCATTGGTCTCGGAACGTGTTCCCTGCGGCTCCGCTTGCGAGGCTCAACGTCTTCGATCTGTATGGATACGACTGCCAAGAGGAAAGATGGGTGGAAGCGGTTTCCGAGACAGCTGGGGGGCTTACGAGACTGGGCCCGCTCCAGGCCTTCCGATAGGAGGTGATTTCTAAGGACGACTCGCCCACTCGCGGGTGCTAAATTAAGGCGGGGAGAGTGGAGCAATGGTGGTCAACCAGGTGTCCGGTGCACGGGGAGGGCAAGTAGTCGCGCACACAAGAGAAGTGACTCGAGGCGGAGGTGGAAGAGGTTCATCAGATCAGGGGGCTGAGGCGAGAGGGTCGGACGGTCGGACCGACTGGCGGACAACCAACGACAACAGCCTTACTGACTCGACGTGCAGGCATGAGGAGGCAGAGCGAGTGCCATTAAGCCTTGCACTCTCGGTAACTGCGGCGGCTGGGCGACCGGAAAAGCGGACCAGCTGCCGCCCTACACCGTCGGCATTTGTCTCTCGTCCAACGCCTCTGCCACGCCCGACGATCGCCTTGGGGCTTTCATATCCCCTTGCCGCCTGCTGAGATTGCCTCGTATCCCGCAGCTGACCTATATGGAGGGTGCGGTTAAGGGATCGACACAAGCGCCCTACAGCGTGGGCCGTACCGTTCGTCAATCTCCCTAGTCATGTCCCAAGCCTTCCCGCTCCGATCCCGCTGCCCGCGGCTGGGCTCATATCCTGGCCTGGCCTGGCCGTACGTCAAGAGCCTCGTCGATCCCGCTACGCCGTCAATAGCCTACCCATCGAGCACTCCGCCGCCCGTTATCAGCCCGACCCACCCTTCGGCAAGTTTTGTAGACCCTGGAGACCGCACAGCCTTAGTCATGCCCGTACCTTGCCGCTCCGATGCGCAAATCACGCACAGCCTGTCACTCACCCGTCCTGGGTTTTATTTGGGGCAGCAGCTCCGACCCTGCTCCCACCTCTGGTCACTCCCTTTTCTCCGACTTCACCATGTTCACCACCTTTGTGGGCGTCTCTCCCCGCCAGTCGTCACACAAGGATGCCACTTCTCCGGCACCGCGCCCCAAGAGAAGCCAGGTCCATCGTGCGTGTGACTGGTGCCGCCTCAACCGAGTCAAATGCGACAGCAGCAGGCCGTGCCACAACTGCAAGCAGATCGGCCGCCGATGTAGCAATGACGGCCTGAACGAGTTCCGGAGTCTGGCATCCGCGACCAAGTACGATACCGGACTTCTCTACCGCTGCACAACAAACTGACTGTTCTTCATGCAGGGAAGTCGAGCGGCTACGCGCCCAGATCAGGGACCTTGAGCGCCGGCTGAAAGGCGATAGTCATACTCCGCCCTTGACTCCGAACAAGCCATGGTCCCGCATGGACGACACGTTGGAGTGCTACGAGTCACGAGTAGACGCTTGTGAAGGCGTTGCTTTTTCAGATGATTTTGTCCTGCACGATACCCATTATCACGGCCCATTTTCCTCGCGGGCATTCACCAAGCAACTGGACTTGTTCTTAGCCACCGTTCTCCATCAGCCACTTCACAGTATCGAGCAAGCCGACGACTCATTGGCCCCGTTCGGCGGGCTGGCGTACCTGTCGCTTGAAGACCAGATCAGCTGCGACTGGCTGAACAAAGCGCAACAAGACTACCTATTGGATTTATTCTGGTCTCAGCAACATACGCTGCTCCCCATAGTCGACAAGGCCGAGTTCCAGCTACATTACGAATCCCTCTGGTCCGAGCCGTCCCTCGGGGTGTCCTTCAGGAAGCCTTCCCCCCTCGTGGACATCGTCCTGGCGCTATGCATCCAGTATGGCGCCTTCCGGATCGGCGGCAACGAGCCCGCCCAATCCAGCCCGGCAGACGTCGAAGACTCGCGCCTCACCGGCCGCATCTACTTCCAGCGCTGCCACGCGCTCCTCTCGGAGCAAAACGCCACCACCACGGCACCATCCATCACGACCGTCCAGTGCCACGCCTACAGCGTCCAGTACCTCCTCGCCGCCGGCCAGCCCAACACCGCTTACGCCCACCTCGCCACCGCCATGCAAACCGCCCACGCCACCGGCCTCCACCACGAGCCGCCCGCCCACCTCCCTTCGACGCAAAAGGAGCTGCGCCGGCGCCTATGGTGGACGCTCTACACATTCGACGCCACCACCAGCTTCGCCCTCGGCCGCCCGCACCTCACGCACCTGGCGTCTGCATCCGTCCGCCTGCCCAGCGACTCGCCCGCCGTCGCCCACGCCCTCGGCCCCTGCTACGTCTCGCCCGCCCCCGACGTGACGTGGCTGTCCTTCCACTCGCAGTCCTTGCTTCTCGTCGACGCGGCGCGCGCCGTCCAGGCGGCCTTCGCGGAAAGGGCGGTTGCTATCCTTGCTGCGACGCAAACGCGCGACTTCCGCCGAGAGCCAAGAGCCCGCGAGATGTGCGCGGGCTTCCTGGTTGACTGCGTGAGCGCAAGGCTCGCGGGAAAGTGGGCGAAGCAGGTGCCAAGGGGGTTGACGATCTGGCGGCGCGGGAGACGCGGTGGTGGTGGTGGTGGTGGCGTCTCGTCGTCGTCGTCGTCCTCCGCTGCCTCATTCTCCGCCTTCTCCCTGCCGCCCGACACCCACGACGACGACGCCGGCGACGACCCGGCCTCCTCCTCCTCATCCCCCCTCGACCTCGACCTCGACCTCGACCTCTCCCCCTCCACGGCAACACCAACACCCCCCTGGCTCCACCGCCACCGCCTCCTCCTCGCCCTCCACTACCACCACCTCGCCCTCATCCTCCACCGCCCCTTCATCCTCCTCCCTCCGTCCGCGTCCACGCCGCCTCCTGAATCACCACCATCATCATCACCATCACCATCGCCCTCGTCGAACATCAACAGCAACAGCAGAAACATCCCCCGCAACAACACACCCACACCCACCGCCGACAGCGCCGCCTCCACCGCCCTCGCCCACGCCGCCGCGCTGACGGACATCCTGCACCAAGCCCTGTTCCCCCTCGACGAGACGCGCGTGCTGGGGCTGGACGGGTTGCATGCGGTGCGCGGGTGGCAGCGGGACGCGGCGGTTGTGGCGGCGGGGTATGCGGTTGCGTATGCGGGTGCGGGTGCGAAGGGTGGCGCGGCGGGGGCGAGGGCGATGGCGGTGCTGGGGAGGGCGGGGGCGGTGTTGGAGGGACTGGCTGGGGCTGGGGCTGGGGCTGGGGAGCGGGACGGACGTGGGGGGAATGTGGCGAGGGTGTTGGAGAGGAGGGTTGGGGCTGTTGTTGGTGGTGGTGGTGGTGGCGGTGGTAGTAGCGATGGAAGGCTGGCGACCACTGCCGCGTCGATGTCGTCGTCATCATCGCCGCCGCCGTCGTTGCTGGACTCATCGTCATCGCCCTCCTCGTCGGCGGCGGCGCTGGACCAACTGCAACAACAAAACCAACAACACCATCACGGCCTCTTCCCCCCACCTTTCCCGTCCTCGACCCTCGCCGCCCTCCTCACCTCCCCCTCCTCCGCCACTACGGCCACCTCGGCCTGCCCGTCCAACCCCAGCTCGACCCTCAGCTCGCCCCACCCACCGCCATCCGTCGGCGATGCAAGTAGCAGCGGCGGCTTCATGGCAGCGACGCCCGGCGCCATGGACATCTCGATGCTCGAGCAGACCACTGGCAACGATTTCGGACACGACACGAGCTGCTGGATGGGGGGAGGTGGTACGGCGGGACTGGGAGTGAGCGAGGGGTTGTGGCATGGCGTCGATGTCGATGTGGTGGCGGCGGCTGCGGCGGATGAGGAGTTGTTGTTGATGCGGGATTTTGATTTCTCGCCGCCGCCACCGACGGGGACGACGACGACGGGGATGGGGATGGGGATGGAGGGGGTGAGGGGAGGTGGTGGGTACGGAGCGTATCGGGGGTGGGTTTAGTGGGAACTGGCTGTGGGGTGGTTTTTGTTTCATTTTCTTTCGTTTGGTAGGGGGTGGCGTTTGGGGAAATGGGCATTGGCTGGATTGGAGGTTTTTGGATGCTTGGCCTTTCTTCTTGTGGACTGGCGATAGGAGAGATAGCCTCAATGGAAGTTAAGTAGCCTGTACGTCTCCATGACAGCTTGAGCCTTTTTTTTCTTTCTTTGTATCTGATCTCTGCATTGAAGCTACACACTTATCTGCCAGCGAACTTTCTGTTGCAGGCTGACGACTTATCCTGTGGCCGGATTGCATGAGTCGCTTCTCATGGCGCCAGATCAGCCTTCGGCTTCAATCTCATGTCAGCTGCAATGCTGCATTTTCTCATCCTTGAAGAATTCAATGTCACTTGCAATCAACATACGAATATCTTAACCTATAAGAACCGCTCGATCTGTAACGCGCGGCATGCTCATGGATAAAACAGGTAATGTAGGATTCCTCTGGTGGTGGTGGAGTTCTCGAGTCTGGCTCTTTCATCCTTGTGTATTTCGCTAGCCCAGATAGGAAATTCGACATTCTGGGTAGGAGCACTGATTAGTAGTAGAGCTGCCTAGACTACAAGTTAAAGACGGACTTCTGCATGTGAAAGTATTTGAGCGACGGGTTCGTGGGGCTGAATGCGGGGAGTCTCCACAACCCTGGATCAACACCACGGTACTACCCCGCTTCCTTCAGAACATCCCGTTTTCAGCTGCTAATCGTATGTCCATGGCTCGCTGCATCATCGACATAGTGACGAGTTTCAGGTTGATATCCTCGATGCTACTGACTCATACTACAAAGCAGTGCTTGTCGTCCATCCTTAGAAAATACAATACGCGTGGGTGCACGGACAGCTCAAATCACAAAACAAGCATTAATCCCTGGTGTAAGTTTTGCTCCGTTGAGACAAGCTTTACGTGTTTTCCCGCATGGTGTTTAAAGGATGCATCGGGAACCGCCGATTTTTACACCGGGATCTTGGGTGTGCCGCTCAGCAAGCCACAAAATTGCCAATAATTTAGAACCCTTGGGTATCATCATGCAAGGCAATACAAAAGCCATCCTCCAACTCTGAACATCCATATCTTCCAATTATGATGCTGCACTGTCAGAGAAAATGGATCAGAATCAAGCATGTGAAAGGGCGCGATCAAGTCCACAAAGCTTGACTGGCTGACATCGTCGAGACTTATGGTTGACAGGCGGGAAGAAACTCATGTACACAGATGACACGGTATCACTGAGCTTTCTTTTGTCTATTGATGTAACTGGATATACAAAGCTCAGATATATAAAGATCCCAGGAGCTCGCCAACATTGCCAGGCCATCAATTCAGCCGCTATCTTCAAAACCCAACCGAATATCTCAACTCAATTCTTGCTTCCATTGACCCTAAATCATGGCCTCCACAATCTTCGATGCCCAAAGTCAGGGCCGGATTGCTGGCCTCGCTTCAGCAGTCTCAAACGGTCAGCCCGTCCCGCAGCGACTCGAAATCGATGACCTCGTGAAGAATCATCCTGATGCTTTCAATCTCTACGTTCTTGCCCTTGAGAGCATTCAAAAGGACAAGTACAAGGAGATGACGCCGGCCGCCATGCAAGACAAGAAGCAAGGGAAAGGGCAGGACAGAATGTCCTACTTTGAAATAGCTGGTTTGTGTCTCTCTTCATTTCCCAAACCCAAACACCGGACTCCACTCATACAATTAGGCATCCATGGACTACCGAACCGGCCATGGGATAACGTTGAGTCGAAGACTATGTATGCAGACGATGGCGAGATTGGCTACTGTACTCACGGTTCGATTCTGTTTCCTACCTGGCACCGACCCTATCTGGCCATGATGGAGGTGTGCATCGCATTCCACTAACTTTGAGACGACTGAACTAATGATCGATATAGCAAACCATCTTCAACACCATGGGAGAGATTGCAAAGCAGTTCAAGGATCCCAAGTACGTTGAAGCTGCCCGAACATTCCGCCTTCCGTACTGGGACTACTTCCAGCCACGGCTGAGGGAGAATGATCAGATCAACTTCGGCTTGCCTCGGATTTTGAAAGAGAAGGAAGTGAAAGTGTACAGGCCAGAGGCCGAGGGGAAGCTAGTGCCTGTATCCAATCCGCTGAAGTCTTTCACATTTCCAGGTACCGCAGGTATGACCGACGACGACTGGACAGCGAAAATCGATGGCGATTCCGTCTTAGACGAATCACTCTACTCCCGCACACACACTGTACGCCATGCAAGTAGTAAGAACCGCGATGAGGACAACTGGAAAGAGCTGGACGACGCTCTGGAAAAAGCAAGGAAAGATCGGCTGCAACAAATGCTCGACTTGCTGATCCTGTTGCCTGACTATCGAGTGTACAGGAATTTTGCATCATCAAAGTTCAGTAGTGGGCCAAATGGGTCGCTGGAAAGTTTTCACGGCGACTACCACACGTACGTCGGGGGAGGACGAGGACATATGTCGGAAATCGAGGTGGCAGCGTTTGATCCGGTATTCTGGCTGCATCACTGGTTAGTGTCACGACTTCCTTCCATCTTCTACTCTCCAAACACACACACAAACAAATCCATGTATGCGGAAACAGAGAATGGCTAAAGTGCAGTTTGGAACAGCAACATCGACCGTATTTTCGCCATTTGGCAAAGACTGCACAACGACTTCGTCACAAACACAGGTGACTCCAAGAATCGTGCCAATACACCCCTTTACCCTTTCCGCCTCCCAGAGAAACAGAAAGAAAGGGAATTCTGGGACAGCGATGCCTCCAGACAATTGGAGAAATTCGGATACACTTACCCCGATCTCGTGTTACCAGCGGGTGGTAAGAAATCTGTCCGCGATCTTCTCATCGAGAAGTACTCCTGGGGCATCGAAGCACAGTCTGTGGACAAACCGACCAAATTTCCTGAGACGTTGCAGCCAATTTCTGTGAAAGAAGCACAAGCGTTCCGGAAAGCGAGTTCGGAGTCCGGCCGTCCCTCACAAGCGGTGAAGGGGGTCAGGAGGAGGATGATGGAGGAACAGGTTGTGGGCAACCCGGGCGCCGCTCTCGGTCCCGGACAGGGATCTTCCTTCGACCGCGGAGACGAAATCTTGAGGGACGAGCCAGATGGGAGTAGTCTGATGCTGCAGTGGTATGTCGACTGTGAAGTGAACAAGTGAGTCCTTCCTGCTCGATTAAACCCCTATCACTTACAATTCCTCTACATGATACTGGTAATCGCTAATATCAACGTCTATAGAGATGCTATAGATGGTGCATTCACCATCTTCTACTTCCTGGGTCTCGTCAGCGAACTAAACAATGATCCGGACTGCTGTTGGCAAGTCGAACCAAGCCTTGCAGGCCTCAGCCACATCTTTTCCGCGCGCAAAGCGAACTGTAGCAACTGCGAGAGCCAAGCCGCGGAGGGTCTGGTCCTCACCGGCACCAGTCCGATCACATCGACTCTGCAAGATAACATCAAGACAGGAAAACTGCAGAGTCTCAAGCCAGATGACGTCGAGCCATTCCTGAAAAAGAACTTATTCTGGAGAGTAGTGAAGGTGAGCTTCTGGACTATTATTATCGTCCTCCTACACACGACTCATTTCTTGTTTGTAGCCCAACCGAACGACCGAAGACCCAGCACAGGTTTCGGGCTTGAAGGTCAGCGTCAGCGCAACGTTCTCTGTCCTCCGCCCAGGCGAACTCATGCCTGAGTTCAAAGAGGCCCACTACTTCCCGGAAGTTACTGCCAATCACCACTCGGGCAACCCTGCTGGGCAGTAAGGGTCTTGTAAGACGCCCTGGTTTCGCCGGAAAAAATTGGGTCGTCTTGAAACTCTGTTTGACATGCTGCTGGATTGACTGATAAGCGTGGCTTCATTCCTTGGCCAATGTCGATTGCGCTCTTCTGTATTTCACAACAATCTTGATCATTCCGCCTTCAACTCAAGTTTCTAAAACATTCATGTAACAATCCCTCCGTAATATAATTTAATTAAATCCCTTTCCATAACGGACGTCAACCAGCGTGCCCGGTTCAATCGCTCTCAATTCATTCACATGAGCTCGACTTCGGTGAGAGACGATTACCACATCACTGAATTTAAGTCGAATTTATTCAAGGAGCATCCGGAGATGCCCAATGTGCCGAGGTGGGGTACGGCTATTGATTTCGATGCCAAGAAGGATGGTGGAAAGCACTTTGACCAGTTGGCTGTTGACGTGAAGGGTTGTCGCAAGGTAACGTTGAAAGAACTGCCATTGCTGGCCGGAGGAAATTTCGATTTAAATGGCAGAGATTTTCATGCACTACAAATGGTAGTGCTTTAGAAGCAAATGGAAGGCTGAAATTGATGAATCCATTTCACTTGAAACAATTTGTTCACGTTCGTAAAACCACCGACCGGGCTGGCAAATCAAAGCGAATGCTGCTGACGCTTCCTGTCTGTCGTACTATTGGCTCTCTTGCCGGCGACATGAATGCATGTAATCACCAACCAGCATAAGCGAGGCTGGTCTCGCCCCCGCTCGACGCTCGCTCCGTCACAGCTTCAGCCTCAGCCTTTCTGCTTACCACCGTGCACAGTCGGTCCTCCCACCCGTTTCAACCGTTCCAACCTCAAGTCCAAGTTGACGCAAACACTTTGCGGGCTTCGTACCTTCGTACCCACCTTCATCTCACTTCATCTTGTCCTTTGAGTGGGCTACTGAAGACCATTTTCGACCGATCTGCCGAGCGCCCACCACACCGGGAATCAACTCCCTGTTTCTTACAGATAAGCAGCGCTCAAGCAAAGCATCAAGTCCTGCTACTTTCTTTGCTCGGATAGCATATCTAAGCGAGGTAGAATACTATAGGAACTGCAGAATGTCTGATACAGGACCTATACGACCGGAACAGCCAGGCACGTCTCCATGTCCCCGATTCGAGCCTCTTCGAGAGATAGATCGGTCAGATTACGGAAGAAACTCTAATGGACAATAGATCTCAAGGATCCCGAAGTGTTTCCGGGTAGGGAGCGTGCGGATCGGGAGGCGAGGCATCCTCCTCTGAGGGAAGAAAGAAGTTCCAAGTCACTGCAGATAAACGGAGGTAAATCCACCTCAGTTACTTTACAAGACTTCAAAGGAAAAATATTCTGACATACCAGACACGTGGCAATCTGCTTCGAGGCCTGGGACAAAAGGTGCCTTAGGTAAATGGATCCAAAGTACAGTAGAGGCCAGAGTTCAACTTAACGGAGATCTAGTGTCAATTTCCAGTTCCCATTTCCATAAGCGGATCGAAAGACGGGCCACGAGTAACAAATCCGATACGGGCAGTAGCAACGCTTTCACCGCTGCTTCGGAAACTATGCTGTCACCGAAAAAGTCACCTAACGCAGAGTTGGATTTACAAACGGTTCCTCAGGCCCCAGATCACATCTCCGATGTCTCTTCCCCAGCATCCTCTGGCAGTGGCTTATTTTTATTACTTGCCGCCCTAAGGACAAGTATCCTGAACACACAGTACAGCGCAGAAGAGACCGCATCAGCAACACTACAGCTTGCACAGATCTTTTGCGACGATGAGACTCTGCAGCCTCTTTACAGTCGAGCGATGAAATCCCCCGCCATGGGAGAACGCCGTTTTGTTCGGAATTTCCGTAGAATCCTGCAAAGATACTCCAAAGACCTGGAAGATGAGGCAGGGGAAAGCATCGAGTATCATGCTGCAAGGATGGTGCTCCTGACGGCAGGAAAAGTAGCACGGTCAATTGCGCAACATATCACAGCTAAAGGTGGCCACTGGGAAGGCCAAAGCAGTTCAAAGACCTCTATCCAAGATCTCGGACGTGGTCAAGACTTTGAAGACTCTGAGGATGAACCAGCCACCAACCAACAAGAACAGCAAGACCAAAACTTGGCTTTGGTCAAAAATTTCTTGATAGAGGGCGCGCCATTTGGAAATCTGAGATCCAGATTGGAGAAATCTGTTGACAGTTGCGAGAAAGCATCGATACCACCATCCCTTCCAGAAGATCGAAGCTCAGAATTGATTTCAGGAGATACTCCTATTGCATCTGACTTCTATATGAAAGGCTTCAAGTCTTTGCTGGTCAAACTGGGTTTCATGGAGCCAGACATCGAGCCCGGGAAGACGCGTATACGCTGGGTCTGTGTAAGTCTGTACTTCAAGAAGCTCTACTTGAAAAAGCTTACTCAACAATTGATATTGCAGATATGCGGTCATAAGTTCTACGACGACTTCAAGGAGCTGAAGCCAGGAGCTCTCGCCAGGCTTTGTCAGCATTTGGAACAATTGAACTTTCGCGACATCTTTCGTCAGGATCCGGAACTATTAATGGACTTCCTCGACATATTTCCTCAGCGTTTTGAACAATCGAACTTTTCTGACGGCGACAAAAAGCAACATCAACAGCGAAACGATGCGTCTCAAGGCTCCACAGCACCGTCCTCGTCATTCCTTTCATCGCTCCGGAAGATGTTCGGGCTATCGGAGAAGCGCAGCTCAGATAACTCCCAGACAAAAAAGAGTAACGGCTTGAGAGATCCCCAACCAATCCTACCGACTTTCCAAGAGCCCAGTCAGAGTCAGGCTGTCAATTCCAAAAATGTGCTTATCTGCACTCAGTCCGGCAGTCTTGGTGCCACCTTCCATCACAGAGGAGTACAGGATGTGAACTCTGACCGAGAACTGTTCATCCGGTTGCGCGACGCCTACCAGGAGTATCGAGGTTCAATTATCTCGCCATTCTCGCTTAGATTCGTGTCAGGAATTCATTTCGTGAAGGTAAAGTTCAATCAGGCAGATCAACAGATGACGCGCACGCAATTCTAACGGCAATTTAGTTTGCGATGATGAAAGGCAGCGACTCTGCCGATATCCGTACGCACCAGGGCGATTGCGGCCGACAATGTCCTTGCTTCCCACCAGAAGAAAAAGTAAAGACAGAGCCGCCAGAGTATCACTACCACCCAGCTCCACCAGGGACCTCCCCTCCGATCAGCCCCAAGCAGATGGCACATTTCCTCACCAGCCAGAGTTGTATCCCCGAAGGCCAGAAATGGATCTTCGACCAAGTGCCCAAAAAACTTCAAGGGGAGCTGATTGGTCGCGAAGATGGGCCGGAGTACGGTTGGGGCCTACACTGCACCGAGGACCGGCATTGGAAAAACATCTGGCTTATCATGCTGTTGGTCTTCGTGCTTGGAAGTCTCATTTTCGCTGTCTTGTGGACTGTGTTGGAGAAGGACATCCAAGGAGCGTTTGGAGTGGCGAGCTGGTGGATATCTATTGGCACACTCTCTCTGGGGTACTTTGCGACAAGGAACTCATGAGGGCAATGCGGGTTGGAGGAGCGGGAATCAACTTTACTGGACGCGGACTAGGGTACGGTTTCGGTTTCTTTAATTAGCTCTCGCTTAACGACGACATTCACCATGAATCATAATGAGGGGTCAACTTGCGCCATCTGTAAGCGAGCCAACGCTATCTATCAATCCCCATTCTTTACCCTCCGCTGTACGACTAGCGTAGCATGTAGGGGAGAAAACATATATAGCCACATGGCAATTCGGAGCAAGTCACCGCTACTTTCCACAATCCGCCACCAAACACACAACCCCCGGCGCAAAAACACCCCCTTGCCGCATCCACCCCTCAACCGAAATCATCCTCACCACCACCACTCAACCCACGACCCATCTCGCAAACCAAAATGCCGAGGACGATGACACCCCCAACCAACCCCCCCACCACCACAATAACCCCCGGCCCCTCCCCCCTCTACACCCACCTCCAGCACCTCGCCCTCTCCCACGCGCACCCCACATCCGCTGCGCACATCCTCTCGCTCCGCCACCCCGCCGCCGTGCACGCATGGGGCCACGCGCACCTAGTCCGCCGCAACCCGCTGCTGGGCGAGCGCATGGACAACGCCGCCTTCGCGGCCCACCTCGCGTCGACCGGGCGCTACGTGTCGTCGCCGAAACCGGCGGACGTGCACGGGGTGGTCGTGGATGAGTGGCGGCGGGAGGCGGTTGTGGTGATGAGTTATTATCTCTGTGCGAAGGGGAACGAGGAGGTGGTGGAGAATGAGGTGGTTTGGACGTTGAAGTTTTCCGAGGAGGAGAGCGTGGAGGAGGTGCGGATTGTGGAGAGTGTGGAGTATATTGATGCGAGTGCGAGTGCGAGGTTGGGGACGTTGGTGAGGGAGGTGAATGGTGGGGTTGTGGGGGAGGATGTGAGGGGCGGGATTACGTTGAAGGAGTGACTGAGGAGGGTGGGAAGGGGGTGAGTTGGAGTTCGCTTTTGAGCTCGGAGGGAGTGGTGGATAGAGACGTTTTGACGCTACAGAATCTACGAGAGAAGAAAGAAAATAACAGAACCCTATACCGATCTACGCAAGAAGAAAAGACCGTTCCCTTTTTTGTTGTCGTCTCTCTCTCGCCCATAACTTACACTTTTGATCGATCACACAGCCAAACTACGCACCCTCAGTGCCATTAGTCTCCGGAGCAGCGGCAGCAGCAGCGGCTCCCTTCTTCCCCATAACCGCCTCCATAACCTCCTCCATGCCGCGCATCGCCAGCTCCGAAATCTGGTAATGCACGACAATCCGCGTGCCAAACGTCTTAATCCCCTTCTCAGCCGCCAAGCGCATAATATCCGCGGCCTCAACCCCGCTCTTCTTCACATCCAACCACACCATGTTCGTCTCCGTCGGCACGCTCAACACGCCCCCCAGCCCCTCCCACTTCTCCGCCAACCGCCTCGCCTGCTCATGCGTCCTCACCAGCCTGCCTCCCACAAACTGCTCCTCCACCGCCGTCCTCGCCGCAGCACTCACAACCCCAGCCATCCGAATGCCGCCCCCAATACTCTTCCTGATCCACCGCGCCCTCTTCACAAACGCCTCGCTCCCGACAATAATACTGCCCAGCGGCGCCCCCAGCCCCTTGCTGAAACACAACTGCACGCTATCCACGCACGCCGCGTACTCCGCCAGCGTCCCGTGCCCCGCCGCCACCGCCTCCCACAGCCGCGCCCCGTCCAGATGCGTGATGACCCCATTCTCCCTCGCCCAGGCCCCAATCCTCTGCATCTCCGCGAGCGGCATCACCGCGCCCCCCAGCGTGTTCTCCAGCTCCACCACTCGCGTCGGGCAGCCGTGCACGTCGTCGCCCAGCACCGCGTTGGCCTGCACATCCTCCAGCGTCAGGTAGCTTCCGTTACTCGGGAAAACGCCTTCGATCTGCGCCCCGCACAGGGCCGCGACGCCGCCGGCTTCGGCGCGCAGGATGTGCGCGCGGTGGTCGCAGAGCACGCTGTGGGGTGGGCCGCCGAGGTGGGTTCGTAAGGCGACTTGGTTGCCCATGGTGCCGGACATGACGAGGAGCGCGGCGGGTTTGCCCAGGAGGGAGGCGATCCAGGATTGCAGCGCGTTGGTGGTTGCGTCTTCGTGGAAGACGTCGTCGCCGAGGGTGGTCGAGGCGATGGCGGCGAGCATGCTGGCGGTGGGGGTGGTGATGGTGTCGGAGCGGAACTGTGTTTGTTTCGTTAGTTGCGTTTTTGGGGGGCGCGCGCGGGGGGTTTTTTGGGGTTTGCGGGTGCGGGGTTGGGGTTGGGGTTTTGTTGGGGGAGGGGCTTTGGGGGGGCGTCTGTTTGGGGATTTTCTTTCCCCTCCTCGTGTGTTTGGAGGGGTGTGGTGGTGGTGGTGGGGGTGGGCATGGTGGTTTTCTTTGTTCTCTTCTCTTTCTTCTCGATTTTGAGGGGAATGCGAGGGGGGGATACGTACGTCGGAAGAGGCGGGGCCGGGAGTGGTCCAGTGGTTGATGCTCGGCGACTGAGAGGGCGAGATGCCGGCGGGCGTCGGGCAGGACGACGACGGCGCCGTCACGGGGTAGTAGTTGTGCGGCGACATGGTGTGGAAGTCTGCGCGGCGGTGGTGGAGATGTGCGTTGTGTCCCTGGCGCGGCGGTGCGCAACGGTGTCGTGGAGACGAGAAGAAAGAGGAGGAAGAAGAAGAAGAAGAAGCGGGGGATCTGGCGGTCGAGATTGTCGAAATCGAAGGTGGTGCTGATATCGGACGAGCCGCAATTGGCAGCGGGATTTGTGGCGGGACGACGGAGAAGAGCGACGGCGGGAATGCAGCGGTCGACGCCAGCCGCGTCAATGGCCGGCTGCGGGGCTTTATTTGCATGGCAAGCTTCGCTGGCGGGTCGGTGCTCCGAGTTTCGATGACACAGAGAAGAGGGACAAGGGCGATGGTTTCCGCGGTTGACTCACGCTTACTCTCGGGCAATTGCCATGTATCGATAGGGCCACGGCTCGGAGAAGAGCGGCGGGGCCCATCTGCCGCTTGTCGTCGGTTCGCGGGAGAGAGCACTGGCCAAGCAATGCCACTGCCACCCACGCCTTTCTCGTTCCTGTGTGTGGCTGAACGGCACGTGGGCGGCACGGCGCGGCACACACAGAGCCAGCGTCCGTTGCGCAAGATGCCGAGAGCCAAGGGCCGATCAGCCAGATCACGCATCTCGGTCGCGTGGTGGGCTGGTCGCACACCCAGGTAGCTCGATGAAACAAGGATCGCAAGCGTCACCTTAAGTCCGCGTCAGGATCACCCCAGCGTCCAGTCATCCCGTCAGTGCGCCCTGCTGCCGGCACTCGAGAGAAGAAAACGGTCCGAACGCTCTGGGAAAAGAGAGGGCCGCAGTCTCACAAATCAAGATGGATCACAAATCAGGGGCCGCAGAGGATGGGAATTGGGAATCAAGGAGCCGATTTGGACACGTATTGGGGCAGTTGGAGCCCATGTCCGGACGCGGACGTGGGCTTAGAAATCGTACAAAGCCGTGCGGATGTTGGATTCAACTGCTTACGCAAGTAGAGTGTGCGGTGGGTCTCGGCAGTTGGTGAAGGTTTCGGCAATGCACCACGAAGCATTTTTTTTTTTCCCAAGGAGTTGTTGCAAGAATAGAATTTTGTTTTCTCGCGGCTTTGTACAGATGCCGGGTGAAAAACTATATACAAAGAAGTAGCACGCTTCGTGCTCAATTCAAAGCTTCACCACCGATCCCACCCCCTTTTTCGTCACCAAGATCGAACAGCTGCATAGCCGAGCATCATCAACACATCAAGTCGTCCTCGCTTAGAAAGTGAGGGTGGCACCGGCAGTGCCGACGACAGCGGCCTTGACCTCGGAGGAGGCGAGGGCAGTGTACGTGTAGCCGAGGTCGGAGGCGGAGATGGTGCCCTCCTCAGCAGTGTTCTCAGCGTCACCGAAGTCATTGTCAGTGGCAACAGCGTAACCAGCGTCAGTGGAGTACAGAGGCTTCTTGGCATCGACGAAAACGTTGCCCTCAACAAGGAGCTGGGCGCCCTGGCGAGTGTTGATGCCATCGGAGACCGACTATCAAAAAAGTTAGTTTTTGAAATTTCTCCACCATTTCTCGACCTTTTTTTAAACTTCTTATATCGTTTTAAAGAGCGTAGAATGACGTACCGCATAGTAGTTATTTAAAACGTGGCCGGTTCCAAAGCGGTACGAGGGGCCACGAGAGTTGAGGTTTTCGAAGTAGTTCTTGTAGTAGGTGACAGTCAAGTGGCCAGTATCCTCATCGCCATTGGAGTCCGAGTGGCCGACGAGCGAGGCCTTGTAGTGGTCGTGGAGGTAGTTGTTCGAGAGCGTAATGTAGTCGGAGCCGTGCGTAACATCAAGAAGACCATCGTAGTAGTCCTTGCCGTGGTCCTGGTTGGACGACAGGTCGCAGTGGTCGATCCACACGTTCTCACTCGCCTGGATGCCGATGGCGTCGCCGTTCTCGGCCAGCACCTCCTTGATGGTCAGGTTGCGCACGATGACGTTCTTGACCTTGTTGATGTACAGGCCGACGTTGGTCAGCACCGCCGACGAGTCCGCGCCGACGATCGTCTTGTCCGACGCCACCCGCACCTTGGCCCCGCCGTCGATGGCGCCCGACACCACGATGACGGCGGCACCGTCGGCTTCGGCGGCCTCGGTGAACTGAGCAAGGCTGGAGACGGTGGTGGTGGAGCCGCCCGCGCCGCCAGTGGTGCCGCCGTTTTGCGTGGCGAAGCCGATGTCGGGGGAGTCGGTGATGGCGGCGCGCTTGCCGAGCGTCTTGGTGGGCGCTGCCAGAGCGCTCACGGCGGAGATGGCGATGGTGGCGATGGTAGAGGCCTTCATGGTGAATGTGGTTTGCAGAGAAGCTTTGAAGAGAGAGGAAGATGGTCAGGCGTGCTCAGCAGGCTGATGGCTGTGAAAGAACGGCGCGAGTCAATCGCGTTAAATAGAGAAGGACTGAAGGTGAAGGTTGACTTGTCGAGTGGTACAGCTGGATCGTCTATTGGCTTTATACGGGAATGCGGGAACCGCCGCCGACGGAGAAAACATAGGGTCGGTTTGGACGGGAGTTGGAAGCTGCAGGGGGGACGTCCAGATGCGGCGATGCAGGCAGTCGAGACGGAGATTGATTGGTGGATCTGGCGAAAACTGGGGGGTCGTCGCCATGTCGTCGATGTTTCGCGCGAGGTGGGACGGCGGCGGGATCGAAACGCGCGCCGAAATGAGCGGCAGCCGGTGCATGAGAGCGTCGTGAAACAAAGCCGCGAGTTGTGGAGAAATATCGAAGCCGAAAAGAGGTGGTGGTAGATTGGCAGACGTCTTGGCGCGCCGGGGGTGGACCTCTTTGCAGCCACCACGCGGCTTGGCAGGCCCCGCTCGCTAGCACATTGAAACGCTTCTCGCAGGTCCGACGCGCCTCCTGCGACAGCCAAGCTTTGTTCCTCCCGCCCAAGCATACGCAATCCAAGGCCCGAGTTCCGTGAGACGTCGAGTTCCGGCCGGCCATCACTGCCCCTTGCGCCTCCTCAGGCCGCCTGTAAACCCGAGGCAAATCCATGGTCAAGCTCTAGATCCAGCAGTCAAGCTTTGTCGATAGCCACGCTGCAGTGGTTGCTCAGGGGAGTGCATGACTATGCGTTGTCGTCCGGGATTTGGTCCAAGTTATGCCGGTGATCGTCCGTTTCTATTCTCGACAGAAGAAACGTGCGGAGGGGTAAAGATGGCAAACACGGAGCCTTCCATGGCACCATTAATTTACACGGTCGACTTGTGCCGACGCTCCCGCGGGAGGGTCCTCCTGTGCGTCCGACCACAATAACACACCACCCGTTAACCGCTTAACCGACCACCGCCGGCGGCACGTCTCCTTGTTTCGTCGGAGAAACGGTTTGCATCACGACCGAGTTCGTCTCGCTGCCGACGGCCGGGCTGCTTGGCGCCCTCTTCTTCAGGCGCCAGGAATGGTGGTCGAAAGACGCATCGATGGACTCCAGCGTGTGTCCGCGCGTTTCCGGCATGGCCACGAAGCAGACGGCGGCGGTGAAGAGCGAGCACGCACCGAAGAAGAAGTAGACTCCGTACGAGGAGCGGGCCAGGAAGACGGGGGTCGTGAGGGCGACGACGAAATTCGCAAACTGCATATTGCGTTACGTGTGAGTGCGTGTTCAGGGGTTTTGGTGGCGCGTGGCTTAATGCTTACCCAATTGGAGCTCTGCGCGAGACTCGAAGCGCTGGCTCGAGTCTGCGGCGGCTGGATCTCGCTGGCGTACACCTTGAAGGCAATGGCCCACGACCCGCTGAAGATGATGGCGAAGACGTAGATGGCCACTATCACCACCCACCGCGCCGCACCGTGGTCTCCGTGGACGCTGTTCGACGCGTATAGGGATCCAATCAGCACCATGGTGCCCGCCAGACCCAGCCCGCCGTAGATGGTGGACGGTCGCCGGCCCCAGTGGTCGGAGAAGAAGGTGGCTGGGATGGTCGCTCCGAAGATGACCAGTGCGGAGACACCCGATGCCAGGAAGCTGGCCTGCTCTGACGACAGCCCGGCCTGGGTGAACAGCAGCGGAGCGTAGTAGAGGACGCCGTCGATTCCGCTAAACTGCTGCATGCCCATCATGAAACAGCCCAGGAACGTCCTCTTGCGGACCCCGGGTGCAAAGGCCTTGGAGATTTCTCTGAACGAGGCACGGATGTTTTCACCGAGAGAAGGCTTGCGGTCGTCGCCAGCGCTCGCCTCGGGCACGTCATCGTCATCACTGCCACTGCCACCACTGTGCAGGCTCTCCTCCAACTCTGCCGCCGGCACGCCGAGCCGGGCAAGGACCTGAGCGGCCTCCTTCGGCCTTCCCTTCTGCAGCAACCAGCGCGGCGAGGGCGGGATCAGGGTGCAGAAGACGGCAAACGACAGGGCCATGAAAGACTGAAAGGCGAGCGGCACGCGCCACGAGGCCGACGACGGGATGCGCGAGGTGCCGTAGGAGATGAAGTAGCCGGCGGCGATACCAATAGTAGTACCGAACTGCGGCAGCGACGCCAGCGGGCCGCGGCGCTTGGCCGGCGAGATCTCGCACACATACACGACCAGCACGCTGAGGAAGAAGCCCTCGCCGACGCCGGTGATGACGCGCCCCGCGATGAAGGCGCCCAGGTTGTTGGCGGCGGCTTCGATGGCGGCACCCACCCCGAAGACGAAGGCGCCGAACATGATGGTGCGCGGCCGCCCGTACAGGTCGGCCACGTTGCCCGTGATCAGCGACGACAAAGCGGCCGGGATGAGGATCGAGGACACGATCACGCCGTGGATAGTGGCGGAGAAGGAGCCGAAGGAGGCCTCGAATGAGGACATGGCCGTCACGGGGCCGATGGTGCCGGTGTCGAGTCTGTATATCGTGAGTCTTGGTGTTGTAGGTGATGCGGCGGTCGACTTACCCGAATAGCATGCCGCCGACGGCGATCAGCATCGAGACCCTGACGTACAGCGGCACGCCTTTCCGCATCGTTTCAGTCATCTTGTCGATGTTGCAAAAAATCGGCAGATGATGTCGAAACGGCTGGATCTGGGCGACAAGCGGGGGAGTATGGACCTGGAGGAGGGGACGGCCAGGCTTTGCTGATCGGAGCGTCTTTTATTTAAAGCATGCGTTGTTCCCACCCCGTGGGGCGCCGGTGAGGCAAAAAAATCATTTTTCTTCCTTCACATGTTGACTGTTGACTCAAGCTTGCTCTAGATGTGCGGAGAGGGGTGACCCCGTCCGAAGATAAGACAAGAATAGCGGGTACTTCAAGCTTATTTGTGTGGGTGAGAGAAAAAAAAAAGATTGATAAGCGGCGTATCTGCGGATTATCTCGGATTGCCTTTTCCGGTCGCTTGCACGTGGAAGCGCGTCAGTTGTCGTGTGGATTGTGAGTGGCGACGTCTTACGCGATGACGAGAGAACGCGGCAGATGCGGTGTCCCAGAAGAGCAAGGATGGTCCAAGTCTTGAGTTTTGCTGCAGTGTTGGTCGGGTTGATGAAGGTCCTTTCGTCTGCGGCGTCGATGCCAAGCAGCGTTCCATTTCCAGGGTAGGTACCTGAAGCCTGGATGCAAGGAGATTGTTGCCCTTGGCCGCCTTTCAGTGACGTTTGGGTCACATCTCACCCTTTTCGGGGTAGTTGGGATCCCCGTCATCGCAGTTCCGTCGCATGAAAGGACAGTCGACCGCCTTCTCCGTCGCATGCATTCACCCTGTCTGAAGGCTTCTCGCTCGCCGTTCGAACGATTTGATCGCTCCAGATAGTTGTCTTCTCATCTTGCTGGCCGCTTATGGTGTTGCGACTCTATGCAAGCAAGCGGGAGAGTTTTCGACCTACCACTCGAAGCTTACTTTCGGTCAACCCATGCGAATCCAGCGAAGGGGCAGTCTGAACACTTACAGTTCCTGACTTGAAAAGCCTTGGGGAGGCTGCACTGGCAGACGATCGACTCGAATTCTCATGTCGAGGCTTCCGAAAGACGTCCTGGACAGCCTGATGTTGCCTGGGAGCAGCATGCTCAACACAAGCTTTAAGCCATGCGCTTTGCTCGTGGAATCTGGTTGACAAGGCTGATAGTTTGTCCTCGCATGTCTTGTTACTGCTAGGTTCCGTTGATATACAAGAGTATGAGTGTGAATGAAAACATACCTTCGACTGCTCACTCCAACGCTGGTTCCCTCTCCATTCTCTGCGAGCGTCGCAACATCGTGCGAGTCTCCATCGTCGTGCCGCTGCAACGCGCAGACTTGCGACCAACGGGCATGGTGTTGGATGTGGTGTTCAGCAAAAGAAACAACCTTCTCTTGGCTTTCTTGGCTTCGATCAAAGTAGAAAGGGGAGAGAAGATGCCGGGAAGAGTGGGAGCTTGCAGCGCGCACTCGGGAAATACGGCCGGATGCGCAATGCCGAAAGGCCACCGCGCCCCCATCTCGCAAAACGAGGCTCCGTTTCAAGACACAGCGCACGCGCTCCTTTTGCAATATACACGGCCTGTACCTCCCGCCCGACCTTTCCTGATTGTGTTCAACGAAGCGAATGTGCTGCTTCGAAGTTTGCTATCTCGCAACGACTACAACTGGCATTCTTCTGTCAACGTGATTTGCTCTTTTTCCCAGAGACCCCGAGCTTCTTCTTGAACAGCTGGCATCATCGTCTTTGCCTCGGCGTCGCAAGATCACAACCCCTCATCCGAAACCCCCATCTCTTTCCGGCCTAGCGCGTGGTCCTTGCCGAAGCTTGGAATTGCTTGTCCTCGTTTAAGCTCGGGTACATCAGCCCGTGAAACGAGGGTCCAGGTCCTCTGTGTGGGGCACCGTGATCGTTCTACGCTTTCCATTCGCTGCATCCCGTCTCTTGGCCTTGCCGCTGTTCCGGCATCCATGTTTAGTCTGTTGGCTTGAGGCCAAGAGGCCGGGCGCTTGCGTGGATGGCTGCGTGGTGAGCCGGAAGGGACGGCTTTTCAGGTTGTCTTTTCGCAGATGCTGCTTGTGTGGGTTTACGATGCCGATTGCCGTGAGATGCTTCGCGTTATGGGGTTCCGAGATGACCGTTTCTCGGGAAATGACGGCGTGTGGCGTCGGTCTTTGTTCGCTCCCTCGGGTCTGAGGGGAACACCAAGAGTCAGCTGGCTTACCCTGTAACGTTCTACTAGACGCAGAGTCAGCTTGTTTAGATGATTCTACGATTTCCTTTGATAGCTTCTCGGTGTTCATTAGGCATCCTAACGAATGTTATACAGCAGATATGCCCGTGTCACCCAACTGAAGTAACTCGGTGTAGCGTCAATTCAGCTTTCGGTCCTATCTCACGTCAGCTACGATACTAGGCTCCCGCAGTCACCATAAGCTCGAGACTGCTATCAAGCGATGTGTATAGAATAAAAAAGAAATCTCATTACTGGTGGCCATCTTTCTTTATATGGTTATACGCATTTTATTTGTATTATTGTTCTGAATAGGGTTTGGCTACTCTTTCTTTCGACAGCTAAACAGGTAGAAGCATTTCCGGTCACGAAAGACCTGCCCCTGCCCCGATTGGAGTGGTCTGGGTTAAGGGTATGTACAATCATTACCCCTCACCGTCCACTCTGACAACAAGAAGCTGGACCAATGCGCAACCAATGCGCGATGTGTAAGCATGCTCCAACATCAGGCTGCAGTTGCAGCAAAAGTAAGTCAGATTCGTGACTCACACGGATCGTCATCGAGCGCATGGTTCAGTATCGGTTATTTCTTTTCGTCTTCTTTCACGGCGAGATGCATCATGCGACGGAGAAATGCGCCAATCAACGATACTCTACAACGCCAGTTGTGTATCATCTTCAGCCTCAACCGAATGTACACTAAGCCACCTGAGACGGCCTTCCTGTTGCATAGCATACTACCCCGGTCGCGCTTTCATGTGATACGCATTGAGGCCGCACAGCTGATTATGGTGCGTAGTACAAGACTACCCCGCAATGGCACATATTTAATAGTAGTGGTAGCGCATCTCTCCGAGACCCAGCGTAAATCTATCTTTCTTCTCTTCATTCACCATGGCTAATAGCTGTGAGAGAAAGGGGTGTCAAAGATCCACGAATCACATCTATTGCACACATCGTGAGTTTCCCAAGCCTACTGAATTGCATAAGCATCCCATCCGGCCTAGGCTTTTGAACTGAGTAGAGAGGTAGATCGGTGCTCTAAGTGCGACAATCCACGCGCGCAGAATTCCAATTATTGCGTTGGACGTGAGTCAGAGTCTTTCTCATAGTCGCGTCTATTCCATCTTAGCTTACTCAAATGCAGACAAGTGCATTGGCAATTGCAAAAACCCACGAGACGGGCGTCATTACTGGTGCAGTCACCGTAACTCAATCCTCCCTTGATATGAGAACATAACCCAAGGCTTACCTACCGACACAGATGTTTCGTGTTCCACTCCTGACTGCCGCGGCAAAAGAGAAGGGAAGTCAACAAAGTGTAAGGGGTGTACATGCCAGGTTGCAAACTGCTTCAGTGGACGATCCGCGAAATCGGTGTACTGCACCCGTCACAAATGCGCTCTTCCAACATGCTCGCACAAACGCGTTCTGAAATACTGCGCCTCGCGTAAGTCCACTTGACATATTTCCAGAGACGAAATTGAAGTTGGAAGACTGAAAAGACATGTAGACAGATGTACAAAGACCGGTTGCGAGAACCTTCAGGCACGTTATGGACATTCCAACGGCAAAGCGTTTACACTTCCTCTTTGCCAAGCGCATTACTTCTCATAGCCACGAGTCCTCTCTCTTTAGGGGCAGAGATGAATGATTGTGAGGGCATGAAACTTATGGAAGAATGTATCGTACACAATGTGGACATCTGATAGGAGAACCCCCTCTTGATGACAATAATCGCTTTCCGCATGATGCTTTCTCGAGATATCTTTCCATGCTGTAGCCACGCGTCTGCAACTTGGAGTCAGATATTTCGTGTACCCGTACCAGATTTCAGCGTCCATCTCCCGTCCGAATTCAATGTCACCGGTATTGACCGATGAGCCTAACGGTGAAGATGATATCTCAAAGAATGACGAGCATTCATCTCGCTTTCCTTTGCGTTGGCTTCGGTTTGGAGCTTGATGTAGATTTCTGACGCTTTTTTGAGACGGCCGTCGGAACGGTTGGGAGATATGAGAGCAGTATCTTCTTTCTCCAGGGATACCGGGTAATACGTGCCTAAAGCTCGCCAGGGACGCCGCGAGGCTGAAGCAAGGCAGAGATGCAAGGCTTCCGTCTCACCGTCCAGAAGTCTCTTACGTGGGTCGATTCTATTGGGCGTCCGTCGCGAGATACAGGGATCTTCGGATGCGATTGTTTAAAGCCGATTCGTCGGCTTGTGATGTGAGCATGGGCGGAGCGGGGTCATGTGCTTACAGTTCAGCCTCATGGACTTGAAAAGACAGGAAAATGTCCGTTTCGCATGAGCCTCTCTCGAGCTACCCAATTTCATCGATTGCAAGGGCTCAACCGAGGAAGTATCTGCCGGTTTCACGATCTAATCCAGCATTACTCAAGCAGCGGTTGTAACGCCTTGCCATCTCTCTGTCGTTGAAACACTCTTTCGTCCTGACCCCATTTCGCACACAATACATCCAAGCCAACCCCACCAGGTCTCTGGGAAATTCTCACCTCGGAATACTCGAGCTACTGCTCAGCTTCGAAGAGAACCGCGTTCGCCATGGTGGATGGGGACGAAGAGTAAGCCTCCACTTTAATTCTGCCGCCGACAAGTGTGCAGTGAAGGCTGACAAGCGTGACTCACCCAGGCGGCGCGATTTTCCATCAGCAGCAGCTTTCAAGGCGTATCGATTTCCATCAGAAGCAGCTTCAACGGCGTATCGAGACAGACTCGTCGCTCCTGTGAACGAGGAGCACGCCATTGCTGTCGACTCTGAAGAGAGCAAAGATGCCCCACAGTCCGAGAAAAGACCTTTCAGAAAGTCCAGCTTCTCCAAGATGCTACGCGACTTAAAGAGACTGACACCCAATGTTAAAGGCCAAGGTGCCCTTCTGCCAGAGATTCTTCCATCTCGGAGTACGCATAATGCTCGGAACGACACGGAGGCCAAAACGCAAGAAGCAAGAAGAGAGACTACACGCGCTCTTACGGCATTCGGGAAATCTTTGCGAGCTGTAGATTATGGTACTTTTGGAAACGCAATCAGTCAATATCCGGAAGTGCCTGGTGAAGCATTCAGACCCAGAAATGCTGAACGGGGCTTGGGTTTCTTACTCGGGGATCGTGACCTAAGCTGCGAAAAGCTTCATCATGAAACGATTAGACAGGCGAATGGCCCAAAAGAAGGTACGGAAGCTATGAATCAGGGCCTGTGACCAGGTTTACGTGATGATGAGCTTACATATTTAGAGGAAGAACCTCAAGCCAGAAGCGATGGCGCAGCAACTTCGTTCTCTGATACTGGAAGATATTCGACAGTTATAGGAGAGATCTACGTGTCAGCGTTTGTAGACACTATCCTGGAAGAGTTCGACTACAAGTATCAAGATCCACAAGAGTTGGGGAGAGTGTCAAAGATCCTACCACACTTTCTTCAAGCATTTGCATTCAAAGCGGGCTACGGGTCTTCATCCGAGGAACATCTCAGCATCCTGGATTTCATCAGTGCACACCGGACGTGAGTTGGCCCCAAAGAATAAGCCCAATTCTATAGCTCTAAAGGATCTTCCAGGAAGATAGCTCGATCATTCAGAGAGCGAGTCTTACCGATCGAAAAGTTGGATGAGGAGGACGATAGTGATGACGAAAATTTGAAGGCCTACAGAGACAAAACGACATATGAACTCATCCTTCCATGGCAAGACAATCTTGCAACGGATCCAGGAGATGTCGTGTTAGCGACGTCATCTATTGATCTAGATGAAAATGACTTGCCTTCATACCGGAGTCTCATCGTCGGAACCCCGGAATTTGACTGGCTGATCGGGGCCATCCGCAACATGTTGATCTTGGAAACAACTCAAGGTGGCACCATGCACGTTGTCTCCAACACAATTCGAGCAAGGATCGGCTCCTTAGAATGCTTCAAATATCTCGGCGAACGCCAGCAGCCTGAAGGTTGCCAAGCTTCATTCGAAGTAGATTGGGATATTTTCAGCTTTATCCGAAGCCAGAAATACGAGGTCAAGCCTCATGAAGCAATTGTAGCAGCAGTCACCCTCACTGGCACCATCCTAGATACACAAGCGTGTACATGCTCCCAGTACATGCGTCAGACCTGGCCAACAACTGGAATCGCCACCTTGAAACTCTTTCAAGACATGGTAGCAGCTTCCGGTGCCGCCTGCGAATGTGCGCACATACCAACATGCTGTATGTTTTGACTGCTGACATTTACATCAGGCTACTGGCCAGATGGTACCTACCTAAAAGCCCGGACCAATGAGAAAAAGATAACGGTTGAGGCCACTGGCGTAGGCGAGTCGATTGCCGAAGTTGGAGAGCAGCTTTCCTGGCTTGGAAGCACACTACGACCTTCCTCACATGAGACTGGTGTAGCTATATGCTCCCCACTGGTTCACGCTCATACCAACACGGAGAAGGTTCGACTGCGTTCCATGAAAACCCAGTTCACTGGTTCGTTCACCCCTGACGTCTTCTGCCAACTAAGCTTCAAACTCAGCACGAGCCCGGCACCACCGCAACCAGTTCAAGGGCAATGCTGGCACAGTATGTTCAGAAACCAAATCGTCGTTGAAGGCTTTCCAATACTCCGAAGAGACAGACCGGGCACTGGCCTTGAAGTACCACTGGACGTCATGGCCAGACTCATTGATACGCGGCGCATTGACGTTTTCGATGGCAAGTTTTTCCTGAAAGGCTTCTCCAGCATGCTTGTACCAACAGCGCAGTTCGGAGATCTGGTCTTGTGGCATCACATATACAACAAGAGTGGAGACCGGATATCATATCTCAATGCCGATGTGGATCATTTACGAGGTATCGACAGGTCCCAACTGGAGCAAGTTCGTCATGTCGTAGGCTGGTCTTCAGAGATACGATGCCTTGCTGGTAAGCACATTATCTGACCTTGGAAAACTTCCGCTTACGCTTTACTATTGCAGGCGCAGCGGATGCTAAATTCAGCATCGAAAGGTCCCGTCTTCCACAGACAGGTTCTGGCTGTGTTCTCGAGAAAGTCTCCATCTCCGGTGGAAAATTCGTCACTGGGAGTGTAGGCATCGGCATCGGCATCAGAGATAAGCCCGTCCACATCCAAAGGAACGGCTATATATCTCGACTTCAGTGGATCTCGCAGAGGTATATTGTGTTCTGGGACGTACAAGCCAAGCGTGGCTGGCTTGTGAACGGAACCAATGCATTGCTGCATATTGTGCGAGCATCGTTACATCACAACAAGAGCGATGACTTCGAAACCCTCTTTCTGTTTGATCCAGAATCCCTCAAAGAAGCGGACATCACACACACAACTAAGTCGGCAATCGATGTGCTCACCAATCAAGACAACATGTTGCTAGAGCTCTACCCGGACAAACCGCAACAGGAAATCAAGACGGTCCATAAACGCATTGTGGGAGGCTCTCAAGACCCGCCATCAGAGGTCGTAAGCGAAGACAAGAGGACTTTCTACAGGCTTCAAGATCGTGTAGACGAGATATACAACGTGCTGGAGAAAATCATCGATCACCAAATTGATGCGGCAGGTCAAAGCGGTGTGAAGCTATCAGCCAAAGCTCGCAAGCACCTGGAGGGATGGGACTTCAAAGACTTGGCTACGAACAGAGACCCCGTCTATCCAAGAGTTGCAAAGCTCAGTACCATGGGATACGGCTGGGTCGACTTCACGCGAGCCATTCAGGCCATCACCCTCTTCGGGAAGGGATTTGGAGAGCTCATCCAACCCGAAGATTCAAGCAACCAATGCAAAAAGTGGAGTCGCGTACCGGAAGGACGATACTACCTCGTGGCAGCGGTGTCGGACATGCGCAAAATCATGGACTTGGACGGAGACCCAGACGCCAACCCCTTGAAAGTATGCGAGTCTCTCATATGGTACAATCCGGTCAATCCCTTCGGACCGCCGTGTTTGTGCAAGCAGGGTCCTCACGCGAAGCATTGCGATCCCGTCCAAACTTTTTTCCCGTCCCACATGCGCAAGGTCCTCCCCAAAAAACCTGCTGTCGAGCTGGGCATCCGAGGAGGTGTGATCTTCGGTCACAATCTCAACTACAAAGAATGGCATTATGGGGACCATGATGATCCAGTTAAGGGCGAGTTGCCAATCTCCGAAGAGGACGACGACGCAGCATCCGATCCTCATGACAGCGGTGTAGGCTCCAGTCTACAGACGTCAACTACCGGTGGCTCTCACCAGATTGCGAGCAATGCCTCTTCATCTGAGAATCGGAGCCCGGCGTCGGCATCGACGACGAGAGATAGCAGTGTATCGACGCGATCAGCGCATCAACTACCCTCCCCGCAAGACAACGGAAATACAACACACGTGTCGACTCCAGTCCAACAGACAAAGCTAAAGGGTGGAAAGACAAAGAGTCTACTGCGGAAATTGTTTGGGAAGTGAGGTAGGCGGTCGACTCGAGATTACGTAGGAGTGAGATCCCATTTCCAGACTTGTTTGTATGACTTTTAAATTGCCTCCACGTCAGGATATTTGCTTCAGCTGTACCGGTAGAAAACACAACTTTCTTGAATCCATGAACAATGAGAGTGTATGATACAAGTCTCTTATGAAGAACCAAAAATCTTAGACGCCACAACACGCTTCGTCATTTTTCTTAACCTCAACTGTCAAGTATGGACAAAGCAGGTTTTGGTTCGCCACACTTCTCGATCTTTTCTTCATACTGCGCCTTGCACGCTTAGAGAGATAACCAGCATGTCGTATCTGGCGATGTGATGTATGTACGTAAGTTCTGGAAGATAGTTCGAGGCGTCGCTTCCTGGTAGTAATATGGGAGACGCCAGTCACCCCTTCAGCGGATCCGGCTTGATGTCGAAGTGTATCACTCGCACCGACACAAAGCGACCAATATTTGGTTCACAACCCGGGTCTCCGCCGTTCCGCGAGGAGTAGGCGTTCGTAGGTTCTGACCTCGTGCTCCCCCTCGTTCTCCCCCTCGTTTAGCGTGTACTGGATTAGCGCTTTCCATTCCTCTTCGACTGTCCCCACTCGCATCTACCTTGCATAGACTAGAATGCACGCACCTCCACCCATTCGATAGAAACAACCACCCATATAAAAGCACCATCATCGTCAGCGAGTTCAAGAAGCTTACTTAAATCTTCCGTCACCCGGTACAGCAGCCTAAAGCGACCGTATAGTGCCACCGCCGCCGCCTTTCGCGACGAGCCTGCAACGGTATCTCTTGGACCGATCGAAGAGGGCCACCTATGCTGACTGAGCAGGTGATCTGGAGCCGCGGTTTTGTTGCCTCTACACCGTTCTGCTTATGGTCGATTGTGAGGTGGTAGGTGAGAGTATGTGTCGGTTAGAGACGTAAACGTATTCTTCAACGTCAGACCGGACGTCCGGCGGGAACGATGGGAGTGACAACCAATATGTCGTATCAAGAGTGCGATGTTGGAGCCGCCCAGTTGAACTAAACGAAGTCGTGTGTGGTAAAAAAAACAAGTTGGTATTACGACGCAGTTCGGCACGCGTCTCTCTGATCTCGTACAGGAAGAAGTGTCTGCTTCGTTCCTCCCCACCGACCATCACATCACTGGTACATATCTTCATCGCCCTCCGCGCCCTCTCCAAAAGCCGCCGCCGCTGCACCATCATCGCCCCCGTCCTCAGCAGCAGCGGCCTTCCCCTTCCCCTTTCCCTTGCCCTTCCCCGCCGACCCGTTCGCTCCCACCAGATGATCGGTCCTGATGACGTATTCATCCTCATCATCTTCCTCGTTGCCAACTCCATCTGCCTCTCCGTCTCCACCACCATCAACCCCGTCCTCGCCGCTCGCCTTCCCTTTCCCTTTCCCTTTTCCTTTGCCCTTCCCCTTCCCCTTCCCAACTCGATCAACGCCATTAAGCGCATCTGCATCTGCATCCGCACCCGCCGCCGCCGCAGCCTTCGCCGCATCACCAACCGTCATCTGCCCCAGCGAAGCCTTCTCCCTCTCCTTCTCCTTCGCCTGTCCCTCAAAAGTCTTGCGGACCCTTTCATAATGCCCCAACTCATCCACACTAACGCTCGGCACCAGTTCCCGCTTCGCCTCCAAGAAGTCTTCTTCGGTGACCAAGACGCTCGTGTCTTCGTCGGTGGCGAGGTGGTCGAAGAAGTGGGCGGTGGTGACGGGTTGGAGATGCTGCTGCTCGGGATGATGTGTTGTGGAGGTGGAGGTGGAGGTGGGGGCGGCAGCAGCAACAGCAGCACGCTCGGCGTTGATTTGCTTGACCTTGGCGTCGACGGCGTTGGCTTGGCGGGTGATGGCCTTGAGCATGGCGTCGGAGCAGAGAGCGTACAGGTCGGCGCCGGTGTAGGTGAAGGGGAGGGTGGACGCGATGCGGGCGAGGGAGAGGGAGGGGTGGAGGGAGAATCTGTTGTGTCGTTTGTCAGCGAGCGTCGCTTCGAGAGGAGGGAGGGAGAAGGAAGGAAACATCCGGGGTCTGGGATGTATGTGGAGGGAAAAGGAAAAAAACAAAAAAAACTCACTTCCTCGTCAACGCCTCCAAGATCGTCTGCTGCTTCTCGTGCGTATCGCTCACGCCCAGATACAGCATCTTGTCGAACCGTCCCGGTCTCAACAGCGCCTGGTCCAGCAAATCCGGCCTGTTCGTCGCACCGATGACGAACACGCCCCCGCCCCCGCCATCACCATCGCTCATCCCGTCCAGCTCCGCCAACAGCTGACTGACGATGCGGTCCATGACGCCGCCGCTGTCACCCTGATTGCCACGCTTCGGCGCCACGCTGTCCAGCTCGTCGAAGAACACGACGCACGGCCTCGCGTCGCGCGCGCGCTGGAAGACGCGGCGGACGTTGGCTTCGGACTCGCCGATGTACATGTTGAGCAGCTCGGGGCCCTTGACGGAGAAGAAGTTGAGGGAGAACGAGGTGGCGATGGCCTTTGCGAGGAGCGTCTTGCCCGTGCCGGGCGGGCCGTAGAAGAGGATGCCGCTGCGCTTCTTCATGCCGCGCGCGAAGAGTTCGGGGCGCTGGAGCGGCAGTTGGATGGTTTCGGTGACGGCTTCCTTGACGTTGGTCAGGCCGCCGACGTCGGACCACTGCACGTTGGGGATCTTGGGGGCGCCGATGGAATCGGCAAAGTTCTTGCGCGCGGCGTCGACGGCGGTGGTGAGGTCGACCGTTGTGAGGCTGGCGGTTGCGGAGCCGCCGGCTAGTTGGACGTCTTGGATCGTTGAGTAAGGTGCATCTGGAGGGAGATCCCGATTCGCGGCCGCCACAACGGCCTCAAGGCGGTTGTTCTTGGCTACGAGGGCGCGGTCGATCACGTCGACTAAATCGCCGGCGACTAGCGCGGCCGTCTTCACGGCGATGTTGGAGAGGTCGACGTCTGCTGAGAGCCGAATGCCGCGGTCTTCTACGATGCCCCGCAGGATGCCTTCTCTTTCCGCTTCGTCTGGTGCAGACATCTCGAGCTCATGAGTGAACAGGCTCCGAATGCCGTCTGGAACTTTGTCGACTTCGGTGGTTGTTGCAATCAGCACTCTTGAATCGGCGAGGACTTCTTTCAATGCCACAACGATGCGATCAGCGTTCAGAGCCTCAACATGTCTCAAAAGCAGGGCGGTGAATTGTGAACCGCACGACAACGCCCGATCTGCGCGCGCCTTTAGAAAAGCTTCAGTCTTGACATCGCCTCCACCAGATCCACCCTCGGTGAGGATGTCGAAGGAGTCAATGGAGAAAGAGTGAAGACCAAGATCCGCACATGCATTCTCTGTTATCTTTGCCTTGCCAATTTGGCGTTGGTTGGAAGTGATCAGAACGGCCAGAGGCGGCAGTCCCAGATGAATGGCACGCGGGCTTGTGGCAGCCATGATGAGTTCTCTTAACCGCCGCCGCAATGGAGAAATATGAGCACCGGGTAGATCCGCAAACCCGATGGGCTTTCCGCTAGGGGAAGTTTGGAAAACTGGGACTCGCTTTGCCCCAAGATAATATTGCCACGAATTGTTGGTGGTGGTGGGGACCTTGCCTTGTTCGCTGCCAGCTTGGACCATTTTTGTATTGGCTGCATCGACAGACACAGTTCCTCCCCAGATGTCTTCGGATAGCTCACCGTCCTCCCTTGCTTCAGCAGAGGCAGATGAAGTCACTGTGCCTACTTTGAACCATGCCACACTCTTCAAGCTTGAGGCAGTATCCTGGCTGAAGTCGGAAGATCCGTCTGACTTGGGCTTTGAAAGCAGGTCTTCCGACCCAGTCTCCCCTTCAGGGCTGGTACCCTGATATACCGCTCTGCCTAGAGCCTCGTCTACAGCGATGCCGACAAGGTCTCCACTTTTTACGATACGGCGTTTCTGCTCGAAGTAGTCTTTTAGACCCGCAAATAAGCTCGGTTGCAAAAATCGATCGGTTGAAAGAGGCGTGGAAAGCTTGAGCAGAGTGACTTCTTTGGCAAACGGGGGAAGTGAGGAAGAAGTAACCTTCGGTCGTTGAGCCGAGGACTTCGGAATGCCGGGAGGTTGGGGATATTGCAACGCTGAGATACGGAGGTGAGTGGGACTGCCAAGGTTGGCCAGCAAAACCGGAGATAGATAGGCAGAGCTCGTGGTAGCGCTGGTAGATCGCATGGCCACGCTGGACATGCGCTGATGGGACCGCATAACCGGATAGCGAGCCGTCTTCTTGACCATATTTTCAGGCAGACCGAAGATCTTTACAGTTCGATAGTCCGGTTGATCCTCTTCTTCCTCCGAAAAAGCGTTTACTAGGCCCCATGCGCCCAATCCGTGGCCCTGGGGTTCTTCCGTCGCGTTGATACGCACCCAGTCACCAGAGAAGCATCCAACCTTGACCAACGTGTTGGTATCGACAAAGACGCGGGCTTCTTCGTCATCATCGGACCCAGGCTTTGGATGCACCATCTCGTCTGGTATTTGCTCCAGAAGACCCACTGCTTTGAAGAGTCTGCCCTTTGTACCGCCGCGTGCTGTTGCCGAAGTAAAGGTGGAGTAGACCGAACCTGCGCCTGGACTCATCATGCCCGTTGTCTGGAACCCACCAGCGCGGGGTGTGGCCGACGTCCATGCAGACAACACACCGGAAGATTGCGGGGGTAGCATGGGGGCGCTCAACGAGATCATGTCGTCCGAGTCATCGGAAAGATCACCCGCATCGGAGCCTGAGAGCTCCGATTCCAGGTTGTCAGTGGTCGAAGCCTCATCCTCGCTGGGAGGCGACGGTGCGTCCGACGAAGTACGGTCCTCGGCGGCCGAGTAGAACGTCTCGTTGGATGTGTCCTCGTCTTCCGTGGCACCGCCAGCCGGGCGCGGGCTAGGTACCGCATTCCGAGCACGCTTCGATGCCTTGGAGCTGCGCGAATGCAGGACGACAATCCTCGTGCTCGGCAACAGCAAACCTTGGGCTACTGGCTCGCAGGACACGACACGGGCGGGCGGCGGAGGCTGGTGGGTGATGGGGTGACTTTCGATGGGCAGCGGCAGCAGGTCGTTTGTGTGGACGATGCTCGAAACCTGGAGAGCTTTCCGTACGGCGTCTCTCCAGGTGCGCTCTTCCTGGACGGGATCCGTCTTCTTCTGCACGCCGTTGGGCCGCAGCTGTTTGGCCTGCGTGCCGAAGCCTCCACCGAATTTAGCCTTTACTTCCTCCAGCTTCCGCAGTCCATCCGCGTCGATGCTGACGTATATGGTTTCCAAGCCAAGCGGCACCGCGTCCAGAATGCGGATCTCAATTGGGGTGTCGCGGCGAGGCGGGCGGTTTGGCGAGGCGGAGTGGAGGGCGTGGCCGAAGGATTGTAGGGATAGCGACTTGGCGGGGAATCGGAGCGACGAGTGCGGCAGCGACTCGGTCTGGTCAGACTTGTCCTGGGGGCGGACTGGCAGGATGGTCCACGGGCAGGCGGAAGGCGAGCTGGCCGAGGTGGGCACCCATGGGGTGATGGCTACATGGTAGACGCGGTTTTCGGCGCCACCGGGAGATCCAGCTGGATTCAGCTGGTCAGCAGCAAGCAAGGATAGACAGGGTCAATTGGGCATACCGGAAGCGCGGGGTGCTTTGGGGAACAGGTCCTGGAAGAGGTCGTCCGATAGCACGCCGACCTCGCCCTTCAAGCGGTCGTCGGGGAGCAGGCGGGCAGAGATGGCGGGCTTGTCCTGGCGTCTTCTCCTGCGGCGCCGCCTGCGCTGGTTGAAGGCAGCGTCGACGGCCATGGTGGATGGATGTGGTGGGCGCAGAGAGGCGCGACGGACGAGCTCGGCGTTGGTCGCACTGCTGCCGGTGTCGCACGCGCTGGGGCAGCCGAGGTAAACGGACACGCGCCGAGTCTGGGGTTCGATGTGCAGAAGCAGAGCCGCTTCGGCCCTGGGTGTCACTGCAGCGATCTGGCAATTGATGGACTACCTGTCGGCCGCCATTTGAGACGCAGCTGCCAAGAGCACTCCCCACCCGCGGCTTTCACATGAAAGACAGCCGCAATGCATCATGGAGCATCCGCGGCGGGCGCACTGCCAAGCATCCCCGAACCCTGACCGCTGACATAATCGCCTTTTCCAGCACAGGCACGCGGCAGCACCCGTCCAGACGCGGATTCTTAGTGTGAAGCCGGCGGGCGTCATAATCCATGCCTTTGCGATTCTGAGAGCGGTGAGCGTGTCACACTACTGCTCGCCCAGCAGCACACGCAGACACGACGAGGGAACTCTGAACTCTGGGTGGAGGCGCCGCACTCAAACATGGATTGGGAAAGCGTCGCATGTTTCAAGGCGCAGCGAGCCCACATGTTGGAGCCGGGAAGTCTCGACTCTCGGGCCACACAGTCGCAGAGTGAAGCACAAAACAACGGGTCCGCAAACAGGTGTTGACAGAAGAGGAGGCTCTCCGGCGCCGGCAATTGGCGTCGCGCACGGCTGGACCGCTAAGGTCAGGGATCGTCTGCCGCTACAACCCTACGTCATCCACTCTCCAGCCCACCAGCCATCGTGCCATGGCGCGCCGCATCTACCTCTTTCAGCCCTCTACCGCGCAATCTGCGCGCAATCGGGCGCCGGATCAACCTGAAGATCCTGCGCCTCTACCCAACATTCAGCTGCCCGTTGCCAGCCCGCTTCCACTCTTTCTCATGACACCCGCCGTGTAGCTTCTGCACCCTTTCGCTCCCTCCGCCGCGCACGCCTACGATGCCTTCCGAGACATCGTCTGCCAGAGAAAAGGCCAAAGAGACCGTACGATCCAAAGCCGAACCTGCCCTCGAGTTCGCCCGGCAAGCCCAGCGCCTAGGCCAGAAGTCCCCCGACCAGGAAGATGCCCAAACCGGTTCCACCCAGGCCGTCGAGGCCCGCTTCATCACCCCTCAGGACCCCGTCATACAGACTGCAAACGGAGGACGCTTGCCCGCCGTGCCCATCGAGGAGGCCGTCAAGCTGAACAAATTGAAGGATGTGCTGGACGACCGCGACCCGGCCGAGAGCATGCCCAAGGAGGGCTGCACCCGCGAGGCAAAGGACGGCACTATACACGGTGCGCGCCCGAACCGCCACAGCTTGGATTCGCATGAGACGCAGGACCCAGACGCTCCGCTGAGGGAGGCTGTGCCCGTGTCCAAGACGAACCCTCTGTTCCCGCCTTTGCCTGTGTATGGGCCGTCAGGCTTCCTCCGAAATATGCAATGCTTCTCGTTCAGAGTGTCGTCTTCCATCCTGTCCTTTCTTTTCCTTTACATCATAATGTTAGGAGCACTGTTTACCAGCATCCCGCTCATGGCGCAGTACATCTGGCGACTAGTCACCTGCCGAGACCCGCACATGTACCGGCCTTTTTACGAAGAGGAAAAGAGAAGAAAAGCGGCTAGACGAGAGGCGGACAAGGAGTGGAAAAAGCACAAGAATCAGGATAAAGCCATTGACACCCGAACGGCAGATCATGAGAACTCACCAGGAGAGAATGAAGAATTCGTCCCCACGGAAGGTGGCCCAGACCCGCTTGTTTGTGACATTGGATACTACGCCCGCCGCGTAGGCCTCGACTGCGAGACCTTCCTTGTGCAGACCGAAGACGGCTTCATCATCGAGCTTTGGCATATCTTCAACCCCCGCGAACACCGGCCAGCTTCCACGCCAGTGAGGGCACCACATTCCCCAAACGTTTTCAATCACGACGGATCCAAGGACAGTGCTGACGGATTCCCTTTCGGAAAGAAAAAGCAAAAGTATCCCGTTCTCATGATGCACGGGCTCCTCCAGTCATCAGGTGCTTTCTGCTCGAACGATGACGACAGCCTGGCCTTCTTCCTGGCCAAGTCCGGGTTTGATGTCTGGCTGGGTAACAACCGGTGCGGCTTCACCCCCCGCCACAACCTCCTCGACTACAGCGACCCGCGCATGTGGGCCTGGAACATCCGGCAGATGGGCGTCATGGACCTCCCCGCCCTGGTTTCCCGCGTGCTCCACGAAACCGGCTTCCCCAAACTCGCCCTCATCGCGCACTCCCAAGGCACGACCGAGACGCTCGTCGCGCTGGCCAAGGAGCAGCGACCGGAGCTCGGCGACAAGCTCAGCGTCTTCTGCGCGCTCGCGCCCGCGGCGTACGCGGGCCCGCTGATCGGCAAGGCGTACTTCAAGTTCATGCGCATCATCAGCCCGGCCGCGTTCCGCATCATCTTCGGCATCCACGCCTTCATCCCGTTCATGATGCACATGCACGCGTTCCTGCCCGGCTCCTTCTACGGCGCCATGGGCTACCGCATCTTCTCGTTTTTGTTTAATTGGACCGACGAGCGCTGGGACAAGGACCTGCGCGACCGCCTCTTCCAGTTCGCCCCCGTGTACGTGTCGGCCGAGAGCATGCGCTGGTGGCTGGGCCGCGAGTGCTTCGCGTCGCAGAAGTGCATCCTGCAGACGCGCCGCGAGAAGGAGATGGAGGAGCGCGAGGACGAGCGCGAGGAGGGGCGGAAGCGCGGCAAGCAGCAGCAGGAACAGCGGTTGCGCGACTACTACGACAAGAACACGCGCCGCGGCGAGCACACCACCGAGCGCCGCGCGCAGCCGCCCGCCAGCTCCTCATCCTCATCTTCATCCTCATCCTCCTCCGACGACGAATTTGACTCCGGGGCCCCCCGCACAAACGGCACCAATCACCACCACCGTCCCCGCGCCGACCGCGCCCGCGACGCCGGCCGCTACGCCTGGTACGACGCACACGCGCCGCCCATGGCATTCTGGGTCGCAGGCGCCGACGACCTGGTCGACGGCCGCCGCCTGCTGCGCCGCTTCGAGCGCGGCCGCGAGCCCGCCGTCGACGTCGTCCACAGCAAGATCATCGAGGGCTACGAGCATCTCGACGTCATCTGGGCCATGGACGTCGTCGAGAAGGTTGGTAACGAGCTGCGCGAGGTCATCTGGAAGACTGCGTCGGTGGAGGCGAGGGGCGCGTGTCGCGTGCCTGTGGGGTGTGAGGGGGTGGGTGTGTGGGAGAGACCGAGGGGGAAGAGGGAGGGGGAGGGGGATGGGGATGGGGATGGGGATGGGCGGAGCGTCGTGGCGGATGTGGGGATTGATTCGTCGGCGGGGGAGTGGCGGGAGGAGGTTGCGAATGCAGATGAGGCGGATAGGAGGGTCGCGACGGCGTAGGGTGGCGTAGCGTAGGGTGGAAGGAAGGGCGGTTTGTTGTTCGTTTGGTAGGTTGGGTTCTATCGCACATGGGTTTGGAGTTTGGTTGGGGTTTTTTCTGTTCCCTTTTTCTTTTTTTTTTCCTTAGAGATACCTCGTGGTTCACTTGTTACCTTTCTCTTTTGGTTGGGACAGACCGGGCAATACAACGGGTAGGTACACGTACACACATAGACGTAGTGTGGTTAAAATAATTCGAGTCCTGGTATTTTATTCGGATTGTCGACGTGTGTGCGCGTGTCGCCTGATGGGTGATGAGGGCTACCTAGGCACCAATGTACGGTTTCGGAGTGTGTGCAGTGATTCTGATCAGCGCGATTGCCGGCGCCAAAAAAAAAATTGGTCGTCATCGCACAGCAGCAGCAGCAGCAGCAGCAGCAGACGCAGGCATATGTGTGCGTGTGTGAAGATGTGCGACATGCATGTCGACGGCAGTGAGACGGCAGTGTTCGGCTCAAGCAGAAGGCGTTCCCGAGCCGGCCGGCTTTGGTCTTCGGTGCCATGCGGCAGCCAATCAGAGGCGGGCATATTCGTTTCATCCTGCACGAGAGAGAAAAGCCAAGGCAGGGCAAGGCCAAGCGATGTGCGATCCCCACACCTCGGAGCTTTTATGCGGGCCAGAGGGAGGGGAGGACATCAATCGTGAGCGGCAGCAGCCGGATAGCGCACTGCATGGCTGGTTGTTTGTCGCTGGCTTGCGCGGCCATGTCAGGCTCACGTTTGACGGGTAGATGTGCGTGGAGGGGGGGCAGAACGGGACGAATGGCGGGGACGACGGAAACGGCCATGAGTTAATATGGTGTGGCTTTTTTTCCCTTTTTCCCCAGGTTCTTTCGTCAGACCCCCGCCCGGGAGGAGGTGGGAGGGAGAGTGCACAGGGCAAGCGCAGGGCCGGCTGTCCGCGCCGCGCCCCAGCCCCAAAAACTGCCGGTCCTCTCGCGGCTCTCGGCTACCTCCAGCTCCTGGTCGGGCCCAAGAATCGGCTTCAAAGCGACTACGCTGATTGGCTGCCAGTATTAGCTCGGCGGAAGCTCCTCCACCCATCACCACCCTCGCGACGACGATAAAACCCTCGCCGCCGAAGCTTGAGATTTGTGCTGGGTGGCCTAGTGACAAATCTCTCCTTCCTCTGCCACGCGGCCTGTCCATCCGTCCGTCTTCTCCGCCGTTTCCCCCTCCAATTCCTCACCACAACCACCACCACCACCACCGCCGTCCACGCTCTCCTCCCCTCGCCGACCCGCCGCACCCGGCGACGTCATCCCATCGCCATGATTCTCGACGCCCTCTTCACGCCATGGGCGCTGCTGGCGCTGCCGGTGCTGTACTACCTGCTGCCGTACCTGCGCGACAAGGCGATCCGCGACATCCCCGCGCCCTTCCCCGCCCAGTTCTCCAACCTGTGGCTGCTGTGGCAGGTGCGCAAGGGCTGCCGCTACCTGGCCGTGCACGCCGCCCACAAGAAGCTGGGCAAGTTCGTGCGCATCCAGCCGCACCACGTGTCCATCGCCGACGTGGACGCGATCCCGCTGATCTACGGCCACGGCAACGGGTTTTTGAAGAGGTGAGTCGAATGGACGTCAATTGGGGGGAACGATGCTGATGCGGGATTGCTAGTGAATACTATGACGCCTTCGTCTCGATCCAGCGCGGCCTCTTCAACACGCGCGACCGCGCCGAGCACTCGCGCAAGCGCAAGACGGTCGCCCACACCTTCTCGGCCAAGTCCATCGGCCAGTTCGAGCAGTACATGCACGGCAACCTCGAGCTGCTGGTCAAGCAGTGGGACCGCCTGACCAACGAGGCCGGCGGCTACGCCCACATGGACGCCCTGAACTGGTTCAACTACCTCGCTTTTGATATCATCGGCGACTTGGCCTTCGGCGCCCCCTTCGGCATGCTGGAGAAGGGCCAGGACTTCGCCGAGGTGCGCGAGAGCCCCGACGCCCCGCCCAAGTCCGCCCCGGCCATCGAGGTGCTGAACCGGCGCGGCGAGGTTTCGGCGGCCATCGGCTGCATGCCGTGGATCAAGCCGTGGGCCAAGTACTTCCCGGACCCCTTCTTCTCCAAGGGCGTCGAGGCGGTCGAGAACCTGGCGGGCATCGCCGTGGCGCGGGTCAAGCAGCGGCTCGACAACGCCGACAAGGTCGACCGGGTCGACCTGCTCGCGCGGCTAATGGAGGGCAAGGACGAGACGGGCGAGAAGCTCGGCCGCCAGGAACTCACCGCCGAGGCCCTCACCCAGCTCATCGCCGGCTCCGACACCACCAGCAACACGTCGTGCGCCCTGCTGTACCACTGCCTGCGCAACCCCCACGTCGTCGCCAAGCTGCAGAAGGAGCTCGACGCCGCCATCCCCAACATCGACACCGTCCCCGAGTTCTCCATGGTCAAGGACCTGCCTTAGTAAGTCCCCGACCCCCGTCCCGTCCCGTCACAACTGCTAACGCACTCCCGCACCAGCCTCGACGCCGTCATCAAAGAAACCATGCGCATCCACAGCACCTCCTCCCTCGGCCTCCCCCGCACGGTCGTCGGCCCCGGCGTCACCATCTGCAACCGCCACTTCCCCGCCGGCACCGTCCTCTCCGTCCCGTCCTACTCCATCCACCACTCCACCGACATCTGGGGCCCCGACGCCGACGACTTCCGCCCCGAGCGCTGGGAAAAGGTCACCGAGAAGCAGAAGCAGGGCTTCATTCCGTTCTCCCACGGCCCCAGGGCGTGTGTGGGCAGGAATGTTGCGGAGATGGAGTTGGCGTTGATTGTCAGCACGGTGTTTAGGCGGTATGAGTTTGAGCTGAGACAGGGCGAGATGGAGACGAGGGAGGGGTTCTTGAGGAAGCCGTTGGCGTTGGAGGTGGGCATGAGGAAGAGGGTGGTGTAAGAGTGTAAGAGGCTGGGGTGTTGGAAGGGTTGTGTGTGTGATTAGTTCAAGGAGGATGAGAGCTGTTGATGAGAAGATTCGAATCGTGTAAAAGATGGGTAAGTATGTGTGTATCCCCGAGAACAAGCATGCTTTGTTAGCGACGGGATCAACGGGCTGTCCAATGCAGATGAGGCCCTTTTTGGCGTTGTATAGCTTTCGTAGACATGTTTACGATATGGTTTTTTTTGCCGCTCCAATGTCTTGAACATAGACTTGTGTTTGCAGGCTGTTGTACGAATTTGTTCAAGAGGCTGCAAATTGAGATTCTCCATCAAATAATATGATCGTAACACGTGCTCAATTTTCTGCTGTCGAACCTTCGTTGTGAACATACTTTTCCACCCATTGGCTTCTCGTCATCCTGCAAACTATTTGCGACCCCGACTGAAGATTCCAAAATTCGCACGACTACCGGTTCCCTGGTTGCCGCGAGCTTCGCTGCTAGTGACCTTGTTACCTTCACTCTGATTGTTCATGCTCGCGTCTACTCCCCCTTCCGTCCAGACGCCAGCATTCACTTCATGACCATCACCACTGACTCCATTATTGCGGGAAACATTCTGGATGTGGCTCTCTTGCGCATTGGCCTTTTTGTGATCCGAGTGGGGACTCGGGTCTTCTTGACCGTGGTTTTGGTCTGCAGGGCGGCGTGCCATAAGTTCTTGACCGTGGTTTTGGTCTGCAGGTGGGCGTGCCATAATGGACCAGCTTTGCTGTGATGCGTCTCTGGGCGCCTCGTCCTGCTCAAATCGTTTAGTATAATTTGCTAAGTTACTGCCGACTTGCACTCACCTTGCTGATCGTCTCTTCCACTGGACACGGCATTGAACCTTCTTTCAAGAGGTGATGCGGTGGTTTTACTGCGAGGCAGAGAAGAAGTAGATTGGTCTTGTCACCCTCTAGAGCTTGGAAGGCTTGCGACACTTTCTTCTCTACTTTTATCGCCTTCACTGCTCTGATAGCTTTTGCGAAGGGATTTCGGTGGGATTGCGCACTGTGCTTTCCGAGGGTGTGAAGAAGGTTACTAACTCGTTCCTGGATGACAAGAAGGTAGGTTCTGGCCTTTGAGGTCTGCAGCGATTTGTCGTCGCGAATGGATTGTACAATGGACTTGAGGATGCTGAGCTGCTCAGAGTATGCTTGGATGCGATAAGGAGCTTCCTTGAGCTGACTCCAGAGCTCGTTGATGGTAAGGATGCCTTGCAAGATATATACGGCGATTTGGGCAGCGCCCGCGCCCATTCCAAGGAGTTCGATTCCAGACATACAAGGCTGAGCAAAATTTGAAAGGCGGTGGCGCACATGTAAGCTGGCCGGGGAAAGCTGTCCACGAGAGGATGGCTGCCAGAATGTCACTCTGGTTTGCTACCATAGCCGCGAAACTTTATCCTGCAACAGGCAGCAGTCTGACCTTGGGATCTATACATAGCAAGGGTTGCTGCATTCGCAACGTACAGCTGACGACGTCGTGTAACACACCTACAGCCATCGCTTAGTCTGGCCAAGAACAACCGACAGCCTCGCTTCATCAACGATTGTATGATTTTTGAGGCAGCTTGAAGCTTATTACCACCACTTTACTTTGACCTCTTATTCTCAGTACAAAGAAAGCTGAACAGATGCAAAAACAAAAAAGCACGAAAAAGACTGAGCAATGACTGACTTCAAGGATTGTCCCTTCGATGAAAGTTCGAAGCTCCTCAGTACTCTTCAGCCTTGCATATGCCTTTTTACTAAGGCAATATGTGGCGCTCCAGCAGAGTCGTTTCTCAGGGTATCAACACAGCCTTGCGCTTAAATCCAACGTCAGCCGCAAGGCTTCTGCGGGGAAAATGGAGGCTAAGAGCAGCTGAAGGCAGGCGAACAAGGCAAACTTGCGCATGACCCATGTATGCAGCACTCGAGGCTAGTGGAAGGCAAGGCTCGACAAGGATCATGTCTGTCATCTACCACGCGCGTCAAATGAGGTGAAAGATGATAAAGAATCAAGTGAGGCCGACTCAGAGGAGCCCGACTATCAAGCAACGTCGAAGGCTGCGCGGGGGCTGAGTTGCTCAACAAGGCTCTCTTGAATACGTGGCTGTATCTGTGCCACTTGATTCAGTCCGCAAGGCATAGATTATATCATGCATGCCGCTGCGTGGGACAGCCGTGGTGGTGTTCTTTTTGATGTGATACCCAATCTCTTTCATCGCTCTCAAACTTCCCATGCCGATCATTATGTCTAATTCAAAACCAAGAGGGTCGGTCAACAGCACTGCGGACGGCAATCGTGTTAATGGAAGCGATAATTTTGTCAACTTCGGCGTGATGTGGCATGACGCCACCAAACACCTTCCAGAATGGGTCAAGAAAAAGCGCTGGATATTCACATTCGCTACATTTGTACTCTGTGGAATCGTGGCATGGATTGTTGTTTCAAAAGTGGATCTCAACCAGAACAAGAACCCGTCACCCCGGTGAGCACACCTGATTTCACTCTTGACTCATCCTGCGCTGATCCCACATTTTCCGACAGAACTACGACGAAGTCACCAGACCCTACATCTACTACCGACCATGCCATCCATTCATCTTCCCAACTGTCATCTCTCTCGAACCCATCGGCAGTTCCAAGCGTGGGAGTTACTGTAGCCCCGAGCACGACATCTTCTCTGGACTTGACAAGCACCCGAGAAACAACAACAATTTCTACGCCGTTGAGTCTTGCTGTTGTCACTCTCTCCGACCTCACAAGCACGTGGATTTCCACATGCGATTGGGGTTGCCCCGGCTGGCCATGCGAGATCAATGAGAATTGCACTAGTCATTACCCCTGCGAGTATCCAGCAAGCACTTGTGGATCCACTCAAAGTATGTGATGTATTAGGGAGGGACCTTCGGTCTTCTTGTGCAGATAGAAAATGTTTAATGTGAATGATGTCTATCCAAACAACCACAAGTAGAAACTTTGCCAGTTCTTTCAAGGTCACCTACGATGGCAGACTGGAAAGGAGTAAAAGTACCTCTAAAGGTCTGCCAGCAGAAGAACAGATCCGTCACCGCTTACATCATAAGTAGCATGTTCGTCACATGCCACCGAGCCTCACGACAAACCAAGCCTTGACGCTCAGGTAACCACAACTTCGCCTACATCCCAACTCTCAAACTCCGAAGCCTCCATACTCCATAACGTATATATCCCCATCCTTGTATGAGACGTCCGCCCTGCGGCCGTCGAGACGGATCCGGCGAGGGGAGAAAGCACAAGCCCCACATTTTCGTGGTCATCGTTATACGTCCCAAAGTTGAAGAGCAAGACCTGCTGCCGCGATCCCTCTCCAGACGCGTGTGGGTCCCTCGCCGGACGTGGCCGGAACGGATCCAAGTTTGCAGTACCAATGGTGTAATACGTATCTTCGCCCGTTTTCCAGATGGAGCGGCCCAGGTACTGAACTTTGTGGGAGTCCAGCAGATACAACTGCTTCATGCGGCCGCGCAGCGTCAGGCTTCCGGACAGGACGTCACCGTACGGCCGCTCTGCCGACTGCAACTCGACATTGCAGTCGACGATGGAGAAGTCGGAGAAATCGATGCGGCCGTGCATCCAGGTCGTGATCTGGTAGTGCCCTCTCGCCCAGGACCACGTCGGCGCCGTTGCGTGCTGGGCTTTCTTCAGGAAGACCTCGGGAGCCTCACCTCTCCACCTGCTCCATTTAGGGGCTGGGACGTCGACAGGATTGTCTTCTTTCCACAGAAGATCGTACGCCAGCGTCTCGCGCCACAGTCCGGCAAGGTACCGATACCCGGTCAGCCGCGAGAACTCCTCCGCAATCCCCCCTATCGCCCGAAGCCGGTCTCGGACGTGCGTGACGGTCCGTCTTGTGTAGCACGTGACAAGGATGCTCCAGGCGATTGCGAACCTCTCGCTCCCGTCAGCACCAGCCGGGCTTGCCGAAGCGTTTATGTATTCGTCCAGCCTGTCCGGATTCACGCTTGCGCCGACATACGTGACCCGGCTCGGGCCGACGACGAGGTCGTTGTGGTAGCTGTCGATGTGGCCGCCATCGCAGTCGCGTGTCGTGTCGCACACCCACCGAAGTTGCCTGTCAGTGTACATGAGGACGCGGGGCGACAGCAGCTTCTCTTCCATGGTCCACGCCCTTTTGTCCGTGTGCAACGAAGAAACGTCGTATTGCGTCCATCCGGAGGAAACCCTGCCCCGCAGATACATGCTGCCGAGCAAGCCGCCAGCACAGGGGAAAGGTACTTTTATCGGCGGCGGAGGAGGTTCGCGGTCTTGGAGAAAGCCGTCCGCGGCCGTGCGGGCTGTCGATGCCACAATGGTGACATGGGAATTCGCGTAGATGCGCCTCATCTTCGCGATCTCCCTCCGTTTGTCTTCCTCGTCGTTTTGGATGATGCAGGCTGAATCGATCCATATGAAGTTCAAACCAAGATCCCGGGTGACCGTGATGGCGTCTTGAAGGGTGCGGGGGAACATGCTGAGCGGAACGCCTTTGGTGTAGAGGTCGAGATTACCATCATGCCCCCCTTTCAACTGATTTGGCTGGTACTGGTCGCCGCCCCAACAGTAAGACAGTGCTGCGTATAGCGCTTCACCGAGGTGCACGGTTGTACAAAGGCGGAGCTCTGTCTCGGAGACGTTGAGAAGCCGTGTTGGTAGATCTTGCGAGCTGGGCCTGTCACAGGAAATATGCTCGCGGACACACGTGTCGATCCAATCTTTCGCTTTCTTCAAAGCAATAGGAGAGGACACGCAATGATTGACGTCTCGAGCTCGAATTCGGCTTGCAGCCGGATCATCTTGAACAGTATCAGCCTCCGTACATACATTACATGGAAAAGTATAAGGCGAAAGCCAAGATGAGGCATCCAACTTACCCTCGTTGGTATGCACCCAAAAGTGACCTTCCTGGAGTTCCGAATGTAGATCATCTCTTCTCTTTTCCTGCAGCGGGGCCACATGTATCTTCAGACCCTTCAGTTCTCCAGCATGGCTGCCGGTTTCGGGCTCCAGATTGACTTTGGCCTCGGTCCAGCTGTCGTCGGGTTGATAGTTCCAACAGAAGTCGTAGTGCCGCCACACCTCTTCGCAAAACCTACACTTCTTGGCTGAATCCTCGAGATCTTCAACTCGTTGGATGAAAGTGAAAGTCCCCGGTACCGGGCTTTTCGAGAAACATTCAAAAAAGTCGACAGAAACGAACCTCCGAATGCAGCCCAAACAAAGATCCATGAATTCCTCCTGCAAGTCTTCAAGGTCCATAGAAGTGGAAAATGGCACAAGCTTCTCTGGCCATCGCTCTGAAGCCGAGCCAGGCACATGACTCGAGCATTCTTCGTCCGAATGACTGCTTGAGCCCCAAGAACTGGGTGGGCCGCGTGCGGATGAAGAGAGCAGCTTTGCCTCAAGAACCGAGAGGTCCAGCACTCCCGGGACGGCATCGGAGCAAGACTCAAGGCGGGGACTCCCTCGCATAGTCGGCACAATCTCGTGGCAGGAAAATGGTGAGTTTGGGATTCTCCGGACAAGGCTGCAACGCGACGAGATCTAAAAATAAAGCTGACAAAGAGGAGAGACGTCGCAACATTCGCTGGACACGAACGAAGTACCCCACAAACGCAACAAGAGACATTGAGTAAAAAGACCCAACCTTCCAGAGGCTCGAACAGGGCTGCCTATGGAAACCATTATAGATTCGTCAAACAACCTATTCCATCACGTGACCCGCGAAACAGTGCGAATGCTAACATACAACAAAAACTCCTCTACACAATCACACCCGGCCCGAAACCCTCACTTCCACCACTTTCCGCCCAGCCCACTTTCCGCCCACCTACCTCCCTCCCTACTCACTGTACCCCGGAAAGCGCCCTCATCCCCCTCTCCAACCCCTCACACACCCCCTTCGCCCAGCCATCCTCATCGCCCCCGTCGACACCCAACACGCCCCTCTGCCACGTCAGCGCCACCACCATATCCCCACCCTCCCTCGTCACGATATTGAAGTTGACCGCCGCCCCCGTCGCATTCGCCGGCTGCGAAAACACCATCCGGCCCAGCCCCCACCCGCCTTCCCCCTCACCCTCGCCCTCAGGCTTAAACGCCATCAAATTACTAACCTCATAACTCGCCTCCCTCCGCCCCCCCACCTGCCCCTCAAGCCACCCCCGAAAACTCCTCAGATACTTCAACAACCCAATCGGCTGGTCCCCGAGCGTACTGCTCCTCTCCGCCAGCGCCCGCGTCGTCTCGCGCGCGCGGTGCCAGAAGACGTCCTCGCCCCCGTCCGCGGCCAGCGCCTCGACGGCGCCGTCGTCGCGCGGGAAGGCGTGGTGGGCGACGGAGACGCACAGACCCACAGCAGCGGCCCAGTTGCGTGGATCGTCGGGAGTGCCGTAGCGCGGCATGAGGTGGCGGAGGTTGATGGCGGTTTGGGCGATGAAGGACGCGGATGAGGGGGACTCGGGCAGTGCGGCGCTCAGCGCGCGCACGACGACGCCGTGGAGCGCGCCCGTCAGCTTGACGCCGTTGTGCATGCGGCAGCGGCGCAGCATGCCCTGGACGACGGCGGGCGGGGCGAGGGCGAAGGCGGCGCCGGTGCGGAAGTTCGCGGCGTCGTACGCGGTGGGCAGCGCCGTCCAGGCGTCGGGCCGGTGCGGGGCGACGCTGGCGCGGAAGAGGACGTGGCGGGAGGTGAGGAGGCGGGAGGTGAGGAGGGCCGAGGGCAGGTACGAGGACGCGACGGGGAGGAGGAGGAAGGGCCACGAGACGGGGAGGGCGACGGTGCGCTCGATGGGGGGGAGGAGGGCGGGCGTCGCGGGTGGGTGGTAGATGGGGGAGGCGGCGGAGAGGGAGGTCGAGGCTGAGGAGAGCGCGGTTTGCGTGGGGTGGCGGAGGGCGGAGAGGAGGGTGCGGTGGAAGGAGAGGCCGGACGGCCCGTCGCCGTGGGAGTGCGAGTAGGTGAAGAGGAGGTAGAAGGCCTGGGCGGTGGTGGTGGGGGCGGGATTGGTGGTGAGCGGGATGACGACGATCCTCCACGGCGGGATGCGCGACGTGTCGGGGAATTGCTGGTCGTGGGCGTGGCAGAGCAGCGGCTTGATGGCCTCGAGCTCGGCGTGGGGGCTGCCGCTGTCGGTGGTGACGACGGGCTCCGTGATCTCGACGTGGTTGGAGAGGTCCATGGTTTCGGGCCTGATCAGCTCGGGCGATTCGGTGAGCTCGCCTTTGATGGCGGCGCTGAGCATCGGGTGCGTCGAGATGCAGTGCTTCAGCGCGGGATAGAATGACTCCTTGGCGTGGACGGGAAAGCCGTCCGGCGTGGTGTAGCGGCCGGCTACGATGAGGCCGCGATAGTAGCCCAGAGTATGGCGCATGATGCATCGTCTCTCGCTGGTCCCTGGGCGCGCCGTCAGATGTTGTTGCCTGGAAATCCATGTTTACTTACCGGCCGGTCGTAGGGACACGTAGCGTTGCTCGTTGTCCGCCATTCTGTCTGGGTTGACTGGAGTTGCTGTTACTGCTGCTGCTACTGTCGACACGCGATGTTGAGTAATTCACGGTCCCAAGAAAAAAAAGTTGTCAAGGAGTCGGTGGTGTTGCCTGCAGGATTCAAAAGAATACACCGCTCCACTGCATGCCGGGTCTCGGATCTGATACCAGCAATCGGTCCGTGCGACGTAGCCCTTGCCAGATAGGGCAAATCTTGCGTGATGCTGTGTTCTCGTCTCGAGCCAGTTGATTTCGCTGGAAAGTGCATTCACAAAAAGATATAAGTATGTTTAAAAGCTGCGCCATGACCCCAGTAAGTCCCCATACCCGTCAAGCCTTTCCCAAAAATGGCAATAGCAACACCGATCAGGCCAAGCTTTGCAAACCCATGCCTCCTTATAATAACTCCATATCCCACCAATCGACGAAACCGTTTGCATACAGGTACAGTAGAAGCAACCAGAGAGCCGCAAGAATACTCGTCATAATGCTAGTTCGTCTTCAGACTCGTCCGCCAATAGATCAATAAAACTGGTGCTGGGGCGTGGCTCCGACTTGGCTATCCGACTGAGCGGTGAGCTACGTCCCGCTTCGCCCGTCACCTTGGGGCGTGGAGTAGCACTGGGCCCAGTCTTTGCTGGTAACCTCTTAGTTGAAGAAGCTTTGCTGGCTGGCCTGGCAGATTGCGATTCTTGAGGCCCCACGCTCTTCGGCACTGGCTTCGACGGTGTTGGCTTCGACGTTGTTGGCTTCGATGGTGTTGGCTTCGACGATGCTGCCTTCGTCCGAACATCTGGAATTTTCTTTGAAACAGGCTTTGGTAGCGATGGCCTGTGCCAAGACTTCGACGGCTGTGGAGCTGGAGCTGGGCTTGACGCAGCAGACGCGCCGTCTCTCGACGTCGAGCTTGCGCCAACAGCCACATTTGGCCGCTGTGGTGATTTCTGCGAAGGTTTGGACGCTTGCGGAATTGAAGCTGAGCTCGATGCAGCAGGAACCCCGCTTCTGGGTGTGAAACTTGCGCCAGCAACGAGGCGAGGTAATTGTGACGATTTCTGCAGAGGTCGGGGGGCTTGTGTAGCTGGAACTGAGCTCGACGCAGTAGAAGCTCCCTTTCTGGGTGTCGAGCTCGGACCAGCAATTTTATCAGGTCGTTGTGACGATTTCTGGGAAGGCTTGGCCACCAACGTAGTCGGAGCTGAAGTCGACGCAACGGTTGTTCCCTTTCTGGGTGTCGAGCCGGTGCCAGCAACCTGCTTAGGTCGTTTGGTGGCGAGAGACGGTGGCCTGTCTTCGGCCTGAGATCGCTGTGGTTGTATCGAAGGGGGGGCCTGCTGTATGGGCGTTCTTAAGGCACTCTGATTCGGAGCGGGCGGTGTTTGGACAGCACTCTTGGACAAGCCGACACGATTCCGCGCCGCTGCAGCTACTCCTGCTGCCGACGTCTCACCATGAGTCGTTTTAGGCGCAGAACCCTGTGATATTTGCAGCGCGGGTGGAGAAATTCCAAGAACCTGCTGAGGAGTGCTCATGTGCTGCTGCATCGCCTCAATCACCTTGGACGTGTCAATTAGCATCGGATCAATCAGACTCAGATCAATTGGCAGTTGCTTGCTTGGACCAGCCACTACCGACGGCTTATCCGAGATAGTAAAGCGCTTGGGAAGGCGTCGCTGCGGAGCCGACACCGGCTCTGGCCTTGCTTCTTGTGTTGACTGCGCATTGCTCACCGGCTGAGCTGCGCTTTGGGAGCGAGCTTCAGCGGCACGTTGCACAGCAGCGGTTACAGGACTTTCATTCGAAAGTTCTTCCGGTGCCCGCCCTCCCGCGGCTTCCACCAACTGACGTGTAGCACTGTCATCCTTCTTTTGCCGTTTGGAGGACCGGTCTTCCTGAGCGCTTCCGTTGACTGGTAATGCTCTCTTGCGATGTGCGCCGGGTTGGTAGTTGGTCAGCCAGTTTTCTGGTATGCATGTTTCAGGCTTTCTCGTGTGTTCCCTGGCGTTGGAATGAGAGGCCCATGACTTGCCGCACAGAACACAGAGATACGTGCGTTCCATCTCTTCTCTGAAGAGAATGTTGGGATTGAAGGTCGCAGGCTTTCCACTTGTAATGTCCACACCAGGAATCACAAGCTTCGGCGGCTTCGCCTTTGCGGGTATAACGTGATGCGGCTTGCGTCCTCGGTTCGTTCGGTGATTGGCAAATGGCACGCATCTTTCTGGAACAGCGAAGTGGTATTTTGCACCCTTTTTCGACGTCCATCTTGCATTACACCTCCCACAGGCCCATGGCCTTTTGGCGTCGCCGGTGGAAACAATGAAACCTTGAACACCTTCACTTGTCGACAAAGTGTTACCCAATAGTTCGTTAGCAGGTGCCTGGACAGCCGGTGTTGCAACGACTTCTTGATTGCTGTGAGCCGCGGTATCTGCCTGGACAGTTGGTGTAACTACTTCTTGACTGGTGCCAGCCACGCTATCTGACTCGGAATCCCGCACCTCTGTTGGGTAGCGCTGCAGCAACTCGGTGGGATCGGTAAGGTTCGCGAGGTGAGGCCTCGCCGTTTCAAGGTTCTTTGGCTTATATGGCTTCTGCCTCACCTTGTTCGCCAGTATCGGGCCTCGCTCCAGGGCTCTGCGAACGTAGTCTGACATGGGGCCTCTAGCCTCCTCCGCACGACGCGAAAGGTGCTTGTACCAGTGGTTCTCGAGGTTCTTGACAGTCCTGTCTGGGAAGTAGCGACAAATTTGTGAGGTTGACAATTTGCGATCCTTCTTGAGCACGATGAAAAGCTCGTTGTCTCCTTCTATCCAGGCAGGGTGATGTTTGTGCTTTTGAACTTTGGTCCCACCCGGCGTCTCCGTGGTAGAGCCGACGGGACTTGGCTGTGCTACCGGTGTGGCCTGTGTATTTCCCCTACCAGCAGGTGTGTTTGTCGGGCCAGCGACTTCATTGGTCGGCATCATCGATGCAGGATCGGGACTGTTACGTGAAGCAGGAAACTCTTGAGCTTTCATTGGCCCATCATCCGGACCTTGAAATAAATCTGGATTTTTTATGTCCTCGATCCCGGTGGCTTCCGTAGGATCTTCAACCTCAGTGGTTGGTTCCAGGTCCATAACTTCTTCGTCTTCCGCCCAGGTATTGACTTGCTCCTGATCCTCATACTCAATGCTTCCCATGTCTTCTCCCTGCTGGCCGTTTTCTTCAAGCTCATCGAAACTTTCTTCCCCCTCTTCTTCATACTCAGCCCCATCCCACTGAGGCACGGCATATCTGGGTTGGGCCGGGGGAGGGTTGGCCAATATTTGTCGGGGCAAAGTGGTATTGCGAATGCTGGGCGACGGCTCGGGGATCTGTGCAGAAGGGCGGGCCTGCACTCTTGGACGACCGACAGCACGCCCAGTGGACCAAAGCGACCTGGATGGCTGGCGCGGCGACTCGGGAATCATTTGCCGCGGGCGTTGTGGCGGAGGCGCAGGGCGGCGAGCGGATTGAGGCGGACGGGGCAACGGAGGAGCATCCCAGACTGGATCAGTAGACCTCGGACTGTCCTGATAGCTTGACATGTACTGGGCGATCCCTTGGGCAATGCTCTGGCCCAAGGCCTGGAAGAATGCGGGATCCTGGGCAAAATCCATTCTTTGTGGCGTTTGCTGAGGCTCGGTTGGAGGTCTTGGGGTTCGAGTTGGGCGCGGCGGATTCCGGTGCTGCGGTAGGTTGCGGTGCTGCGGTTGAGCTCGGTGCTGCGTTTGGGTCCGAGGACGTGGTGTCGTAGCAGTTGGTGGGTGGTGGATGGTGGACGTCTGCCAAGTGAGTGTGGACAAAGATGCAAGAGCTTCCCCGGGCTGCCTCATGCGCTGGTTGCGATTTCCCGGTGGGGAGCTGAGAAGCTCGTCCTCCTCTCCGCTGTCGCCAACCTCGTAGCGCTCGTATGGATAGGCGTCGACCACATCGTCTACGTCGTCGTCGTCTTCTTCGTACCACTCCTCAAAACCCTCGCCAGTGTCGCGCTCGTCCTCCAAACGGGCAAGGTGGCCGTTATTAACAACAATCTCGCCCGTCTCAAGGTCGACCTCGTCGCCAATGTCGGTGAAATCGCGCTCGTATTTGTCGAATATGTGCTCGAACGTGTTCTTCAGGCGCATGTCATTTTGGTGGCGTTCGCGCTCCAAGTCGGAGAGGTCGTCATAGTGCTCGGCATCCGCTGGCGGTGGCAGCCGGGGACGGTGAGCCATGGGGGCGGCGGCATGGAGCACGGCTGAAGCGTGGTTGTCCGGAATGAGGCCGGCCGCTGGCTGTAGATTTGAATTCAGATGAAGGGCGGGGAGGGGTGCGGGTGCTAAGGCTTCCGCTTCGGTCGAGCGCGACGCGCATCGCGTCGCGGCGCCCGCAAAATCTTGCGGCCCGTGCGTTTGCGTCATGCCCCACGACTGGGAGCTGCAGTGCCCGTTCCATCGCTCATTGTCACCAGCGAAAGCTCACGAAACTCCAACGCATACGTCCTCCTACTCCCCACGACAATCCGCCGCCCTACGCCCGCACAGATACATACAGCGTCATGGGAGTTGCATTCCCATCAACATAACCGCCCGATAACACGCTCACCGCTGCCACGATGTACTGCCAAAAGTGCCGCACGCCCATCAAGCTCGACGGCTCGCTGGAGGACCTAAATCCCGCCGCCTTCAAGCTCCTCACAGGTGCTCACCACGCCAAGCACTTAGCTCTCCTCTATTGCTAAACCCGAGCAGACTCGACGACCCCGTCCGCACAACAGCGGCCCCTCTCGCTGCACCAGTCCCGCCCCGCCTACTCGCAAGACCGCCGCGATGCCTACGACCGTGTCTCCAGCCGGGCGTCGCAGCCCACGTTCCGCCGCAGCATCCCCTCGAGCCGCCACGGCCGCGAGTCGCGCCACCATCCGTCCATGTCCTTCGTCATGCTCACCGACTCACAAGTCGTGCCGCAAGCCCCGCATATCGTGCCTGACGGCGGCCGGCCAATCAGCGCAGGGGTCGATGGCAACCAGGACATGTCGGACAAGATGGAGACGGTACAGCGGCTGTTCGAGGTGCTGTCGGCACGCTCGGACATCGACCAGCCCATCTGCGTCGAGTGCACCGACATGCTGGTAGAAGGGCTGCAGAAGCGGCTCGGGGCGGCGACCAAAGAGCGCGACGCATACGTCGAGTACCTACGGCAGGCCAACGCGGACATACCCAGCGAGGAGGAGGTGGTGCAGGCTCGGCGTCAGCTGGAGGACGCGCGGGCGGGCGAGGAGGCGGCGATGAAGGAGCTGGAGCGGCTGGAACGCGAGAAGGCGGCCATGGACGACGAGCTCCTGGCGCTGGACGCCGAAGCGCGCGGGCTGGACAAGGAGGAGGAGGCGTTCTGGAGGGAGCGCAACGCGTTCGCGACGACGCTGGCTTCGTTCCAGAGCGAGCGCGATCGCGTCAACAACCGCTACGACCACGACATCAAGCAGGCGCAGCGGCTGCAGCGCACTAACGTCTACAACGACACGTTTACCATCGGCCACGACGGCAACTTTGCGACAATCAACGGCTTGCGCCTGGGCAGGACGTCGGCGGTCATGGTGGGCTGGGAGGAGATCAACGCGGCGTGGGGCCAGACGTGTCTGCTGCTGGCAACAGTGGCGGAGAAGGTGGGCTACACGTTCAAGGGCTATCGCTTGTGTCCCATGGGCTCGACTTCGACGATCGAGAAGCTCGACTTTCCTCCGGCCGCGTCCACCGACGACGCGTCGCGGCCGGCGAAGCCCAAGGTCACGGTGCTGGAGCTGTACTGCAGCGGCGATCTCCCGCTCGGCCTGAACTTCCTGCACAGGAGGTTCGACAACGCCATGGTGGCTTTTCTGGAGTGCCTGCGGCAGATGGACGAGTTTGGGTTCAAGCTGCCGTACACGATTCGAAAGGACAAGATACGCGACGCGAGCATCAAGCTCAGCTTCAACCAGGAGGAGACGTGGACGCGGGCTTGCAAAGATACGCTCATCTGCTGCAAATACCTGCTTGCATCAACCAGTGACATGGACCAGAAGCAGCGCAGCGCCACGCCGACGGCACGGCGTTGAGCGGGGGCACAGCAGGAAATGAGGGCGTGCGGATTGGTGGGAGGTCGGGGATGCTTGGGCAGCGAGGAATGCGGTCGATAAAGCGGTTCGGCTCATTACGGGCAGGTGCAGTGGATGCAGGCCCGGGTGAAACAAAGCAGTGACGAGTCTGACGAGCATGGTTGTTTCTGGCGTTATAGGTTCAGAGCGGGGTCACAGAGTGTTTTAGATAAGGGCACGACACGCAGGGCGCGTGTTTGATGAAAGCAATCTCGGAAATGAGCAGCAGAGCGGGCTGGCGACCCGGCCATCAGGCCGAAAGTGTGGGGAGCGAGTAGGTGCCGGCGCTAGCTGTTAGGGGCCGCAAGCCGGCCGGAGAGGGGAATTCAGACACCAGCGCGGCTTCTCGGGCGTGTGCTCTCGCAGCGGTGTGCGCGTGGTATGTTGCGGTGGCGGGCGGCGGTGGCAAAGGCATGCTGGCGAGCTGGTACATACCTCGTGTGGGGGTCATGTGATGTGTGTATAGGGCGGCGGTGTTGAGGGACTCTTGACTCTTCCGGGTCTGCATGCGGGAGGACACGCAGGGGCGCGGCGGGCTCGGGCCAATTGACAACACGCGCCGCGACGCACCACGGGCGTTGCCAAGCGCCAGAGCACTCCTTTCCATGCGGCCGTTCCTCCAATCGCCACGCCTGTCGTGATTTTTTCTTCGGTCGCGCTATCGCGCTTGGGCTAGAGGCAGGATAAGGAGGAGAGCGCGCGGCATCCCGGCAGCCCTATGGCGCCGCGGCAATCATAAATCTCACCAGCTGCGCCTGAAGCAACCCGCCTTTTCTCCCAAGAAGCTCAGCCCATGTCTCGAGTCGTCCTCCACCGCCGTCGCCGTCGCTCGCTCTGACCCGCGCACCCCCATCCGCCGTCGCCCTTTCTCGCCCGTCGTCTCTCATTCTTTTTCAGTGCATGCCGCCATGGACTTATGACCGCGACCTGAACAACCAAAAGGAAAACACAAGCAAACGAGCCTGAGATAAATCAGCCACAGCCGCCCGTCGCCACCCGAGCCGGAACGAAAGAAACAAACGAAACACGCACCTCACTCACTCACCCACCACTCCACCGCCATGCTTCCCTTCACGCACTCGCGCCGCTCGAGCGCGATCCTCGCCTTCTTCGTCGTCGCCGTGCTGCTGCTGCTCTGGAACCACGAGGAGGCGGCGGCGCACCTGCCGACGACGATAATCTCCGACTTCACGCCCCAAGTCTGGTCCGATTACCTGTCGGCCGGCGACGTGGCTCCGCTGGTCGGCACCGCCAACGCCACGCTCGGCGTAAGTAGTTCTTTCTATTCTATTATTGGCAGCGAGCGCCCATCCCACCCCAAAACCACCCGCCATCCCTGCAAGATCATCGCCCGCCAAGGGAAATCACAAAACAACCACCAAACCACCAAACACGCCCATCGCGAGAACCGCCACCCCCAAAAAAGGGAAAAAAAAAAGAAAAACAAGAAAGGAAAACAGGTCACTGACAAGCCCCCCCAAAACAGTTCGAAACCATCCTCGCCGTCTCTCCCCGCACAACCTGGCGGTCGACCGGCCTCCACGCCGCCGCCCTCCGCACCAACCTCTCCATCACGATCCCGCCGCAGCGGCCCCCCACCGCCGCCGAGGTCGCGTCCTTCATGGCGCTCAACCCATCCGGCATCCTCAACGACGGCTCCGCCCGCGCTTGGCTCGCCCACCTGCAGGTCATGCGCGCCGCCCAAAACTACTCGTCCGCCCTCATCGTCGAGGACGACGCCGACTGGGACGTCCGCGTGCACGACCAGGCGGGGTGGGTTGCGGAGGCGGTGAGGAATCTGACGGTCCCCAGGACGGAGACGAGGGAGTGGCCGTGGGGCGAGGATTGGGATGTACTGTGGTTGGGGCATTGTGGGGAGAAGTTGCCGTATGAGGAAGGTGAAGGGCCGGGGGATGAGGTGGGCGGGGAGGAGGAGACGGGGGAGGGGGCGAAGGTTGTGGCGGAGGAGGTCGAGGTCGTGACTGAGGAGGTTGTTGGGGGCGCGGCGCCGGACGAGGGTGCCGAGGAGCCGGCGCCCGCGGTCGTCCAGACGCAGGACAAGGAGAACCTCGAGGCCAAGGTCAAGACGCCGACGGGCGAGAAGATGCCGCTCACCGCCGGCAAGGCCAAACGCCTCCCGCCCGGCGTGCTCCCCGGCGAAGACGACTACATCACCCTCTACGACCCCACCCTGCCGCCGACCGTCGGCTCCTACGACCCGCGCATGTCGGGCGACAGCCAGGAGACCCGCTGGGTCCAGCACGCCGCCGGCCCCATCTGCACCTTTGCCTACGCCGTCACCGGCGCCAGCGTCGCCAAGATGCTGGCCATGCAGCATGGTGACGAGCAGGCGTTTGACTTGTGGATGCATTCAAGGTGTCGCTCGCGCGAGCTGCGCTGCTTTACCGTGAATCCCGAGATGTTCCATCATCATGTCGCCGCGGGCTTGCCGTCGAGTCTGGTCAATGAGGGACAGGTGGGTGGCAGTGGGAAGAACTATACGGAGAATATCATGTATAGCGCGAGGTGCAATTGGGATCGCCCGGATGATAAGCTCGTGAGCTGTCGGCATAGTTGAGGGGTGGAAGGAGAGAGGATGGAACTTCTGTCGGGGGTCATGATGCATTACGCTGGGATGTGTAGATGCTCTTTCTTCTTCATCAATACCCATTGTTTTCTTTTTGTTTTGCGTGGTTGCTGTATATACTTATCTTTGCGGTCGGTTCGCTGTACTTTGCTTCTTGCATACCCCATTCTTTGTGTGCGTTTTGCTCTCCTTTCTCTCGATGGCTCGATGCAAGAAATCGAATGTTGTGGTTTCGGGTAGCTGGAAGCTACAGGTCAAACCTTTACCTATCCAATTGGTAATCCCGGGAACCGACGAACTCTGCACCGCATAACGTGAAAGACTACCTGGGCTGTGGGCGGTCGCGACCAGCAATCGAGGCCACTTGCGGAATTGCATTATGCAAGACTCTGTTACAGGCATATCGAGAGACAATCCTACAGCCCTCCCCTAACTGGTATTGCGGTGACTGCCAGGGAAACGATCTAAGGTACGGGCAAATCTCCTTCATCGCCTGACTTTCCAGACCTGTTCCATCTCCTCCGCCAAGTCAAGATAACTGACAACCTCGCAGAACTCCTTGTCCAAGCTGGCCAGATGGACTGAGTGAACTAGCTCAGCAGGATAGGCATGTCCATCCATCGTCTTTTCGTACGTTGCGGTGGCGTCTTTGACCAACAGGATGCGGCCGGGGTTCTGCTCATCGCGTGCAGAGGCGACGCCCAGGTTTGCAGCCATGCGGACGGTAGTGCTGACGCAGTGATCTGTCGTAAGACCTATAACGACGAGGTCGGTAATCTTCCGGCCGCGAATGGCTTTTTCGAGGTCGGTGCCGATGAAGGCGGAGTTGACGTTTTTGGAAAAAGTCGGCTCGTCGGGTTGTGGGGCGGCGTAAGGTTGGTAGGCGACATTCCCGCGCACAGGGTGTAAAGGGGAGGTCGGTGAGCTGGAATGATGGCAGACGTGGAAGATGTTGCCCGGTTCCACGTTTGCTCTGAATTTTTCGAGAAGCAGTGCTACATTCCTTTCGAAGTCCGGCGTCGACCTCGACTTGCCCCAGTGTGTCGGATGGTCGAACCCCTGCTGGATGTCGATCAGAAGCAGGCCGTATCGGGAGCGAGCCGTCATGTTCAAGCGTCTCAATGTTGATGGAGAAAAGTCCCGTGGAAGGTTAATTACAATCTCAGCCGGCAGCAGCCTCAACTTTTAGAGATTCCATGGATGACTCATTCAAGTGCAATTGTTTGTCAGCGTCCCCACGTTTGGCGCTCCAGCACGCCCTTCGACAAGCTTACGGTAAAAGCGCAATGTACCTGCATTTTCACGAAATTCACTGTTATTCCTGTGTTGAAGGACAGGCGATGAAAATTTACGAGGAGCAGAACCATAAATTTGGGAGACCGGAATATGAAAAATCGAGAGGATGTGGTATCTGATAGGCAAAACGTGGGCTGCCCAGCCTGCCGCAAAGCGCCGATGGGCGTCGGCTATTCAAGCGAGAGATGAGATGTCCGTCGTCTGGCGTTTGAGCTGTCGTAATCGCCGCTGGCTGGGCGGTAAGAGAAGTTCGGTTGGTGGTAGAGAGCAGCCGAAGATGAAAAAAAGGGTCTCGGTCAGAAACTAATGCCAGACAGCAGCAGTAGTCAAAACTGAAAGAAGGGTCCCGCCTTAAGAATAAACTGTGGCGGGACTCCCATGCACGGATTTCCTCCCCAGAACCCACCACAACTGCTTCCATCCGCACAGCTTCTATCCACGCAGCTTCCACCCACAGCTTCCATCCACACAGATACAACCATGAATCCAGCCTACTTCACCGACGAAGACATCTACGAGAGAGAGGATCTCCAGTCCTCCCCATCACCACACTCGCGCCAACTCCCTCAACACCACACCCACGAAGACGAAGACAACAACAGCACTCACAGCTCAACCCCGCGGAAAGCGCCTGCACCCACCAACCAGCTCGGCACCACACGCTTCGAGACGACGCACCTCTTCCCGCGCAAACTCACCATGCAACACTCCCGCGCCACAGCCCCGCCGCAGGACGTCTACACGCACTTCGACACGACGCCCCCAACCCCGGCTCCCAACGGCGACGACTCGCACGCCTACCGCGCCGCCACCCGCCTCCCCTGGACCAACCTCTTCCTCCCCACCGACGACGCGTCCGCCCGCGAGATCCACGACGAGTGGGTCGCGCTGCAGGACCGCGGTCTCAACGCCCACGAACACCTGACGGCAACCCTGGTCCTCCTCTTCCGCAGCGGCCGCGGCAGCCATCAGCAGCAGCAGCTAGAAACCACCCGGACGACGACGACCACCACCACCGCCGGTCCCGTCACGGCAGAGCGCATGGTCAAGTTCCGCGTCACACCGCAGACGGACGACGACGACGACGACGACGACGACGACGACGACGACAGCGCCTCGCGCTACTGGAACGGCCCGCCAGCGCTATCGTCTTCGACGCCACCGTCTTCGCCAACAACAGCCGACAACACGTACCTTGACCACGACTTCCACGGGTTGCTCGGCACCGGCGAGAGCTCCGCGCCCGCATGCACGTACTGGCTCTCGCTCGACTCCCTCGGGTTCCGCCGCCGCAGCAGCAGCGTCCTCAGGCGCTGGTCGGCGTTCGAGGAGAAGCTGAAGCGGTGCGCGTACGTCGTCGACGGGCGGCTGCTGTGTGCGTATCTCAGCGTCGCGGCGGCGGCGGGGGGAGGGCATGGGGAGTGGAACGGGGAGGCGACCAGGATCGAGGTGGGCGAGGAGGGAGAGTGGAAGATGACGACGGTTGAGGTGGCCGAGGAGGAGGAGGAGGAGGAGAAACGAAGGGCGGCGAGGCAGGAGGTTCTGTGCTCGGCCGCGATGGCGTTGTATGACCGGTACAAGCTGCGACGCTGCCGGCTGGAGACAGGGGGGGGGCGGATGGCGGCGGCGAAAGGCGGCGGCGGAAGGGGAGGATGGGGTGGACGGGGAGGGATGCCGCTGTGCTGAGGCATTACGGCGTTAGTGTGGTTGGGGACCGTTGGGACGTGTGGGTCGTTCAAGGGCATGTCACCGAGGAGGGAGAGTGGGACGGGTGCACGATGACGCGTGTCGACGACGGCCGGTTCAGCGGCCCGCATTCGGTGCGGATGTTGCTGCAGTGGATCAACGAGATCCATCTGTGGGGGTTGACGGTGCATGCCCAGGCCGTGCGGGAGGATAGCGCCGTGTGCGCGGGCGTGGCCGAGGTGCTTATGGAGGGGAGGAAACGGCGCAGTAGTTCCGTGTCCGGCGGACGGTCTTTTCTGGGGGATGTGCTGAAGAGTGCACGGAAGGCTTGAGCGAGAACGGTTTCTGGTTTGGGTGTAGCGTAGAGTTGCTTAAGTGAAGGTTAGATTGTAATAGCATGGAAATGTAGCAACAGCTTTCTACAGTGCATATGGCCTCCTGCCTGCGTCAGTGAAGATGTGAACCTACTCATGGTTGTTTCACCCAGGTTTTCTGCACTGTACTTACATTTACGTCAGCATTACCCTCTGCTACCTATGTAAGGCTTGAAAGTGGACAAGGACGTCCGGATGTTGTATTCGACTATCCACGCATACGATGAGTATATTCGCACTTCTTCTCTACTGTTCAGCCTGACCTCCATATCACCACTCACGCATCACCATCTGAAGACATGTTAGCAAGCATCTCCAAAACAACAAAGAAAAAGACCAGCGACTTACGAGAAATGCTCGCTATGCAAGTACACCTCCCTCGCACCCTTCCCACTCAACACACCCTTCTGCACCCCCGCCACCGCATTCCTCACATCATACAGCATCCCCGCCGGCCCACACACAGCAACGGCGAGCGTCTTCCCTTCCGCCGACGCCGCATACTCCTCGACGACCTTCTGCAGCTGCGGCCTACCCTGCCTCCACGCAACAACACCATCCTCGCCACCACCACCCACCCGCACCTTCTTGTCCTCCCCCGCCATCCTCGCGCTCTCCACCTCCGCCTCCTCGCCCGCAGCGTCGTCGTCACCAGTGACATGCACCGCAACCGCAACCTCCACCGCGTCGTCGTCGTCGTCGTCGCCACCGTACCCGTACCGCCGCAGCAACGTCCTCACTTCCTCCGCGTACCACGCCCCGGTACTCCCATGCCTCGTCGCCAGCACGACGCCGACCGCCCTCTTCCCACTGCTTGTGGTCGCCGCCATCCCCTCCTTCTTCTTCTCCGAGGACCGCAGGACCTCCTCAACAACCGGCAGCGAAAAGCCCGCGCCCGACCCGCCGACGACGACGAGGATGTTGTCGAAGGCGGCGAGGCGCGAAGACGGCGACGATGATGATGCCGCTGCCGCGCCGACACCGACACCGCCGTACGGCCCGTCCAGCGCCACGCCCACCTCGGCGCCGCCGGCCCCTGCTTCTTCCAGCGCGAGGTCGTGCAGGGCCCTTGTCAGGCCGCCGCGGGCGTGGGGCTTGACGACGAAGCGCAGCTCTGTTTCGCCTGGCTGCGGTGACGCGTTTTTTCCGTAGCCGTCCGACGACAACAGTCCGTCGTCCCCCGTCTCCAGCGGCGGAGGCAGCGAGCAAATCGTAAACGGATGCGCGGAGACGCCGTAACGCCACCAGCTCAGCCGGGACGAAAAGAAACGCAGGAAGACGTGCTGCCCCGGACGCCAGACGAAGTCGATCGGGACGGCCTGGGCGGCGACGACGCCGGGGTGCAGGCGGATGGTGATGGCGAGGTGGGCGTTGGGCAAGGGCGTGAGGTGCGCGGTGTGGTGGGGCCCGTAGGCGAGGAAGGTGCGGAGGTGGGAGAAGGCGAGGGAGGAGAGGTAGAGGGTGCCGGTGGCGATGAAGTAGTCCCTGGGAGGGAAGGTTAGTTTGGGGGAGGGGGGAGGAGGGGGAAGGAGGGGGACGGACCAGGATGTTAGGCGGAAGTCGCAGTGGAAGAAGAAGAAGAGGATGAAGGCGAGGGCGGCGGTGAAGTGGGTGGCCTTGAAGAATTCGTAGAAGCGGTTTCTGCGGGGTGGTGGGGTGGTCAGTTGATGATGCTGGTGTTTGTTGGGAGGATTACCTGATAGGACCGAAGGACATGACGGTCAGGTAGGTTTGGAAGATGAGGGCGACGACGCCGGTCCAGTAGACCATGTCGGTCTTCCACTTCTTCTCCATGTCGCCTATCCATATGTGGTAGACGAGGAAAGGGAAGGTGTGGATGAGGGCGAGGATGAACATGGCGTAGCTGCTCCAGCGGTGGAAGACCTGGTGCAGATGTTGTCAGTTTGGGTCTTGTGTGTTGACTGTCAGTTGGGGACTGACCTGGAGCTTCTCATGCGAGACGCCGGTCAAGGCTGTGACCCAATTGGCCTTTGCCGCCAGGACGCTATACACATGATCAGCATCATGCCTAAATGCGAGAATGCTTTCCTCTTACACAACAAACGGGAGCAAGCCAACGGCCATCCAGCCAGTCCTGGTCGCAATTGGCGGCGACGATCCATAAGAGACGGAACCATCCTGCGTGTTGGGCCAATAGTACGGCTTCGGACCGAGGGTCATGGCTGAAGCACACATCAGCACCAGGAGATTCGTAACCGGCAGTTTTGCAACCAACCGAAGAAGAAGACAGCGCCAGCAAGACCGACCAGCAAGTACGCCAGCGAAGGCGAGTACCAGTCGAAGACGCGAATGCGATAGGCTCGGTATCCGACATAGCGCAACGAAGCCTGAGTCTGGCGCCAGAAACGCTTGCGTTGCACCGACCGCGGCGTGATTCGGGAGACGATGTTGCCGGCGGTGAAGAGGCCAATCATGGCGAGGACGAAGTAAACGGTGGTGCGGGCGAAGCGGTAGTCCGCCTTGTACCTGCATCATATCCCATTGGCGTTAGCAGCAAAGTTCTCATGGTCATCATCATCATCATCTCACCAGTATCGCCAGAAGCCGTTGCGGTAGGCGCACTGGTCGGGGGTCAACTCGCAGCTGTCTTCCCGCGACGAGTGCAGCGTGACGGGGGTGTCGAGCCACGGGATGCCGCCGCCGCCCATGTCCATGTCCATGGCCGAAGACGGCAGCACGACGGCTGCCATCAGCACGAGGAACAGTGACGGATCCATTGTCGATCGAGGGGATATGTTGTGTGCTGAAGCTGGAGGACGCGTGGACTGGTTAAAGCTGGAGGCCGACCCACGAGAGCACGTTTCCCGACCGCATGCGGGCAGTGAAGCGAAGGCAGGTGTAACTCGGGTCACGACACACGCATGCGGGTGAGAAGGTTCCAATCAAGTGACGGCTATAACGGTTGCGGAAGTAAAGCCCAATGCCTCGCCACAGCGGGGGTGGGAATAAAACCCGCAGCAGCCATCCCGGGCAGCGAGCAGAAAAGAGAGCGAAACGGTGAGCAAGTTGGGCTGACTCCCAATGCAATGCGCACAATTGAGCAGATTACCTGATTGGTCGACCGGGCCCCCTTCCCTGCATCCATCTTCGGCCCGCCCGACGAACAACCCACCGCCCGGAGCAACGACAACCGCACACACACACACACACCCACACACGTCACCAATCAACAACGAACAGACAAAACCGCCATCAAGGTATCCAAGAGCCTCGACACAAGAATATAACAATCTCCCCATACCACCCACCTACCCACCTCCGCACCACACAAAATCACGCCGTCCCCAGCACCCTCACCGGCGCCGCCGCCGCTGCCGCCGCCGCCTGCACCACCTCCACCTGCTCGTTCCGCTCGAAACATGCCGCCGCCTGCACCATCTCCTCCCTCTGCACCACCTCCCTCCCCCACCACTCCCTCACCGCCCCCACGCCGCCCCTCACGCTCTCCGCCCTCACCCCCCTCGCCCTCAACACGCTCGTCGCTACGCGCGCCGCGTCGCCGTCGTAGCACACCAGCAACACCCTTTTCTCCCTCAACGCCGCACTTCCACCCTCCGCGCCGAAAAACGCCTCCAGCTCCCGCCACAGCGCCGCCAGCACCTTCGCGTCGGCGAAGGGGCTGGGAGTGTTGCGGTCGATCGCGGCCTGCGGGGCGTTGACGGCGGCGGGGAGGTGCCAGCACGCGAAGTCGGTGGGGTGGCGGAGGTCGATGATGGATGTTGCAGGGAGGGGGGAGCCAGACGCGAGGTCGAAGAAGGCATGGAGGGCGGTTGGGGCGGGGAGTTTCCAGGATTCGTCGTAGCGGTGGCGGTCTACGTGCGTGAGATTCTGCTCGCGGGCGGGGGTTAGTGGGCGTTGGGGGGAGGGGGATGGGGGAGGGGAGGCAGGGGGGCTTACGTGGTTGGTGATGGGGTGGAAGTTGGTCGGGGCGAGCGCGGCGAAGTACTCGTTGATGTACTGGTACGGCAGGTCGCAGCAGAGGAAGACGCAGGTGATGTCGCCGCTGTCCGGGTCGGCGAGCGACGAGAGGGTGCCCGCGGCTTTGCGCTTCTCGATGAACTGGTACAGGCCTGGATCGAGGCTCGGGGTGTCAGCGCCGTGGGCGCGGGTACGGTGCTGTGGAGTAGTACTGACCTTGCAAGTTGAAACCGGAGGACGGGCCGCACACCAGGCCCTCGCGGGAAAGAGCTAGGGACAGGGCGTATGAGTCGGTGGAGCCGACCTCCTCCATGGTGTCGATGGCGCCGCGCCAGGGGAATGTCACGGGCGACATCAGTGCGTATGAGCGCGGGCCTGGCACGCGGTCTCCGGCTGCGGTGCAGACTCTGTTTCTTGTCAGTCTGGGTCTTTTTTCGACGGGTTGCCTGCTCCATACCCAACTCTGACTACGGACGGCTTTGCGTCTTTGAAGTAAGTGCCCATGCCCGTCATGGTACCGGACGTCCCCATGCCGGCACAAAGGACGCTGATCTGAGGCAGCTGCTTGAGTATTTGAGGACCAGTCCACTTGTAGTGCGCTTGCCAGTTCTGCCTTCTCGTCAGCTTCGAGACACTTTGGAGTCCTTGGAAAGAACGTACCGCGTCGTTCTCGTACTGATTCGGATTCACCACACTCTCGTCCAGCTTTGCCTTCCGCCTGGCGGCCTGAATCCCTCCTCTTTCATCAAGAGGCTCCGGTTGCGACGGACCGCCAAACAACGTACTAACGGAGAAGTGAGTGACAGGTTCCTTAACTAACGACTCACGACCTTACATGTTCAGGCCGAAGAACTGCATGAGCTTGAGCTTGGCATCGCTTGTCTTGTTGCTCAAATACGCCCTGGTGTCGTCGATGCCGTGGAAGACTCTCCCAACCAGGGACATGGAAATAACGGTGGAACCGGAGCTGTACTCGATCACCGTCTTTGTCTTATCCTTCTCGACGCTCTTCTCGAGGAGGTTCATGGCTGGAAATGGTCAGCACTGTGCATCATGTTCACTCTAATCCGAGCACGTACCAGGCAGTGCTTTGACGTTGTTCGCCGGCAGCATGGTCATCATCTTGGCGTAGATGCGCACGCCGTCTTTCCTGTAGGGGTTGAGGCATGCCGGTATCTCGACCAGCGGAAGTGGGGGCTGGTAGTCGGGATCGTAGTACTTCTGGAGAGAGTCCTCTCCGGAGTACACGTTGAGCTCGTTCTGTGGATGCATAATTGCTGGTAATCGGGTATTCGCGCTCTATCGTGACAGGTAACTGCTCGATTATCCGAAGTTATATATAGCGGGCCGGACGGTGGCGACACGGGCAAGAGGAACATTAAGGTGCTCAAAAACACTCTCCAACGCCCCACGCAACGACGACCAGGAGGAGTACATTTGTGGATGGCAGGTTGCACGCCTAGCCAGCTACTGCCGTAGATCTCTCGTAAGCTAAGTGCGATCCGGCAGCTGTCGCCGCGTGCAGCACGCTGCCTGTGACGGTGCCATTGGTTTCCTGGATCAGGCGGACCTTAGCATAATGCGTCTGGAGCCGTGGGGAGCGGGCACCGGCCGCGAATAACCCGAGCTCTGAGGGAGAATGAGCAAATAAGATAGGCAGTGAGACAACGCCTGTCGATCTCTTACTGCATCGGCAAACGAGCAAGTGTGGGCCTGAGTGGCTGATCCGACGCCGAAAAATTGATTCCGCGCGGGTTGGAGGTGAGCATGGTACCTAGACTGAGATTGTTACGGATCCGTAGCGTGGATGGCGTTGGCTGCGGAAGCAGGCACCTTGGTGGTGGTTCGGGGTGATCATGCCTTGGCATTAGCTGGCACGGTGGGGTGCCCCAGCCCGTTGTCGGTGTGTCTTTGCTACGTCGCCTGCGTAACCTCGTACCTTGTTTCTTTTTCGTCGTGGGTTGAAAGAAGGCCGCGCTCGCTTCTCTGGTTCCTCCCTTCCAGGTATACACCTCAGCTGCCCACAATGAGCGAACGTATCGAGGGCTCTGGCGCTGCTGGAACGCCTTCTCCTGCGGCGACTCTCACGGGAGAACAGTCCGACGTCGAGAAGGCTCCCGTGTTCAATGAGCAGACCAAATACTTACCAAAGAGGAGGATCGTTTCGGTTGGTCAACCACCACTTGCCCAATTGGCCAAACCATCTGACCATCCCGCAGGTGTTCCTGGCTTGCGCAAGCATCGACTTCGCAGCGCTCTTGGATCAGACATCACTCGCCGCCAGCCTGTCCATCATCGGAAGATCCCTCAACGCCAGCAACCAGAGTTCCTGGATTTCGGGTGCCTACTTTGTGTGAGTGCAGACATCGGATGGCTTGCATCATCACGGTACTAATCCAATGGCTGCAGCACTTCAACCTCCTTCCAGCTCCTCTACGGCCGACTCTCAGACATCTGGTCCCGGAAGATCATCCTACTGATCGGCATCGCCATTTTCTTCTTCGGCTCCCTGGCATCATCCCTCTCCCAGAATGTCATCCAGCTCATCGTATTCCGCGCCTTCACAGGCGTCGGCGGCGGCGGACTGATGACGGTAGCCCAGTTCATCGTCAGCGACGTCGTGCCGCTGCGAGAACGCGGCAAGTACCAAGGCATCTTAGTACGTCGAAACCACCACCACCACACGCACAACGCAACACTGACTCCCGCTCCCAGGGCGCATTCGTCGCTCTCGGCAACGGCGTCGGCCCCGTCATCGGCGGCGCGCTCGCCTCATCGTCCGCCGACGGCTGGCGCTGGATCTTCCGGTTGAACCTGCCGCTCAGCGTCGTCATGGTGCTCTGCGTCGTCTTCTTCATGCCGCTCAAGAAAGTCGAAGGCGAATGGAAGCTGTACGTCCGCCCATACTCCCGATCCACTGATACCACGTCACTGAATGCCCGACTCCGTCACAGCAAAATCAAAGCCGTCGACTTCTTCGGCGCCGTCCTCGCCCTCGGCGGCTCCGCCGTGCTCGTCCTCGCCCTCACCTGGGCCGGCGGCGAGTACGCGTGGGCGTCCGCGCACGTCATCGCCTCCTTCGTCGTCGGCATCGCCGTGTGCATCTGCTTCGTGCTGTGGCAGTGGAAAGGCACCAGCGTGCCTCTGGTCCCGCGTACGTTCCCCCCTGATCCCTCCACCACGTACGTACATGCAGCTGACAACCCACAAAAAGTCCACATCTTCCGCTCCCGCGTCGTCGCCGGCGCCAGCATCACAATGTTCATCAACGGCTGGAACTTCGTGACGCAAATCTACTACATCCCCACCTTCTACCAACTCGCCTACGCCCGCTCCGCCACCGTCTCCGCCCTCCTCCTCCTCCCCCTCACCCTCACCCAAACCCTCGCGTCTACCCTCACTGGCCTGCTCGTCTCCGCCACCGGCCGCTACCGCGAAGCCATCCTCGCCGGCTGGGCATTGTGGGCCGTCGGCCTCGGCCTCTTCTCGACGCTGGACGACTACTCCGGCGTGGGGAAACAGGTCGGCTATGCCGTCCTGACGGGCGCGGGTGTCGGCGCCACGCTGCAGCCCAGCCTCGTGGCGATCCAGGCGGGCGTCCCGCGCGGCGATATGGCGGTCGTCACGGCGTGGCGAAATTTCGTCCGCAATCTCGGCGCGACGCTGGGGCTGGCGGTCGCCGGCACGGTCGTGAATAACGCGGTGGAGGGCGCGGTGGGGGCGCTGGGCTTGGGAGAGGGGGAGGTGAGGCGCTTGCTGAGGAATCCCGAGAGTGTACTCGAGGAGATGGGAGGGGGCGGGAGGGCGGAGCGGGTGAGGAGCGCGTTGGAGGGGGCGTATCGGCGGGGTTTTAGGACCCTGTTTTGGATCGATGCGGCGGCGGCGGCGGTGGCGTTTTGCGTGGCGGCGGCGCTGTTGCCGCAGGTTAGTTTGGTGAGGGAGGATGATGGGAAGTTGAAAGAAGAGGCGAGGAGGAAGGAGGAGGAGAGGAGGAGGGCGGGGAAGGGTGAGGTGGAGGTGGGGGCGGGGGAGACGGAGAAGGATGGGGCGTAGAGGGTGGGGAGTGGCGGTTGTGTTCTACTTGGATTGTTCTTGATGGAGGCGGCGTGTAATTTACTTAAGCTGTGGATATGATGAGCATTCATTTCGGAAACCATGCGGATAATAAAGCTGCTGATGGTCGAGCGGGTGCCGGACTGGATTCCTCGGTCGACATACCGGCGGACTCGCCTTCGGGAAGCGAAAACAACGATGAGCCATCTGTCAGAATCTCGTTCTTATGGTTCTGGCAGCGCTGGCAACACTTATATCTGCTATTGTTGTCTTTCGGTGTTTCTTTTACTGGCGTGAGAAGCTTGAGAGGCAGATTGAGCAATTTGTGAGTTCAGCTTGGAGAGACGGCGGCTGTATTGAGTTGCCCTAGAGACGAAGAATTCGTGCTTTTTGCCAATCATCCTCATGGTGAGTGCCCCAAAATGAAGGGAATTGAGGATATGTTCTCTTGAAGATGGCTATCAAAATTCGTAAAACGATTGCTTTATGACCATCGCCCGGCTACGCCTCACCACCTCAGCCTCTCCAAGTAAAAACTTCTCATGCCAAACATTGGTTGAATCTTAAGCCGATAATTCACGGAATGTATTGTTTGCAGCCTTGCGCGGACGCTGTTCATCATGCATTGGCGCTTCCGATGAACACGACCTGCACAGCAGCAAAACTGGCACATGAAATCAATTTCTCCGCTTTCCTTGTCGCCGATTTGAGGACTTACGCGACAGTAGCGGCAAATATTTCTGCCGGGCGTGCAGAGGTGAGAAGGGCGACGGCAACGGAAAAGGCTGCTGAAAAGCCTATGGATGCGATGATGCGTATAAGCATGCTTTGGATGAAGTAGAGAACTACGATTGCCAAAGATGGTATGATGGTTGAAAGCAAGATGCAAAGAATCCGTGCTGCGGTTTCGTACCTCTTGTCCTTCCACTCCACGAGGCCCGCATTCAAGCCGGTTATTGGCTCCTGAAGATTCTATTAGCGAATAACGCTGATTGTATATGTGGCTGGGTATGCATTACCTTGCTTTGCAGACCGGAGTGGAACATGAAGGGGACGAGTTTCTCTGCTGTCCACCTCATGAAGGGGGGATCGTCTGTTCCCGACAACGCGACCAGGTCATCTGTCTCCTTTGGATGCCAGGGCAACTCTTCAACACCTTTCAGGAAGTTGTTGCCCCCATCCGCACGTCCGAGCCAGTCTCGTAGAAGTTCGAGATTGTAGTCTCTGGGCCTTGAAAGCCTGTTGATCTCTGCTTGGCGGAGGAGCGCCGAGTCTGCAAGTATGTCAATAAAAGTGCTCAAGTGGGATAAAAAAAATTGTTCAGCGCATACTGTACTTCTCCAGCAATTCGCGTGCTTTCAAGACCCGCTGCCACTGACTGTTGTCAGGACCAGTTTCCCCCGAATTGATGAGGTTGATCGCTTTCTCGTTGTAGGGTAATCTATCATCAGTGTCGGATGCCCTCGCGGCTTCAAGCTCTCTTTCGACTTCTAGTAGTTCAGCTTGTTGGATTAGCAAGCTGTGTGCATTCAGTTCTGCAAATCGCTTGAAGATGGCCATGCCCGGATATGGCCCCATTATGCGGGCCAGAGTCGGATAACCTGGCGGAGGCCCTGCCATGCTGAAAAACTCAGTAGGACAAAATTTGTGCTCGTCTTTGGAAGTGTGAGGCGTTGTTGACTTAATCCGAAAGGCCGTGGGGGTTTTCCGTGGAGTGGGTCACGGCTGCTTGCGGGAGGCTACAGCCCGTCTTATAATGTGCGCAAATCATGCGAGCGGCACAGGCTAGCCCATTCGGACACATCTCCGCTATTCCACAAGGCGCTTAACTCCTTGCATGTGATTTCGGGTCATAAGGGGAGCAATATGCACGTTGACGTGACATTTCTAGAGCTACACGTACAGAAAATCGAGAACCAAGCGCCAAGAAGAGACAACCTTGTATATGGCAGTAGGGAACGGTTCTGTCTACTAGTTCACATGGGTATTTGCTCTTTTCTACAAACTCTGCTTTGAGTTAATCGTCTCTCTCATCTGAGTCTTCTTGTTCTTTCCCCTTTTTCTTTTTGGCCTGCTTCTTCTTCTCTGCCGCTTGACGCTTCATTTCCTCAAATTCCGACCTCCTCTGCTCCTCATTCTGACTATGGAAGTTCTCCGTCGCTTGATCTTGCGTTGCCTTCTTGGCTGAGAAGATAAGTTAGTGCAGCTCAATAGGTGGTTGGCGTTTGAGTTCCATTTCAACACACCTTTTGACCGTTTTGGCAGACCCAGTGGCAGTAATCTTTCGAATCCTTCCTGAGCTGTCGACATGTTCAAAAATGAAGATGTCTCCAAGTTGACGTACAGAAAATCCCACTGAAAAATTGTCCGCTCCGAAATGATCATGTCGTATGGCAAGTCTTTGAAGACGTAGAGCGGAAGTTGGTAGCAATCCTTGGGTTTATTGACGAAAGCCCAGAGAGATTCGACGACAAAACTGGCCGCAATGATTTCTCCGTTCCCAATCACGAGGTCCACGGGTTTTCGAAGTCTTTTTACCTTTGATTTAAGCTTCAGTCTGCACGCCACATGCAGAGATATACAATCTAATGATGCTCCCGTGTCCAGCAGACACTTTCCGTCATGTGCATGTCTTCCTTCATCATATATGAACACTTCATATATGACCTTGTTGTTGGTATGGTCATTGGTGCGATGGGGAAGGCGCTCCTCGTAAGAAGACGATATGGACCTGGCGTCTGGTACCCATGTCGACACGATGGAAGACGAATCATCAACAGTGGTCTCAGCTTCTTCTTGCTTCTCGCCTGCGTAGAACTCAGCTGTGGACCAGTCCGTTGCATCGACTTCATCTTCTCTTTCCTCGGGATCCTCTTGGTGGCTGATTGGATCTGGCAACGGTATGCATGGAAATACTTCTTCGAATTGTACGGGCGTCAGGCCAGGCGACGAATTGGTTTTCTTGAGGTATACGGCGGAGGCATTGAGCTCATCCTGGAATGACGACGCATCATCTTCCACTGTCGTCCCGCTTGCTTGGCGTATCGACCTGCGGAATGAATCAGTGCCTGGGCCGCCAACAGAATTTTGAACAATAGAACATTACCCCTCTACCAGAGCCTGAAGAAGCTCAACACCATCTCTGAGCTGTTTGGCTCTCTTGTTGATTTCAATAAGAAGATCTCGTACGACGGCTATGCGCACGTTCTTGTCCAATCCAAAAGTGACTTTTGTCCCAAAAGTGACTTTCCTCCCAAAGGTAAATTCCCTCAGTTGCGTTTCCGATCCTTTGATAGATCTCGAGTGTTGCTCAACAGTGTTTACGAGAACCGTGTACTCTCTGAGAATCGTCTCGAACAATTGCCGCTCATTGTCGTTGAGTCGCTGCTCACCGTACGATGAGAGTAGCGACGCGAGATGTTTGAACACCGGTTGTATCTGCTGGTAGTTCTCTGAAGCATCGCTCAGAAACTGTACATCTTCGCGGATGCCCACGACACTTTTGGCTTCTGATGTAACCGAATCCAATGCTACTTGGCTTTCGATTATTAGGGGGAGAGCACCTGAAACAAGCGCGGCAGCCTCAATGCCCGACATGTTCAGAAGACGGGTGCTCTGGATCAAGAAGTTTTCTTTCCTTGTAGCGAAGTAGATCTGCCGTCTGTAATAGGTCAATCTGTTATGGAAAGCGGAGAAAGAGCGGGAGAGGTTTGCGAACGTAAGCGGATCGTAGGTCTAGTAACCATCAAAAGACGTTGCGAGGAGGCTGAGACTTTAAGCATGAAGTGTAAAAGGAGTGCGGGGCTTCAGCTGCCATTTCAAATCAATCGACATGCTGACTTTAGCCCCATTTGTTGCCGATGGTGGAGTCTTGTGTGACCAATGCTGATATCGTAATTGCACGGGTATGTTTCGGCTGCAAGAACGTGCATGTTCAGCTGAGCTGACACTACCGCTGCTCCTCATCACACCAGTGCTTCGTTCTCGTCGACACCAGGTTGCGCTGCTTACTGTTGACCCCACCCTGTATGAAAAGCAACTTGAAGCAACTGTAGCTTTGCCACGTCACACTCATGGGGCAAGGTCCAGTAATAACAGCGCACCTGCCAAGTCTAGGCATCAACGCAGCGGCAAGGCTGAATCGTGATGGCATTGTCGACACCCCTGGGACTTCGAACACGGGATGCAAACAAGCTTAGTCGACCGTCGAGGCGCGATTCTCCTCGCGGACATATGCGACGCTCCCCTGTCTTGTCGCGCCATCGACTGGACCAAATATCCTCGAGTAACAACGAATTTTCACTCCGCCACGACGCCTCAGCTGGCACCACACATGCGTCTGCAGACCCCGGTCCCCCGAAGGCGCTCCAAAACGCCACAAACCCAGTTTTCGCACATGGCTCTGCATACCCCGCAGAGGCCGCCCAACACGCTCGCCTATTCTTGACGCAAGGTCCGCTATGAGCCTCCATCGACGACGAACTCAGGTTCATCGCGATCACCGCCTGACCTTGCTTCCTGGAGACCAATTGTCGATGCTTCGAACCATTACAGCACTGCTTCCTTTCACTTCACGCTCAGTGAATGCACGCGCTTGAGTGACCTTAAATTGACGCCAACTGATGATTGATGGGAAGCTTACATTCTAGTTCAGGGCGCTTTGAAGGCTGTTTGTGAGCAGGCGGGCGTGAATACGCATTTCAGTAGGGATGCTTTTTCCCGTCTGCCTGGGTTAATTTCCACTGCAACGCCAACATCTTCAGGCAGACGGGCGTGACGTGGTGAAAAGAGTCTCCACTTTTGGCAACGTTGGTCCTTCACCCGCACGCGGTAGAGTCGACAAAGTCCATCGCGCACTATTCTTTTATTCCTTCATCCAATCAGCACCTGCTTCTCAACAAAAACCTCTTCCCACGTCTGCCCGCGTCCCTCATCCCGCATCCGCCACACCTCCCCCAGCACATCCGCCGCATTGACATCACTCCACGTCCCCGTCTCGACCGCGAGCGCCCTCAGCCGGCCCGCCACAAATGCCCTCATCGCCCGCGTCTCCCCCACCGACCCCCCGCACCCGTCGACTTCGTACCCAGCCACGAACAGCGGCCACACAGCCCCACACCACGCATAACTGCCCTCTGGCAACGACGACACAGCCACGCCCTCGACCCCGGGGAAGCCAAGACGCGCCAGCAACGCCCGCACGCATCCCCGGCGCACGTCCTCGGCGCTCTTTCCGTCGAAGATGGCAGCAGGCGAGCCGTCGTCGCCGTCGTCCAGCCACGCGCGGAACGGTGCCGTCAGCTCGACGACCAGCGTGCGGAGGGCGTACAGCAGGGCGGCGTCGCGCAGGCAGTGCAGCAACGTCACATAGTCCGCCGCATTCTGCACCTGCACGCAGCGGGCCGGGTCCTGGCGGCGGCGGAACCAGGCATCGGCATCGAAAGCGCGGATGTGGCGCAGGACGGCGGCGACGGCGGCGCGGAAGGCGTGGGCGGTGGTCCTCTCGTCGGCGGCGGGATCGGGGGCGTCGCTGAAGGCGAAGTTGAGGCGGGCCATGGAGGCGCGGACGTCGTTGGTGCGGATGATGCTCCAGAAGAGCGGCCAGGGCAGGGGGACGAAGGAGTCGTGGGAGAAGGCGTCCCAGTGCGGCTGCAGGGCGGCGTAGTCGGACCACGCGGCGGAGAAGAGGGGTTTGCGCAGGTATGAGGCGTTGCAGGTCGTGCTGCTCATGACGTCGTAGCTGTGGTGGGGAGGGAGGGGGTTAGGTGGTTTGGTGGTGTCGGGAATATATACTGCTCCCCACACTCACAATAGCAGCAGCAGCAATGTTTCTGGGTCTGATTGACGCTCTTGCAGTTGCTTTTCCCAACCCCCCCTCAGATCGACGATGGTCGCGGCGCCTTGGAGGTGGTGGTACCAGGTGTTTGTAGCATTCGACTGCACCTTTTCGGCCCAATTGAGAAACGACAGTGTTCAGCACTTGGTTCCACACACTGCAGGATCGGACACGGGCACTCACCTCGGCCATGAGAAGCATCATCACGGCCTCCAGAGCATCGTCGGTGAGCTGCGTCTCGGGATCGGCGAGGAGACGGTTGAGGCCGGCGACGGAACGGACGCGGTACCGGCAGACCTCGGCGTCGCTCTGCGGGTTTGTTTCTGCGGTTGAGATGACGCGGTGCTGCATGGCTAGCAACACCCACAAGTCCTGCACCGCCTGTTGGCATGCGATCCACTCGCCCAGCGGCGCCTGTAGCATGTGGACGAACGCAGCGTCGGGAACCAGCGTCGGCGCAGCGACGTCGTTGTCTAGCGGGGGCCGTCAGGGCTTTTCGGCGCATGCAGCAACGAGGCAACGCGACGGGCCGGGAAACATACGATACGCCGCCCAGTCCATCAGCCGCAGCACATCCGGGTCGGCAGAGGGCCACAGCTGAGGAACCGGCGGTCGATTAGCGAGCTTGCGAACCACCACAACACCGTCTCCCCGTGTTCCCTTCCCATCATCTCCGTCGTCATCGTTTTTCGGGGACGATTTGATGCGCTGGGCTTTAAAGACGAAGTTCCCGTGGCCGTCAGCCCCCTGCTTGGTCGGCCTCTGCACCGGCGGCGTGGCGTCGGATTCGGTGCGGTTGATCCACACCAGGGGCTTGCGGTAGCCGGGGCAGTCGATTCCCTTCTTCCTACACGGGCCGCAGCCCGGCAGCACCGCGTCGCAGCGCACGCGGCGCTTCTTGCAGGACAAACACTGCGAATCGAGCATGGCGTCGGCGCGGGGTTGGAAGAGCATGTTTGTTGGTTGACAATGATCGGGACAATAGGAGAGGAGAATCAAGCTCTTCCAAGAGCTGCGGTTGTGGCTGTGCCAGGCACACACCGGCACCGGCACCGGCGCCGGTGTCGTCGCCGTTTCAGCCTTGTGTAGTAGTACCGGCGGGTGACTAAGCTGCCGGCGCAAATCGCCCTCATTGGCGGCGTTAGCGAAGGCGTCGACAGTGGTGACGGGAGGCCGTGATAACTGGAGCCGCGTCACCGTGTGTTGCAGGGCTCGCCATGGTGCGCAAACATTTGTATTGTAGGTATAGACTTCTTCGATAGAAGACAGCATGCAATGATTACTTAGTTGAGCAACTTCGGGCCATACCCGTCATCCCGTAGCCGGGTCCCACTCGGAGATCGGCGCTGTCGCGCGGCAAGTCCGAGAGGTCAATCGAAAGACATTCTAATCGCATAAGTAGCGGTTACCTCTTTGGAGCCTCACAGGAGGAGAAAGTGTACAAGGGAATGGTATTTGGTATGGGTTGGTTGGGGGAAGGGGAGAGCAAGAGGTTTGGTATCGTCGGGTAAGGAGCCGTAGCGGACGCCTCGGGTTCTGTACCGGGGCCGGGTCGTCTTTAGTGGTTACAGCTCCTTCGCGCAGCCGATGGCTAACGTGGATCTGTTTTTTGCTCATGTTATGGGTAGAAAAATTCTACATACACGTCCGGACGATGGCTTCAACTACCTACGTATTGTTTTTTTTTTCTCTAAGAACGAGCTGGGGCATAGTTACGCCATGTTCTGCTATTCTTCACGCTAGCCATCGGCTGCGAGAGGGGGCTGTATGTTGGCGACCGGATACACTTTATTTTTTTTTTTTTGGTTGCTCGCCGACGAGGTACTACTTCCATAAGTGGAAAGGCGAAGGGCGGAAGGGAAACGAAAACACAAAATAAGGCGAACATGACTGCTTCCCGGGGCTCACGGCGTAGCCTCACAGGATTCAACGGACTCCTGGTCTCGAGGTGCTTGAAGTGGATAACATGTAGGAGTCGCGCAATCCAATGCGGTGAATGCTTAGCTTGCCAAAGGGTGACATCGTATGCTCTCCAGGAGGAAACGGGGGTCGCCAGGAAGCAGGTTGTTGGGCGGTCGGCAATTCGTCAGGAACGGAACGGCTTGGGCGACGTTCGGAGCATTAACCGAGAAGGTAGCCCAGAGGCTCCAGTTGCCTCATTGGGCAGCAATGACGTCCAGCGGCGGTTCCCCGGCGCCGGGCATGCCCCACAGGCTGGGGCTCCCACGCGACCTCCGATGCACTCCAGACGATGAAGATTTTCTCTGGGGTATTCAGCCGGTACACACTGCACGTCTTTATCTCGACATGCTCCCCCTCGACGTTCCCCGCATCCGACCCCACGTCGCCCACAGCAAATTCGCTCGCAGCTCGACTGTGCATTTCCGAAGCAACGGTAACATCATGTCCTCAGCAGATGCCCGTCCGGCGTGCTCAGGCCTTTTGAGGGCCCACCCCCGACCTGACCGCCGTGGGTTCCCCGGCCAGGAAACCCACAAAAGGCGTTCTCCGCACCGCTAAATCCGCACCGCACGTCAGGCTGCGGGGCATCACGTCCAAGTGCGGGAGAACGCGGGAAACGGCATCGGCTCAATGTCTCGTGCTTGTCTTTCGACGGGTACCCGGCCCGGTTTCGGTCAAAGCTTGACAGCCAAAACACCGCACTATAAATTCCGGGAGACGCCACTTCACCGCGCCGTTTGAGCCTCATCCCTTCAGGCACAGAGATCTAATCAGCAAAAATGCGGGCGACATCTTCACTGCTCGCTCTCCTCTCCCTCGGCGGCGCATTCGCCGACAACACCACGGCGGTGCCGTGGAGCCACCTCTCCATCTCAGCCTCGGGCCGGTACCTATACCGCACCAGCAGCGGCGAGCCGTTCTTCTGGCAAGCCGACACGGCGTGGGAGCTGTTCCACCGGCTCAACCGCAGCGACATCGACCACTACCTGCAGGACCGGGCCAGCAAAGGGTTCAACGTCGTGCAGTCGGTCGTGCTGTCCGAGCTCAACGGCACCACCTTCCCCAACTTCTACGGCGACCTCCCGCTGCACGACGCCGACCCGCTGCGCCCCAACGAAGCCTACTTCGCCCACGTCGACTGGGCAGTCCGGCGCGCGGCCCACCACGGCATCCTGATCGCGCTGGTGCCCACCTGGGGCCGGTGGGTCAACTGCGGCTGGCACAACGGGCCCGTCATCTTCACCGAGGATTCCGCAGAGTCCTTCGGCGCCTACGTCGGCGCGCGCTACCCCGGCCTGCCGAAGCTGATCGGCGGCGACTCCAACGGCTTCTGGGCGTGCAACGCGTCGGCCGCGCAGGACGCCTTCCGCGCCGACCCGACGACGGACCAGACGGCACTGCTCGGCCCCATCACCGACACGCGGTCCGTGTGGGCGCGCATGGTGCGCGGCTTCGAGGGCGCGGAGCAAAAGGCCGGGTTCTCCCCCTTCGTCTCGTGGCATCCGACCAACATGTGGATCGCCTCGCCCGAGACGCCGCTGCCGTACGGCCACAACGTGCGTCTTCTCCCTTCCCCTTACCTCCCCACCACCAGCGCGAACCCGCTAACACCACCACCCGCAGTACCTCAATGGCACCCTCGGCACCCTCTCCATGGACGCCGTCCAATCCGGCCACAACATCCCCTCCAACGCCACCCTCGACACGCACTTCACGGCACTACAGGGATGGGACAGCACCCTTAACTACGCCCGCATCACCGACATGCGCGCCGCGTTCCCCGGCCCCGTCATCGATCTCGAAAACCACTACGAAGGGGCATACGTCGGCTTCAACGCCTCGCGCCCCCTGTGGAACGCGAGCCACGTCCGCCACGGCTTCTACAGCGCGGTGCTGAACGGCGCGTGCGGCTTCACGTACGGCGCCAACGCGGTGTGGCAGATGTACGCGCCGAAGGGGGAGTTGGCGCGGGAGGAGTTGTGGTATCCGGCGCAGATCGAGCAGCCGGTGAATGAGTCGTGGCGCGATGCGTTGGGGTATCCGGGCGCGAGGCAGGCGGGGTATGTGAGGGAGCTGTTTAAGGGGCTGGGGAGGGAGGTGGTGGAGGGGTTGGCGCCGAACCGGAGTTTCATTCTGAGTAAGGAGGGGGCCGCGGATGATGTGCTGGCGTTCGAGGGAAATCGGTATGTGGCCGGGCTTGTGAGTGTGGACCAGTACTGGGTCTATGCTGGGTATGGTGATGCGTTCGATCTGGACCTTGATGCGTTGAGGGAGCATTTTGGTGTGGAGGCGGCGGCTGGGGGTGCGAGTGCGAGGTGGTGGGATCCGAGGCTGGGGGTGTATCGGAATGAGACGGGCAGTGCGGCTGTGTTTGAGTTTGCGGGAAGGAAGGCGTTCGTGCCTCCGTCCAGTGGGAGCGTGGATGATGATTGGGTGTTGCATGTGAAGGTTGCGGCGTAGTAAGAAGCTTGTTTTGAGATGAGGTACCTAATGTAATAATAGTTAGTATGTCCTTCGAACGCCCCCAAGATGTTAACGCCACCGTAATTGCCATAAAACCAGACGTACATATAACAGCAGCAAGCGCTAAGCCCCAAGTCTTCGTTTACGCAGCCACCGCCGTACTTCCATAATCCCCAACGTCCTTCTTGCTAACGACAACATACCGACCCTCCCCATCCCCTTCCGACGCCGTCCGCAACCCCATATCGTGCGCCAAGCTATGCACCATCGCCCGGTGCACATTCCCCGCCGGCGGTATCTCCAGCCGCGACCTCCGCCCATCCACCATCAACTCGGCCAACACCCTCAAATCCTCCCCCACCGCCTCAACGCCCGCCTCCCCACAAGCCTTCCCAAACAACTTCGCCGACCTCGCCGACCACCTCACCTTCCTCAACGGCGCCAGCTCCACCGTCCTCCCCACATCCGCCGCCGCCGCCGTTCCCCTCCCCTTCTTCTTCGGCGCCAACCTATGCACAACACGCTTAATCGCCTCCAGCCCCCCTCCCGCTCCCACCGCACTACCGCCATCGATCCACCCTCCAACATACCGCACCCCGTGACACGCCCGCCCCACCTCCCCCACAAACCCCCCACTCGCCACCGCCAACGTCCCCGTCAACTCGACCCGCACGCAGCGCGCTCGCACTCGCTTTACTAGCTCCGCCACCGCCCGCGCCTGCCCGTCCATGAAGCCCCGCGCCGCGCGCCGGTCCAGCAGCAGCGCGTGCAGCGCGTGCGCGTGCCGCGGCGCCGATCGCATCCAGCCGGGGGCGGGGGTGACGTCGAGAGCGACGGTCGTGGGGATGTCCGACGACGCAGGCAGCTGGGGGACGGCGGCGAGCCAGGGGGCGAGGAGGTCGTGGTGGGCGGCGCGGGCGCGGTCGGCGTTGCGGATGGTGCTGGGGGAGGCGGCGTGGAAGATGCTGAGGGTGAGCGTGGGTGCGGGGGCGGGGGTGCATGGCGCGCCGTCGATGGAGATGGTTGGTGGGGTGGTGGTGAGGTCGGATGGGGTGAGGACGTGGCGCGTGGCGGGCGTCCAGGCGTTGATGGCCCAGGGCATGTCGCGGCGGAGGGTTTTGCAAACGCGGAGGAGGGAGGTGATGGTTGAGGGCCAGGTGGTGCCGATGAGCTGGGTTTCTTGCTGGATGGCGAGGAGGAGGATCTTTTGTCGGAGTTCGCGGGGGAGGGTGGTTAGTGTGGCCATGGCTTGGTTTGGTTTATCGGGGATGGGCTGCGTTGGGTTTAGGTAGAGTGATGGTGGTGGTGGTGGTGATGGACTGTTGGTATGGCTTGCGTAGGTGTGAGTCTTGCCTGTAAGAGCCTAGTGACTCACGCATTGCGGGGGCTGGGCTCCAGATACCATCACGTGGAAGCTGGATCGTGCCTGCTGAAAGCGTTATAGTGACAAGCTTCCATCAGTGTTGCCCACGGTGTGAGGAGCTGCTTGAGGCACATGATTGGATAGAGTCGAATAGTCGAATCCTGGGTGAGGCGGTAAGTTTTCTGGGAAATGGGTCACGTGTTAGTCGGGGACCTTGATACAAGATCATAGGGTCACGAAAGCCGTATCGAAGGTCTCTACTTTAGGTACCATAAGCTTTATTCATTCAGCCGTCTGCAAAGGTGATGATCCGGATACTCCCACCACTACCATTTCCACCCCACTGCCCACCATGCTGCTCGCCGTATGAAAGCGCATCAATTCAAGCACTAATTGCTCTAGACGAACGAGCACTCAATTGTCTGCTCACCCTTGGTACATTTCTTCAGCGCCTGCGTCATGTGGTCGCTCGTGCAGCCGTTGGCGATGGAAAAAGTCATATGGGCTTGACCCGCGTCGTTACGAGCGCATCCCCAGTTGAGAACGTCGCCACATTTGCCCCGGATGTTGTCGAGACAGCCGTTACCACAGTGCTTATTGTAGTAGACGTCGTTGTCGAGGTAGATATCCCAGTTCGATTCAGGGTTGGTGCCTGTGGTGCAGGAGTTGGCGCGGCGCACGAGGTGGTTCGTCGGACTGGCCATAGCACCGCCGAGGGAAAAGCCGGCGAGAAGGACGGCGGTAGAGGTGATTGCTGAAAGGTGCATGGTTCTTGCTTTCGGCTAGAATGTCATGTGAGAGTCCGCTCCGTTGGTAACTGCGTTCACAATGCTTACATTTCGCAGCGACTGAATGTGTAAAGTTTGGACCTGAGGTGCTGGAGCTGGGTGGTGTGGTTGAGAGGTTGGAATAGTACGGCGGTAAGTCTCCTTTTATATCTGATACTTGCTTCCACAAAGTATTGAGTGTACGTCGTATCGTCTCTCGTTCTAGCCGTAGCTCGCACGTTGATTTCCAGAAGTATGGGCTCGTGCACCTTTGCTATGCGCAGCGTTTTGAGCATGGGGGCCAAACACCAGTAGACCCACAAGATTGTGTGGCCCAAATTCCCAGAGAGTGCTACGGTAGCCCTAGTGTGTGATGAATGGGGGTCCCTCTTCCACCACACCGCTGCCTCATCGGACCACAAATGGTCCAATACGTCACAGCCCTAACGGCTGACCCCCCACATTGCTTTATCCGGGATCTGTCGTCGTCAGCCTACGCACAGGCAGCAGGTAAGGCAACAACAACTAACCACTCGGCCGGCTTAACCAAGATGAAATCGCTTGGAATAACTTTCTGTTGAAATCCGAAAAAAATTCAAGACTGCGATCGCAAAATGTTGTTGGCTGATAAACAGTGCTATCAAGTACGTTAGTTGGTAGGGTTTGCCCATGCGGCGACCGTTTAATGAGCGAAACTTTGATTTCCGATTTCGGTTAACGCTAATAAATGGCACTAACTGATTAGAGATCTTACCACTACTTTAGGACTCAGCCGCCCCACTTAAGGCGGCTGCCTCCAAGGTAACAATTAGAGGGCTATGACTTTGATAGGCTCTAGAGACAGGTACTAGTCCGTTCGGAAAGAACTTCTTTAGGGCTTGTTCATCCTACTACCCCACATAGGGCTGCTACCTTCTATCACGAACCCAGGGCACAAGGGCTCAAAACTGTTCTACTTACCAGGTGCAAGCGGGGCCACATGCATGGTCGCTGACAGAACAAGTGGGGTCCAAAAATCAATCGAACGAAGCATCCCAACAGACCATAAGCATCCGCGTGCACGTCAAGCACCTGCACGCCCACATCCCCACCCCTGGCGCTCGAACAATCTCAATATACCTCTTCACCTCCCTATTCAAACGCGTCAGCCAAGTCAACAGCGCCACCCACCCCACCACAGCCCCTTTCCCAAAAACTCACCAATCC